>NW_006921602.1:11944510-11952040 GCF_000298275.1 Orycteropus afer afer | reverse complement strand
TTTGGCGAGTAGTGACTGGGATCTTAAAAGCTTGCAAGCAGCCATCTAGATGCAACAATGGGTCTCTCCTCGTCCAGAGCAAAGAAGAATGAAGAAAACCAAAGATTCATGGAAAGAATTAGTCCTAGTGACTGGTACACCATGTGATCTGCATTCTATACGACATGAGACCAGAAGAACTAGATGGTGCCTGGCTACCACTGTCAACCACTCGGAGGGGGATCTATGTAAGAGACCGTGGGTAGAGAACGAGAACAATGTGGAACCAAACTCAAAAGCATTTAGGAAAAAGAAAAAAGGGGGACCAGGTTTGCTGGTGTGATAAAGCCTGGTGGGAACCACTGAGACTATGGCCCCTTGCTGCCCTTCAGGTCTTGAATTGAACCCACACCTGTGGCTTCCAGCCAAACAAAACACAGGCATATGAGTTGAATATTTACCTGAGGTAAATACACTCCATGGAAAGAACAATCATGGGAGAAAGAAGGGCTGTTTATGCACAGGGAGACAGCTCGGGGGGGCAGGGGTGCATGGAGGGATGGACAAAGGGAAGAGGTGACTGTTGGGAGGAAGTGGGAGGGGAGTTGTTGCATTGTGGTGAATTGTGGTCAAATGTCATGAAATAAGTGAATTTGCTCTGTAAATTTTCACCCAAATCACAATTAAAAAAAAAGAAGCATTTGATTTAGCAATATGAAGGACAACAATGGTCTTTGGAAGAATAGTTTTGATGGAATCATGGGAGTTGAAAGCTTGTTTATAGTGAATTTAAGAGAAAAATAGGAGAACTAGAGGCAAGTATATAGATAATTCTTTTTTAGTTGTGAAAAAATACATAACAAAATATATACCATTCCAATACTTTCTACATGTACAATTCAGTCCCATAGATAATCTTTTTATGAATTTTGTTGTAAAGGGGATCTGAAAAGTGAGGTAGTAGCTGGAGGAGGATGTGGGATCAGGAGAGAAATTTTTTACTTTTTGTTTTATGGGAGACATTACAAAATGTTTTTGTGTTAATGGGATTGATCCAGGAGAGAGGGGAAAAAACTTATTGATGCAGAAGAAAGAGGCGAGGCTTGAAGTTTTAGAAAAGCAGAGCTGTGAAATCCTGGCAGCAGTATCATTTGCCTTGAACTCTCTAGGCCATGGAGAAGAAGAGAACAGGAAGTTTGAGGAGACAAAAATTGTGACTGCTGCTGTTTGGCCTCTATAGAATTAGGATTAAAGATCTTGATGGCAGCCTCTAGTCTTATTCATGCTGAAGTACCTCAACATGGGTCTTGTGCAGAATTTACTTCCTTCTAACTAATCATAGTGGACCCTGTTTTTCATTGAATTCTGAAGTTTCAGGAGGTAGGGGATGAAGAGAGCTTGCCCTCCCATCTTTAGCCTTTGTTTTCCACTGTGAACATTTTGATCCTGCCTACCAATATGGTTGTGGCTGATACATGATATTAAGCTTATGTTTTACCAAAGTACGTGCAACACCTGTTTCACACAGAAAACCATAGTATGTGGCCAGGACCCAAAGTTGGTAAAAATCCCTTCTTTTCCCTATAGCATTACTTATCACCTAGGACAGGGTGGACAGTGAAAAAGTTCAACTGTTTATTCTCCCACTGGTTACAGAGAAACTTGAAGTTTCTTATTCATTTATAACAATGTCCGTTTCTACTTTAGAGGCTTAAATCTTTAGAGGATACATATATAATTTTCTGGCAGGTGAATTGATGGTAGTTACTAGGAGAAAGGCTTCTCTGGTAATGAACTCTGACCCATGAGTCATGTTTGAATATGATAAACACAAGACATCCCAAGATAGAAATTATGAAATATCAGATCAGTTGGAAATTTGTAGAGAATGTTTTCTGCCACTCCCTAGTTGTTTCTTAAATTGTGATTGTGTGGCCAGCATAATCTGTGTCTATTTTACAGAAGGAATAAAGTCCTAAATAGTCACCCAGATATTTTTTGTGAAAGGGATCCAAAGAAAGCTTCTAACTACTTTCAGAATTACTCTACTTTTTCACCCTAATTAAACCTGGAATTCATCCAGTAAAACAGCTCTTGCGTGTTCATACCTTTCAGAATGAATCATCTTCCTTTTCTTTAGTGAGAGAAGGACTCTGTTTACTGTTTCTGGCAGGACTTCCACAAATGTTCTTTAGTCTTTCCAGGGCTTTGCTTGATTTGAATCTAGGAGGTGCCTGATGTTCCTGAAGGAGACTTCTGAATGTCCTGATCCACAGTTTCTTGTGTTAGAAGACGGTGAATTGTGATTCTTCTTTTGGGAGCATGTCAGGCATCCCTTTTTTATAGGAAGTAAGAGATGGCAGGCAATAGATTGTGTGAGAATACCGTGCTGATATCTAGGAAAGGCGAAGATTTGTTCTTGCTTGTTGAACATAATCCTTTTTACTTGACTGTAAAATAGAGAATAATATCATCTGAACACTAAGGTAAAATCTAGGATGTTCTTTGATCTCCTTAAAATTCAAAATTTGTCCCAACTAGCCTGAACTTTTTATTTTTATATTTCACAGTATCCAGATCTCAGTCAAGAATCTGATTCTCCATTTGTTTTCATCTGCACAAATCCCCAGGAAATGATTGTGAAGTTTCCTGTAAAAGGAAATCCAAAAATCTGTAAGTCATAATCTTTGATGGTCCAATTTTGTTTCTTTTTTTGCATCTCCCTTGTTTAACTTTTTTTTTTTTAATGCAATATTGTGTATGTGAAAGTGTTTATCTTTGTGTCTGTACCTCTTGTGCACCTCTTTGTGTCTTCCTTTTCCTTAGTGTTATTTTGTTGATCACTGACTTTTGGTATATTGTCTTTCCCTTCACCCAAATCAATACTTGTCTCTTACCTATCTAGCACTTTTCCTTCCTCTCCCCTCCCATGCCTGGTAACCAACAAAGAAAATTTCCTTCTATATATAAACATTTCCTTAACTTTTTACAATATTAGACTAATACAATATTTATCCTTCTGTGATTGACTTATTTCACTCAGTATAATGTCCTCCAAGTTCATCCACATTATGCGGTAAATTCTACGTAATTCTTTAGTGTTGTGTAGTATACCATTGTGTGTACTTAGGTTGTTTCCATCTCTTTGCTGTTGTGAATACTGCTGCGTATATCTGTTCATGTCCTGACTCTCACTTCTTTAGAATATATACCTAGTAACAGATTGCTGGATCAAATGGTATTTCTATTTACAACTTTTTAAGAAATCGCCGTACCAATTTCCATGGTGGTTGTATCATTTTACAGTCTCACCATTAAGTGTATGAGAGTCCCAATATCTCCACATCCTCGCCAGCATTTGTTATTTTATGTCCTGTTGAACTTTGCTATTAGTGCTGGGGTGAGATGGTTTCTTATTGTTTTGATTTGCATCTCTCTAATGGCTAATGATCATGAATATTTCTTCATGTGTTTATTGGCCCCCTGAATATTGTCTTTGGTGAAGTGTCTGTTCATGTGTTCTGCTCATTTTTTAATTGGATTGTTTGTCTTTTTAATGTTGAGATGTTGGAGTTTTCTATAAATTTTAGTGATAAGTCCCTTGTCAAATATTCGTTGACGAATATATTTTCTCAGTCTGTAGGTTCTCTTTTTACTCTCTTGGAGAATTCTTTTGATGCACATAAGAATTTAATTTTTAGAAGGTCCCAATCATCAGTTTATCTTCTGCTGTGTGTGCATTTTGAGTTATGCTTGATAGTCTGTTTATACTATATATTAGGGCCCTAAGTTTGCCCCTATAAAACTTCATAGTTTTAGGTTTCACATTTAAATCTTCAATCCATCTGGAGTTAGTTTTTGTGTATGGTGTGAGGTATGGACCTTGTTTCAGTTTCCTGCAAATGGATATCCAGTTTTCCAGTACCATTTGTTAAAGAGATTATCTCTTCCCCATTTAATGGATTTCAGCCTTTATCAAAGATCAGCTGACCATAGGTAGATGGTTCTATTTCTGGGTTCTCAACTCTGTTCCACTTGGTTTGTATTCTGTTATTGTACCAATAGCAGGCTGTTTTGACTACTATAGCTGTACATTAGCTTTTGAGATCCAGGAGTCTGAGACCTCCTACTTTGTTCTTTTTTAGTAGTGCTTTGCTTATCCAAGGTCTCTTTCCTTTCCATATAAGATTAGTTGGTTCCATGTCCTTAAAGAATGTTGATGGAATCTGGATTGGGATTGCATTGAATGTATAGATTGCTTTTGGTAGTATTGACATTTTTACAGTGCTCAATCTTCCTACCCATGAGCATGGTATGTTCTTCCATTTATGCCAATCTTTTATGGTTTCTTGAAGTAGTGTTTTGTAGTTTTCTTTGTATAGGTCTTTTATATCTCTAGTAAGCTTTATTCCCAAGTATTTTATCTTTTTGGTAGGTGTTGTAAATGATACTGATTTCCTTTTTTCCTTTTCAGAGATCTCTTTGCTGGTGTGGAAGAATCCAACTGATTTTTGTGTGTTGATTTTGTATTCTGCCATTATGCTAAATCTTTTAATAAGTTCCAATAGTTTTCTTTATGAGTCTTTCAGGTTTTTTGTGTATAGGATCATATCATCTGCACATAGGAATTGTTTTACATCTTCCTTACCAATTTGGATGCCTTTCATTGTTCTTTCTTGCTTTATTGCCCTGGCTGGGACCTCCAATACAATGTTGAATAAAACCTAACCAAACCAAACTCACTGCCATCAAGTTGATTCGACATATAGTGACTCCTCTTTGGGTTTCTGAGGTAGTATCTCTACAGAAGTAGATTGCCCAGCCTTCCATGAGGAGTGGCTGGTGGGTTTGAACCACCAGCCTTCTGGTTAGCCGTCAAATGCCTTAGGCACTATGCTACCAGAGCTCCTACAATGTTGAATAGAAGTGGTGATAAGAGGGTATTCTTGTCTGGTACCCAATCACAAGGGGAAAGCTTTGAGTCTCTTTCCATTGAGAGTAATGTTGGCTGTTGGTTTTACATATATGCCCTTTATTATGTTGAGGAATTTCCCTTCTATTCCTATTTTGCTGAGAGTTTTTATCAGGAATCGGGTGTTGGATTTTATCAAATGTCTTTTTGCACAGATTGATATGATTATGCGGTTCTTTTCCTTTATTTTACTTATGTTATAGATTATATTGATTGTTTTTCTAATGTTGAACCATCCTTGCATACCTGGTATGAATCCCACTTGGTCATGATATATTATTTTTTTGGTATGTTATTAGAGTCTGTTGGCTAGGATTTCATTGAAAATTTTTGCATCTATTTTCATGAGAAATATTAGTCTATAGTTTTCCATTTTAGTGGTGTCTTTGCCTGGTTTTGGTATCAGGGTTATTCTTGCTTCATGAAATGAATTTGGGAAGATTCCATCTTTTATTATATTGTGGAATAGTTTGTTTAACTTTAAAAAATTTTTGTTCTTACCCTGTTCTATGGCATCCTTTGGGTTGGAGGATTAATATAATTATTGGTAACTTTGAGAGCTCTGGTGACTGCTAACCAGAAGGCTGGTGGTTCAAATTGAGTTAGAAGATTAATATAATTATTGATAATTTTAATGTTAGGTTAACTACAGTATAGCTTTCTCAAAGTGTATTTTGATGTACAGTTACTGGCATGCTCATGAATCACTCTACTCTTCCATTTAGGACCCCATTTCCCTAAATATTATCAGCCAAAAGAGTATGCTTTTCTCCACTGTACTGCTCATTAAAGGAAGTAATAAACTAATGCAAGTGGCAACATTGTTATTTATTCATTGTTCCTCATATTCAATCCAGTAAGACTTAGCTTTTTTCAATTTTTATTATTATTTTTTTTTACTTTTATGGTGATTTGAGTGAAAAGTTACAGAGAAAATTGGTTTTCCATTCAGTTGTTTATACACATACTGTTTCATGACATTAAATACAGTCCTCAGAATATAATAGTACTCTTCCCACTTCCTCCTTGTGGTTACCATTTACATTGCTCCTTTTTTCCTATCCATTCCTGCCTTCTGAGCTTTATCCCTGAGCAAACGATGCCCTTTTGATCTCATGTGGTTGATTGTTCTAAGAAGTGCATACCTCCTTATTGTTTCCTCCATAGGCCTATCTGTTATTTGGCTGAAAGTTGAGGTACTGGAGTTCCAGGATTGAAGGGTGACTAAGGGCTGTAGTCTTGGGGGTTCTACAAGTCTATCAGACTAGTAAGCCTGTTTTTTTTTTTTTTAAGTCGTGTTCCACATTTTTCTCCCACTCTATCCAGGATCTCCAAGTGTAATTCCTTTCATAGAGGTTAGCAGTGATAGTCAGATGCCATCTAGTTTTTCTGGTCTCATAGTTGTGGAAGCTGAGTTTCCTGTGGTCCACTAGTCACTTAAACTAATTGTTTCCATGTGTCTTTAATTTTCTTAACTATTCTTTGCACTGGATGAGGAGACACCAATTGTTGAACCTTAGATGGCCACTTGTAAGATTTTAAGATCCTAATCATTACTCACCAAAATAAGTTGTAGAACATTGTCTTTGTGGACTGTGTTATGTCAGTTGACCTTGATGTCCCCAGCAACTATGTTCCTGGGCCAACAGGGCCAGCAATTCACTCCCTCAAGGTGTTTAGTTATGGCTAAGAAGTTGTCATAGCTTTGCCCCATGTGCTCTAGTATATATATGTGGGCATTTTTATAGCACATACAAATGCATATGTAGAAATATCGTCTGCCAAACCTATATGTGGTCATGGGTATAGTACTGTTCACCTACATATACCTGATCATTTTGCCTGCCTACCTTTGTATCCACTCAGAGATTAATATTTATTACTGATAATGCAGGATTGTATGTGTGGTAGTATTTACCTTTGTTATTCATAACTCTTGTGCATTTCTCCTTGTCTTCCTTTTCCTTAATGATACTGTTTTGGTCACTCCCTTTTTGTATATTGTCTTTCCCTTCACCCAAATTAATGCATGTCTCTTATCTAGTTAGTAATTTCTCCTCCCCTCCCTTCCTATGTGGGAAATCATCAAAGAATATTTCTTTCCATGTGTAAACCTTTCTTTGACTTTTTGATAATAGTGGACTAACCCAATACTTGTACTTTTGTGATTAACATATTTCGCTCAGCGTGGTGTCCTCCAGGGTCACCCATATTATGAGGTGTTTCATGGATTCTTCATTATTATTTATCATTGCATAATATTGCATTGTGTGTATATATCATAACTTTTTTATCCATTTATGTGTTGATAAGCAAGACTTTTTTTTCTTTTTTATTGTGATTTGGGTGAAAATTTACAGAGCAAATCCACTTTCCATATAGCAGTTCATTGACCACAATTTATCACAATGCAACAGCTCCCCTCCCACTTCCTCCTGATAGTTACCTCTTCCCTGTGTCCATCTCTCTCTGCACTCCTGCCCCCTGAGCTGTCTCCTTGTGCATAAGCAGCCCTTCTTTCTCCCATGATTGTTCTCTCCAAGGAGTGTATCTACCTCAGGTAAATGTTCAACTCATAT
>NW_006921602.1:11943155-11943827 GCF_000298275.1 Orycteropus afer afer | reverse complement strand
TATACCCATGTTTGCCTTCACTGACAATGCAGTACTGTATGTTCAAAAGGGTTCGTCTTTGTTGTCTGTACCTCCCATGTACCTCTCTATGTCTTCTCCTCCTCAATGCCACCATATTGATCACTCACATTTGGTACATTGGATAGGCAAGACTTGACATTATTATTATTATTATTAATTTTTTATTGTGATTTGGGTGAAAGTTTCCAAGGTTAATTGGTTTTCCAGTCAACAGTTCATGCACATTTTGTTTTGTGACATTAGTTACAATCCCTGCAATGTAACAGCACTCTTCCCTCTTCCTCTTTGTGGTTACCATTTCCCTTTGCCCTTCTTTCCTATGACTTACCATTTTAACAGTCCTTCATTATCTCTTTTGGAGGCACCACTGCCTACATTTTCCTTGATTATTGATTCGTAGAACTTTGCTCTAAGCCTCTTGCTTTTCATCTTCTTTTTAAAACCCCTAGATTTCTTTTTCTGCAACTTTTGCTTTTAGATATTTGTGACTGTTGTACCCTTTGCTTGTTCACTTCTCAGGAAGTACTATGACTTTACTCCTTCAAATTCAACTCTTCTGTTTATATATTGGAGGACATTTTCTTTGTTGGTTACCAGGGGTGGGAGGGGAGGGGAGGGAATGCTGTTAGATAGATAGAGATAAATATTGAT
>NW_006921602.1:11939045-11942130 GCF_000298275.1 Orycteropus afer afer | reverse complement strand
TTGGTCAATGACATGAGACAAAGTATATGTGAACTGCTGTATGAAAAGTGAATTTACTCTGTAAATCTTCACCCAAATCCTAAAAAAAAAAAAAAAAAAAAATCAACTCTTCTTCATCTCCCAACTTCTCTTCCTCTGTCTAGTCCTATAAACTCACTGCTGTCGAGTTGGTCCTGACTCATAGCGACCCCTCCTTGGGTTTCTGGGGCGGTGTCTTCTATGGAAGTAGCTTGCCCAGTCTTCCTTACAAGGAGTGGCTGATGGGTTTGAACTGCCAGCCTTCTAGTTAACAGTCAAATACCTTAGGCACTACACTACCAGAGCTCCCATCTAGTCCTATTGCAGCCTCTTTACTTCAAAGCAATTTCAAAAGGCATATAATGTTGCCCTCCCTACCTAATTTACTCTTAAAAACAACATCAGCATCTCTCACCTCAGTTCCAGTAGTCATGTTTGTTCATGTCATTTACTGTTGTTTTGTGTCCTTGTCACTGCTTTCCCATTGTGTGAATTGGATGATTCTGAGGCAGGCATTGTCTTCAGCAATGCACAACTCTATCTCACTCTGTACCTTGGAAACCAACTAGCCATTTTATAAGTCTGTCCTCTAGAGAAAACTCACAAAAAAACAAACTCACTGCCATCGAGTCAATTCCAACTCATAGCAACCCCCTTTGGATTTCCAAGGTGGTAAATCTTTACGGAAGTAGATTGCCCAATCTTCATTCTGTGGAGTGGCTGGTGGGTTTGAATCACCAATCTTCTGGTTAGCAGTCAAATGCCACCAGAGCTCCTTGTCTTCTAGAGAAGTACTTCTCAAATTGTAATAGGAGTGAAAATCACCTAGAGAACTATTGAAATATAGGTTCCTAGGCCCTGCTCTCAAGGTACACTAATGCTGCTGGTCACCTTGACTACACTTTAAGTAACACTGTTTTTTTAATCACAAAATGAAGTGCTTGGAGTATGAATTTAGATTACAGTATATTCAGGCATCTCTCATGATTTATGAGACATATGTTCCTGAGATTCTTACAAGTCAGAAAATCTATAAATGTAAATTATTCTTAACTTACATAAATTATTTACTTCAAACTGAACCCCAGATGGTAGCCAAGAGGCCCTGGAAATTCTTTTTTTCTTTTTTTCCACTAATTAGGGTTTAAATCTCCCTTTCTTCTGTTTTTCCTCTTTTTCTGTTGTGGCATTGTACTCCTTCCTACTCTGTTCGTTTCTTACCTTACTCTAAGCACTGATGACAGAAGGAAAGAGTGCTAAATCTCCTCTTCCAGACCCACTGTTGCTTGATCTGCAGTTCCAGTTCCCTTTTCTTAGCTTCCTATCTTGATTTTCATCTGTTGTTAAGCTCCTGTGAGAAAATGCTTCATGTAAACAGAGTTTAAATATTTCTCTGAAATGTTTTACTTCAGTACTCTATCAACCTAGAGACCCACTCACCTTTAGTACATAAGTTGCCTTTGTTTTTCTCCATAAGGTTTAATGGGGGAGGAAAAGTGATGCTGTTAGTAGAAAGTTCTAATAACCTTTTTCCTGTTGCTACTGCTAGTTAAAATCTTTCAAAAGCCAAATGGGCTTTATGCTTGCTTGAGGAACAGCAGGGCTGGAGAATAATTGTGAGACTGCAGCTTCTTCCATAGTGGACCAGACAAGGTGAAACATCAGTCAGAAACAATAGGTAGTAAAATTAAAAAAGGAAAGAATAGGTAGGCCAATCCCTGTGTCTCAGAAAAACCTGCTATTGAGAGGGAGCCAGTTTACTTGGGGGTTTAATCTGCTATGAAGTTTCTAATCTCTATAACTCCTTTTTCTTTTATCTTTCATTTCTCTTACTATCTCTAAAAAGCCCTCCATTCTGCCTTAACTTACCTCTTTTAGGCCATAGGGACCACTTTCAGTGGCTTGAAGTCATGAAAGTCTTTAATCCACTGTAGGCAAGATAGATACTTGCCTCTTAATTGGAATATTTATCACATTTGCCCTAAAGTATATTGTTATACAAAGTTATTGTTGTTGTTGTTATTTGCCTTCAGAGTCTGAGTTGACCTGAATCATAGCTACCCCTCCTTGGCTTTCTGAGGCAGTATCACTACGGAAGTAGATTGCCCAACCTTCCTTCTGAGGAGTGGCTGGTGGATTTGAATCTCCAGCCTTCTGGTTAGCAGTCAAGTGCCTTAGGCACTACGCTACCAGAGCTCCTGTTACACAAAGGAGTTAAGTCCTATAGTATTAATAATGTTAATACTCTACCTATGGAGATAGCTGGGTGGCACAGATGGTTAAGTGCTTGACTACAAACTGAAAGTTGGGAGGTTTGAATGCACCCAGAGGCATCTCAGAAGACAGGCCTGGCAATCTGCTTCCAAAATGTCACAGCCCTGAAAGCCCTATGAAGCATTTCTGCTTTGCACATATGGGGTCACCATGATTGGCACAGGCTCAGTGGCAAATGACAGCAACTTCACTTACAGCACTATGGATTAAATGCTTTTTTTGTAGAATGACTTAGGAACCTAAGCTACCTTTATAGATTAGTTCTATGAGAAATGTTTCCAAGTTCCTAGCTTCTGACTGGCCAAAAAACTTTTAGGATACAACACAGTTACATGTTGCATTACATGTACATCTGTGTGTGTGTATATGCCTTAGAAGTATATGTTTTGATTTATTTATGTTTTGGATATATGAACTTGAACTTGCTTGATCCAAGGGTAATTTTGTTTCTTGACATTGAAATAATTCAGAAAAGAACAATGTACAATATAGTATCACATGGCTGTATGTCTGTTCAAATTAGGAAATGCAGAAAAATTAAATATAGTAATAAATAAGTTGAATGCTCAGATAAAGAGATAAAGGAATTTATTTTACTTTAAATCAGCTGCATGCTCCATAAACTCATGCAAATACTGCTTTATATCTTATGCAAAGCACGTGTAAATCCCTATGAGAGTTTTATCAATCAATGATAAGTATTTTACCCCTTTTAACTTTTCAGGAGCTCTGGTGGTGTAGTGCCTAAGGCATATGACTGCTAACCAGAAGGCTGGTGGTTCAAACCCACCAG
>NW_006921602.1:11880116-11938945 GCF_000298275.1 Orycteropus afer afer | reverse complement strand
TTTTTTTTTTTTTTTTAACTTCTCACCCATCTACTGCACATGCATTTGATTTTCTTTTAGGCACATGATTGAGGATGTGGTTGAACACTGAGCTATTGTAGGTACTAAGTATAAAAGTATTGGGGAAATACAAAAATCTAAGAGAGTATATGTTTCTGTAGTTTTCTGCCCAGATCCCAAGTCTTAAAACACCAGGCTGAATTAGAATCAGAGTTCAGGGTTTGTACAATCCAGGAACAGCCAGGATGACTGCCTCTTCAAACAGCAGCCCCAGTCATATTCCTCTTCTTCCCTTGCCTTCATTGAGCACAGCTGGCCCAAGAGTTGCCACTATTAGAAGTCACTGTGGTAGGTATTAGGGATACAAAGTAGTCCTTTTAATTTTCAGGGCCCAGTATCACAGAACTGTAAGAGGCCTTTATGACTGTGTAGTTTTGCTTCCTCTTAGAATTGAGAAAGTTGAGGACGAAAGTGATTAGGTGATTTCCTCAAGGTTTTACAGCTAGGTAGTCTAAGGACTAGGAGCTCTGGTAGCATAGCGCCTAAGGCGCTTGACTGCTAACCAGAGGCTGGCGGTTCAAACCCACCAGCCACTCTGTGGAAGGAAGATGGGGCAATCTACTTCCATAGTGATACTGCCTCGGAAACCCAAGGAGGGGTCGCTAGGAGTCGGGTCTTACTCGATGGCACATAACAACAACAACAATCTGAGGACTAAAACTGGGACTGAGGTTTTCCAACTTAATCAATACAGAGAATTAAAAGTCTAGAGTCCTGCATGGAATTCTAAATTCTGTCCTAGGTTTTTCTGTAAACAGAATGAGATGCAGTATTTCTTTCTAATGCTGAATATCACCAGCTTCACAATGGATACTCTTGTATTTGTAATACTTACTATTTTGCGTTTATTAATAGTTCCTATGATGTAAAAGGTTTTGAAATTTATAGTATCTCTCTTCTTTGTTTAATTCATTTGATGAAAATATTTATTGAGCATCTACAATTTGGCAGCCACCATGGTAGGTCTTGGGAGCTCTGGTACCGTAGTGCCTAAGGCACTTGACTGCTAATCAGAAGGCTGGCAGTTCAAACCCACCAGCCACTCCTCGGAAGGAAGATGGGGCAATCTATTTCTGTAGTGATACTGCCTCGGAAACCCAAGGAGGGGTTGCTATGAGTCGGGTCTGACTTGAGGGCACATAACAACAACAGCAACATGGTAGGTCTTAGAGATATAGAGGCAAACTTGATTTTGTTAATAGAGCCTTTTGCCAGACTGCTGGCACACGTCTTCATTTTCAGCTAGGCAGGCCTTGGGATAAAAGAACTCCTGAGTCCCTGGGAATACCCTGTGTTCTGAAGCTTCAGTTAAAATCAACAGCATTGTGACTGTTGGGGACATCATTCAAAATATCACTTAGTGATGGTTTCTTGGGAAGCCCAGTAAAGGAAGTAATGTTATTATACCAGAAGCAGGGGGAGTCCTAGAGAGATGGAAAAAAAGTAAAAAAAAAAAACGTAAGAATACAGGGAAACTTGTTAGGCTAAGGAGATTGAATATTGTATGTACATATACTTTTCAAAGCACTTTCACAGTTGTTATTTTTCTCACAATATCCTGGTGCAGTGGTCAGGACTTGTATTCTTATCTTAGTTGGTCAAATGAGAATATTGAATTCCAGAGAGAGAGAGAGAGATTGAATAACTTGCTGAGGACATAGAGCTAGTTAACACCTGAGAAATGTGGACTGCAACCTGAATCTCCTGATTTCTAGTTCAGTACTCTGTTACAACTGACTGCTACAGCAAATAAAAACGACCGTAACTGAGGGGTAGGGATCGTTGAGTATGGACCTGTACTTGGTATACCTCGCTGTTCTTCAAGGGAAGCTCATTTTATTTTATTTTTGTTTTGTTGATTTTTTTTTTTTTTTTTTGTACTGAGGCTGAGCTAAACTACTTTTCTGTTTCCAGTGTCAACATGTCTATTGACTTAGATGAGACTTTTTGTAGGACTCAGCAAACTGCAAGGTCTGTTCTCAGGCTGGACAGATAGAACTCTTTAAGATTCACTTCATGAGATGAATGGCTCCTAAGGTTGCTACTACTGAACCAAACTATCCTGGTAAATCAGAGGAGTCAGAGGTCAGAGACCACACCAGTAAAGAACCTCTCATTAGGGTCACCTGGGACAGGAAGTTTGCTTGTTTTCTAAGTTTAACACTTAGAAGAGTCATACAGCCTGTGACCTTTGCCCTTCTTAGTTGGTGATAGCAACCCTTTGTTAGTAGAGCATTCATGTGGATTCTACTCCACTGTTTCAGGTCACTCCCCCTATTAAGTCTGATGCAGCAAAGGGGTGAGTTGAACTGTTTTTTTCACTGTGAGGGATGTTCATCATTATGCTCAGTGAGTTAACAGGTCAGAGGAATGGGTTTCCCACTGTGTAAAATATATGTGTGTAATAAATTTGGTTTGAAATTTTTGCCTTACCATCAATACACCCTGAAAAATGTAGTATCTCTTTTTTAGTAGCTACAAAATGAGAAAAGTTAACTTCTTATATTCTTGGGCAAATACTTTGTGTGTGTGTGTGTTCCCCTATACAGTGTTCCCCCTGCCTCCTCATTCCTACAGAATGAAATTCTGAACTGTGAAAGTGTCAGAGTCCTAAAAAAAGATAATTGAATGTGACAGAAACACAGTAACCAGAAGACCTGGGAGGCCACAGAAGATCTGCATTGCAAATATAAAAAATAAATAATGAGACTTCTTTTTCTCCCTTACAGGGAAGCTGGATTCCAAGATCCATCAAGGAGCAAAGAAGGGGTTAATGAAGCAGAATAAAGCTGTCTGACCTGGGGGAAAAAAGGACCTATACAGCTTGGTGGAGTTTTGTGTACTAAATTGCTATCCATTGGTCTTTTGGAGTTGAAGCAGTAGAAATTGGAATGCTTGGCATCAGGCTTGAATCTCTCAGAATTTAAACTCTTAATCAAAATCTGTATATTTTTCTTAAAGAATAGGATTCTTACTTTCTGTTGTAGGTCAGAATCTTTGAATACATTATTTATAAAAACCAATTTAAAAAATTCTAAGTCTTTGACAGTTTTCTCAGAATGTATTGGAGAAAAGAAAAGAACAAGTTGGAAATTTCCCCTCTGAGACTTGAATTTGTAGTTGGTAAAATTCTTAAACTAGGTTAATGATTTTTCTGAAGACCACTTGGATTTTTAAAATTTCTTTTCAAAGTGAAGCTTTAAGAATCCTATGTTTAATACAAACCTATGATAGGATAAAAAGATTATCAACAAGTTTCCTGCTCCAGTCCAACTTCTCTGAAGTGAACAATCTTCAAAAGTTGAGTAACCTTCATTGGCAATTTTTTTTTTTTTTTTTTTTGAGGAATAAACCTGAAGGAGCATTGCTGCTTTGTTCTTCTGTTTGAGAAGTTAGGACATGAGAGGATTGAGCTGGGAGTTGGAGTCATCTACTAAAGCAGCACAAACCCTGCTATTTATTTTGTTGCTAATGTAAAAGGATCACTTGGAAAGGGCAATTAGAAACAAACTGAAAAATAAAATGCATCTAAATACTCTCAAACCCTGAAACCAAACACTTTAAACCATCCATACCCAAGAAGCTTTGGAAAAACAGGAGGTTGGTTTGAATGAGATTTTTAGTAGTCAGTCTGGCCCCACTTAGTGAAGCACTTTTTTTCTGAGGCTGTTCTGAAGAGCTGTCAGAATCTCAGTTGCTGGCACCTTGAGGAAATTCATGGCCTTAAATGTGTATGTTCTGCTTTCTATAAAGCAGCACCATCACACTGGGGAAGTTGGATTCCCTCCAGCAGTTGTATGCATGACTTTAAAAAGAGAGCGAGGAAAGAAAGTGCCCTGTGTTATGAAAAAGATTAATTTCCCCTTTCTTTAATCCTTCATATTCAGCGTTTATTTGCATTGAAATGCCTCCACTCATTATGCATTGATGTTCACTCAGCTGTGAACCTGCTTGTTGCATAGCTCTAGGCATTGGTTCTGCAGGGCCTGATCACTCTGGATTCCCAGGGAAAACCCACCCTCTTCTTGTTCTGGTGATGCAAACATGCAGTAGTCCCCCCCCTTCAATCTTTGTGGAAAAAGTGGAAAGGACAGATAATGGCACTTGGGGAGGGGTGCAGGGGAGTCTCTCTATGGCCTCCTGCAGACCCTAGTACTATTAATGAAGTCACACTGTTTCACTAAGCAGTTAATAGTTTCCCAAGCAACAGCACCCTGAATTCTGTACTGGAATTGCCTGGTCCTCTTAATACCAAAAGGAGCCCTATGGTGCAGTGGTTAAGAGTTCCGTTGCTAATGGAAAAGTTTGCAGTTCAAACCTACCCAGCCACTCTGTGGGAGAAAGATGTGGCAGTTTGCCCCCATAAAAATTACGGTCCAGGAAACCCTAGGGGTTGTTCTATTCTGTCACATGAGGTGACGATGAGTTGGAATCAACTCTGTGGCCATGGGCTTTTATTTATTGATTGATTTTAGGACCAAAATAAAACCAAAAGACAAGAGAGAAAGAGCCTAGGGAGGCAAAAAAAAAAAAAAAAAAAATTTAAGTTTTTATTTGAATGACGGCCTGAACACAGAGGAGTCTGGATTGATTTTTCCACCTGGGTAGATTGTTTGCATGCCTAAGAAAAGCATCAGGAGCTGCAAGAGATCAGATTATGCAACCATTTTGTGTGCTGTGATGAAAACTAAGTTTACAAGAACCCACCTCAGTATCCAAAATATGCAACCGGACCGGAGCCACATGGGTAAATGGCAGAGTAACTTGGAAACTTCTCCTTTTCATGGTTAGACTGTGAAAGCCTGTCTTTAGTTCATGTGGTGGTGGTAGAAGGTCTATTTGTGGAGACACCTGGGAGGAAGTGTGGGAGAAACTTGGGGCTAGATGGCCCTCAGTTGCTCCGTGATGAATAGCATAATTTAAAGCTTAGTGGAAATTCTTAGCAGCTTGAGTGCAAATTTACCTAGGAATAGCTTTTCAGTGCTTTACAACACTTTGCTCTGACCCTGTGTAACTCCGGGACAGCTTGGCCTGAGGGAACTTTCACATTTCTGAAGTGGTTTTCTGTTGCAGCCTAAATGTCTACACCCCCTGTTAGATGGTTGAGTTCAATTGCTGTCCATTTGTACAGTACCTAAGGGTTTCAATTGTTTGTTTTTGCTTTACCAGGCAGAACCTAATCTCATTATATAAGTTAGAATATATATGCGAATGGACACTTTCTCTATAAAGGTTTAGGAGGCTTTGGCTTTGGAGCCCAATGTCTGAAATGGAGGAAAGGTTTTTCTTGCTTGCTGTAGCTAATGTGGAGAAAGAGAACTAGGTGTCTCCCTCTTTTTAATCTGAAAATTTACAGAAAGCCATTTTTCCCTAGAGAGTAAGTGTGAAAAAATCAGACTTTAAAGACATTACAAAGTTACGGCTTTTATGAGTTTTAACTGACTCTCTTTGCATTTATTTAACTATCAACTCTATGAAAGCCCATCTATATGAATTTCATTTCATTTAGTAATTCTTTTATGCCTTTGCTAGAGCTCCTAGTCAAGATTGAGACAGTGTGGGGGTTGTTTCTTTGCCCAACTAAAAATGACAGTAAAAATCAAGCATCTATTAAACTAGAGAAATCAGTGAACTTCAGTTTACTAGGCCTGGAGGGAGGGAAGAAAGTTCAGTGCTGAAGGAATTTATTTTTTCCTGGAGATTCAAATGACAAGTGCACATCTGCTGTTCTCAGCTTCTGTGAATGTGTTTGGAGGGAGGTGATCCATATCACAGGCTCCAGCAGCAACAAGGGATTCAGCATGTGGAGGGCTTTTCCACATCTCTCCTCTCATGTAGAGAAGAAAAAACAGCCATAGTGCCATGCTCTGACAAAAAGAAACTTGTGTGTCAGTCTGTTTATGTGTGTGCAAATAATGTTGCTTAATTCATGGGATGAAACTTGGTAAACTAATTACATTTTAGATTTTACTTGTGACAATGGAGAACCCACAAAGGAAACCTAATAGATGTCATACCCTAGCTTGGAGTCAGGAAAACAGGGCTGGTAATCATAGAGTAGCTTGTTAAAGGAGGGGTGTGAGAGAGCAATTTGAGAAGAGTCTGCTGTCAAATATGGTAGCCACTAGCTACATGTGGTTATTTAAATTAGCTAAAATGAAAGTCAGAATTCAGTTCTATCATATTAACCACATTTCTAGTATTCAAATAGCCACGTGGGCCTAATGCTTTCTGTATTGGAAGCACAGATATAGAACATTTACGTAATTGCAAAAAGTTCTATTGACAGCACTTGTCTGGAGCAGTGGTTGCAAACTTTTTCTGTAAAGGGTTAGATAGCAAATATTTTAGGCTTTACAGGCCATATAGTCTCTGTTGCATCTACTGGACTTTGCTGTTGTAGTTAAAAGCAGCCGTAGACAATATGTAAGTGAATGAGCGTGCTATGAGCCAGTAAAACTTTTATTAGTGGACTCTGAAATTTGAATTTCATGTGTCACAAAATATTTATCTTTTGATTTTTTTTTTTTCCCCCAACCAATTAAAATGTAAAAACCATTCTTAGCTTGTGGGATGTACCAAAACAGGCAGGGGGCCTGATTTGACTTATGGACTATATTTGCTGACCCCTGGTCTAGAGGATCAGAAAGTCAAAACTTAGGATTTTTTTTTTTTTTTTAAACTATACAGGACATTTGATCACTTAAATTTTTAGTTATTCTTCCTCCCAGGCTTAAGAAATTTCCCTAGCTCAAAATTAGAATTTACTATACAAATACTTTCCATTGTTCTCTATTTTGCAGGTTAGTCCTCTCCAATAGTAGAGATATGCTCCTTCTCTAGTAGAGGACCACTAGAATGTTTAACCATTAGTTAAACCACACCTGTTGTCAGGTGCCATCAAACTGATTTATACTCACAGCAACCCCATGTGACCAAATAGAACTGCCTTATAGGTAACAGATACCCAGGTCTTCGGCAGAGCCATAGCAGGTTCTAACTGCCAACCTTTCGGTTAGTAGGCAAGCATTTAATTTGACCCACCAGGACTCCTTAGGTCATACCTAAACCCTAAAAAAGAACCACCAAACCCACTGCCACTGGGTCAATTCTGACTCATAGAGCTGCCTCAAAAGGTTTCCAAGACTGTAAATCTTTATGGAAGCAGAGTGTCTCTTCTTTCTTTGTGGAGTGGCTGGTGGGTTTGAGTCACCAACCTTTTGGTTAGTAGCCAAAAACCTTAAGCACTGCACCACCAGAGCTCCTAAGGGGGCAAGAAGACGCTTAAGTTCAGATTACTCTTGGCTACCTAAACTGTGTGTGTGTGTGTGTGTGTGTGTGTGGTGGGCTGCAACCTCCTAGGGAGACATTTTTCTAATTTGCTGAAAGAAGCCCTATGACCTAAGAGAAGCCCTGCTTATGCAATAAAATGAACCAAAATCCTTGTCCTAAACCCTATCCTTTTTCCCCTTATTAAGTAGCTGAATCTTCACTTGTAACTTTGTAACATCATCTAGTACAGATTCAAAGTTTATCATCTGGGGATCAGTTCTGACCCTACATTATCCTGGAACAACATGAGTATTGATGGGCCAAAGAGGGCATTATCTTTTCCTGGTTAAGATAGGCTTAGTCATCAACCTTTTTCTTTGGTCTTTTTTGACCTAAACTCTCCAAGTTACCTGCTATCTTGAGTCACACTGTTGACGAATGCCTAAGGATAAGGGAAACCAAAAAAACCAAACTCAATGCCATCAAGTTGGTTCTGACTCATAGTGACTCATTGGGTTTTCCAGGAGGTATCTCTATGGAAGTAGATTGCCCAGTCTTCCTTCCGAGGAGTGGCTGGTGGGTTTGAACCGCCAGCCTTCTGGTTAGCAGTCAAATGCCTTAGCAGTCAAATGCGTTAGGCACTATGCCACCAGAATTCCTAAGGATAAGGAAAGAAAAGAAAAAAATAACTGCAGAGCAGAATGAAATGATCACAGATACAGAAAAGACATAATAGGGGCTAAGAAGTGGGGAACCTTGCTATGAAAGAAAGACAATTTAGGGAAGAGGTCATGAAGAGTATATGTTTCACAAGTGGGAGGAGTGTGAGAGAGTTGACTTAAACATGAACTGAATGCCTACTGTATACTAGATAGCATGCTGGGCAATTGAAACTTCAGAGATGAAGTACATAAGGAAAGATAAAAGTCACAATCATCAACAATACAGTGGTGCGTTGGGGAAGAACAGAATAGGACTTGGATACTCATAAAAAAAGAAACAGCAAGATTTGGTGATGTAGAATGGTGAGGTGAAAAAGGGTGTAAAAGGATTAGAAATAGGAATCTTGAAGAGGAAAAGAAGTGGTAATCCTAAAAAAGGAAGCTAGAAAACAAAATTGGGAGATTGGTATTTTGTTGAACTAAGGGGTAAAATGGATGAAACCATCATGAGCTGTGCTTGCCCTTCTGTTCTTTGTGGGTGTTCCCTGAGAGATTCATAATGTCCCTTTTCTCTCCATACAACTGAAGGACACCTAAGAATTGTTGTCTTCTGTGTTTTGGATACGATGCTTCCCCCAGAGACCTCTCTGTGAGGAAGTCTGGTCCGGCAAGAGTTCTTTCCACGAGGAGAGAGCGTTAGGTTCGAGCGCTCCAATCCAGGTTTCTTCGAGTTTACCTCTGTTTTAACTGGCTTGCCGGGTTTTCCAGCATTCCCCAAGCTACGACTCTAATCCGGGCTCCGGGTGACCGCGCGTTCCGAGACCCAGGATTTCGCACATTTATCCAGATTCCGGGTTTCCCTGCACTCTCCCGCTCCGGACTCCACACCATCCAGGAATCCGGATCCAAGGCCCCATCAATCCAGTGTCCGGGTCTTCTGGGCGGCCCTGTTGTCCCAGATCGCGGCGGCGGCGGCGGCGGCACTGGCGGCAGCTAAGGGACCCGCGGCCCCGGACACAGCGGCACCGGCCGGGCGGGGCGGCGCGGCGCGGGGAGGGGGCGGAGAGCCGTAGACGAGGCGGGGTGGGGTGGGGGGGAGGGGCCGCGGGAACGGATGGCGGCCTGGGGCCCGTAGCAGCAGCGGCTCTACGGCCCGGGGCCCCGGGCGGGCGGAGGTGGCGGCTCCCGGGACCGGCCGCGCGGTGAGTCCGGAGCTTTGTGTGGATCCGGGGGGCTGGGAGAGGAGGGAGGCGGCTGCGCTGAGAGGTCCCAGGGCTGAAGAGAGCTGAGGGGCCCGTGGGCAGCAGCGCCTGACGGAGGAAGTGGGGGTTGGGGGGCCGGGGCGGAGCGAGGGGAAGGTGTGTATGGGGGGAGGGGGTCGTTGCGTGGGTGGGGGAGGGGGCGTCGAGGGGCGCTGGGTGAAGTTCAAAGCGTGGCCAGGGCCGGTTCAGATTGGTAATAGCGGTGCCCTAGTGGGGATTAGGATTTGGTCAGGTTTTGGGGACAGATCAGAGAGTTTCAGAGACGATCTGGTATGTTGAGGGCACCCAGGGCTGAAAGGGCTAGTCAAGGAGTTAGCGGGGTTCAGCGCGAAGGGCTGGAAGCAGGACGTGTGCGCGGCCCAGGAGGGGGAGGACAAGGTGGCTGGGAGTGTGCAGTAAGTAGGTTGTGGGTGGGTGTGTGCCCTTTCCAGTCTTCAGGTCTCATTTACTCTTGTCCTTTCTTCAAGATGGAGGGATCCCTGGGCTTGGCCTTTAACTGCTCTCCTTGTACCCCCGGGAGGTTTGTGACCCTGTCCTGTTTGGAAAACCCATGCTGCCCTCTTTTCCTTTTATGTGTAATTATGGTTGGATCATCTCTGTGCTTTGCTTAGATTCCCCTTCCTCCCTCTGGGGTTGAGGAGGAGGAGACACATCTGACCAATTAATGTGTTTGTGAAACAGGCAGCAGCAAACAGTCATTTCAGCTTCTAGGAATTAGGCTCACACAGGGTGGAGAGATCAGAGCCCTTCAGGGAGAATCTTTTTGAGCAAATCATAGATGATTAAATTCTTCAAGAAACAGCTTTTTACCTAAATAAGAGTGGGAAAGATGGGGGAGAAAGCCTGTCTGTTTCCAGCCATGTGTCCAGAACCCCAGGGGTTGTGGAGAGAGCCCCCAAACCCCCGCAGGCCTCTCTTTTCTGTATTAGGCTTTGCTCTGCAGCTTTGGAGTTAATTTCACCCCCTGCTGCTTTGTCTTGGGGGAGGGAGTGCTGGTTTAGACTCTTGTGAGGAGATGACTATTCTGCTGCCACACACAATAGTCATGTCATTTCATCAGGAGTACTACCCTAGGGCTGAGAACTGCTGCTGCAGAGATAAACCGGTCCCTCTCACCCGCCTTTTGTGTACACAGTGAAGGTCATAGGTTCAAGTCTTGTCTGAGAGCTTTGGCTATGCTCCATCTCCCAGGCTCCTCAGTGCCATTTTCTTCCTTTACCAGGCTGGGGCTTGCCATTGGAGGAGGCCAGACAGAAAAGCTCTTCTTTTTGAATGAGGAACAATGCAGAGCTCATTGGCACACATTTTTCAGAAGAATAGGGGATGCCAGCCATGTTGTGCCTGCCTCTTTGGCTAGCCTGTACTAAGTTGTGAAGGAATAGTGTCTGGGAGACTTAACCTCGGTGTTTGTGTTGGATCTTCAAGGGGAGATTTCTACTCTTACTTGAACTGTCATATTTAATTCCTTTTATAGAGATGGGATATCATCCAGTGATTTTTGTTTGTTTGTTTAGGGATACCAAGTACCTTTTCATTGGTGACTTCCTGGTCAGTAATAATTGCACAACAAAAAAGCCACATATTTGCTTATCTGGGCAAGGGCTGTGGGAACAAAAGAAGAACAAAACAAAACTTTAATGTTTATTTTTACATTGATGAAAGAAGATGACTTGCTCGTTGTGCAGAAAGTCCATATTTGCTTCTTTGTTAGAGAGGAATTTGCCAAAGAGATGAACATTAAAAAAAAATCATTGAAGGTTTTGGGGATTATTAAAAAGGGAGGGATGAGAACAAACTAGGAGAAACACTAAGAATGGTATATATCTCATAGAAATGCCCAAAGAGAATTTGGGTACTATTAAAACCCAAAATCCCATTGCCCCAGAGGAGAATTGCCCCGTAGGGTTTTCCATGCTATAATCTTTATGGAAGCAGACTGCCATATCTTTCTCTTGCAGAGCAGCTTGTGGGTTGGCTCCTCCAATCTTTCGGTTAATAGCCAAGTTCTTTAACCAACTCCTTTAGAAACTATTTGTGGGGTAAAAAAAATACTGGGTGCTAAAAAAAAGATTTCCATTTAGGACATTAAGAAGACTTTTCTTTAAAAAGAGATTAGAAATAACATTTATTGTGAGAGGGGAATTGTACACATTATACTATACACAATAGCCAACCATTTCCATTAGGGTATTGTTGGCTAAGAAAATTAGCCTTTGGTTTTGGTAAAGGTCTTTCTAAGGCAGGTGTTTCTGTGTTGCCTCCCACATCCCTTATTTCAATGACTTAAAATGATGGCTTGCCACTTAGGTGCTGAGCTTTGATAGGAGAGAACAGGTTGTTCTGACCTTTATATTTCTTGATGACAGAACTGTCTGAAGGCCTCACTGTATGTGTTTTCCAACTATATGTCCTAGGTCTCTGAGCTGAGTCTCAGCTAAGAGAGTCCAAAGCTTTTTGCTGTTGGGGTTGGCATTCATTTCTGAATCCTGTCAGGTGACAGTGAAGGCAGAAGCCTCAGATTAAATTTGCCCTGATTAGATTTAGTGGTTTCAGAGTTGGGCCCCTTGCCACAAGGAGTCTTATGTGAGTCTTCTGATTGTGACTGTCTTTTAGAAAGCACTTTAGATTTTCTCTGCCAGCTTCTTGGTAGAGAATGTTTGCTTGTGAGAAGTCTAGATAGCTGGACAGGTTAGTGCTTATTTTGTGTGAGAATATGGAAGCATAATTTTGGCTCCTGGTAGTAATTATGTTGCAATTAGCATATAGCAACTCAGTGACTGGAACAGTATAATTTGTTGAGGGGTTTTACTGATTGCTTTGTCAAGTAGAGGTGCCACTCCTTATTTATTTGACTCAGAATATTACTGCCTGGGCTCAGTCGTGGAGACGAAGTAAGGAATAATATGTGTTCTCCAGAAGTTCCCATTCTGCTCCCCTGCCATGTGCCATATTACCTTCTACTGCCACTTTCTCCTTCTATAATGGTAGCTAAGCAAATGTTATTTCCCTTGTGGAAAACCAGTCATTGTTAGGAATACTGCCAGGGAGATAGGGCCACTGAGATAAGGCAGCTTCATGTTAGGTGGCATATTGTCTTTTTATCAGCTTAATCCTCACTTCTACTTGATTTTTAAATATTGGTTTCCTTTTAAAAAAACAAAGGACAACATCAACAAAAACCAGTTTAAAAAATCTCGTTAAATACACAATCACATGGTGTACTAAAAATATCTTCATATTTCTCAGATTAAAGTTGGTTTGTGACAGGCAAAATGAAGATAGGTAATGGTTCTGGGCCCACTAAGTGTCAGTGAAGGACTCTTTTCACTGGGGGACAGGTAATTCACCAAAGCACCTGCCTAGCTGGGCATGTGGAATTGGCAGCAGCTGTGCAGCTGAAGAGGGATTATTGAGCAGGTGGTTAAAGAATTACATGCCACAGTGACAAGAAAATACTTGGTCTTTGGTGTTTTAGATTCAGTTCATATGTGTGAAAATTGCACTTTGTTTCACATTTCTTAATGCATGATACTGGTTTGTTAGTGAGTTGATAATGAAATAGAGAAAAGAGATTCTTTCTGTTTTTCTTTTAGATTACTGAGTAGCATGCCCTAGA
Source organism: Orycteropus afer afer (assembly GCF_000298275.1). Lineage (NCBI taxonomy): Eukaryota > Metazoa > Chordata > Mammalia > Tubulidentata > Orycteropodidae > Orycteropus > Orycteropus afer. Next base: position 11,926,073 of record NW_006921602.1, on the reverse strand, counting down.
GATGGTCCTGGAAGGCTCTATTGTATTTCTGTGAGTTCTGGCTTTATGCCCTATGAATGGGAAGGAAATAGTGGTAATTCAGTGTTCCTAATACTTGTTTATTAGAGGTCAGTGGGAAGGAGAAAATTCTTTGCTTTCAGGGTGGTCAGAAAGATTTCACCCACTGGAGGAATATCCTACAGGCTTTATGCAAAGGATGTAATCAACTTTTTGTGTTGGGTCTACCTGATATGGTTTACCTAAGAAATTTGCATGTATTTTTATGTTATGAATGTAGAATGAAGTTTGAGTCTCTTCGTTTGTTTGTCTCATTCTGTTTTTAGTTTCTCCCGGCACCTTTATAACTTCCCTGGGATTGAGTTTAACATCACTTGTTAGAACTAGTTTATCACCCAAAGGCCAAGTAATGTTAAGAAACTGTCTCTACTAAATATTTATTTTAAAAGTAAATGTAGCGTTTCCTATGACTCTGAGGACTTTCCATTTTGTGTTTTTTTTATAGATTCTCAGATTTTTCTTGTAAATGATGATCATCATCATCTTTTAAAATGATTTTATTTTTCTTTCACATGTTTATGCCACTATAGTAGGCAGTGCCATCACTCCAAAACCAAACTCACTGCCATCAAGCTCATTCCAACCCATAGCCATCCCCATTGGGTTTCTGAGACTGTAAATCTTTATGGAAGTAGATTGCCCCATCTTCCTTCCACGGATTAGCTGGTGGGTTTGAACCACTGATCTGGTTAGCAGCCAAACACCTTCTCCACTACACCACCAGAGGTCCTAGGCAATGCCATGTTGTTGTTATGTGCCGTCAAGTTGTCTCTGACTCATAGCCACCCCTCCTTGGGTTTCTGAGGCAGTATTACTACGGAAGTAGATTGCCCAATCTTCCTTCTGAGGAGTGGCTGGTGGGTTTGAACCGCCAGCCTTCTGGTTAGCAGTCAAGTGCCTTAGGCACTGCGCCACCAGAGCACCTAGAGGCAGTGCCATGGGGGTTGAAATTTATTTTATGGCCTTTTTAGTGTCATATAGTCCTTGGCTGTTTAGGCTGATAGGCTATGAGCTCCTTCTTTTGAAAGACACAAACACACTGTAATTGAATTCATAGGGTAATGATTAACAATTAATTGAAGGGAAATGACTGGCATTAACTATTTTAGAGTTAAGAAATCTGTTATCTCCCATCCCAAGTGACCTTTACTCAGAAGATACTTGGGGGAAAGATAGTCAAACTTCATGACTGAGGTCTGGGCCCATGGACCATTGCATAGGCAAGGAAGGATGTTTGGTAAAATCTGCTTAGATCTAGTTTGTAATCTAGCTTTAAGTGGGAGCCTAATGATAACAGACATTTGTTTAGTATTTACTTCTGGCGAAGAACATAAACTTATTAATTTCTCCATATGAAGCCCTCACAGATTTTGTATATGTGTGTGTGCGTCTGTTACTTTTTTTTTTTTTTTAAACTATTCAAAAACCATATATTTTCCTTGAATTCTCAGTAGTTTGCTTCCTCATGCTTTTCTCTCCTCCCCCAGCTCCCATCCTAGTTCTTTGCTCTGAAGGCTTCTCTAGCAGCTTGGAAACACTCTAATTACTGTAGCTATTATAGTCACAACCCAGATCCTCCACCTCCTTCCCTTTTACCCCTTTCTATTTTCTTTTCCCCTCCTCTTGCTCTAGCAGCAGGAGTTGAACTGCAGTTTCATGAGCACAGTCAGATCTGTGAATGAGCTTTATATCTTGTCAAGGCAGAACTCTAGATCCAACAGGGCTGATTTTTCATGGTTCTCTTGCTGTTTGTTCTTGGATCAGAGTCCTGGATATAAGAGATGGCAAATACCTATTAGGTCATATCTAGTCCGTCACTCAGGGGCAAACCTAGGATCTTTCTCTTGTCTCTCTGAGAATTTCTTCCTCCTTTTTGTTGCAGGTGAGAGCTTTCTGATGCCAGACAGGCTCTGAAACTGCCTTCTTTTTATTGTGCTCTCTGGTCATTAGTGTCTGGCCAACTTTGCTCACTTAGATTTTTATTCTTAATCCATTTTCAGGATTACTTGCTCCCAGCAATATCGCCACTCCTTCAACTTTAGTCCTTTCTTCTTGATTGTTGACACCACATTTGTGGATTTCTCTTGTACAGTCAGTTATCTGTACCAGAAGTCATTGTGGTATCTTCTAAAGGAAGTGCATTTGATGGAAGCACAAGATACACATCTTAGCAGCTGGTTATTAATAAAATGACCTGGACAATATGTGTGAGGTTGTGCCCTTAAAAAGCCTCTACACTGTATGAACAAGGGCCTCTTTCTGCTTGACTTGGGGTGCTTCCTGTTGTAACCTTTTATTCTTTTTATATGGATAGATTTTCTTTATGTGTGGCTTAGTTACAATTAAAATAGTGTCTGACCTAATAGTGTTATGTGTTTTCTTTGCTAGCTTTCTTAGCTTTTCAAAGCATAGAATTGGGAATCACATGCCTCTAACTAGCTGTGTGACCTTATGCTAGTTACTCCACTGTTCTCACGTTCCTCATCTGTAAAATGATTACATTAGACAAGATGATCTCTAAGTTCTATTTTGTTGTAGAATTTCATGATACTAAGATTGTGATGAAGAGGAAAGAACAGGACAAAAATGGTTGACATGTGAGCAGTTTTTTTATTACTGTTTCACTCAGTCGATATTCAGAACTAAAGCAGTGAAGGCAGCTTTAGTTCCCAGGGGGCATGCCTATGCACTCCTTTGATAGGTTTGTAGAGCTTATGCTGTGCTTTTTACTAGACCGTCATCTTTTAGAGGTCTTGTACCTTCATTCTGTGGGCTCACCAGCTTGCTAACAGTATCTTTTTCTAGTCTGCTCAAGACATGGGATTGGTTATCAGAAAGCTCTGGAAAAGAACCCTCTCAGTTTATGAGAAGGGAATCGTACCTGGTAAGATTTGCCAGGTATTAGTAAGACGTAACTTTCTGCATTATCTTTTGATTTCATTATCTGAAATCTTTGAGCCAAATGGTTTGTGGATTCTACCGGTGGGTTGCTCATTTTTCCATTTTTTTGGCCAGCCACTGGAAACCCTGCTTTGAATTAACTTCTTGGGACTGAATATGAGTTGCCCACAGTACTTTGTTTGGGATATAAACATTATTTTTAATGCTGGAAATGCTAAATCACTGACTTTTGGTCAAGTATGACCGATAAGGAGGTCCCTGAAATGGCTTCTAAAAGGGACTAAGTGATTGCAAGCTGGTGGATAACTGTAGGAACTAGAGGATAATGTTAGGAAATCTTTGCTTTCAAGCAGTTCAAGGGAATGAAATTATAACCAAATTGTTAATTCCCCAAGGAGGATTATTGTCAGCATTTCCCGGTTAATTTTTGCATTGGGACTTCTGATAGCAGCTATTCATTGAGTATTAAGGGAATGATGGCCTTTTAGTCTCCTTCCTCCTTTTCTTCTTTTTTCCATTAAAATAGCAAAATCACATGTTTAATTTACCTTTGAACATTGGAAGTAGCATTCATTATTGTGCTTTAAAATATCCATCAGTCTATAATAGAAAAATTTGGTAGGTGGTACTGTTGTTTTTTCGGACTCACAAAAAGCCGTGGGAGTGTTCTGCTTTATTCTAGCCATCCATAGCACATTACTAGTTTTCAGGTAATCTAAAGGTTATTTTGGGTAGTATGTCACTTGAATATGGGATTTTAGAAAGATCTATATTTGAAATATAAGTCGTTTTAGTAGATAGTTTTTTTTTTTTTTTAAGTGTCAAATCAAGTATAGATGATTAGATTGAAAAATGGCCAAGAATAGGTTACTTCAATCCTTGAAAATCAGGGTTGTTGTTGTTGTTGTTATGTGCTGTCGAGTCGGCCCCGACTCATAGCGACCCCTCCTTGGGTTTCCGAGGCAGTATCACTACGGAAGTAGGATTGCCCAACCTTCCTTCCGAGGAGTGGCTGGTGGGTTTGAACCGCCAGCCTTCTGGTTAGCAGTCAAGTGCTTTAGCCACTATGCTACCAGAGCTCCTGAAAATCAGGGTACACTTTGAAATCCATATTCTGACAGGCCACATGGCATGCTGATACTACATTGCATGCTGGTACCTGTAGTTTTTTAGGCTATACAGTTCAGTATCTGTAGAGGAAGGAAGCAGTGTCTACTTAACTATGTACAAAATACAACCTCTGGGCTTTTGAACATGTTGCTAGCAACGTTCCTAGCAACATTCCTAGCAGCATTCCTAGGTGGGGCGCTTTGGGTCTGGCTGGAATGAACTTTCTTTCATATGGGTAGAAGTGGATATCCAGGAATTTACCTTGTAAACTTTGGTTACACATTTTGAAGTTTGTTTTGAAATTCACCATTTATCTTTGTTCTAGAACTGATGCTTCTAGAGCAGAGTATTAAAGAATGGTATGAGAAATAGAACTATAGAAAGAAAAATGGAATTATGAAGCATATGGGGTAAATGAATCTGAGAGGTGTACATAGAAAGGGGAAATTTCTCCTTTTGAACATACTTGGAGATCATCATTTCTGAAACCTTCCTACCCTTTTCTCCACTAAACATTACTGTTCTTCTGGTTGTTATGGCTCAAAACTTTGGACTCATATTTGGCTTTTCTTTGTTCCTCAACACTTCATGTGTCACTCACTAAATTTGAATTCTTCTAATGTCTTGCCGTTTAGACTCACTTTTTCATTCTTCTTAGTTCAGACCTTAATCTTCTTTATATGATTGCAGTAACTTCATGGTTAGTGCCTGTTTCTCTATTCCATCGTACATGAAACCAAATCCATTGCTGTTGAGTCAATTGCAACTCATTAGTGACCCTGTAGGTCAAAGTAGAACTGGCTCATAAGGTTTTCAAGGCTGTAAATCTTTGCAGAAGCCAACTGCCACATCTTTCTCCTGCAGAATGGCTGTGCTGGGTTTAGGCCTTTCAGTTAGCAGCAAGAGCTTAACTACTATGCCACCAGGGTTCCTTTTATCCTGTATACTGCTGCTACATTATTAAAATTTTTTATTTATTCATTTAGTTAATATTGATTGAGTATTTGTGTGTCACACTAGACATGATCCCTGTTCCTAGGGGACTTACATTCTAGTTGGGGAGAAAATTTACCAAATAATTGGATGTTTATGAACTGAAGTGCTCTGAAGAAAATAATGTTCTAGAAGATTATGGAATGAAAGGAACCCAGCATAGACTTTTTAAAACACAGTTCTGATCATGTCACATATTCCTGAAAAACCTTTACATGGCTCCTTATGGCTTTACAAAATAAAGTCCACACTTCCTAGCTTAAACCAGCATTGAACTATGACCTGGCCAAACCCTGCCCTCCTCAGGCTTATTTTGTGTTATCTCCTACTCCATCCAGATCTGTTTACAGCCATTTCTCCAACTTATCCTCCATTTTTCAGTTTCTGTACTTTAGCTTTTTTCTTTTCTTTTCTGCTGGAATGTTCTTTCTTGTTCCCAAGATATTCAACTCCAAATCCCACTTTTCCTTCAATCCAGAAAAAAAAAAAAAAAAAAAAAAAAATCTCTTTCTTGAAGCCTTTCTTAGCTCTCTTCTTCATATCCCCCATCTCCATAACTGATTTCATCTATCTCTGTACCTCTTTAACTCTTTTCTCCTATAGCACTTCATCACACATTTTCTGTAATTATAATTATTTATGAATATATACTTTCTTCTCATTCTTAGCTCCATAAGAGACCGGTGTCTCCTCTGTCCCATTGCACCTAGCCCAATGCTTTGAATATAACCTTATGCATAATTAATACTTGCTGAATTGAATTAGAATTTGATTGTTGTAAAAAGAAACTCTTTTTGGTTTTCTTCAGGCCTCCTTTTATGCTAAGATAACTTCCATTCAGCACATTTTATTACGAGTTGAATAAACTAGAAACAAAGCAGACTGTGAAAGCATTGAGATATGTTCGATTCAAGGACAAGCCTTTGTTGCCTTTACTGCCTATAGCAGTACTGTGATTCCTACATCCTAGCTTATGGGAAACTTGGAGGAGGTGGTGCTTAGGTGGTGGAGGAGAGGGGAAGTCACTTACAGAAACCAAACTAGTTCTATTAGTGGAGTATAGGTTATTTGGGGTCCTCTGGGTATTGTTGACCTCTGGAGGGTCTTTCTAGTTTTTCTTACTTACTTCTTTCATAAACATTTATTGGATTCCTATTGTGGTGGTGGTGGTGTTGTTATGTGCCGTCGAGTCGGCCCCGACTCATAGCATAGCGACCCCTCCTTGGGTTTCCTAGGCAGTATCATTACGGAAGTAGGATTGCTCAACCTTCCTTCCAAGGAGTGGCTGGTGGGTTTGAACCGTCAGCCTTCTGGTTAAGCAGTCAAGTGCTTTAGCCACTATGCTACCAGAGCTCCTGATTCCTACTGTAAGATCTATTAATGAACAAAACAGACAAAAAAAATAAAAATAAAAATAACCCTACTCTCATGGATCTTTCAGTAGAAGGAGATAGAAATAATAAATTATATAGTATTCAGAGGTTGATAAATGCTGTGGGGAAAAATAGAGGAGAGTAAGGGAGATTGGGCATGTGAAGGGAGGATAGGTGTGGAAGATAGAAGGGTTGCAGTTTTAAATAAGATGGTCGGAGTAGGCATCTTTGAAAAATGTGGGGTTAGTGTGTTACTGGATTGTTAGGAGCTTCCCTGAGGTTGCGGGTTGGTCTTTGCACAGCAGAGAAAGAGGTAGGCAGTGGCTGCAGTTGTTCCAGAGAGCTCAGCTGACTGAGGGAAAACAGCTATGCATGTATTTTCTCGTCTCCTCTGGCTGTTCCTCTGGCTGGCATTCCTGGAAGTTAATCAGGGTGAAAATTGCAGTCAGTCATGTCTGGAAGACACTAGTGGTGGAACTGGAGGCCTTCTAACCAGTTTCCTGAAGGGTGAGATTTACCTTTCTGCTGATTGGGCCTTGAGTGCCTGGAGTTAACAATTAAGTTAGGCCTCTGAGTTTCTCCTTCTTCAAAGGGAAAAGCCCAGTATCATACCCTTTCTCCTTCTAGTGAAGCCTCAGAAACTTTTTATGGGATAGCTTTAAAAAATAAGATTTTGAGGAGTATGCTCTGTGTTCTAAGCTTAAAAAGTGAATTTTCAGGTTTGTTTGTGGTACTTTAACTTCCTCTCTGTATGCAGCTATGGTTTTAATTCAGCAGCCTGAAGATGAAGCTGTCTTATGATCTCTAGTTGCTCTTGTTTGCCATGTGTATTGTTGTTGTTGTGTTATGTGCCGTCGCGTCAAACCCGACTCATAGCGACCCCTCCATGGGTTTCCGAGGCAGTATCACTACAGAATTAGGATTGCCCAACCTTCCTTCCGAGGAGTGGCTGGTGGGGTTTGAACCGCCAGCCGTCTGGTTAGCAGGCCAAGTGTCTTAGCCACTATGCTACCAGAGCTCCCTGTGTATTGTAGATTTTCTTATAATTTCCTTGTTTACCTTTCCCTAGCCTGTCTCCTTCTTTACTATTTTTCCTGTTACTTCTTCCTTTTTTAACTTAAATGAAGCTGATAAGGAATAGAAATACCTTAGTCCAGACGATTGCTTTGGTAATTGACTGGAAGGTAAAATATCTGTCTAATATAAAAGAAATGGGATATCTTATTTCTGTTGTTGGGATATGTAGGGTGCAGTTTATGAACATAAAGCTATCAACCTGTTATACTGCATACCATTTGAGGTGCCGGAGTGCAAGGTATATTGGTAGTACTTGTATAGTCAATTTTAGTTATTTATACCACTAGCTTGTATAATTGCTTTGCACATGGAGACAGTGCCATTCTGTAGAAATGTGGTCTTTTTGATAGATAATTTTAGAATCAAAGTTCTTAACCAATATACCAGTTGTTGTTGAGTAGGTACCAATTCATGACAACTCTATGTATCAGAGTACGATTGTGCTCCAAAGCATTCTCAGAAGTAGATTACCAGGTGTTCTGGTTACCTAGTGCTGCTCTGACAAGAATATACCACAAATGGGATGGTCTTAACAAACAGGAGTTTATTCTTACAAGTTGGAGGCATTAAGTCCAAGTTCAAAGTGCCAAGCTCTAGGGGCTGTGTGAAAGCCCCTCAACCTTGGGGTCCAGCTCTGCCTTCTGCTCCTGGCCCACTGGAACTAGAGGCGTTTCTTCACTCAGACAGCTGCTGGCTGCTTAGGCTGAGAAGCCCCAAGATTGACAAGTCAAAAGGCACAGTCCTGATGTTACCAAACCACACAGCAGGCCATTAACTTAAGTCCATTGTAAGTCCCAAGGTCAGCAGAGCATAGCAGGCTGCTGAGCAAGGACAAGGCTACATGCAGGGTCCAAGCATGCCATAGGCTAGAGGCCATTCTCAAGGCTTCTCTTTAAATGCAGGAAGCAGACAACAGCCCAAAGGCAGCTACTCAGCTGCTTGTGGTAGATCCCACCATGGAGTTGATTGCCAGTCTCATCATGGGGAATAACTACCACCAGCTGCCCAGCTACTCAACCAGGCCCAGCCAAGTTGACACACAAACATAACCACCACACCAGCACTTTCTTCCAAGGTACCTGTGGGTAGACTCAAACCTTTTGGTTATCAGTCGAGCACATTAACCATTTGTACCACCCAAGGACTCCAAAAGTCTTTAATGGTTCCTTTTGAACTCAGAACCTTTCCAAGAAAAATCTGTTACTTTTAGGCAAACAGTTTCAGTGGTGGGTGGGCTCCTAGGCAGATTTTACATCCTTTCTCACTGAGGATTTGCTGTATATCAAACTTGAAGTCGTATATTCTCACTACATATGCTTAAGTAGTATAATAACATAATACTGATAGTATGAACTTAAAACCAGAAGCTGTTAATTCAACTGTATGGTTTTCTTCTCTGGTGGTTGAAAGGATCTCAGTTTAACTGACTAAGTTGTATCGCTTTTATTAGTAAAAGTGCTTTCACATAGGTTAGGTTGCTAGTGAAAACTGTTTTGTTAGTAGCAATGTTTCTGTGGCTTGTATTTGTAGACCTTTCCAATCCTAATAGAGCCAGAAATGCAGGCAGTGCTGATTTCAGATGAGTTCCATAAACTATCTGGCAGAGTAAGAGTGCAAGGCAGTGACTGGCAGTATTCTTTTCTTATGGAAGCTTTCCATAAGGAGGAAATTCAGTGTTTTACACCCACCCCCCCCTTTTTTTTTTTTTTTGTTATTCTTGAAACTATGCACAGCAAAATGTACACCAATTCAACAGTTTCTACATGTACCATCTAGTGATATTGATTTCATTCTTCTAGTTGTGCAGCCATTCTTGTTTTCCTTTTCTGAGTCATTCTTCCCTCATTAACATAGAGTCACTGATCCCTAAGGTTCCTATCTCATCTTAGGAGTTGCTGTTGTCCATTGATTTGATCCCATAATAGATAGTTCTTAAGAAAGCATAATGCTCAAGGCAGATTGCCCCCCCCCCCCAATAAAAACCAGTGAAGCAAAAGTATTGTTTGGTTTTTAAAATTCAGTTTTAACAAGGTCACATTTGGGTAGGTGACATAACAATGAAATGATTTTTTTTAACAACAATTAGTTGTTATAGCTAATTATTTTAAGCATTGGATTTATTTAAAAGTGCTACTGACATAAACAATATTAGTGCCATTTCTGCCATTCTTATAACTTTCTTCTCCTTTCTTGATAGGCAAAATAGTGGTATATAATTCACACCTCAGATACTTGATGGAAGGAGGCTAACTATTGAGATCTGGTATTGCTAGGCTATACATGTCATAGGCATGATAGCAGCAGCAAGGGATTACATTGTTTATAAGGAATAACATAAACAGTAGTGATATAAAACCTTTTTTCTTTAACAAAGGAAGGAATATGGAATCTTAAAGGGTTGAATTCCCATCTTAAATAAAAATGTCAGTCCTAATCAAAATAATGTGACTGAACTGGAAATAGTAAAGGAAATTGGAGAAGCTGTAAATGTGGGCCACATAGTAATAATGAGGGGTTTATTTATTTATGCATTTAAAAAAAAAAAGTCACTGCCATTGAGTTGATTCTGACTCATAGTGATCCCTTTTGGGTTTCCAAGGAGATAAATTTTTACGGAAGTAGATTACCCAGTCTTCCTTCCATGGAGTGCCTGGTTGGCTTGAACCACCAGCCTTCTGGTTAGCAGTCAAATGCCTTGGGCACTATGCCACCAAAGCTCCTTTACAGGTTGGTTAAATACTTCATTAAGAGCAAATATGAAGATGTGTGTTTTTTGTTTTTAATTTTTATTGTGATTTGAGTGAAAGTTTACAGAGCAAATTCATTTTCCATACAGCAGTTCATACACATTTTGTTTCATGACATTGACTGCAATTCCCTACAATGTGACAGCTCTCTTCCCACTTCTTCCCCGTAGTTACCTCTGCCCTGTGTTCTTCCCTTCCTGTGCCCCTGCCCCCCAAGCTATATCCCTGTGCAAACACTGCCCTTCTGTTTTCCCAGGATTCATCACTGTAAGTAGTGAATCTGATACTGTTTGGCTGGAAGCCATAGGAGTGAGTTCAGTTCCAGACCTAAAGGGTAACTAGGGCCCATAGTCTCGGAGGTCTCACCAGGTTCTATCAGACAAGTAAACTTGGTCTTTTTTCTGATTTTGAGTTTTGTTCCACATTGTTCTCCCACTCTATCCCAGATCTCCTGCACTGATCCCCCTCCGAGTGCTTGACAGTGGTAGCCAGCACCATCTAGTTATTCTGGTCCCATGGTCATAAAGGCTGAGGATTGTATGGTTTGCTAGTCCCTTGGACTTATTTTTTCCATGTGTCTTTGGTTTTCTTCATTCTTCTTTGCTCTGGACTAGGAGAGACCCATTGTTGCATCTAGAGGGTCGCTTGCAAGCTTTCATAGCCCAGTTGCTACTTACCAAGGTAGAACGTAGAACAGTGTATTTGTGTAGTATGTTATGCCTGTTGAGCTTGATGTCTCCTGTGACCAAGGTCCCAAGATCACAAGTTTAACTATTCGCTCCCTCGGGATAGCTGGTTATGGCCAGGAAGTCCTTGCCCTTTGTCAGCTCTACTATACACATGGATGTCCTTATGGCATATATAAATACACATGTAGAAACATCGTCTGCCAATCCTATACATGATCATGGGCACACCACCCTGCCTAGATATACCTGATCATTCACCCTGTCCACCCATCTATCAATGCTTGCCATCAATGACAATGCAGTACCAATGTGCAAAAGGGCTCATCTTTGTTGTACCTCCTGTGTACCTCTCTTTGTCTTTCTCTTCCTCAGTGCCACTGTGTTGATCACTCACTTTTGGTACATTGCCCTTCCCTTCACCCAAATCAATAATTCTTTCTACCTATCTAGCAGTTTTCCCTCCCCTCCCCTCCCATCCCTGGTAACCAACAAAGAAAATTTGATTCCATACATAAACCTTTCCTTGACTTTTTCCAACTAATACAATATTTGTCCTATGATTGACTTATTTTACTCCCCATAGTGTCCTCCAAGTTCATCCACATTATGCTGTATTTTGCAGATTCTCCATTATTTTATTTAGGGTTGGATAGTATTCCATTATATGTATGTACCATACTTTGGTTATCTGTTCTTCTGTTGATGAGCACTTAGGTTGTTCCATCTCTTTGCTGTTGTGAATAATGCCATGATGAACATGTGTGTGCATATATCTGTTCTTATCTTGGCTCTCACTTTTTTTTTAATTGTGATTTGGGTGAAAGTTTACAGAGCAAATTCACTTTCCGTACAGCAGTTCACATATCCTTTGTCTCGTGATATTGACTACAATTTACCACAATGCAACAGCTCCCCTCCCCCTTCCTCCCTATAGTTACTTTTCCCTGTGTCCTTCCCTCCATGAACTCCTGCTCCCTGAGTTGTATCCCTGTGCATAAGCAGTCCTTCTCTTTTCCCATGATTGATGTCTCCAAGGAATGTAGCTACGTAGTATAAATGTTCACCTCATACGCCTGTCTTTTGTTTGGATGGAAGCCACAGGTGTGAGTTCAATTCCAGACCCGAAGAGCAGCTAGGAGCCATAGTCTCAGTGTTTCCACCAGGCTCTCAGACTAGCAAACCTGGCCCCTTTTTTTGTTCCTCCCCTAAATGATTCTGAGTTTTGTTCCACATTGTTCTCCCACTCTATCCAGGATAGATTCCCATCTGAGTGGTTGACAGTGGTAACCAGACACCATCTAGTTCTTCTGGTCTCATAGTCGTATAGGCTGAAGATGGCATGGTGTACTAGTAACTTGGACTAATTGTTTCCATGAATCTTTGGTTTTCTTCATTCTTCTTTGCTTTGGATAAGGAGAGACCCATCATTGCATCTAGATGGCTGCTTGCAAGCTTTTGAGATCCTAGTTGCTACTCGCCAAAGTAGGATGTGGAACAATGTTTTGTGTAGTATGTTATGCCAATTGAGCTTGATGTCCCGTTGGCTCTCACTTTTTTAGGATATATACCTAGGAATGGATCTGGATCAAATGGTATTTCTAATTCCAACTTTTTAAGGAATCGCCGTACTGCTTTCCACAGTGGTTGTATCATTTTAAAATCTCACGGTTTCTTGAAGTAGTGTTTTGTAGTTTTCTTTGTACAGGTCTTTTGTGTCTCTGGTAAGATTTATTCTCAAGTATTTTATTTTTTTGGTAGCTATTGTAAATAGTATTGTTTTCCTTATTTCCTTTTCACCAGTATCTTTGCTGGTGTAGAGGAATCCAACTGATTTTTGTATGTTTATCTTATATACCTTTGCTGTGCTAAATCTCTCAATTAGTTCCAGTAGTTTTCTTTCTGAGTCTCTTGGGTTTTCTCTGTATTAGGTCATAGCATCAGCAAATAGGGACAATTTTACTTCTTCATTACCAATTTGTATGCTTTTGATTTCCCTTTCTTGCCTTATTGCCCTGGCTAGGATTTCCAATACAGTGTTGAATAGTAGTGGTGATAGAGGGCATCCTTATCTGGTTCCCTTTCACAAAGGGTATGGTTTCAGTCTCTCTCCATGAAGAATAATGTTGGATGTTGGTTTTGCATATATGCCCTTTGTTATGTTGAGGAATTTCCCTTCTGTTCCTATTTTGCTGAGAGTTTTTATCAGGAATGGGTGTTGGATTTTATCAAATGCCTTTTCTGCATCAATTGATATGAGCATGTGATTCTTTTATTTTATTTATGTGGTGGATTATTTTCTAATGTTGAACCATCCTCGTATACCTAGTATGAACCCCACTTGAGCATAGTGTATTATTTTTTTGATATGTTGTTGGAGTCTAGTGGCTAGGATTTCGTTGAAGATTTTTATGTCTACATTCATGAGGGATATTGGTTTGTAGTTTTTGTTTTTAGTGATGTATTTGCCTGGTTTTGGTATCTGGGTTATACTTGCTTCATAAAATGAATTTGGGAGGATTCTATCTTTTTCTATGTTCTGGACTAGTTTATGTAGGATTGGTGTCAGTTTTTCTCTGAAAATTTAATAGAATTTTCACTGTCTGGGTCAGGACTTTTTTGGTTGGTAATTTTTATATGAGCTGTTCAATTTCTTCTTTTGCTGTGGGTCTGTTTAGATTTTCCACCTGAATCTGTGTTAGTTTATGTTAGTAGTATGTTTCTAGAAATCTGCCCATTTCTTCTAGATTTTGAAATTTGTCGGAGTACAAGTCTTCACAGTATTCTGATCCTACTATCATTTTTATTTCAGTTGGTTCTCTTGTGACATCACACAGTTTGTTTCTTATTCATGTTATTTGTATTCTCTCCCCTCCCTCTTTTCCTTAAGTTACATTTACCAGTGGTTTGTCAATTTTATTAATCTTTTCAAAAAACCAACTTCTAGTCTTGTTTATTTTTTTCTATTTTCTGTTTCATTTATTTCTGCTTGAATCTTTATTATTTCTTTTCTTCTGGTGACTGTAGTCTTTGTTGCTGATCTTTTTCTAATTGTTGGCGATACTGAGTTTAGGTGTTGATTTTGGCTCCTTTTCGATGTGTGTACTTACTGCTATAAATTGTCTTCTGATCACTGCTTTTGATGTCTCAAAAGATTTTGGTATATTGTATTTTCACTCGTTTGATTCAAGGAATTTTTTAATTTCATTTTTAATTTCTTCTGTTACCCAGTCATTTTTAACAAGGGTGTTGTTCAGTTCCCATGTGCTTGCTCTTTTTCCATTGATCTTCCTGTTATTGATTTTTAATTTTACAGCATGGTGATCTGAGAAGATGCTTTGCAGTATTTCATTATTTTTAAATTTATTAAGGCTTGCTTTGTGGCTTAGCATATAGTCTATCCTAGAGAATGTTCCATGCGCACTGGAAAAGAATGTATATTGTGCTGTTTTTGGTGAAGTGCTCTGTAGATGTCTATAAGGTCAAAATGGTGGATTGTATTGTTTAGCTCTTCTGCATCTTTGTTGACTTTCTTACCAGTTGTTCTATCTTTCATTGAAGTGGTGTATTAAAGTCTCCTGCTATTACTTTGGAATCATCTATTTGTCTTTTCCATTCTGTTGAAGTCTGATTCATGTATTTTGGGGCTCTTTCATTGGGTATGGAGATATTAATTATGGTTATGTCCTCTTGTTCAATCAATCCTTTAATCATTCTATAATGTCCTTCCTTGTCTCTTAAGGTTTTTTTGTCTTAAATTCAATTTTGTCAGAAATCAATTTTGCCACTCCTGCTCTTTTTTGATTGCCATGTGCTTCATCTATCTTTTTCCAGCCTTTGATGTTTAGTCTATTTTTGTCTTTGTCTCTAAGGTATGTCTCTTACAGATAGCAATTGATGATTTATATTTTCTCATCCTGTCTACAACTCAACGTCTGTTGAGTGGTGCATTCAATCCACTTACATTTGGTGTAATTATTGACAAGTATGAATTTGTTGCTGTCATTTTGTTATTTGTTTTTTCATGGTGCTGCTGATTTCTTTGTTCCATATAATTTTCTGTGCTGAGCTCATTTTATTTATGAATCGTGTTATCGTTGTCTTCGTTGCTGTTGTTTTAGTAGTTGCTAAGTATTTGTGTTTGTCCTCTTTTTTATTTGGTTTATTATTTTTCTTTGAGATTATTCTGTAATTTATAATTTTCTTCCCAAGTTTAGAACAATCCGTTCTATCTTTCAATTATCTTGACCTTCCTCACTATTTAGAATTTCTGTAACTAAACTGTATTTCCCTCTTATTGGTGTGTAGTTGTTCTCACTTACCAATTGATGTCTCTGGTTCCCTGTTTACAATCTTGTAAGCTTATTTTACTTTCGATATTAACATAATATTAACATAATTGGGTTGGTTTCTGGGTTATGTCATCATGTATGCTAATGATCAGTTGTTGTTTGCTGTTGTTTGTTCCCTATCCAGAGTACTCCCCTTAGCATCTCTTGTAAGGTTGGTCTGGTTTTAACAAATTCCCTTAATTTCTGCTGATCTAGGAATGTCCTAATTTCACCATCATATTTATAAGGGACAATTTTAATGGGTTGGAAATTGTTTTCTTTCAGAGTTTTTTATATACTATTCCATTGCCTTCTCTCTTGCATGGTTTCTGCTGAGAAATCCAACCTTAGTCTTACTGGTTGCCCTTTGTAGGTAACTTTTCATTTTGCCTGTGCTGCTTTTTGGATTCTTTCTTTGCCTTTGGTTTTGGTGAGTTTAATGATGATATGTCTTGGTGATTTTCTTTTGGGGTCTATTGTGTTTGGGGTTCATTGGACTTCTTGAATGGATATATTCTCATCTTTCATCATATCTGGAAAATTCTCTTCCAACAAATCTTCCACAATTTTCTCTGTGATTTTATCTGTCTTTTCCTGTTCTGGAATTCCAATTACATGTAGGTTTATTCCTCTTGATGGTATCCCACATGAATCTTAGGCTTTCTTTATTTTGCTTTGATCTTTTTTCTGCTTAGCCTCTTATCAAAGCAATATTGCAATATTTGTCTTCAGTCTCACTAATTCTGTCTTCTTTTGATTCGATTCTACTCCTTTGACTGTTCAATGTGTTATCCACTTCTGAAATTTTAGTATTAATCCTCTGAATTTCTATCTGTAGATTTTGTATCATTTCTAATTTTTCATTTTGTTGTTTTATTCTTGTATTATCTTGTGAAATTGTTCTAAGGTTTTGTCTTTGTTTAATTTTGTCAGCATATTCCTTGATCTCTCAATCTGTTGAAGGTGCATAAATGTAATTCTTTTGAATTCCTTATCAGAGAGTTCCAGTGCTTCTGCTTCCTCAGGGATGTTTTCTGGGTCTGTGTCCTGGTCTCTTATTTCTATTGCTTTATCTTGCTTCTTTGTGTGGACTGTGGTGGTCTGTTGTCTTGGAGACATTGTGATGTTGTCATATTTATATTTAATTGGTAGTGTATGTTGATGTGATTCACCCAAGATTTCTTTTTCTTTGTTTTCTTTTGCTGTATTTGAGTAACAAGGGTACTTTGCTCCTCTATTTGCTAGTTGGTAGCACTTAACGTACTCACTATTGTCACCTGGTATGTGTGATAGGGAATGAGTTGGTTCACAGATCTCTGTTAGCTGTTTGTGGAGAACCTTTAATGGTGAGTTAGGCTCATATTGGCTGTTGTCTGTTGTTGGCCAGTTGGTGCAGAAACAAATGGTGGCCTTCACTCAGTAGGTGGGGCTGCAGGTGGTACAGGTATGGTTGGGTTGTATGGTCACGGTTGCTGTCTCCCACTCAAGTAGAGAAAAACAGCAATGAATAACTACCAGAAAAGTAAAAACAAGAGGACAAAACCACACATCACATAACCATACGGGAACAATTGCCAAAAAGTAGAAAAAAAGGAAAGGCAGTATTCTGGTTACCTAGTGCTGCTCTGACAGAAATATACCACAAATGGGATGGTCTTAACAAGCAGGAGTTTATTCTTACAATTTGTAGCCTTTGAGTCCAAATTCAAATGCCAGGCTCTAGGGGCTGGGTGAAAGCCCCTCAACCTTGGGGTCCAGCTCTTCCTCCTGCTCCTGGCCCACAGAAGCTAGAGGCTTTTCTTCACTCAGACAGCTGCTGGCTGCTGAGGCTGAGAAGCCCCAAGGTTGACAAGTAAAAAAGGCACAGTCCTGATATAACCAAACTACACAGCAGGCCATTAACTTAAGTCCATTGTGAGTCCCAGGGTTGGCAGAGCATAGCAGGCTGTTGAGCAACGACACGGCTACATGCAGGGTCCAAGCATGCCATATGCTAGAGACCTTTCTCAAAACTTCTCCTTAAATACAGGAAGCAGATCACATACCCAAAGGCAGCTACTTAGCTACTCCCAGTAGATTCCACCATGGAGTTGATTACCAGTCTCATCATGGGGAATACTACATCCAGCTGCCCAGCCACTCAACTCAGGCATAGCCAAGTTGACACAAAAACATAACCACCACAAGCAAAAAGTAAGGAGAAATATTTAAAGAAATACTTTAAAAAGACAAAAGAAATACAAATACAAAAAGAAAAAAATCCAACAAGATTAGGTGGGGGGAGAAATAAGAGAAAAGAGCTAGTGTGAAAGAATAATAATAATAAAAAGAAATGAGAAAAGAAAAACAAGGGATGCAAAGAACCAAAAGAAAGGAAAAAAGTGGGAACCAGGACAAGGAAAGAGAAAAAACTCCAAAAACTAGAACCAGGGAAGGGAAAAAGAAGGGTAAAAATAAAAAAGGAAGAAAAGAGGAATAATTTAAAAACAAACAAAAAATACAAATCTGGGGTTCAGTGGGTCAGGGCACCCAGGTTCTAACAGAACACACAGACTGGGATGGAATTCCTGCTGGTCCAAAAGGTAGGTGGAGGTGGGAGGTGACTGTGTCTCCATTCACCAACAGGATGTGGGGTATAAGAGTAACAAGGAGAATATTGCACCTTTTCAGTTGTCAGCCTCTAGTGCATTTTCTCTTGCTGTCCTTGGCAAGTAGAGCCTGTTCTTAGTTAGCTGAGATTCTTTTTTTTTTTTTTTTTTTAATTATGATTTGGATGAAAATTTACAGAGCAAATTCACTTTCCATACAGCAGTTCACATACACTTTGTCTCATGACATTGACCACAATTTTCCCCAATGCAACTGCTCCCCTCTTTGTTCCTCCTGATAGTTACCTCTTCCCTGTGTCCATCCCTCCCTGCACTCCTGCCCCCTGAGCTGTCTCCCTGTGCATAAGCAGCCCTTCTTTCTCCCATGATTGTTCTCTCCAAGGAGTGTATCTACCTCAGGTAACTGTTCAACTCATATGCCTGTCTTTTGTTTGGCTGGACCACAGGTGTGGGTTCAATTCCAGACCTGAAGGGCAGCTAGGGGCCATAGTCTCAGTGGTTCCACCAGGCTCTATGGGACCAGCAAACCTGGTTCTCCCTTTTTTTTTTTTTTTTTTCCTCCAAATGATTTTGAGTTTTGTTCCACATTGTTCTCCCTGTCTATCCAGTTGCTGAGATTCTTATGCTGCCACTTTAAATATCCAACATGGCTGCACTGCTTGTAAGTATTCAAAGTGGCTGTGCCCTCTGGATAGCCGAAAGTCCACAGCTCAGTTTGTCTCCATTGCTGTTTACATTTTTAGTCATCATCCATCATGCAATGCAGCCTTGGTGAGCAGGGCTCATTTTTAGGTCACTGCCCAGGTCCTGAAACTCTGGTGGCATAGTGCTTAAGGCATTTGACTGCTAACCAAAAGGCTGGCTGTTCAAACCTACCAGCCACTCCTTGGAATGAAGACTGGGGAATCTACTTCCATAGAGCTACTGCCTTGGAAACCCAAGGAGGGGTCTCTGAAAGTTGGAAATGACTTGACAGCAGTGAGTTTGGTTTATTTTGGTTTGGCCCAGGTCCTGGGAGCTCTGGTGGTGTGGTGTAGTGCCTAAGGCATTTGACTGCTAACCAGAAGGCTGACCAATCCACAGCCACTTCTAGTAAAGAAGACTCAGGCAAACCCAAGGAAGGGTTGCTATGAGTTGGTATTGACTCGAAGGCAGTGAGTTTGGGTGTATTTTTTTTGCCCAGGGCCTAACACCGCTTGTAATATTCAAACTGGCTGAGCCATCAGGATAGCTGACAGTCTGCAGCTCTGTTTGTCTCCTTATTCACAGTTTTCATGCAGGTTCTTTTACGAATTGGTATTTAATCCACTTCTGTATCCTTCCTTTCAAAGCTCAGGACTCCAGGATTATCTTCTTTATCTGTGTAAATTGGTTTCTCTTTCCTTTGTTGAAGAGGGTCTATGTAGTTTGTCTATTCTGCCATCTTACTGGAAGTCTTCCCTGAATTATTGTTGTTGTTATGTGCCATCTAGTCAGACCCGACTCCTAGCGACCCCTCCTTGGGTTTCCGAGGCAGTATCACTATGGAAGTAGATTGCCCAACCTTCCTTCTGAGGAGTGGCTGGTGGGTTTGAACCACCAGACTTCTGGTTAGCAGTCAAGTGCCTTAGGCACTACACTACCAAAGCTCTTCCCTGAATATGTGATCTTAATTAAGACAAATAACTCCTTACAACTGGCAGTTTTAGAACCTACAAGACAAAGAAGTAACCTGGATTTTGCCTTAAGGAGCAAACAAAAATTGATACAGGTTTCTATAGGTCAACTACTATTAAGTAATAGTCATACCATGATTAAGTTCAATATTCTTTATAGGGTAGAAAAACACAATCTGTCATATGGTGATTTGGTTTTAGGAAATCAAGCTGTGATCAAGTATGTACATTAGGAAAAATGGAAAGAAAAATTTCAAAAAGTAAATAACCTACTGAAGTTTAAAGCTTTTTAAAAAACCCATCATATTAGAAATCCATGTTAAATTGAGCAAGAGATCCAATGAACCATACAAAAAAAAAAAAAGGCATAATCTTGGAGGCCGAAGGCATCCTTTAAAAAGTTAAAAACATCTATAGTCAAGACCAAAGAAGCCCACCAAGTGATGCTGGTTGGGTGCAACCCAGAAATTATGTGGAAGGAAAAAAAAAAAATTTGATAAGCCCCTTGCACAACTGATGATAAGGATTTTTTGTTGTTTTTGTTTTATTAGAAGACATGTCAAAAACAGGCAGCCAGAGAAGTGGTAAGACTACTTGATCATGATATGAAAAGAGCCTTCCAAGGATGAAAACTGGAGAATATCCACTTTATTTTTTCCCTAAACAGATTAAAGAGTATTGGTCAAATGATCATGGTTTAGTTTACATAAGGAGAAGTGACATACAGTAAATCATTGACAGTTGTGTGTGGACAGAGTTGTTGCCAGTGGACCTTGTTTAATTTGAAAAGACTTTTGGTAAGATCATGTCAAAGGCTATTTAAAATCTTTTCTAGTCATAGAGAAAAATGTAATGTAATGTTATAGTGTTATATTACTGGCTTTCTGACAGTAAACACTAATTTAGGTCCACAGCCCCTTATCTGCAGGTCTAATACCCAGAAAGCTCTGGAAACTGAAAATTTTTGTAAGGTAGGCACAAAAACTTGACTTCAACAAATTAAGAAGCTGTTCATAGTCTTCCTTTGTTCTCTATTGAGTGAATATCCATTTTGTTGTGGGAATATTACTGAATTTGAGTTCAGTGCTACTCTAGTTTCCACCAAAAATATTACACTATATATGATACATTCATTATCCCATTTTATCTCAAATGATTGAGGCTCAAATAGTGCAGTAACTTGCTTGAGGTAGTTATATATTTGGTTAGAGCTAAGAGTAGAAATGAGTCTTTTTGCACACTCACTTTTTTCCCCACATTACACTGTACTGCTTCCCTGTGACATTACCTTAAAGGCATTTTGATAAATTCTTCCTGGTGGAAGAGTTTTAAACAATGACACTTATCTTATTTGACAATTTAAAAAATGCTTTACAAAAATGAAATATCCAGGTTTTCCCTTGACATTAAGCTCTTCCAGGTAGTTAGGTCCTGCCTTAATTTCCTAGGGCTGCAGTAACAAAATAGTATAAAGTGGTGATTTTAAAGAACAGAAGTTTGTTTTCTCACAGTTCTGGAGGCTGAAGTCCAAATTCAAGGTGTTTACTGGGATATGCTCTCTGCCAGCTCTAGGAAAAGATCCTTCCTTGTTTCTTTCTGCTTCTAGAAGCCAGGCATTTCTTGGTGTACCTTGGTTTGTAGTTGTATCCTCACATGATGTCTTTCCCCTGTGTGTGATGCCTTTTGTTCTTCTCCTTTATAACACACCACTTAAAAGCAGTTAGTACCTTCCCTGCTCTAGTATTGATACAGAAGAATATAATATGTCTGCTCTAATTGTGGACATCTGCAAAGAAAAACTCCATTTCTCCAAATAAGGTCACATTCATCGTGCATGAGTTAGGACTTCAACATACCATTCTGGGGTATACAATTCAATCCATAAAGATCCCAAAATTGTTATTATTCTTCAGGGACATGTTACTGTGTGGGTAGGATGAAAAGTGGAAGATACGCTTCAATGTGGACAAATACTGTGTATAAAAAGAGGATGTGTATCTTCTAGCTAACAATTCTAGCCCCCAAAGGAAACTAGTAATCTTGGTAAGCTATTCCTAGAAAAATTAGATCACTGTGTGGAGAGGAAAATGCTGGGCATCATTAAGAAAAGAATCAACAAGTGAATAAAGGTAAAAATAAACTGGCTTCGATGTAAAACCAAGGCTTGTCTGTATTTGTGATAATGTGAATTTTATTGAACTCCAAGAAATACATATCAGAGCTGGTAACTAAATGAGATGTAAAGGCTTTAATGAAGATGTATCCAAAACAAAACAAAACAAAAAAATTTCAACTTTTAAAAAACTGAGGGAATATTATTAAACTGCCAAATGATAATAAAAATACATAGACTTTTTCACCAGTTCTTAGAATCCTCTACTAGATAGAGAGAGCATCCTTAAAATTAGAAGTACATTTAGCTTAGTTATTGGGTTACCCTTATGAATAGTAGAAAAAATGTTTTAACTGTAGAACCAAAAACTCCATTGCTGCCAACTTGGTTCTGACTCATACTGACCCAGTAGGACAGAGTAGAACTGCCTCATAGGGTTTCCAAGGCTGCACATCTTTAAGGAAGCAGACTGTCACATCCTTCTCCTGTGGAGTGGCTGGTGATTTCAGACTGCCGACCTTTTGATTAGCAGCTGAGCATTTAACCACTGTTGCTACCAAGGCTCCTTTTAACCATGGAGGTGGTTGTTGTTGTTATGTGCCGTCGAGACCCCTCCTTGGGTTTCCGAGGCAGTATCACTATGGAAGTAGTATTTCCCATCCTTTCTTCATAGGAGTGGCTGGTGGGTTTGAACCGCCAGCCTTCTGGTTAGCAGTCAAGTGCTTTAGGCACTACGCTACCAGAGCTCCTATGGTGGTGGTAGAAATTAAAAATAAGGTCAGGAAGGTTTTGTATGTTCTTTTGAGATAATTCTAGTCTCTTACAATTGTAGGAATAATAGAGATCCCTTGTACACTTTACTCCTTTCCCCCAGTGGTAAGATCTTGCAAAACTATTGTACACTATCACAACCAAATGGTGACATTGATACGATTCACCTATCTTGTTCGTATGTCCCCTGTTATGCACATACTGTGTGTGTGTGTGTGTGCATATGCATATATGAGGCTGGCACAGCACCGGGCAGTGTTTGTTCTGTTGTACGTAGGGTTGGTTTGAGTTGGAGCTGACTCCATGGCACCTAACAACAATGACAACAATATGTGTGTATATATTTCTGTGCAGTTTTTAGCACATGTAGATTTGTATATCCACCACCATAGTCAAGATATAGACTAGTTTCACCCTAAGGGTCCTTCATATTGCCCGTTCATAAGCACACACACCTCCCTTCTGCCTCCCTTTGACTTTCCCCTACAAGAAAAGTTTTGATAGGAAGGAAACTTTCTTTGGTGGTTACCAGGGGTGGGAGGGAGAGGAGAGAGAACTGCCAAAAAAAAAAAAAAGATTTACAAACAAAAGTTTTGATAAATTACTGGGTTATTTTATAATAGCCTTTAGGGGAATCTGGGAATGTTTTTTGGGATAAATCCTTCACTTTTTATAAAATAAATTTTGAAATTTGTTTTAACATAATAATACATAAAGAAACTTTTTTGTTTTCTTGGAATTTTTATTAACAGTCAAATAGTACAATAGCTTTTATTTATTTTAATTGTGCTTTGAGTGCAAATTTGCAGAGCAGAATTTGTTTTACATTCAACAGTTCGTGTACATTGTGTTTCACTCCCCAATTACCATCCCTAACCCTAACCTACTCTCCTCCTCTCCCTTCCTAGTGACCACCCCCATCCCTGTGCCTTTCTTAGTTATGCATTCCTGTCTGTTGGGCTCTTCCTTTGTGTGAATGCTGCCCCTCTGGTGCCCCATGGCCGATTGCTCCAAGAGGTGTATCTCTAGAGTAGGTGGGTGCATCACCCTGGGTTGGGTGTTCTGCATTAAGTCTTAACTACTGTTGGGCTGAGAGCCAGCCCTTGGGAATGAGTTTTATCCCAGGCCTGAAGTATATCCCAGGTCCATAGTCTTGGAGGTCCTATCAGACTCCATCCGTCCAATAATTCTGGTCGTTAAGTACAATAGCTTTTAATGAAAAACAGTAATAAACTGCTTATCTCTTTCCACCACTCCCCATAGGTAACTGCTTTCAATTTTTTGGTCTCTCTAGTATTTCTAAATAAAAGGAATGCCTGGATGGCACCCCATTACTAACTGAAAGGTTGATGGTTTACATTCACCCAGAGGCACCTTGGAAGAAAGGTCACAGCCATTGAAAACCTTATGGAGTACAGTTCTACTCTGAAACACATGGGTCACCATGAGTTGAAATAGACCTAACAGTAACTGGTTTTGGTTTTAATGCCCTCTTATCAAATCCTAATATTGTTGTTGTTGTTGTTATGTGCCATCGAGTCGTCCCTGACTTACAGGGACCCCTCCTTGGGTTTCCTAGGCTGTATCACTACGGAAGTAGATTGCCCAACCTTCCTTCCGAGGAGTGGCTAATATAGTTATGTCAAAATTTTTGGTTAGATTAATATTTTGTATTTGTTGTATTAAGTAAATATTGTTTATTATTGAGCCATTTAATATACTGTTACATTTTCTTGTGCAGTTTTTGTTTTTCTAGGATTTGATATCATTAATTACCTCATTAAAAAAAATTTGCTGTTATGTCCCTCTCACTAATTCTTTTAGACTCTTTAACACATCTTTTAATCTCTTCATAATATAGTAAAAAGTCAGGTATTCCATAATTCCTTTTTGTTTTTTTCTTTTGGAGCCATTTTTCTTTCTAAATACCGTTAACTTGTGAAGGTTGATAGCATTATTCCCCTTTACCATGATCACATAATTGATTGTGATTTGTATCAGTGTCACTTTAGGATGAGGCCATGATTGCTAGTAAGGCACTTACTCTTTTACTTTTTTTGAAGTGTAAGATGCAGTATTTATAAGTGTACAACTTAGTTTTTACATGTGTTCAGCTATATAACCACCATCCAGATTAAAATATAGAACATTTCCAGCACCCCACAAGGTTCCCTCCTGTTTTTGCTTAGTCAGTATTCCCCTCCTAGACATCACTTTTCTGATTTCTGTCACTTAAAATGTGGCAGCTGGGTAGTTTAAATCTGATAGAATTTATTATACATTTAAGTATATACATGGGGGCTCCTGGGAGTTAGTTATGTCCACAGCACCTGATTTGTGGACTAGCCTTACTTTGGGAAGCAACTGTGCAGGGATGAGATCCTTTGAAGCTAAGAGAATACTCATGAATAGTTAGGCATTTGTTTTCTAACCTTCCTCCTAGACTCTAAATGAATCTACATCCTTTATCCAGAAAAGAGAGTATCCACACTTTGTGCTGGTAGATTTAAAGAATGGAAGGTAATTGAGACAGTTTAAAACTAGCGACTTACCAGGTTGAAGTAAGAATGAAGAAGAGAAACTGCAGAACACTACTACGATTGCTCATTGAGGAAGGCAGTGTTCATTCACTCATTCATTGAAACAGATATTTGTTGAGCATGGACTGTGAACCAAATACTAATGTTCTTTGGATACCTTGATGAGTAAAACATCCTGTCCTCAGGGTACTTGTAGTCTAGTGGAGGAAATAAATGTTAACCAAATGAAAACCCAGGGGGGTATGTGCAGGGAATATCTTCTAGATAAAGACCATGAGGCAATAAAGATTGAGGGGGCAGGAGGCAGGAGGCAGGGAGGCAGAGTATGGCTCTGAGACCAGGCTAGAGAAGTAGTAGACAGGGTTAGATATCCTTCAGGGTGTGCATGTAGATTCTACAATTTTTTAATGGCAGTCTAGTACTAGGATATCACGTGTGTGTGTGTGTGTAGACACACTTTTTTTTTTTTTTGATAAAAGAAATGTTCTTTGTGCCCTCCTTAGATTTACCATAGGGGGGTAGTAGTTCTTGTACAAGAGGTTTGGGAAGGAAGGTAAATTCTGGAATATAAAAAGTGAAGATAATTCTTTCCATTTCTTAAAAAATGCTAAGTTTTTTTTTTTCTGTTCTTCAGTCCTTTGAACTTATCCCATATTGTTCCCTGTTTTAGAGATAATGAAATTGAGATACAGAAAAGTTAAGTATCATGGCATAACAGTTCTATGTGAAAGAGCACTTTTTTAGATCTGATTCCTAGCCATCTCTGCTACTAACATTTTTCCTGAAAATTTGACATCATTCTTTGTCTTTACCACAGTTTACCGTTGGGGATGTTGTTATGTGCCGTCGAGTCAAACCCGACTCATAGTGACCCCTCCTTGGGTTTCCGAGGCAGTATCACTACGGAAGTAGGATTGCCCAACCTTCCTTCCGAGGAGTGGCTGGTGGGTTTGAACCGCCAGCCGTCTGGTTAGCAGGCAAGTGTCTTAGCCACTATGCTACCAGAGCTCCTACCGTTGGGGATAAGAACTAAATTATAAGGGGCTAAAACCAAACCAAACTCACTGCCATCAAGTCAGATTCAACTCATAGTGACCCCTCCTTGGGTTTCCGAGGCAGTATCTTGACAGAAGTAGATTACCCAATCTTCCTTACAAGGGGTGGCTGATGGGTTTGAACCGCCAGCCTTCTGGTTAGCAGGCTAATGCCTTAGGCACTATGCCACCAGAGATCCTATAAGGGGCTACAAGCCATCCAATTTTAAGGGGTTGGAAGCAGTGCTTTCTTTATAGTTTACTTTAGATAATCTTTGCCTTCTTTTTGTTGGCCTGCTTACCCACAGGTCTTGGTAAGGGTTTTCTCTGTGGGCTACTGCCACCTAATCATCTCTGTAGGGTCATGACTGATTTATTTACATATTCAGTATGCTACTCAACATTATGGGATATATGCTGGTGTAGAGCATTACTGACATACCAAGATTCTAAACCTGAGCCTTAATAGTTACATCCTGGTGGAAGTCAGCTGCTTATGTTAAGTGAAACAGGTCAAGCCTCATAATCTGTCTGAGAATAGCAGCCATAAAACTATTCATGAGCTGCAGCATATAAACACTAGGGGATTGAGAGATGCTACAATTTCACTTCTCTGTCCTTAGATGACACATGGTGAGATGATCCCTGTTGAATTGGATCTGTCTTCTCATTTGGCACTGTTAGTGTGTTCTTTATCTGATCCACATTGGTGATATAGGCTGTTAGCTATGGTACTTGAGGAGATGACACAGTCCCTTTGTTACAGTAATTAATGTAATAAAGGGAGAGGCCCAAAGGGAAGTTGATTGTTTCTTGTTAGAGCCCTAGGTGAAAATTCAGTTGATTAGTGAACATCTATGAACTGTGGCAGGTGGAGAGGGAGATGCCTGTTCTTCCAGCTAGGTAAACTCAAAGAGTCACTGAGGATGATTTACATGTTGTACTAGCCTCACCTGAGGCTGGCTAAGTAGAATGTGATTTCAGGGCAGCATCTGGTTCTATTCTCAGCAACTTTGTTGTACCCCACTGGTTTAGTTGCCTAGGGCATCGAACCCTGTGAACTTCACAGAATTTAGATTTGAAGACCTGACAGTGAGGTCAGCAGCATAGTGGGCTGTAACATGTGGTATAAGAGGTAGTCCAGATGTTAAAACCATGAGCCTTGGCCCTTGAGGAATTTTTTTTTTTTTTTAAATTGTGATTTGGGTTGAAGTTTACAGAGCAAATTCACTTTCCATACAGCAGCTCACATACACTGTCTCATAATATTGACTGCAGTGTCGCACAATGCAACAGCTCTCCTCTCACTTCCTCCCCATAGTTACCTCTTCCCTGTGTCCTTCCCTCCCATACACTCCTGCCTCCCGTGCTGTCTCCCTGTGCATACTCAGCTCTGCTATTCTCCCATGATTGATCTCTCTCCAAGGAGTGTATCTACCTAACGTAAATAAGTGTTCAGCTCTTATGCCTGTCTTTTGTTTGGCTGGAAGCCACGGGAGTGGGTTAAATTTCAGACCTGAAGGGCAGCTGAGGGCCTTAGTCTCAGGGGTTCCACCAGGCTCTAGCAGACCAGCAAACCTGGTCCCTTTTTTTTTTTTTGCAATGACTTTAAGTTTTGTTCCACATTGCTCTCCCACACTCTGTGCAAGATCTCCTACATAGAACCCTGCCCCCGAGGGATTTTTGAAACAAAATGGAGTCTCTGTCAGTCACAAACTACAATGTAGGATTTTGTGAACCACATCTGAAGACCAAAACGAAACCAAACTCACTGCCATCGAGTCAGTTCTGACTCATAGTGACCCCTGTTGGATTTCCAAGGTTATAAATCTTTATAGAAGCAGACTGCCTCATCTTTCTTCTGCAGAGCAGCTGGTGGGTTCAAACCACTGACCTTCATGGTTAGCAGCTAAATGCCTTAACCACTGTACACCAGAGGTCCTTACACCCTAAGACAGGAGTAGCTTAAAGTAGAAACCTGGATCACCAAGTTCATGAAAGGCTAGAAGTTTGCCATTTTCTTTCATAGAACTTAATTGGGTAATCAGTACTACCTGTAACTTAATTTGTTTTAAAAAAATAAATAATAATTTTTTTTTTTTACTTTATATTAATAATTTAAATCTACTGCCATTGAGTTGATTCTGATTCATAGCAATCCTATAGGACAGACTAAAACTGCTCCACAGGGTTTCCAGGGCTCTAAATCTTCTTTACAGAAGCAGACTGCTTTTTTTCTCTCCTGCAGAATGGCAGCTGAGTTCAAACTGCTGGCCTTTTGGTTAGCAGTGGAATGCTTTAACCAGTGTGCCACGACAGATCCTTAGTTGCTCTATAAAAAGTATAATTGCTAAACATTCCCCTTTAAGTTCAGGCATCAGAATTTTGTGAGAATATTTGTGTCATTATTATACATGCTTCTGTGTGTTTCTGATGAAGGTTCACATAGCAGTTTAGATTCCCATTCAGCAATTTCTACAAGTTGTTCAGTGACATTGGTTACATTCTTCACAATGTGTGATCATTCACATTATTCCTATTCTGGTTGTTCTGTTTCTATTAATCTAGTTTCACTGTCCCCTTACATTCTCATCTTCATTTTAAAGTAATTGTTCACCATTTGATCTCAACTGGGTGATTTTTTTTTTAAAGGACCACAGTTTCTATGGATGAATGCATAATTTGAGTCATCTATTTTTGAGATGTGTTCTGTTTTTCAGATTTGTATCCCCATGATATGCTTAGAACCATGCTAGATTGTCCTTCCATCTTATAATGAGAAAATTAATATTTAATGAAGTATCTTGGCTAGCAACCTGGCTTAGGATCAGTGGAAATTTGACTCCAGAAATCTCATCTCCTGATTCTAAGTTCAGTGTTCATTGTAGTACACTGTGCTACCTTTCTGTAATTAAGTATAGCATTTTCCTTCCCTTTGGCCATGCAGCTTTTGGAGGGAAAATCCTAGTCAGACAGATTGTTCTCACAT
This sequence comes from Orycteropus afer afer, assembly GCF_000298275.1. Classification (NCBI taxonomy): domain Eukaryota; kingdom Metazoa; phylum Chordata; class Mammalia; order Tubulidentata; family Orycteropodidae; genus Orycteropus; species Orycteropus afer. The sequence continues at coordinate 11,897,087 of NW_006921602.1, read as the reverse complement.
TTCATTTGTATGACATGTGTGGTCCCCAGCAGATTATCCACACTCATAAACAGCTGTCACTTACTCAGGCCAAAGCCTTAAGAAGATTGATCCAAAACCCTTGAGAAGAGGGGAGGACAGATAAATTTACAGTAGATTAGCATTGGGCAATTTGCTGCTTAGACCGGATTGTGTGTTGGGTAGTTATCAATTAAAGAGACTTTCTTTTTGAAATTCCCTGGAATGGATACAGAGTTCTATCTGGGTGGAAAGAGAAGTACAGTTTTTCTTATTTTATTTGGATATAAATAGGGTCATTGCTTCTTGGGCAGGAGTAGAGACTGCTCATGAAAACACTTTTTCTCATTCGTAGTCTTCTTGAAGAGAGGCCTTGTTCATTCCTGAGGTAGGGGAGTGGTGCAGTCTATGGCATGTGCACTTGGAAAAGCAATTAATGACCTGAAATGTGTGATTTACATGTTACCAGCCTGTGGTCTGGGAGTCTGAGAGATGAATTTGGGTTCCAGACAGGAAACTGGGATTTGAACTTCTATTACTTTTGAGGGTGAATACTTTGGATGGGTACAGGATATGGAGAGTGATTGTCATGGTCTATCTGTCTCTTAGCCATATCCAGAGAATTTCTTGATGCATAGTGGACAAGTTAGAAGTGGAGTACAATTAGGCAGAAAGAGGAAAATATTCCCAGAAGCTATTGTAAGTTAAACATGCCTGTAGTCTCTGTAAGGTATTCATTCTCCTGATTCTGCACTTTCTCTGCCATGGAAGAAGAGGTCAGTGCTTTTCATTTCCAGCTAGCATGTTAGTTACCCTACCTCCTGGGGTTAAGCATTTCTGCAATGACCTGTCAGTGAGTTGATTATTAGCTGTATAAAGCCAGGGATGCTGTAGGGAGCAGATGGGAAGTGGTTTGGCTGCAGCAGCCAAGCTGATTAAAGGATCCTTGGCAATTTTACAGTGTATCTTTGGAAGTGTACCACCAAAGTTACTATGATACCTGCTGGGTTTGGAGAGCTGGATTTCTGAAAAGTCACCTGGTTGAAAAGTAGTCCTTTTTGAAAACCATTATTTAAAATAATGAAAACTCATATACCCTGAAAAATAGGACAGGGGCTTTCCAAAAGAAAATCAGGACTATTGAATCTTTCCTCTTTGCATCTAGTTAGAAATTCTGAGTTGCTAGGAGCCCTTGGTGGTGCAGTGGTTAAAGCATTCGGCTGTCAACTGTAAGGTTGGTAGTTCACACCCACTAGCTAGCCACTCCACGAGAGAAAGATGTACCTGTCTGCTTTTGTAAAGACTTACAGCCTTGGCAACCCTGTAAGGCAGTTCTATGTCCTATAGGGTTGCTATGATTTAAATCAACTCAAGGGCAATGGGTGTGGTGTTTTTTTTTTTTTTCCCCACCTCCAGTACAGAAAGCACTTTTTGCTAGGTGCTTTTATAGAATTGTAGATTATAGAATTGTGGGCATGTCCAGACCTACCCTATCACACACATAAAAGAATCCTTTATGCAGTTTGCTTGAGAGATGATTGTGCTTTTTCTGCTCAGATACTTTCAGTGATGAAGACATAGCCTTGTTAGGCATTATGGATCATTGCTGGAAATTTCACGTTATTAATTTTTCTTTCAGAGTTAAACATCTGTCTTTCTGTAACTTCTTCGCATTGGTCTTATTTCTGTCCTTGGTATCACAAAATCAGTTTCTCTCTTACATTGTAACCATCATCTATTTGAAGCTAACCAGTCTGTTTCTCTTCAGTATTTTCCTTTCCACATTAAAGAAACCCACTTTCTAAGACCCACCCTCTTATGAAATGATTTCCAGCTCTTTCACCATACTCTCTTGGGCATGCTTTCACTTCATGAATATTTCACTTAAGATGTGGAACCTGGAAATTAGTACAGACCATCAAGTGTTCTTTTCACCTATAGCTCTCTTTTGAGAAGAAACAGCTTTTCTAAAACTATAATGGCACTATTTCTTGCTTAGTAGGAAAAACAATGACAGTGAAAACAACAACAACAAAACAAGTAGCTGTGGCACATTGAATAGGGGCAAGAGGAATTTGAGGAAGTATTAGCATTAAAATTTATGGTTTGTTTTTCCTTAATGGTGTTACGGCTGAACTTTTTGAGCTCCTACATTGTTATAAATTCTTGATTTTTGCCTTGCATCTTTTTCAGGAATAATTTTTAGTATTTACTTTGAGTTTATTCTTCAGGTTACAAAATTCAGTTGGTATTTATATTTTTAAGAACTATTCAGAGATCTTGAATAGAATGGAAGAATGATGTGAAACAAAACTCAAAATCATAAAAAAAGAAAAAGACCAGGTTTCTGATCTGATAGAGCCTGGTGAGACCCCTGAGACTATGGCCCCTAGTCACCCTTTAGGTCTGGAATTGAACGCCTGTGGCTTCCAGCCAAACAACAGACAGGTGTATAGGGTGAACATTTACATCGGGTAGATATACACTCCTTAGAACAATCAAGCATGGGAGAACAGAAGGGCAGTATTTGCACAGGGAGACAGCTCTGGGGGCAGGAATGCATAGGAAAGGACACAGGGAAGAGGTAACTACAGGGAGGAAGTGGGAAGAGAGCTGTTACTTTGTGGGAGATTGCAGTCAATGTCATGAAACAAAATGTGTATGAATTGCTGTATGGAAAATGTATTTATTCTATGGATTTCACGCAAATCAAAATAAAAGTTTTTAAAAAAAGCTGTTCAGATTTTTGTTTCATTTAACTAATATCAGTGCTTCAGGTAATTTTAAATAAGATGAATATATATGAGCCTTTACATAACTGAAAATAATTTTATTGCTTTTATACATGATTAACAGCTTAACAGTGTAAGATTCTTGACTAACAGCTTTTAGACTACAGAATTCTGCCGATTTTTCATTATCTTTTTTTTTTTTTATTAGGATTTGGGTGAAGATTTACAGAGTAAATTCACTTTTCATACAGCAATTCACATATACTTTGTCTCATGTCATTGACCAAAATTTACAATGCAGCAGCTCCCCTCCCACTTCCTCCCCATAGTTACCTCCTCCCAGTGTCCATCCCTTCATACTCTTCTGCACCCTGAGCTATCTCCCTGTGCATAAGCAGCCCTTCCTTCTCCCATGATTGTTCTCTCCAGGGCGTGTGTCTACTTGAGGTAAATGTTTAACTCACATTTAGCATTTAATATTGCAGAGCAGTCTGAGGTTAGCTCAATTTTTGTTCTTTGTAATTTGAAAATTTTACCAGAATGTTGTGCAGATTTGGCTTTTTAAGTTGACTTGCTGAAAGTGTAGTGAATCGTTTCAATCTACATGCCAGATCTTTATTCAGCTCAAGATGTTTTGTTATTTATTATGTCTTTGATAGTTTGCTCTTCCATTTGTTCTAGTCTCTTCAGGTTTCCTATTGGTACTAAATGCTTTATCACTCAGTTTTCTTCCTTCTTTTCACTGCCTTTTCCTTTGAATTCTAGAAGAATGTCTCAGATTTTTCTTGCAGTTAACTGATTTATTTTCCACAGATTTAGGTCTGTGCTTCTCCCCTCTTTTTTTTTCTGTGAACATTTTACTGTGTTTTAGGTGAAAGTTTACACAGCTAATTAGTTTCCCATTCAACAATTCATACACAAATTCAAATTATTCCCTGCCATCAGTTGCTATCCCGGGCAGTGTGTCAGCACTCTATACCTATTTCCACCCTGCCTTCCTCATTTCCATTCTTCCAGTTTCCCTGCCCTTTCTTGATGTCTGTCTTTGCTTTTGGGTAAATGTTGCCAGGTTAGTCTCATATTTTGGATTGTTCCAAGAAGCACATTTCTCATGGTGTTCTTGCTAATTGTATAGGCCATTCTGTTACTTGGCTGGAAGGTGACCTCCAGGAGTGGCTTCAGTTCCAGATTAGAAGGATGTCTTAGGGTAGTATGAGTAATTTTTCCAGTCTCTATCAGTCCAATAAAGTCATTTTTATGAACTTGAGATTTGTTCTACATTTTTCTTCCATTCTGACCAGGACCTTCTATTGTATCCGTGGTCAGAGTAGTCCATAATGGTAGCCAGGCACCATTTCATTCTTCTGGTCTCAGGCTAGAGGAGGCTGTGGTGTGTGTGGGCCATTAGTCTCGTAGACTAATTGCTTCCTTGAGTCTTTGATTTCCTTTATTCTCCTTTGCTCCAGATGGGAAGACACCAACCAACACTGGTATTTTAAATGGCTGCTTGCAAGCTTTTTTTTTTTTTTTTTAAATTTTATTTATTTTGTGTTGTTGAGAATATATAAAGAAAAACATACACCAGTTCAGTGGTTTCTACATGTACCATTAAGTGACACTGATTACATTCTTTGAGTTGTGCAAGCATTCTCACCCTCCATTTCTGAATTATTCCTCTTCCATTAACATAAATTCACAGCCCTGTAAGAATCCAATCTAATCTTTCACATTACTGTTGTCAATTTGATCCCATGTATAGTTCTTAAAAGAGCATAATGTTCAAGATGACATAATTTACTAGTTAAGGAAAATTATTATTATTATTATTATTTTAAGAAGACTTAAGGGAAATTTTTGGTTTAAGCTTTAAAGATTATCCCAAGGCCCAGAGTTTCAGGGATTCATCCAACCTCTAACCTCCATGGCTCTCCAGGAAGTCTGAGCCCATGAGAATTTGTAATTCTGTTCTGCGTTTTCCCCCTTTTGATAAGGATTCTTCTATAGAATCTGATCAAAATGTTCAGTAATGGTAGCCAGGCACTATCCAGTTCTTGTAGTATCATGGCGAAGGATGCAGTTGTTCATGGAGGCAATTAGCCATGTATGCCATATCCTCCTCCTATTCCTGATTCTCCTTCATCTTCTGTTGCTCTAGGTGAATAGAAACCAATTGTTGTGCCTTCTATAGCTTCTGGCAAGCTCTGAAGCCCCGAGTACTACTCACCAAACTCTTAAGATGTAGAACATTATGAACTATTTTATCCCAGTTGACCTAGATGTTGCCCAAGACTATAGTCCTTAGCCTTCAAGCCCAGTAACTCAGTCCCAAAAGGTGTTTGGCTGTGTCTAAGAAGTTTCTGTAACTGTGTCCCATACATATATATGCAGCGCATACAGATGCCCACAACTATTCCTACATATGCACACGTGTGTACTCCCATGTTCCCTCCCACACCTGTATAGCATACATAATCTACCTGTGTAATCACTCACAAACTTCTGGTTGGTATTGCTATTGTTGCAGAACTGTGTTTGTTATGGCATTTACTGTAGTTTTCTTTATTTTTGCGTTCATCTCAGTGTCACCTTGGTCCCTTGTGCTGACTTCCCCCATGTTGTGTATTGTCTTTTCTTTCACCAGAATTAACATCAGAATTCATGTCACTGCTCTTACTTATCTAGGATATATACCTAGGAGTAAGATTGCTGAATCATATGGTATTTCTATTTCTAGCTTTTTAAAGAAGTGCCATACTATTTTCCTTAGAGGTTGTACCATTTTACAATCCACCAGCAGTGTATAAGATTTCCAATCTCCCCAAACCTTGCCAGTATTTTTTGTTTCCTGTGTTTTTTTGATCAGTGCCATTTTTGTAGGAGTGAGATAGTATCTCATCGTAGCTTTGATATGCTTCTCTCTAATGGCTAATGATCATGAGCATCTCTTCATGTGTTTGTTGGCTAACTCAATGTCTTTGGTGAAGTGTCTATTCATGTCCTTTGACTATTTTTTGATTGGATTGTTTCTTTTGGTGTTGAGATTCTCTATGTATTTTAGAGATCAGACCCTTGTCAGCTATGTCATTGCCAAAACCTTTTTCCAAGTCTGTAGGTTCTCTTTTCACTCTTTTGGTAAAGTTTTTTGATAAGCATAAGTTTTTAGGAGAGCTTAGTTATCTGGTTTAGGAGCTCTGGTAGTGTCGTGCCTAAGGCACTTGACTGCTAACCAGAAGACTGGTGGTTCAAACCCACCAGCTACTCCTCGGAAGGTTGGGCAATCTACTTCCGTAGTGATACTGCCTTGGAAACCCAAGGAGGGGTCTCTATGAGTCAGGTCCGACTTACGGCACATAACAACAACAATAGTTATCTAGTTTATCTTTTGTTGTCTGCATTTTTAGTTATGTTTGTTAATGTGTTTGTGCCATGAATTAGGAGCCCTAGCTTTGTCCCGATATTATCTTTTAGGAACTTTATTGGTTTTTGTGTGTGATACGACGTTTGGATACTGTTTCCTTTTTATGCAAATGGATATCCATTATGTCAACACCATTTGTTATAGAGATTTTCTTGCCCCACTGAATTGACTTCAACTCTTTGTTGAAGATCAGCTGTCCATAGCTGGATGGAATTACTTCTGGTTTCTCAATTCCTTTCCATTGGTCTAAGATCTATCTGTCATTAAAACAGTACCAGGATGTTTTGATTACCATAGATGGTATATTCAGTGCTGAGATTGAGAAGTGTGAGCCCTGCTATTTGTTCTTCAGTAGTGTTTTAGCTATTCACCGGTTCTGTGCTTTCCTGATTTCTGTATGAACTTTAATTAATATTGCATTTTTTAGGAGCTCTGGTGGCATAGTGCTTAAGGCATTTGACTGCTAACCAGAAGGCTGGTGGTTCAAATCCACCAGCCACTCCTCGGAACGAAGATTGGGCAATCTACTTTCTTAGTGATACTGTTTCAGAAACCCAAGGGAGGGGTCACTATGAGTTGGATCCGACTCGATGGCAGTGTGTTTTTGGTTTTCATATTGCATTTTTTGTTTCCTTGTGTCTTCCTTTTCTTTTTCCTTTATATTACATTCCTTTTGTCCTTCATCTGAGTTCATATCTTTTCATTTCAGCCTGTGTTCTTTTTCATGCTGTCTCTTCATTGCTGGCATACTTTGTTTATCCTCCCCTATACTACAGGAGAGAACTTCCAGAAGCTGTCAGTGAGCACTAATATTTTTACATGCTTTGTATGCCTTTCTTTATATACTCCTCCAAAGTATCTGTTCTATTACGATCTGACATTCTAGAGGAAAAGTCTAAGGAAAGTTTTGTTTATTCGAAGGAGGAATACACATGGGGTTGTTTTATTTTATTTATTTTTATTTTTATTGTGAGTGAAAGTTTACAGAGTAAATTCATTTTCCATACAGCAGTTCATACACATTTTGTTTCACGATGTTGACTGCAATTCCCCACAGTGTAACAGCTCTCTTCCCACTTCCTTCCCATAGTTACCTCTTCCCTGTGTCCCTCCCTTCCATGCAGTCACATCCTGAGCTGTCTCCCTGTGCAAACACTGCCCTTCTGTTCTCCCACAATTGATTGTTCTAAGGAGTGTATCTACCTGATAAAATGTTCACTCCATATGCCTGTCTATTGTTTGCCTGGAAGCCACAGGAGTGAGTTCCATTCCAGACCTGAAGGGTAACTAGGGGCTGTAGTCTCAGGGGTCTCACCAGGCTCTATCAGACCAGCAAACCTGGTCTTTTTTTTTTTTTTTTTTTTTTAATGATTTTGAGTTTTATTCCACATTGTTCTCCCACTCTGTCCAGGATCTCCTGCACTGATCCCTGTCTGAATGGTTGACAGTGGTAGCTGGGCACCATCTAGTTCTTCTGGTCTCATGGTCATATAGGCTGAGGATCACATGGTCTGCCAGTCCCTTGGATTAATTGTTTCCATTTGTCTTTGGTCTTCTTAATTTTTCTTTGCTCAGGATGAGGAGATAGCCATTGCATCTAGATGGCCACTTGTAAGCTTTTAAGACCCCAGTCCCTACTCACCAAAGTAGGATGTGGAACAATGTTTTTGTGTAGTATGTTATGCCAGGTGAGCCCAATACCTATTGTGACCATGGTCTGGAGCCCACAGGTCCAACTATTTGCTCCCTCAGGGTAGCTGGCTGTGGCCAAGAAGCCACACATGAGGTTGTTTTAATGTTTGAATTATTACATTCTGATGATAGCACAGCTCTGGAGGATAGTGGGTAAGCCTTAGATAAATGTGGGTTGTGATTACAGAAGTGACAAATTATGATGTTGGGAGGAATCACACTCTAATAATCCTCTATAGTGCAGATTCAGTTAATATTCCCTTTTCCAAAAATGTTCTCTGCTCCTCGCAATAGAATTATTTTCAATACCATATTATACTGGACTGTAAGCTCTATGAGAACACAAGGCTTATTTGTACTCTTACTTGCTGCTGTATTCCTAGCACCTAGTTTAGTGTCTAAGGAATCCCTGGGTGTGGTGTAAATGGTTAAGCACTTGACAACTAACCTAAAGTTGGTGGTCCAAACCCACCCAGAGTTGCCTCAGAAGAAAGATCAGGTGATCTGTTTCTAAAAGGTCACAGTTTTGAAAACCTTATGGAGTACAGTTCTACTCTGCAACTCATGGGGTCTCCATGAATCAAAATTGATTCATTGGCAACTGGTTTTTGGTTACTTTAGTACCTGGTACATAATAGAAATAAGTCTTATCTGTAGCATTTACCTGTCAAGTATCTACTTGTAGGGTACTTTATCCCATCACTGGTTTGCTCATTCTGCTCAGTTAGCTTATGAGAATTGTCTGAATGAATATAGAAAAGATGCTGAACAGAAAAGTAAGCAAGGACAGAATTCTGTGATTTGAGGATAAAATAATACCTGGAAGGTACATTCCTCAGGTCTCATAAATTATAATTAGACAATGGATATAAATTGCCTTTTACCCCCTTTTTCTTTCTTTTTTTTTTTAAAGCCAACTTCTGTTTCGTGTGTTGAGGTCCTGGTGTTTATCAATATGGTGTCATCAACCTTACATCACAAAGTAGAGTTATCCCACGTTCTGGCATTAGGTTTTCTGATAGCCTCAGATTTTTTTATAGAGTATACATTATTCTCTTTTTTCTGTGTCTTCATGGGTATTTTAGTGAGAAGTGGGAAAGGCTGCATTGAATTCCGCTGTCTGGACATACTTCGAACCTGGAGTTTAATAAAGCTAATTTAATCTCTCTGAACTTAAGCTGAATGGTTGTGCTTTCTCTGAGGCTTGTGTTCTCTAAGTGCAATCTTTGCCCCCTATTATGAAGTTGAATTTTTCCCAGTTTGCTTGCTTTTTTCTTTCACCTTCATCAATAATACAACTTTTTTTTCTCCCAATAATAGTAAAATGGCAAAGAATCTATACTATTTGTTGTTGGGACAGGCCCTGTTAGTAGAGGGCCTTTAAAGCCTTTCCTAAGTCATGTCAGAGTCTGAAAACTCACGAAGAAGCAAGGAGAAAGGGGGTGCGAGTACAGTTTTGCTGGAGCTTTAATCTGATGTGATGATGGGGCCTCTATTGATTGAGGGAGGAGTGCCAGCTGGCAGTGGTTGTGAAAATAAGTCTCTTAGGGATGGGAAACTACCTCTAGAGGATTCCTAGTTAAGACTCACCATGGAATCACTGGGCAATTGGAAATACTGTGCTCTTCCCTGGGGTGATGGAGTGGGAATTAGCTTTTCTCTAGGTCCTAGAAATACAGTTGAACCTGTTTATCTTGTCTATTGTGTGATAGCCCTATAGGATTGGTCTGTTCTGTGGGAGTTTGTTTCAGGCTGTTTCACTACCTGTATTGTTTCTTTTAACAGCTTTTTAAATTTTCTTTTTTCCAGCAATGATGTTGTCCACTGGGCATGTACTGACCATTGTGGCAGGTCTGAGAACATAGCTGAAGCTGAAAATAGGAAAGCTGGGGGCAAGGAAGAGCCTTGAATCTTGAGGTGGGACGTTGACTCTAAGATGTCCTTGAGCAGTGGAGCCTCCGGAGGGAAAGGAGTGGATGCAAACCCGGTTGAGACATACGACAGTGGGGATGAATGGGACATTGGAGTAGGAAATCTCATCATTGACCTGGACGCCGATCTGGAAAAGGACCAGCAGAAACTGGAAATGTCAGGCTCAAAGGAGGTGGGGATACCAGCTCCCAATGCTGTGGCCACACTACCAGACAACATCAAGTTTGTGACCCCAGTGCCAGGTCCTCAAGGGAAGGAAGGCAAATCAAAATCCAAAAGGAATAAGAGTGGCAAAGACACTAGCAAACCCACTCCAGGAACTTCCCTGTTCACGCCAAGTGAGGGTGCAGCTAGCAAGAAAGAGGTGCAGGGACGCTCAGGAGATGGTGCCAATGCAGGAGGCCTGGTTGCTGCTATTGCTTCCAAGGGCTCAGAGAAGGTGGCTAAGGCATCCCGCAGTGTTGCAGGCTCCAAAAAGGAGAAGGAGAACAGCTCATCTAAGAGCAAGAAGGAGAGAAGTGAAGGAGTGGGGACTTGTTCAGAAAAGGATCCTGGGGTCCTCCAGCCAGTTTCTTTGGGAGGACGAGGCGGTCAGTATGATGGAAGTGCAGGAGTGGATACAGGAACTGTGGAGCCACTTGGGAGTATAGCTATTGAGCCTGGTGCAGCGCTCAATCCTTTGGGAGCTAAACCGGAGCCAGAGGAAGGGGAGAATGAGTGTCGCCCGCTAAAGAAAGTCAAGTCTGAAAAGGTAAGAGGTGGCCAGATCTGGCTGTCCATTGCCAGTCAGAACTGCCCTAAACTAACCGCCAAATACCATGTGTACTCTATGGCAGGCTCATTAGTTTGTGGGTAATGACCAATTACAAGGTCAGAGCAGCTGATTATGATAATGTGGTTTTGTTCCAAATTAGGGAATTCCCTACAGACTCATTAACAGCAGGCCTAGACATTTTGGAGTAGGCTATCTGTTGTTGAGGGCAGCTACTTGGTAGAATGAATTTTCTCTAGGCCAAGTAGAAAACCTTTCACTTTGTTCTGGTCCCACTTCAGACACTTGTTTCTAAAGGCTAGCATTAGGCCTTTGTATGTTCCCAGCTTGGCCAGTAGGTCATATCTCAATTATATGCATAGGTTGAGTACAATTCTTAGGGGATAAATGATGCTGCTGGGTCTCTGAAACTTAAGCTGCAAAGAGTTAAATGAGTTTCATTGATTTCATTGTTCTGTTGGTAGCTGCTAAAGAGCAAAGGGGCATAGTTTTTGGTGCAGGAGGTATTGACCATACTATGAGTACTTAATGAAGCATTATGAGTTAATGTGACTGTGAAATGGTAGCTTAGAAAGAGATGGTTTGGCCATTAAAGGTGTAGCTGTCAGCCAGGTATCTCTCTCACCAATTGGGATTCAAAGTATCTTGGTGATTTAATAGCTGCCAAACAGTATAATGATACGTTACCTTCTGCTTGTCTTAGAAGGACAGGTGCCTGCAGTCCCAGGAGAGGTTAAGGCTGAGTCCCTCCTGGGAAGATTATCTTAGTTCACATCTCAGGAAATGGAGCTTGCAGGGCTTGGAGCAGAGTAGGTGTGAGTCTAGAGTCAGCTCAGGCAGCCTTAAACTTCAGCAGCTTACAATTTCCTACAGAGTGGTTGATCTGGTGATGAGCTGTTCATTGGCTCTTGATTTTCTGCTCTGTGCTCTGCTCACCGTGTGCTTTCAGCTTATCCCAGCACATGCAGTATAAATTGATTTCTTTGTAATTACATCAGCTGCAGCAGGGAATACTTATTTCCATATGTAAGTGTTAATAAATAGAAGCTGGATGTGTATGGTTGGGTAGAGGTGCCCTTTCAGTTCCTGGATTCCAGAAGTAATATGCACTTTCTTTGCTGTAGGTATTTTGGTCTTCGCCTCTGGCACATCCGTAGCTCTTAGCAAACATCTGGGCTTCTCTGGTAACAAGGCTCTGAATTTCTTCCACTAATAACACAATCATTCATTCCCTTTTACCAGTGGCAGCTGCCAGAGAGGCTGCCTGTGTTTAGGTGGCAGATGCTGTAGTCCACCTCAGTAGAGTCAAGTTCCAGCTGGTTACTGGCATGTTTCATCCTGGGCTGGCTGTGAGTTGCCATTTTCTCTGGGGTGCAGATGGATAATATAGTTTTAAAGAGGCCTAGGAGTACCAGGAGTTCTTGCTCCTGTTCCAGGCCCATTAGACTGTTCCCTACATCTGGCTTCAGGAAACTCTTGCCATATATCCATGTTGATAACCATTGTTGGTAAGATTACAGAGATCAGTTCTTCCTGTACTGAGAAGCACTTCTCAGAGTGGCCTTCATTTTCCTTTAGAAAATTGAACACTTGACTCATGTAATCTTCTAAACCCAGTAGTTGTCTGTGGGTGAAAGAATTAATGTTGCTTAGCTTCTTGTTGGATTTAAGTTTAAATGTCCGTGATGATCTCCAGCAGAGAAGCAAATGGAACCCATTTTCTCTCGTATAGGTGCAGGGACTGGTTGGTTGGCTGCCCTTCAGATTATAATTGGGCTGAAAGATGCAGTACATTCAGCTAGGAATACACTCACCTTGGTGCCAGGGAGTTTTGGCCCTTAGCAATGTAGCTGTGCTATGAGCCTTATCTTCCAGAGAAACTGTGAGAATGGGGCAGTGGAATGAGAGAGAAAAGGGAAGAGAGACTGTGCTTCAGGTTTTGGAAGAAAGATAAAATTGCTGAAAAGTGCTTTTAAAAGCAGAAATTTTGCTATGCAGTTTGATGTTACCATACTAAGCAGGATCCCACTTTCATAATTGCTTCCCCTGTTCATTCAATTCTTTTGGACAGTTTGGTTCTGAGATTCCCTTTTCATAAAGCCTTTAGCTATTAAAATAAATAATTATTAATGTTTGGAAGTTGCTAGGAGATAAAAACACAGTGTTCGTGGAGATAGCATTTTTGAATTGAGAGGAGGGTAAGAGATGAGTAAAAGGAAAGAAAGCTAGGAACTTTGCCATAGAACAGCTTTTGAGAAACAGAGATCCCAGGATTTGGGGCATAATAGGTGCTCAGTCAGTGTTTGATGATTAATATGTTACACTTATAAGTAAAGTCTTGAAAATCTCTTTAACGCTTTCTGTCTGAGATGTATACTTGCCTATGGCCTAATTGGTTTGGAATGTTCTTTCCATATGGGGACAACCAACAGAACAAAAACAGAACAGATGTTTTGATCTAATTTAGGAATTGCGTACGCAGAGTTGGGAACTGTCATAAAGAGGGAAAACTCATAAAATTTGGAAAGTGTCTTGACTGAGACTTTGCCCACTTGGAAATAGAAGAGAAGACAATGGATTCTTTGGTGTAGGGTTGAATGGTCACATTTGTACCACAAGCTAATAAGAAAGATGTGAATATTCATATGGTCTACTTCAGGGCCTTTTCTCTCTCAAGTTAGGTATCTCAAGCTGTGGCTGAATTTTCTGTTAGCCAAGGATGTGGATTTCCCTTCATGGGATCCTGCTTTCGCTCCACCTCACCTCTTCTGGCAGGGTTCATTGTGCTGTTTCCAGAGTCCTAGGAGAGACCAGAGATGGCTCTTAGCAACTACTGCTGCCCTGAATTGTTATTGAACACTCTTGCCTTTGACTTCTTGCCAGCTGAAATGCTGGGGGAGGGAATGTTGAGAAATAAACAAGACAGAGCCTTCCGGCTCCTGCCTGTTTCATTGCTTTTGGTTTGATTGATAGGTTATTAAGTTTAGGGTGAAAGGGGGAGATAGGGAGGGAGGGTGGCTGTCTGAGTGTCCCAAGCTTAGTGCTTGTGTCGCCATTCTGACAGGCAAGAATAAAGGAATTTACAAACTATAGATGGCAGTGATCTTTTTGTGCTGACTCCGTCAGGGCTTGTGACTGGGAGTTTAAGTTGAGACTCCTTCTTTTCCAAATCATATAAAATAACCAGCAGGTTCTAGTGGTTCAAGGATCTAGAAGTTTGCAACCAGAAGCTACTCTGGCCTCTCTTTTGTTGTTGCTTTTGATCTTGCAAGGTAGGAACCCTCTGTAGGCTGTTTTTCCCCCAGGATTGTGTCTCAGGTTCTGCTCTCAGAATGCTGCATATATGTGCCACCTTCCCCTTCAGGTCAGGATACAAAGAAAATGACAAAATGTGTTCTTTGCTCTTTTGCTGTTGAAATCATACTTGAGATCATATCTTGTGTCCTAAGGGCATCTTCCTTTACCCTTGGTTTTGTTTTCCTCCAAGGTCAGGTATCTTTTATTCTGTTTTTTTAATTTAATATAATTTATTTTGTTGTGGTTGTTGAGAATATCCACAGCAAAACATATACCAGTTCAGGAGCTTCTACATTTACAATTCACTGACACTGATTACATTCTTTGAGTTGTGCAACCATTCTCACCCTGCTTTTCTGAGTTGTTTCTCCTCTGTCACCATAAATTTATTCTCCTGTAAGGTTCCTGTCTAATCTTTTAAGTTGCTGTTGTCAGTTTGATCCTATATAGATAGTTCTTTTTTTGAAAAAACTTTTATTTTGGTGAAAACATACACAAGGCATTCACCACCATAACTTCTACATTTACAGCTCAGGGACATTGATGACATTTTTCATGTTGTGCCACCATTGTTGCTATCCCTTTCCAAAATATTCCACCACCATTAGCATAAACTCAATGCCCCACAACATAAGCTTCCCTTCTCCTCCTCCGTCCTATCCCTGGTAACCACTAATAATAATCTCTGCTTTCTATATACATATATATTTTTCTTCCCCCAACCTATATATAGATCTTAAAAGAGCATAATGCTTAAGGCACACCTTTTTTACTAGTTAAGCAAAACTATTGTTTGGTTTAAGAAGACTTCAGGGTATATTTTTGGCTTAAGGTTTAAAATTATCTCAGGGCAATAGTTTCAGGGATTCATTCAATCTCCATGGCTACAGGAAATTGTGAGTCTATGAGAATTTGAAATTCTGTTCTGCATTTTTTTCCCTTTTGATCAGGATTCTTGTATGGAATCTGATAAAAAATATTCAGTAATGGTAACCAGGCACCATCCACTTCTTCTGGTCTCATGACAAAGGAGGCAGTTATTCATGGAGACAGTTAACCACACATTCCATATCCTCCTGTTCCTGATGCTCCTTCTTCCTCTGTTGCTCCAGGTGAATAGAGATCACTTATTATACTTTGGGTGTCTGCTTGCAAGCTTTTAAGACCTCAGGCCCTGCTTCATGAACTAAATAGAATAGAAGCACTAAATGCCGTTTAACTGATATATCTCTGAAACCATCCATGACCCTAAACCTCCAGACTAAGAAACCAAATCCATGAAGTTTTTTCTTGTACATAAGTAGACTCAGAAGATACTCTTTTGTTGTTGTAAATACATCTATCACACAACTTTTGTCAATTCAACATTTTACAGGTGTACAACTTATTGCCAGCAATTACATTATTGGCTTTGCAACCCTACCCTTAATCATTGAGATATTTCCATCACTGTTAACCCCTCCTTTCCCTCTTCCTCCTGGTAACCACTAATGAACTTTGTTCTTACATGTATTTTCCTTTTCTAGTCTTTTTATATAAGTGTGGTCACATAATACTTGTCCTTTTGTGATTGACTCATTTCACTCAGCATAATGTCTTCCAGCTCCATCCATACTGTAGCATATATCAAGACTTCATTTATCCTACTGGTTGAGTAGTATTCTGTTGTATGTATACACCACATTTTGTTTATCCAGTCATCTGTTGATGGACATTTCGGTTGTTTCCCCCTTTTGGGTATTATGAATAGTGCTGTAGTGAACATTGGTGTACAAGTCTCCTTTTGAGTTTCTGCTTTGAAACCTTTGAGTATACACCTAGAAGTGGAATTGCTGGGTCATGTGGTAGTTCTATTTTTTTTTTTTTTTTTAAGAACTACCATACTGTGATCCACAATGGCTATACCATTTTTCATTCCCATCAGCCGTGGGTAAGGGTTCCAGTTTTCTACATCCTTGTCAACATTTGTTATTTTCTGTTTTGTTTTTTTTTTTAAATTTAATCATCCTGTTGGGAGTGAAGTGGTATCTTCTTGTTTTGATTTGCATCTCTGATGACTGATGACTCTGAGCATCTTTTCATGTGTTTTGTGGCCATTTGAATGTCTTCTGGTGCAATATCTATTTATGTCCTTTGCCCATTTTATGATTGCTTTGTCTTTTTGTTGTTAAGTTGTCAAAATTTTATATATATATTGGTTATTAGACTTTTGTTGGATATATGGTTTCCAAAGATACTCTCCCAAACCAGTAGCTTTTATTTTCACTTTTTTGTGAAGTCTTTTGATGAACCAATTTTTAATTTTTATGGGTCCTCATTTGTTTGTCTTTTGCTGTTTGTGCTTTTGTTATTAAGTTAGATAATCCATTCTGGAAAGCTAGACCTGACAGCATTGCCCCTGCTTTTTCTTCTAAGAATTTTATGTTTTTAATTTGCACATCTAGGTCCTAAATCCATTTTGAATTTGTTTTGTGTGGTGTGAGGCAAGGATCCTGTTTTGTTTTTCTGCGTGTGGATGTCCAGTTTTCCCAACACCATTTATTGATTCTTCCTTCCCTGTCAAATGGAGTTAGCACCCTTGTCAAAAACCAGTTGACCATAGATACGTGGGTTTCTGTTATTGCTCTGATCTAAAACTTTCCACTCGTAATGCCTTTCTCTTTGACTAACTGGTTTTTTTTTTTAGCTATTGATGGCATAACAGCCTTGCTTTCTGAAGCTAAATGCCCTCAACCTTTTTCTTTCATGGAAAAAATTAAAAAGAAGGTGATATTTGTGTGTGACAGAGATGTATTCTGTAACTGTAACAGAGCCTGAGCTTAATTTAGCTTTTCATTCAGCATCTTTGCTTTCCATCTGGGTGTTGTAATTCACAAAAGGCCCAGAGAAAGATTATCTTGTCCAATTTCCTCATTTTGTAGAAAAGGAAATGAAGACCAGAGAGGCTGTGTGACTTGCCCAATCTCACAGGTGGAAAAGCCAGACATAGAAGCCAGGTTCTGGATACCAAGTTCTTAAGACATGTGATTACTCAGGGATTCTTTTTTTTTTTTATTAGGATTTGGGTGAAGATTTACAGAGTAAATTCACTTTTCATACAGCAGTTCACATATACTTTGTCTCATGTCATT
>NW_006921602.1:11870460-11878286 GCF_000298275.1 Orycteropus afer afer | reverse complement strand
TGGAGTGTTCTATAAATTCTAGAGATAAGTCCCTTGTCAGATATGTTATTACCAAATATTTTTTCCCAATCTGTAGGTTCTCTTTTGACTCTTTTGGTGAAGTCTTTGGAAGCACATAAAAAATTTAATTTTTAGAAGGTTACTCAGGGATTCTTAATGAATCTTTAATTGTCAGGGGAGACTTTCCATTTTCCCACTTTATAGATAGCCTGAGAAACGTTGGCTGTAAATGCCCAGATATTTCAAGGCTGCTTTCATAGTGATTTTTGCATTGTAGACATTTGGTAAACAAAGGAGCTGTTAGTTCAGGGTTCTTAGGTAAGGTGATGTTTGCGAAGAATAACCATGTATAACTGGTAGTATGTAAAAAGAGAAAATTAACTTTTAAACTGCTCTTTGAGCTTGAATCCTTGACTAGTGTATGTGTGTTCTGGATTATTCCATTCAGCCAAATTTTCATTGAAATGGAGGCTTTGCCAGTCCCTTTTTTTGTTTGGTAATCCAGGTTGGAAAACCCCCCTGCCTTGGTGTCTCTTAATTGGATACAGCACTAATAGGCAGACCTTTTAAATTTTAAATGTATTGTGGATATCATTAACTGTTTTACAAAGACAAGACTTGTCACTTTTCATTCATTCAGTACATTTAATGAAGTGCATCTTAGATTTCAGGTGCTGTGGTTGGTGCTGAGTATACACTGATGAATAAAACAACTTTTTCTGCTGGGGGGGCAGAATGTATGGGAGGGAAGGACACAGGGAAGAGGTAGCTATGGGGAGGAAGTGGGAAGGGAGCTGTTGCATTGTGGGAAATTGCAGTCAATGTCATGAGACAAAGTGTATGTGAGCTGCTGTAGGGAAAGTGAATTTGCTCTGTAAACTTTCACCCAGATCACTATATATATATATATATTTCAAAGTTATTTTGACAAAAAACAGAGCTGTTTCTGAAAGTGTGATCCATGAAACTACCTGTATCACATCACCCGAGGGTCAAAAATGCAGAGTTTTCAGTCCTGCCCAAATCTGCTAAATAAGTTTTTG
Organism: Orycteropus afer afer; assembly: GCF_000298275.1. Taxonomy (NCBI): domain Eukaryota; kingdom Metazoa; phylum Chordata; class Mammalia; order Tubulidentata; family Orycteropodidae; genus Orycteropus; species Orycteropus afer. Next base: position 11,877,243 of record NW_006921602.1, on the reverse strand, counting down.
GGGGAGGGTCCCACAAATATGCACTTCCAGAAGGTTCTGAATTGTTATACACATTAAAGTTTCTTTATCAGAAACTTGGTGAAATTTCTTTAGAAGTTGGGTATTGAAATCCACTTCTAACTTAAAACACTAGCCTTCTAAACTTAGATTTCAACTCTTATATATAACTTAGTGGTTAAAAGCGTAGACTGGTGCAGACTACCTGGGTTTGTATCCTAACTCTGCCACTTATCAAATGAGTGCTTTTGAGCAAGTTACTTAACCATTCTGCCTCAGTTTTCTCATCTGCAAAATGAGGAAAGTAATAGTACCTTCATAGGGTTGTGAAATTAAGTGACTTGATTCATATTCAGTAGAACATTTAGAGCAGTGCCTGGCACAAAGGAAGTACTCAGTAAATATTGGGGAAAAGAAAAGCATGATTTGAGTTGAAATATGCCTTGGTCTGCCCTTGGCAGTAATAGGCTGAAATATAACAACATTCCACTGTACAGACAGCCTGATCTGAATAGATAAACATGTTGGCTAAGACTTTCAGCACTATGCTCAGGAGTTACAGACCTGGGTTGGGAAATTTGCATGCTGGTAATGTGTTCTAAAGCCCCTGATGTTTATAGTTGTGGAGAAAAAAAGACCACAAATTGGCTTCAGAGAATACTGAAGTGGCCTGTTGAATATCAGATTTCATATGAATTGAATATTCTCTCTGGCCATATCCCTAGTCTGGGGTTGGGCAATATAATGGGTAGGTGTTACTGTGGGTTTGCCAGCATGTGCAATCTCATGGACGCTGGGGGAGCACTAAGTCTTTTTGTTTCTACATGAGAGTGCATGGAAAATCTAAGTCCTAGTCCTTAATCTTCCTCCCCCAGTGTGAACTTGTATTTTTGCCATTTGGGTATAAGAGCTTTTACCAGTAGAGCTCATCCAGGCAGGCAGCAGGGCTTGGGCTTTCAGGCTGGAGGTGGCAGTAACATACACAGCTGAGATCTTGCCACTGCTGGCTGCCTGAGCCCTCCTCTCTGTGGTTTTCTCTCTTCAAGCCATGCTTGAGTAACCCGCCTCCAGAGCTGCTGACAGGGCTGTGTTCAGAGGCCTTGGAAATTACACTGTTCATTTCCTTATCATCCTCTGACCTGCAGTGCAGAGCCTTCTGGTGCAGGAACAAGGCAGAAAAAATCCAGACGGCTTCCAGCCAGCATGTGTCAAGAGCTACAAAGAATGAAATTGGACTTGCTCACTTAAAAACCGTGGGGTTAGGCTTTGATTTTTGGTTCCTGCAGAGAGTTATTTGTGTGCATGTGTGCATGTTCTCTCTCTGTATATGTATAGAATGAGCTTGTGCGTGGCAAAGCTGTGGAGGAGGAGGATCTGAAAGTAGAGAGCAGAGATTGCTTTTCTCTTCAGTTAATTTCCCAGTTGTGCCATTGGGATGGGCCTAGAAGCATTAGCATCAGGAAGGTGCCAGACCATATTAATATTTTAAAATATATTTCTCTTGGTACAGTTTAGTCATGGTTGAGAGCACCCACCCAAGTAAGAAGCTTCCCTGGTTGGCTGAGGAGACATTTTTAACAAATCCTTTTCCTCAAGTCTTTCATCTTGGATAATGTTGACATAATCAATATTTAAGCAGCCTACAAAAGTACAGACTTTGGGTCAGTCTTGGGAAAGACTTGCTCTTTTGAGATGGAAGATGGTGTGACAAGAAACAGACAGAAGGCATTTAGAGCATTTTGAGATTTTCTGTTTATAGGTCAAATTTCTGTTATTCTTTAGGAGCCTGTCCTCATTTTGGGAGTTAGAGTTACAAAACAATCTTTTTTATCTTTCCCTTTTGGCATTTCTCTTGCTCTAGGAGACCCAAAGGAATGACTTTCTAAGCTGAAGAAGTAAAATGTAGATTGTAAGAGGTTCTTGAGCAGAGTTTAGCATTCTATCCTCAATCTTTCTTCTTCTGGATTTCCACTGTTTCATGATCATTGGGGAGCTCTGGTGGCACAGAGGTTAAGGTACTCTGCTGCCTTACCAAAAGGTCGGTAGTTAAAACCCACCAGTCACTCCACAGGAGAAAAATGAGGCAGTCTTCTTCCATAAAGATTTACAGCCTTGGAAACCCTGTGAGGCAGTTCTACTGTATCCTGTAGGGTCGCCATGAGTCGGTATCAATTTGGTGGCAGTGGGTTTGTTTTCTTTTGGTTTGGTTTATGATCATTGGTGCTATTGGAGGCTTTGTGAAGTGGGAAAAGAAAGAAGCTTTTTAGCTTTCAGACCTTGGAAGTAGTTTTAAACCCTAAGTGGCTCTCTTATTAGAAGTGCTCAGTAGAGAAGTGTTTTCACATGAGAAAGTGATAGCTAATAAAGCAGTGGTCCCCTTACCAGCAGAGCATCAGCATCATTTTGGAACTTGTTAGAAATGCAATCTTAGACCCCCACATCAAAAACTTTTAACGTTGAGGCCCTGCAGTCTGTGTTTTAAAACAAACTCTCCCACTGATTGTGATACGAACTGAAGTTTGAGAATGTTTTAGAGCACACTTCTTCCTTCTTAATAGTGAAAATGAAATTTGCCAAAAACTTTAAGGGCTGGAATGTAACCCTGGAGAGTAGATAGGATTTTGTTTTCTGTGACTGATATCCTGATACATCTTTTCTGGGTGTGGACAAATTACAGGAACTCAAAATTGGAAGGAATACCCAAAGAGTTGGAATTTTGAGAACAGGGAGATAGATATTCAAAATAATTCCTTTCGAAATTTCACTTTTCTCATCTGTAACGTGGAGGTAAATAATAGTACTGATTCTCAAAGTTATTGTGCGGATTAAATGAGATAAAGAAGGTTAAGATGTAGCAGTGCCTGTCAGTAAATATTAGCTGTTGATGTTATTGTTATTAGCTTTGAGGTGCATAACTCACTGCCATTGAGCCAATTCTGACTCATAGCCACCCCATTGGGTTTCTAAGGTTGTAAATCTTCCAGAAGCAGACTGCCTCATCTTTCTTTCATTGAGCTGATGGGTTTGAACTAACCACCTTTTGGTTAGCAGGCAAACACCTTAACCACTACACCACCAGAGCTCCTTTTGAGATGCATGGTCATTTGAATTACTGTCTGAAATATTAAAAGTGAATGTGACATTGCTTTAGTTAGGAAGTTTTTGTTCTTTTTTTTCCCCCCTCCTTTTATTCCTTGTGGAGTGCTGATGTTAGCCTTTTTGAGGGCATTAGCATTCCTACAGGTAGCCTGAATAGTCAGAAAAATTGATTGAGATACATCTCTTTGTGAATTTGTCACTAGCCATAGGGAAGAAAAAGGCAGTTCTTAGGTCTTGGGAAGTGGTCAGTATTCAACTTAGAATGTTGTCTACTGGGAGAGTCCAGTTGAACTGTTCCTGAAAAATAATCTAAGTGATTTTTTTTTTGTTTCTTAAAACTACTGGGTTCTAGCCCTAGTGGCAAATACAGTGTGTTTTGTTGAGCTAGACTTGGCCATTAAATTCTTTCTTGGGCTTTGTTTTTGTTTAGTATTGGGTTCTCTTCATTGTAAAAAGCTTTTCATAAACTGGTACACAGCTCACCCAGCTCAGAGTTGATATTTCCTAGTTGATGTGTTTCTTCAGAAGTCAAGTACTTAACTCTGCACTGAATTGAATCAGTGAAAAGTGCAGAGAATGTTTTAGAAAGTAGGTAAACATGTTCATCATACTTACATCAACCAGAGTAGCATGAGGTTAGAGAAATTAATGTTCGGGTCAAAGACACTTGTTGTACCAAGATCCTTATTGAAGTAAAATCTTTGAGGCTAGGAAAACCCAAGTATATGTGATGTGAAAAGTGTGTGTGTGTGTGTGTGTGTGTGTATCAACTCAAGTGTTTCTTTTATTATCAGAAAACAATTGTTACACACATACTCAGTCCTCCAATCCCTTCCCTGAGGATAAGCATGCCAACCGTACATCCTTGGCATTGTTGGAAGAATCCTTAAAGGGAAATGGCTGCCTGGTTCTCAGTACTTTGGTTTGTTGCAAGGAAAGGGCTCTTGTAGGGAACAGTTACAGGTCATCCTGGGCCTACAAAAAAAAAAAAAAAAACACACTCATTGCTATTGTTCTGGTTACCTAGTGCCACTCTGACAAGACTATACCACAAATGGTATGGTCTCAACAAACAGGAGTTTATTCTTAAAATTTGGAGGCTTTAAGTCCAAGTTCAAAGTGCCAGGCTCTAGGGGCTGGGTGAAAGCCCCTCAACCTTGGAATCCAGCTCTGCCTTCTGCTCCTGGCCCACTGGACCTAGAGGCATTTCTTCAGTCAGACAGTTGCTGGCTGCTGAGGCTGACAAGCCCAAGGTTGACAAGTAAAAAGGCACTGTCCTGATGTTACCAAACCACACAGCAGGCCATTAACTTAAGTCCATTGTAAGTTCCAAGGTCAGTAGAGCATGGCAGGCTGCTGAACAATGACACGGCTAGATGTAGGGTTCAAGGTGCCATAAGCTGGAGACTATCCCCAAGGCTTCTCCTTATACACAGGAAGCAGATCACATCCCAAAGGCAGCTACTCAGCTGTTTGTGGTAGATTCCACCATGGAGTTGATTGCCAGTCTCATCATGGGGGAATAACTACCACCAGCTGCCCAGCCACTCAACTTGGCATCTGTACAGGTCTCCTCCACTGAGTGGTTCCAGTCCCCTAGTTCCTCTAAGTGGCAACTTCACCCCTTTGGCCTGGCAGGGCCATTCCTCTCCCTCTTGGGCATGACAGCCCCCCCCCCCCACTCTTGGGCAGTGGCTATGGCTCCATCCCACTGGCTCACATGAACAAGCAGCCCCACACTCCAGAACCAAGTTGGTGAAGGCCTGGTTCTTTGAAACCTAGGGGGCTTTGGTCATTCTAACCCCCAAAGGCCATGATCCTTCACTTTTAGGCTGAGGCAACTCTGCTTCCATTTCCTTGGTCTCTCCACTTCTGCTGATTAATGCCGAAGGCAACCCACTCCACTAGAAAACCCTGCCCAAAAAGCGCTTGGTTTTCTTGCTCCGTGGGCTGGCCAACCTGCTACTCCATTTCATGTCCGTCTTTTTACCAATTAATGCCTGAAGGCAACCCACTCCGCCAGTAAGCCACCTAACCAAAGGCATCGACTTTCTCCTCTGTGGGCTGGTAAGGCTGTCGCTGTCTTATGCCGGTTCTCTTGGCTCTGCTCCTGCCATCTCTCATGCCAGTCTCTTGCTCTGCTCCTGCTGTCTGTCATGCTGTATGCCGGGCTCTCTCTGCCAGGGTCTTGGGTCAAGGACGCACTCCACTCTTGTTTCCACATTTTAGGCATCTGTCAGAGCAGCACCCCACTCTCTTGGTACCAAATTCTGTTCTGGTTACCTAGTGCCGCTCTGACAATACCACAAATGGGATGGCCTTAACAAACAAGAGTTTATTCTTACAATTTGGAGGCTTTAAGTCCAAGTTCAAAGTGCCAGGCTCTAGGGGCTGGGTGAAAGCCCCTCAACCTTGGGGTCCAGCTCTGCCTCCTGCTTCCAGCCTACTGGAGCTAGAGGCGTTTCTTCACTCAGACAGCTGCTGGCTGTTTGGGCTGAGAAGCCCTAAGGTTGACAAGTCAAAAGGCACAGTCCTGATGTTACCAAACCACACGGCAGGCCATTAACTTAAGTCTATTGTAAGTCACAAGGTCGGCTGAGCAACGACGACGCGGCTACATGCAGGGTCAAGTGCACAGAGACTGTTCCCAAGGCTTCTCCTTAAATACAGGAAGCAGACCACATCTCAAAGGCAGCTACTCAGCTGTTTGTGGTGGATTCCACCATGGAGTTGATTGCCAGTCTCATCATGGGGAATAACTACCACCAGCTGCCCAGCCACTCAACCAGGCCTAGCCAAGCTGATACACAAACATAACTACCACAGCCGTCTAGTCGATTTCGACCTACAGCAACCTCTCCTTGGGTTTCCAAGGCAGTGTCACTACAGAAATAGATTGCCCAACCTTCCTTCCAAGGAGTGGCTAGTGGGTTTGAACTGCTAGCCTTCTGGTTAGCAGTCAAATGCCTTAGGGACTGTGCCACCAGAGCTCCTATCCTGGGCCTGTTGTTGTTGTTATGGGCCATCGAGTTGGACCCGACTCATAGTGACCCCTCCTTGGGTTTCTGAGGCAGTATCACTATGGAAGTAGCTTGCCCAACCTTCCTTCCGAGGATTGGCTGGTGGGTTTGAACCGCCAGCCTTCTGGTTAGCAGTCAAGTGCCTTAGGCACTACACTACCTGGGCCTAAGGACCCCTAAAAAAAGGAATGAATGTGGGTTCACTATGGATTTTTAATTACTGTCCAGAATGTTAGGGGGTTTACAGAAAAGCCTAATAATTTCCCCCCTATCCAAGTTGTCCCACTTAGAGAATCTAAACTTCTCAGGATCCCTACAAGACGTGGTCTGGAGACAGAGAAGGCATATACATGGGTTTTTAAAGTTTACCAAGTGCTTTTAACATACCTCTTGGTTCAAAACACTACTATTGTGGAAAGTACTTTGGCTTCACTATATGCATCTGGGAATCCCTGTAACTCCCTTATCCAGGGAACTCTTAAAATTGTCCTTTCTAAACTTTTCCAGATGGAGTTATGCTCTGAACATTAGATGTTATGTCATTATTTTTTTATTATTATTTTAATTTTTTCCTATATAATCTTACATCTACTTTTTTTTTTGTTTTTAATTGTGATTTGGGTGAAAATTTACAGAGCAAATTCACTTTCCATACAGCAGTTCACAT
>NW_006921602.1:11866322-11869260 GCF_000298275.1 Orycteropus afer afer | reverse complement strand
AATTAGAATGCTAATTGTTATCACAGGTGAACACATACTTGAATATGCCATAAATTCATAGTTTAAAAATAAGCAGAATGTCATATTTGGGCCAAAATTATAATTATATAACCATAGATTCTCATATAATAGAATTTAAAATATATATATTTTTTAAATGTTGGTACATGTATTGTCTGTGCTCTCAAAATTTACATTAACCTGTACTTTATATGCATCTTTTTAGTTTTTGAAGTATCTCTGATGCATATACTACTGAATAAGAGGAGGAAAAAAATGGCAAATGTGGGGAGAAGTGATCATACAAAGTGACTACACATTTATATATACCATATTAGGCTAGATCTTAATTCCATCAATATGCAGATTCTTAAACATCTGGTAGAGTGTCTGTTTTAGATAAAATATGCCATAAGGCATTTTTCATTTTGCTTATACATATGTGCTTGGATTGAGGGAGTAGGGGCTTGAAATCAAACAAGCTGATTGCTTATTGCAGTTTCAGAAAGAGGCTGAGAAATTCTTTCATCCTTCTTTGCCTCTAGTATCTTTCCTATCCTTTCCCATCTTTTCCAGGGATCGGGCTCTAAAGTAAGGGTGTGAGACATTCAGTCAGAAAAATTACTTAGGATGTTACCATGTTGAGATTAACATACTGGCTCCATAAATTTCAACACAACCACTTTTTTCTCCAGCATTGAAACAAAGCATTCAGTGAAACAAAACAATACCCACAGATTTTTTCAGTTGAGGTACCCATACAAGCTGGCTTGTGTTTAAAGACTGTGTCAATGAAATATGTTTATCTGTAAATACTGAAATTATTCTAGGCCTAGTGAGATGTTTATACTGTGAGAGGCAAATGGGAGTGGAGACCAGATTAAGGGCCTGTTCAAGGCCATTTCAAATCTCCCATTTCCACCTCCCTCCAGAGCATGTGTTCAATGAGTTTTTACTCATAGCTATGAGACTCGAACCATTCAAATTGGTCTTATTGTTTGCCACATATAGTTTATTTGATTATATAAAATGTATATATACAGTTATCCATCTAATATGCAAGGTATTTTGTGACAGTGGAAGAAATCTTGGGGTGCAGATTCTTTCTATAGTGGAAATTTACAGGTCCATGAATTGAATCCAACTTATTGTAAAGATTATTCTTGTATCTTGTATCATTTACCTTATGATTCCAACCTTCATGTTCTTATGTACACACAGATTTCTTCTCTTTAAATCCTTTTTCCACTAAGGAAATAAGTCTATTTTCATCTGGTAATTTCAAGTTCTTAACCTTGAGAACTATCCTGTAGGCGAGCTGGTATCCTCTTACCAACATAAATACCTCTGAGTTTAGTCTCTCTTACTTGGGTATAGTGCCTTTGGTAGTTATTTTGAAGTAACACCTTCCCACCCCTGCTTTATATATCCTTTTCTGACTTTTAGCTGGACTCTTAAACCTTTTTTTTAAAAAAATTGGTTGTTTTAGTTACTTTTCATTGTTTCTGAAACTTTGTTGTTGGTCCTGTTTTAATCAGATGAGATTATATTTACTTATGCTGATTTAGGGAGGGCTTTTCCCCTCCTCCCAGCTGAAAATAATTGTTGTTGTTGTATGTTGTTGAGTTGCTTCCCACTCATAGTGACATTATAGGACAGAGTAGAACCATAGGGTTTCCTAGGCTGTAGTCTTTAAGAGAGTGGATTGCCAGGTCTTTTTTCTCACAAAGCATCTGGTGGGTTCTAACTGCCCTTCCATTAACTGTTGGCTTAACGTTGCCCCACAAGGGCTCTTTAATTGGAAATAATTAAACAGGAAAAAGCAGTTAGTCTTTATATATTCTACCATGGGCATAGGAGCTCTGGTGGCATAGTGCCTAAGGCATTTGACTGCTAACCAGAAGGTTCTAACCCAGCAGCCACTCCTCCAAAGGAAGACTGGGTAATCTACTTCCATAGAGAAAATGGAAACCCAAGGAGGGGTCACTAGGAATTGGATTCGACTTGACGGCAATGAATTTTTTACCATGGGCCTGCCTTATACTCTGGGTACAGTATTGACTATATCATTGTACTAATTTTGACAATGGGAGCTCTGGTACTGTAGTGCCTAAGGCACTTGACTGCTAACCAGAAGGCTGGCGGTTCAAACCCACCAGCCACTCCTCAGAAGGAAGATGGGGCAATCTACTTCCATAGTGATACTGCCTCAGAAACCCAAGGAGGGGTCGCTATGAGTTGGGTCCGACTTGACGGCCCATAACAACAACAACAACAATTTTGACAATGAGGTTTTAAACATAATTCAAATTCGCTTTTAGCTACTGCTTAGAGATGACAGAGTGCTGTCAATATTATGCCTTATTTGAAGGCTTAGTGCCAGTTCTATATTTTTATCTTGTATTTGTCCAGGAAGCTCTTAGACAAGACATTGCAGTTGCCCTATTGCACTGGAGAAACAGAAGTCTTCATGTGAGCGCTGAGTAAAAATAAAAATGATTCTGGGTGTAGTCCAATACAACATCATTGAGGAGGGAGAAAAGTACAGTTTGCCTCTGCCTGGAAAGCACTTTGGCCAAGGCAAAGCTTCCAGAAATGGAAAATCTAAGCTTATTGAATTAAGAAGGTCTGGGTGTTGGTTTAAAGTGTAACCTGCCCCATAACCTTTGTGAAATGGAGTGTCTTTATAAAAAGGAGAAATAGGGGCAGGATCCAAAACCAAACCCAACCCAACCTATTGCCGTTAAATCAATTCAGACTCATAGTGACCCTATAGGACAGAGTAGAACTGCCCCCATAGGGTTTCCAAGGCTGTAAATCTTTATGGAAGCAAACTGCCACATCTTTCTCCAGTGGAGCAGCTGGTGGGTTCAAAATGCCAGCCTTTCAGTTAGCAGCTGAACAGTTAACCGCTGCACCACCAGGGCTCCTTAGGGGC
>NW_006921602.1:11851438-11861312 GCF_000298275.1 Orycteropus afer afer | reverse complement strand
CAGAACCAGCTGAAATAAAAAGGATAATATCAGGATACTATGAAGAACTGTATTCCAACAAATTTGAAAATCTGGAGGAAAAATGATACTCCAATGATATTTTCACGTCCAACTAAAATAACCAAAGGCAAGAGAAAAGGACCAGGCAAATCCTACTATCCCTCTCATTTCCCTACCCCTGTAGTGGGGAAACTTTTTGACATTTTGATGCTGGTGAATCTTGTTGAAATAAACTAGGAGCAACCCAAGAGATGTATTTGGAAGGTAGTAGTAGAAAGGAAGTGATAGGGTTGGGTTTTATGATGGTGGGGCAATCAATTCTTGAATATAAACTTTGATGGTTTATTTTTATTTTTAAAAACAACTAACAAATCTTAGTACTTTCCCAACCCCCTATTTACTTGCTATGGACCATAAAAATAGAAACTGGTTTATCACCCTCTGGTGGCATAGTGCCAGAAGGCTGGTGGTTCAAACCCATCAGCTACTCCTTGGAAGGAAGCCTGGGAAATCTACTTCTGTAGAGATACCGCCCTCAGAAACCCACGGAGGGGTTGCTATGAGTCGAAATCAACTTGACGGCAGTGAGTGAGGGACGATTTTGACTGAAAATTTGAGTTAAGATAGTTTAAGAATGGATAGCAAGAGATGATGTGTTTGGTCTGAATGATACATTCCGAAAAACAATACTTTTAAAGAAACTTAGATTTTAGTGTGGTGCCAAGTGTATATGTATGCATAAATAGTCTTTTTCTTTTCTTAAATATTCTTGCGTTGATCTTATGTCAGAAATAGTCCTTATAAAATTGAATTCTATCCTGCTTATGTGTTTCTGTATCTTTCAGAATCATTTCCAAACTTCATCTTGCAGGCTACTGAATAATAAGTCAGTTCTTAGCTTATCAACTGTCAGGAAGATCATGGTCAAATATTCACACCAGGTTCCATCAGTGGAACTCTTATATTGATTTCTTCTCTCTCACATACCCATTCTAGAAACCTTTCACTTGATAATGTTTTTCTGACTCTGCTCGTCTTAGACTTACTTAATGGGAATTTCAAGCTGTTTGGTTTAACAATGGCATTGACTGATTTAACAAATTCTGCTTGGGAAGCTTTACAACTGCATTATGTGTTTTTTCCCTAGACTTACAGGTTTGAGGGCTGTCCTAACCAAGCTGGTCAAATTGGTGGATACTCATTTAGTTCATCCAGGAAATATTTACTCAGTATCTACCATGTGCAGGCACTGTGCTGGCACTCAGGATAAAGAGTTAAGTAAGACAGTATGATCCCTGTATCTTGTAGAGCTTATATTTTGATGGAAGAGACAGGTAAGTGAATTACAACAGATGAGTTATAATAGCATAGAGTATTTTGGAAAGGAGGTGTGGCCTGAGTACAGCACAGAGTAAGATCAGTGAAGATCTCACCTTGGAAGTGCTGGTTAAACAGAGATCCAAAAGGATGAGAAGGGGTCAAACAGGTGCAAGATTAGAAGACTTGTGCCAAACAGAGAGAATAGTATAATCAAAGGCTTGATGATGGGACGGACCATGGGGTATTAGAAAAACTGGAAAAAGTTTACTGTGACTGGAGGATGAGGAATAGAATGGGAAGGGATGGAACAGGAGTGCTAAGTAGGAGCAGATAGTAGAGAGCTGTGGTAGTTAAGTTTGTGTGTCAGCTTGGCTGCTCCTGCTTGAGTGGCTGGGCAGCTGGATGTAGTACTATTCCCAGTGATGAGACTGGTAATCAACTCCATGGTGGAATCTACTGTGAGCATCTCAGTACCTGTTTTGGGTATGTGGTCTCCTTTCCATACATAAGGAGAAGCCTTGGGGAACAGTCTCTAGCTTATGGCACACTTGAACCCTGCTTGTAGCCGGGTCTTTGTTCAGCAGCCTGCCATGTTTTGCTGACCATGGGACTTCAATGGACTTGAATTAATGGCCTGCCATGTGGTTTGGTAGCATTGGGACTGTGCCTTTTTACTTGTCAACCTTGGGCTTGTCAGTCTCAGCAGCCAGCAGCTGCCTGAGTGAAGAAAAGCCTCTAGCTTCAGTGGGGTGGGAGCAGGAGGCAGGGCTGAAGCCCAAGGTTGAGGGTCTTTCACCCAACCCCTAGTGCCTGGCACTTTGAACTTGGACTTAAGCCTCCAAACTGTAAGAGAATAAACAAACTTATGTTTCTTCAAGCCATCCCATTTGTAGTATATTCTTGTCAGAGCAGTACTAGGTAACCAAAATAAGAGCCTTAAAAGCTTTGTTCAGAAGTTTGGGTTTCATGCTAAGGTCTATAAAAAGCTATTGGTAGCCTTTTTTTTAGGGGATTAAAGTGCTTGATTTTAGTTTTTAAAGGATACCTCTTGATGCTACCTAGAGAGTGAATGAGAGAGTAAGATTGGAGGTAATTTAGGAGGCTGTTGACATAAACCAGTTAAAAATGATAGAGGACTGGGATGGATATCCTAGTTTCTTAGTGCTGCTTATAACAGAAATATCACAAGTGGGTGGATTTAACAAATGAAAATTCATTTTCTTACAGTTAGGAGCTCTGGTAGCATAGTGCCTGAGGCACTTGACTGCTAACCAGAAGGCTGGCAGTTCAAACCCACCAGCACTCCTCGGAAGGAAGGCTGGGCAATCTACTTATGTAGTGATACTGCCTTGGAAACCCAAGGAGGGGTCCCTATGAGTCGGGTCTGACTTGATGGCACATAACAACAACAACAGTTAGAAGGCTAGAAGGCTGTATCCTGGGCACCAGCTCTAGGAGAAGGCTTTCTCTCTGTCTACTGGGGAGAGTCCTTGTCTCTTTTCAGCTTCTATTCTTTAGTGATCTTCAGGTGGCATAGCATCTATCTTCACTCATCTCTGCTTGACTACTTCTATGCCTAATCTGCTCTTTTATATCTCAAAAGTGATTAATTTAGAACACACCCTCTACTGGTCTGCCTCATTAACATAACAAAACCATATTCCAAATGGGTTTCCATCCACAGTTATAGAGGTTAGGGTTTACAACACATACTTTTTGGGAACACAGTTCTTAACAATGGTATTAATAGGGAAAGAGCAAAGTGAGTGAATTTGAGAATTTGAGTTAATTTAACAGCATCTTGGTAATTGATTTCATGTTGGGACAAGAGTGGAGGAGAAAATTAAGTCATGCCCCGGGTTTTGGCTTGAACCAAGTTACTGGTGGAGGAAGCACTAGGGAGAAGAGGGCAGATTTGCAAGGAAAGATGGGAAAGGATAATGAGTTCAGTTTTGAGTATATTGGAGGTTTCTGCACTGCCTGCACTAGGGATAAATGGTAAGGAAAACAGATTTGATCCCTTCCTTCTTGAGACTTAAAGTCTAGTAGAAATGACAGATGGAGTCAAATAATAATATGCACATATATACTATATAATTATATACTATTAAATGTGATAAAAAGGAAAAGCTATAGGATGCCAAGAGCCTATAATTGGGGCCTGACCCATGGGGGTGGGGGCAGTCAGAGAAAAGAAATGTCCATGAAGAATTTAAGTAAATAATGTAAAGATGAACAGTAGTTGATTTGGAGGAGAGAGTTGAATAAATGGACAACCAAGTAGAAATGTCCCTTGAGGTCTGGACATCCTGAGAGAGAATTGTAAATCTAAAGATACAGAAGTTATCAATATGTGAAAAATAGTAACTAATTCCATAGAAGCAGATGAGCTTACCCAAGGAAAACGTGTCCCATGTTGAATGAGACAAAAAGATGAAGGCCCAAGGTAGATCCCGGAGGAACACTAAGAAGGCCACTACCTTAAATGGCATACACTTACTTCTTGCTTATCAACTATCTTATTACCTGACATTTCACATTTATGATAACAGTGAAAAAAAAAAATCTAGTATCAGACTACTTTGTGTGTTAACCTGGCTTCCTTCTTGAATCCAGCTCCTACCAGCAGAGAACCACCTTTGTCTAGTTAGGCCCACAGCTGAAGTGGCCAGTTCACCAGAAGGCCTATTGCTGGTCCCATCCCAACCCTGCCACAGAAGCCACCCTTGCAGCTCTTTGTGCAAAAAGAGGTGACTGAGACTGATTTTGAGGGAGCCCTTCTGAGAAGGGCCAGGAGGAGGCAGGGTCAGGGAAGTTGCAGGTGCTTCTCCCCTCTACTCAAGTGCCCTGGAGGAACTAAGTCTTGCAGTGGGAAAGGTACTGAGGGTCATTTGGTACCTGGGGGCTGCATCAGAAGCAGGCTACCCCCTTATCCTTCACTTCCTAGCTGCTGAGCTTCTCTTCTAAGCAGCTGTTAGTTTCCAGGCTCTCAAACCTTGGATTCCAAGACCAGGAATGTGTTGCTTGTTTCCATGTGGTCTTCCCAGTCTGTGGGGTGGCAGCAGGTGTCTGAGGCTGCAAAGGGGGTGGATGCAGGGGCCATTGGCATGGTTATGGGCAGCAACCCCCACTGACCATCTTGACCATTGGCCACACCACTTGCCCGAGTCCCAGAGCTACCAACTGTGCCTATGGTCTAGCTACCAGATTCCAGATCCACTTGAGCACCAGCCTGATGGTAGGGCCTTGAGGTCCAGAGCACAGTGGTGAATAGGGCACAGCAGTTCCAAGGGTCCAGGCACCTCCTCGTATAATGGCAATTTTGCATAACCATATGGCCTTTGGTACTTAACAATGTCCATAAGTGAGGAGTGGGTGTATTAGATAGGTTGTGCTTTCCTGTGTAATGGAGAAAGCATCCAAGACCACAACTGGGAACATATGTCTACAAAACACTTTAAAATCCTCTGAAAGGGATTATATAATTTGGTTTGTTCTGGGCTTAGATTATATTTGGTTGATACTGACCGAGGCATGCTTTAAGGAAAAGTTCTCTTCCCATACTACTTGTGAACAATGAAAGAATGATCTTTGCTTCACCTACTTTTCATATTGTTCTTTCTTTTCCCTGCCTAATCTCCAAATCCCTCCATTTCACTAAAATGAAAGCATGAACTTTATAATCAGACCTTTAAATCAGTGTTTGAATCCTGGCACTACCACTTAATAAATGTGGGATCTTTTGCAAATTACCTCTCTGAATCTCATTTTCCTTAAGTTTTGTATAGAGTAAATGATCTAAGGGTACCATGTAAATGCATGTGTGTCTGACACTAGTAGGCTAGTACAAAAATGACAAGGAGGCCACATGTTCTGACCTCCTCTAATTCCACAAAGGGAAGACAGGGTTACCAGCAGTAACCCAAGGCCTATTACTGCCAGGCCAGACATGTTGCCTCCCTCCAGTCCTTTCTCCAATCGTTCCTCCCAGAGCACCCACCACCTCTCTCCTGGGTTCGATAATTCACTGCAGTGGCCACACAGAACTCACGGATTACAGGGTTTATTAGGGAAGCACCAGGCTACAACTCAAGTTCAGGAAGAACGCTCAGTCTCTCTCCCAGCCCACCGTCCCTCAGCCAAGAGTCTCTCACAGTCTCTTTCCCAGCAGTGCTGGTCCCTCTGTGTCTCATTCAGCAATGCGTGTCTCTCGTGTCTCTTTCCCAGCAGCACATGTCTCTTTCAGGGGTGCGTGTCTCTTTCAGCAGCATGTCTTCCTCCACCAGCAGTCAGAGAGAGCGTTCTGCCTCCAAGAGGCCTCCTTTTGAGCCCGGAAGGGTGGTCAAACTAGCCAATCACAGCATCAGAACTCTAAGCACGTGAGAGAGAGTGGGAACCTCCCAAAACATTGTATTGTGCCACGCCCAACAGAAATAACCCAGGTGGGCGACTTTAAAATCAGGATCTCCTCAGTTGCTAATAGCAATTCCCACCTTGGAGTTTACAAAGACTTATGGGTAGAAAAGCCACACTAAGTAATTTACTACACCGCAGCTAGCAATAAATGTTAGTCCTATTTTCCTTTCTTCTTGCAGGCTGGAAGTGACAACCTCTCCTGTTTTTCTGGGCAGGTGAGTTGTTTCATCTGTAATTATTTAGGCTCTGTCCCGCCTCCTCTTGGCAACATACAACAGCAGCTTTTTTGCCAAGGAGAGAGTCTTACATTTCAGTGGTAAAAGTTCTTTCTGGAGAGGAAATACAGAGGAATTTCTGCATTATTGTAATCCAGTGGTTTTCAGTAGCAGCACTATTGATATTTAGGGCTGGATGATTCTTTGTTGCAGGATATTTAGCACCTTCCCTGCCTGTGCCCATAAGATGCCTATAACATCCCCCCTACCCCAGCTGTGACAATCAAAAATGTTTCCAGACATTGCCAAATGTCTGCTTGGGTAGGAGGTGGTGTGGGGAGGTATAGAATCACTGTTTGAGAACCATTTGCTATAATGTTCTGTTTCTTGATCTGAATGCTGCTTACACAACTGTGTTCAGTTAATGAAAATATAGTGAGTTGTACATATCTGATATATGTAGTTATGGTGTAGTGAATTATTTCGTATGACTTTTCTACCATGGTGTTTGTGACTCCCACCAGATAACTAGGTGAGACCATGCAAATGAGGTGTATGGAACTCTAATGTGAGAATTGGTTAGTTTTGCTGTGCTGCTGGGCTTAAAATGAGCCCTCCTAGAGGCAGAAGGGGAAACTATGTGCCATCAAAAGAGAATTGCTGGAAGTGGAGTGAAGTAGAACCAAGATCCCTGTGCTAGACCTCCTTCGCAGAGATGCCCAGCAGAGATGCTGAGCTGAGAGATGGCGGTGACAGTGGAAACAAGAGACACAAGATAGAGTGGCAAGCTTACCTGGGCCACGGAGCGAGAAAGCTGACTGTCTTTGGGCAGGAGACTTGCTGACAGTTTGGGATGGACGTAGGCGTACCTATCAGCAGAGCTAAAAGAGCTTGTAACACACTTGCTGGAGCAGAGCAGAACACAGTCCAAGAGGCGGAAGGGCCAGAGAAGCATGCCTGAGGGCATGGCAGAGGGGGGAGAGTGTCCTGATCAAAGAACTGTATCCTGAGAGTGTTCCTGAACCTGATTTGTAGGCTATTGCTTCCCTAATTAAACCCCCTAATCGTGAGTATTGTCTGAGTTCTGTGTGGCCATTGCAACGTTATCGAATTTAGCAACCCAGCAGAGAAGGTAGTGGAGTGTCGTGGGAAGGACAGTTGGTGTCATAATTGATAAAAAAGCTGGAGGGTGCGGCATGTGTGGCCTCATAGGAATAAGCCTTGGGCTGTTGGTGGTGATTCTGTTTCCCTGTTGTGAGATTGGAAGAAATCAGAAGATGCTGCCTCCATGTCCTTTTTGTAGTAGTTTTCTGTAGCAAATGCAGTATTTCTATAAAAAGTTTAAAAAAGAAATCCCTTTTCACCAAAGGCAGTAGAGGATCAGGCTCTAACCCATAACTATGTTTAAATATGTCTGGGTTTTCATTCTTTCCCTCAATCTGTAAAAGGTAGGGTGGAATTAAAGGGAGAAGGGGATCTATGGTAGGCTGGGAAGGCAGCAAAAAATAGTCTAGAATCTGGCTTACAAATGTCTGTTTTTAACACCTGGCCTTTGGAATATGGAATTCAATCTAGGAAAATTCCTTTTACAAGATTGCAGAAATTATTTCTGGACATAAAACAGTTGAATTATCAGCAAAAAGATCTCTTCCTTCCCACCTTCTCTGCTATTCTGTGGCAGCAGAGAGGAATACCTGATTTTGATCACTTTAAACTCTCTGTTGCCTTTCCTGATGGCCACTGAAGTTGCTTCTGAAAATGTTGATTTCATGGCAGGAAATGTTTGCTTTTACTTTTAATATGAAAGTTTCAGTTTTTCTATCCTTTGTATGGATGAGTAGAGTCTTTCCATATGGGATGATGTTGACTGCTCCATTACAGTGGGTGGAGTCCCCAGAGAAGTCCTTGGACAGATTCCGAGCTGGAGGAATAGGTTAAGTAACCCACCTCAGTGTTTTGAGACGTGTCCAAGAAAAGATCTCATTTTGAAGTTTGAAAGATCCTATAAAGAGAGGACAGGCTTTGGGCCAAGCAGCCTTTGAGGTGGTAACCAGCTCATAAACAAGAGCTGGCATGTGCCAACAAAGTCTCTCATCCTGGCTCCAGAGCTGGCTGGGGTGAGAAATGTGTGGAAGGCTCTGTAAGTGGCTCTGTTCTTGGCTTTTGCTGTAGTATGGCTGGAAATGGAGTAGAGAGGAAGCTTGGGCCTGGTCTTTGGGATCTGAGCATTTCCCTTAGGGGAAGGTATTTTTTCCCCCCTTCTTTTTCTTGTTTTAGTTTTTCCTTTCACCCCTTAGTATTAACATTTCAAGGTACAGGAAATGGTTGGATATTGAGTGTTTTACAGCTCTTCTAGGATAGCCTATTAATATTCCGGTCTGCTAAGAGGAAAGCCAGACAGGATTTAACTAGGTAGAATCAAGGCTCATAACCTTTATGAAAGTACCCAGAGCAAGGTTCCTCAGTTTATTTGGAGCTGTTTCAGTTTTACTAAAAATCCCATTAGTGCCAGTGTGATTTTTAAAAAAGGGATAGACAGCAGTGGTGGCTAAACCAGGGAGACTAATAAGATTGTAGTTTGGAATTGGCAACAGGGTGGGCCTTCTGAAGGAAAAAGGAAAGGGGCATTGGTGTGGAAAAGAGGTGCACCTATGCCTCTGGATCCCTGTTCCCTAATTATTCTTCACTGGTCTTGGCTGCTGCCAGAGTTTGCACAATAAAGTTGTGGGCTGAAGATTGTTTCTCAAACTCTGTGCAGGAATACCCAGCATTATCTAGGTTCTGGGCCTCTGGCACTTGGCTGACTAATGCTTAGGTATCTGGTGACTCTAGACAAAAGCCTCTTTTGTCAGAGAAGATGAGGGCAAAGTACAAGCATTGTTATCTCTGATGCCCCCAGGGCAAACTGGCAAGTGGGACTGGACTGCCTTGACCTTGTGAGTTTATAACAATCTATTTGGTTTTATGTTTGTTTGAGATTATTTTCTGCTAGTGAGGTTTCAGGACCCCTGATGGCACAGTGGTTGAGCGCTGGGCTGGTCATCAAAAGGTCAGCAGGTTAAAACCATCAACCACTCCATGGAAGAAAGGTGTGGCAGTCTGCTGTCATAAAGATTTACAGCCTTGGAAACCCTGTGGGGCAGTCAGCTTTGTCCTGCAGGATCACTAGAGTCAGAATTGATGATGGCAGTGTATGTGTTTGTATGAGGTTTCAGCATTCAGGCATTGAAATCAACTATTAAAGATTTTAAATACAATTTAAATATCAATAACTGTCTCCTTTGCCATGAGACCAGAAGAAATGGATGGGGCCTGGCTACCATTATTGAATATTTTGATAAAAGATTCCATAGAAGATTGCTGATCTACAGAGGAAAAATGCAGAACAGAATTTCAAGTTCTCGTGGACTCCAGACTTCCTGGAGCCATGAAGGTTGAATGAACCCCTGAAACTGTTATCCTGAGATAATCTTCAATCCCTGAACCAAAAATATCCCCTGAAGTCTTAAAACTAACATCTTAAAAACTATAAAACAATAGTTTAGCTTAGCTAGTAAAAAAATGTCAGCTTTGAATATTATGCTCTTTTAAGAACTGTCTAGAACTGGAGCTATCTCTATGGGTTCAGATTGATAAGAGCAATTCAAAAGATTAGATAGGAACCTTAGGGGGGGCAGTGACTTTATGTAATGAATGGGGAACAACTCAGAAAAGAAGGGTAAGAATAGTTACATAACTCAAAGAATGTAATCACTGTCACTAAATAGAAACTCTCTTTTTTTTTGTTGTTGTTAATCAGTTTTCTATTTATTTAAATTTTATTTTTATTTGGGTGAAGATTTACAGAGTAAATTCACTTTTCATACAGCAGTTCACATATACTTTGTCTCATGTCATTGACCAAAATTTATAATGCAACAGCT
>NW_006921602.1:11849564-11851076 GCF_000298275.1 Orycteropus afer afer | reverse complement strand
TGCAGATCAGATGGTGTACCACTCGCTAGGACTGATTGTTTCCATTCATTTGGTTTTCTTCTTTCTTCTTGATGAGGAGACACCCATTGTTGCATCTAGATGGCAGCTTGCTAGCTTTTAAGATCCCATTCGCTACTCGCCAATAAATAGAAACTCTTGAGTTGGTGTATATTTTGCTATATATATTCTCAAAAACCATAACAAAAGAAATAAAATTATATCAAAAAAACAGTTTATCATAAAAGCAATAAATGCTTTATTATAATGAATTTGGAAAATGCAGAAAAGTAGAAGGAAGAAAAGAAAACCCGTATTTAATTCTGCCGTATTCTTTTGCTTAACAGAATTTCTTTACTGTTTTGGAACTAGCTGAGATTATTGGTTCAGGACTGGCTTGAGCGTGAATCAGCTGTTCCCTTAAACATCTTTAATTTTCCCTTCTGAGAAATGACCTTGTCTGGCCCTACTTGGCTAGATTTTATTGCATTTGATGGGATCTCACCCTGGAGTATGAAACACTATCTTCTGTATTTAAGTTTTTATAACTTGACTTGAGCCAAATTTTTATCTTCATCAATGATTGTCTTTATAAGTCTGAGTGTTTATTTGTTTTTTAAACTGGTGGTGATGAGTGAGTGTGTAGAGAAGAGCAGTTTTGTTATTTTTAAAGATAAATGTTGGCGGGCTTTCCCCTTTAGGAAAGAGTCGTTTGTGGTGTCAATTTCCATAATATTTTGCTTTCATTGATGAGACTGGTCAGGAAATAGTCTTCTATTACGAGATTTTCTTGAATAAAACCGAGAGGACAGTCTTTCATGGAATCTTGAGATAAACAAAGTCTTTTATGGAATCTTGAGACAAACTGCATCACAAGGTTTTTCTTTTCCCATAGAGTAGTAACATTTTGGTGAAGGCAGCAAGCACAGAATCAAATTTACTTTCTTTTCTAGGCATCATCACATGGATTTACAAATTGACCAGTTTGGTGAGTGCTTGTTAGATGTTTTACATCGATGGTTAAATTTAGGCTTTAACTCTTACAGGTTTGTGGTTTAAAAAAAAAAAAAGAAAGGAAATCTTGGCCCAGTAGTGAAATGTGTTTTTGACTTATTTTTTGTTCCATTTTAATGTTAAAATTAGACAGGAATACCAGAGACTTTAGCCTAAAAGTTTTCTTGGAATTTGCATTATCAGGTATAATCATTCCAAAGAGAGTTTCTTCATTAATATACCTTTAGTATCTTTTTAAAATTTATGATAAAATATAAACAACATAACATATGCCATTTTAACCCTTTTTAAATGTACAGTTCAGAAGTGTTGGTTACATCCACAACTTTATACAACCATCACCACTATTTACAAACTTTTTCATTACCCTAAATAGTAACCCAGTATACATTAAGAAATGTTGTTGCATGCCATGGAATGGATTAGGGCTTATAGCAACCCTCTGGTAGCATAGTGGCTAAGGCACTTGACTGCTAACCAGAAGGCTGGTGGTTCAAACCC
>NW_006921602.1:11835576-11849139 GCF_000298275.1 Orycteropus afer afer | reverse complement strand
AACCTTCCTTCTGAGGAGTGGCTGGTGGGTTTGAACCGCCAGCCGTCTGGTTAGCAGGCAAGTGTCTTAGCCACTATGCTACCAGAGCTCCTCATTAAACAATAACTCCCCATTTTTCCCTTCCCCAAGACTCTGGTGACCTCTGATCTACTTTCTGTCTCTGTGAATTTTCCTATTCTATATTTCTTATAAGTAGAATCATACAGTATTTGTTCCTTTGTGTCTGACTTCTTTCACTTAGCATAATGCTTTCAAGGCTCATCCATGCTGTGGCATGTATCAGAACACCATTCTTTTTTTATTGCTGAATAAATAAAAAGTAATATATATAGCCACTTTTTTTTTTTTTTTAATTTTTGACAGGACAGAATGGCGGAGAGATGCTAGCCAGGTATATTTTAATTTATATTCTCTGAGAGAATACCTGAATTCTATACTGTGATGAGCTATTATTGTAAATTTTCTTTCATTTAATGTGGAAATCTTGGTTTGAAGAAATCAAGTCAGGATTAATTAAGAGCTTTGAACAAATGCCTGACATACGAATTTAAGGAAATCTAGGAAAATCATTGAAAATCTTTCATGTGACTAACTTAAATTTCATATGAATGAAACATTGAGCATTGATGTCTGGGGTCCTCAGATGTGGGTGGAATTTCAGCTTTTGACATGTTTATCAAATAACTTCAATGTTCCTGCCTTTATTTATTGTCAAAAAGTAGAATAATCTGCAATCTGTTTGTAGGATCCATTAATAAATGATTTTGGAAGACATGAGCTATACAGGTTCTATGGAATTTATCTTGTTTTGTTTTTCCCCCCTACGATTTTTTAAGAATTGAGATGACTACCAAAACAGCAAGGAGGCCACATGTTCTGACCTCCTCTAATCCGACAAGAGGAAGACAGGATTACCAGCAGTAACCCAAGGCCTATTACTGCAAGGCCAGACATGCTGACTCCCTCCAGCCCTTTCTCCAACCCTTCCTCCCAAAGCACCCACCACCTCTCTCCTGGGTTCGATAATTTCACTGCAGTGGCCACACAGAACTCACAGATTACGGGGTTTATTAGGGAAGCACCAGGCTACAACTCAAGTTCAGGAAGAACGCTCAGTTTCTCTCCCAGCCCACCGTCCCTCAGCCAAAACTCTCTCACAGTCTCTTTCCCAGCAGTGCTGGTCCCTCGGTGTCTCACTCAGCGATGCGTGTCTCTTGCGTCTCTTTCCCAACAGCACTTGTCTCTTTCAGGGGGGCATGTCCCTTTCGGCAGCACGTCGAGAGAGAGAGAGAGAGAGAGAGAGAGAGAGAGAGAGAGAGAGCGCGAGAGAGAGAGCGAGCGAGAGAGAGAGAGCGAGCGAGAGCGAGCCTCCACTTGAGCCCGGCAGGGTGGTCAAACTAGCCATTCACAGCATCAGAACTCTAAGCACGTGAGAGAGAGTGGGCACCTCCCAAAACATTGTATTGTGCCACGCCCAACAGAAATAACCCAGGTGGATAGCTCCTCAGTTGCTCATAGAAAATCCCACCTTGGAGTTTACAAAGACTTATGGGTAGAAAAGCCACACTAAGTAATTTACTACACTGCAAGATGTAATTTACACACACCATAAAATTCACCCATTTTCAGTGGTTATTATATATCCACAAAGTTACATAGCTATCACCACTGGTTTATTCCCCAGAAAGAAACCCCTATACCCATTAGTAGTCATGCTCAGTTCCCCCTTTCCCTCAGCTTTTGGCAACCACTAATCTATTATCTGTCTATGGATCTGCCTAGTCTGGATATTTCATGTACACGAAATCACAATATATGGCCTTGTGTGTGGCTTCTTTTCATTTAAAACAAACAAACCAAATACCATCAGGTCAGTCCCAACTCATGGCAACACCATGTGTGTCAGAGTAGAATTATTTTCTATAGGGTTTCAATGGCTGATTTTTTTTAAAGTAGATTGTTAACCTTTTTTTTTTTTTTTTTTTAGAGCTACTTCTGGGTGGACTGTAACCTTCAGCCTTTCCATTAGCAGCTAAGAGTGTTAACTGTTTGTACCCCTAGGGACTCCTCTTCACTTATGTTTTCAAGGTCCATTCATGTTGTATCCCATATCAGTATTTTATTCCTTTTTATGGCTGAGTAATATGGATATGTTGTATAGATATACCACATTTGAATATTCATCAATTGATAGACATTTGAAGTGTTCCCATTTTGGGGGGTGCACTGCTCCTCACTTGATCAAGTACTTTGTTATATATATTTACATTTAAATATATATTTTACATATATATTTATATATATTTTCCTTTAAAAATCTACTTAAATCATCTTAAAGCCAGGTAAGAACCCATGTGTTTTGAGTCAGAGTGCCTCTTTCCAGAGTCCCAAGCCCTTTCCCCAATCTCCCTGCTTCCCCCAGTCTTGGATGTGAATAAAGTTAAAAGAGGAGGAAAAAAAAAAGGAAAAGACCTGATGCCTAGGCCTGAGGGCATCAACCTGCACTTGTGCTCCAGTGGCCTCATTAAATCCTACCCAGTTCTAGCCAGCCTGCAGGCTGGTAGCTGCCTACTGTCTGAGTGGAGCTGCGGCTTGAGGCTGCAAGTCCAGAAAGTGGCAAAAGGGTGCAGACAGAATGCAGGGCAGTCACTTCACTACAGACCCTGAGATCGGCCCTTTGCACACTTGGGGGCTTTGGGGCCAGCAGGTAGTGGTCATGGGTGGGCAGGCTTTTCTGTGAAGCACAAGAACTCTGGATAGGTCAGGGTGGAATAGATCCCCTCCTGGCTGTAAATCCTGACCCAGTCAGTTTTTCCTGTTTGAAATGCCACAAGCCAATCCATCTGCCTGAAGTGTGGAAGTCAGTGCAGACAGCGGCTGCAGGGGAGGGAGCAACCCCATGAGGCCGCCTTGGAAATGGACTCCTGGAGCCTGAGGAGCGTTTGGGAGCTGAAGTTTCAAAAATACTGATTTTTGCATGATGACCTGGTCTTTGGAACCTAACCATGTGGTTAAGTTAGGAATGGAAGGAATGGATATATTATGAATAATATTTCTGTAAACATTTGTGTTCAAGTTTTTGTATGGCTGTATTTTCATTTCTCTTGCATATATACCTAGAATTGCTGGGTCATACACTAACTCTGTTTAACTTTTTTTTTTCCCCAAATAATATTGTGTTTTTGGTGAAAGTTTACACAGCATATTAGGTTCCCATTTGACAATTTCCACATAAGTTGTTTACTTTCTTGATTGTGTCCTTTGGAGCATAAGTTTTTAATTTTGATAAAATCTACTTTATCTTATTTTTTCTTTGTTTTTGTTCATAGTATCATGTCTAAGAAACTGTTGACTAATCCAAAATTGAAGATTTATGCCTATGCTTTTTTCTAAGAATTTTATATTTTATCTCTTACATTTAGGTCTTTGATTCATATTGACTACATTTTTTGTATATGGTATAAAGTAGGATCCAACTTCAGTTTTTTCCATGTGAATATCCAGTTGTCCCACTGCTAAAGGGGCAGGGAGGCCACATCTTCTGACCTCCTCTAACAGCACAAGAGGAAGACAGAATCACCATCAGTAGCCCAAGGGCTATTCCTGTGAGGTCAGACATGCTGCCTCCCTCCAGCCCTTTCACCAACCCTGTCACCAACCATTCCTCTCGCAGCACTCACCACCTTTCTTCTGGGTTTGATAATTTACTGCAGTGACCACACAGAACTCACAGATTATGGGGTTTATTAGTGCAGCACCAGGTTATAATTCAAGTTCAGGAAAAATGCTCAGTCTCTTTCAGCCCGCTGTCTCTCACCCAGTAGTCTCTCACAGTAGTGTGTCCCCCTCGATGTCTCTCTCAGCAATGCGTGTCTGTTGTGTCTCTTTCCTAGCAGCTCATGTCTCTCTGGAGTGCGTTTCTTTTCAGCAGCATGTCCTTCTCAGCCAACAGTTAGAGAGACTTCTGCCTCTAGGAGGTGTCCTTTTGAGCCTGGCAGAGTGGCCAAACTAACCAATCATAACATCAGAATTCTAAGCACCTGGGAGAGAGTGAACCTCCCAGACCATTGCTTTGTGCCACTCCCAAGAGAAATACCTCACGTGGATAACATTTACAATCAGGAGCTCCTCAATTGCTCACAGCAAATTCCACCATGGAGTTTACAAAGACTTATGGCTAGAAAACCCATACCAAGTAATTCACTACACCACCCCCACCATTAGTTTAAAAGGCTTGTTTTTTCCCTCATTGAATTGTCTTAACACCCTTATTGAAAATCAGTTAACTATGTGTGTGTGTGTGTGTGTGTGTGTGTATGTATATAATCTTGATTACTGTAGCTTTGTAATAAGTTTTGAAATCAGGAAATCAGGAAGTGGGAATCCTCTAACCTTGTTCTTTTCAAGATTGTTTTGGCTGTTCTGGGCCTCTTGCCTTTCTATATGAATTTTTGGATTAGTTTGTCATTTTCTGCAAAGAAGCCAGCGGGGATTTTGATAGGGATTATGTTGAATCTGTTTATCAGTTTGCAGACTGTTGCCATCTTAACAACATTAAGTCTTCCGATCCGTAACCACTGAATGTCTTTCCATTATTTTAAGACTTCTTTAATTTCTTTCAGTAACGTTTTGTAGTTTTCAGTGTACAAGTCTTGTACTTTCAGTTAAATTTATTCCAAAGTATTTTATTCCTTTTGATGTTATCGTAAATAATTTTTTTTCATAATTTCATTTGTGGATTATTTATTGTGAGAGTATAGAAATACAGTTGATTTGTGTTTAGTGATCTTGTATGTTGCAGCTTATCAACCCTAATATGTGTGTGTGTGTGGATTCCTTAGGATTTTCTGTGTAGAAGATCATGTCACCTACGAATAGAGATCATTTTACTTTTTTCTTTCCAATCTGGATGTCTTCTGTTTCTTTTTCTCTTTACTAATTGTCCTGGCAAGACTAGTACAGTGTTGAATAGAAGTGTCAAGAGCAGACATCCATGACTTGTTCCTGATCTTAGGACAAAATCTTGAAGTCTTTCACCATAAACTTGAAATTAGCTGTGGGGTTTTCTTAGATGCTCCTTTTTCTCTGTGGAGTTTTGCAGCGAAAATATGTACAGTTGTCTGAACTTTAAAAGTATGTTTTATTTCTTTCATTATAAGGTAATCTTTGTTAGAAGAGTGCATGTGTGCATGCATACATGTGTGAGTCAGGGACGTGGTGGTTGAGGATACCTAAGAATACAAAACATAAAGGATTGAGAGTACCTGAATTCTACTGTCCCTTCCACTGCTGCAAAGTATCTAACCTTGGGCATTTTGTTTGATTCTCTATGCCTTTTCCATTTTTTGCTTTCTGTTTATCAAATGTTTATTGAATGTCTGGTTTGCCAGGTATTTTGCATGTATAATGGTTTAAAAGGTGAATGTCTTTGTCCTCAGATAATTATTTACACTCTATGTTCAGACCCTCAATTTTTTTATTTGTAAAGATGGAAGTGTTGAACCTGTGTTGATTTGTGGGTATGTGCATGGTCAGCCTCAAGACTGGCCCAATGTGTAGGTGGCACTAGTGCTACCTATATGTCAGTCTCTTATGTTCTCATTATTTCATACTAATAGTTACAGCAGTGGCTCCCAAATCTCTGTCCCCTGCCCTGACATTTTTACTAAGTTTGACCATGGTTTCCAGTTGCCCAACAGGTTTCCTTGCTTGATTATCCCAAATATACTTCAAACTCACAGTGTCTAAAACAAAATAATGATTTGCCCCCAACCCTACTTCTCTCTGTCTTCTCAATTTCAGTAGTGCCTCCCAGTCACCCAAACTAGACATTTCTGTGTCATCTTTGCCATCTTTCTTCACTGCTCACAACTGTTGTTGTTATGTGCCATCGAGTTGGACCCAACTCATAGCAACCCCTCATTGGGTTTCCAAAGCAATATCACTACAGAAGTAGATTGCCCAATCTCCCTTCCAAGGAGTGGCTGGTGGGTTAGAACTGCCAGCCTTCTGGTTAGCAGTCAAGTGCCTTAGGCATAGTGCTACCAGAGCTCCCAAGTAGTGTATCAGAAAGGCCCTTTGTGAGACTGTTTTCCTCCATGTCTCTTGTTACCTCCCATCTGCTTTATGTTTTTGCCACTTCCTTTGTTTAGATTCTCATTTTTAACCAGGCCAAAACTCAAACCATATCCCCTTTCTTTTGTACTTTTTATTTATTTCGTACTTGG
Organism: Orycteropus afer afer; assembly: GCF_000298275.1. Taxonomy (NCBI): domain Eukaryota; kingdom Metazoa; phylum Chordata; class Mammalia; order Tubulidentata; family Orycteropodidae; genus Orycteropus; species Orycteropus afer. Next base: position 11,842,912 of record NW_006921602.1, on the reverse strand, counting down.
TGAACTAGTTGTTATTCAGGACTCAGTTCAAATGTCACAATCCCTCTTTATAGCATATTCTTGTTAGTCAACTCCTCAGACTGCCAGGTGAAGTTAAGTATCTTCTATCAATGTTACAGAAATATCAATTATTGTATTGGGGCTAATAACATACATTTTAGAATCATAGAGTCGAGTTTGATTATTTGTTCTTGATAGCTGTATGAACTTAAGCACATTACTCAGCCTCTCTGACCCTCAGTTTCCTTATCTGTAAATTAAAACTGATAACTAATGCATAGAACAGAAATGAAGATTAAATGCAGTTATGAAGGTAATAATATAGTAATCATGTCTACAATATATTGAATATTTACTATTTGTCAAGCACTGGATTAAGTATAATACTTGACACATTATGCTTATGAAAAACTCAGTGGCTAACACATAGTAGGTATTTTGTAACAAAAACTGTATCTTTGTGGTCATCTTTTATTAGGCTGAGAATCCTAAGGGTAAGAACCATGTCTTATCTTTGTAACTGACATATAGTATATCAGCAATAAATAGTTATTAAAATTTGAATTTAGCTAGTGTGATTTAATGTTAGAAGGTCTTCTTCAAAATAATATTTCATGCTAACTTGATTGAAATTCCTTTGTAATTTAAAGGCTTTGTTTCCTATTAAAGTACACATACCTCTGGAGAGAGAGAATACATTGAGCTATTATCAACAACCATTTTAGGGTATCAGTTCATTACCTGCTTTCTGATCTGAGAAAGACCTTGCAGGGGAGGGGAGGACACTTGAGTACAGAATATTGGGGAAATAAAATCACTATTTAACATTTACCTCAGCTCTTTTTCCTAATTTGTAATGGGTACCATGCCACCTAATAACACATAGACCACATTTGGTAGCCTTGGCTGTGCTGTGGAACCATAGAATTAGATCTTGCAGGAGAGAGTCATTGCTATTTCTTAAAGGTCTGAATTGGGTTATTTTAGCATATTGTAGTATAACAGACATGATTGCATACTTACTCTCTGTATAGACAGCTCAGCTCGTGGCAGGCTAGTTGCCTGCCATGTTGCTTGATAATATTGGGACTGTGCTATTTTACTTGTCAACCTTGGGTTTGTCACCCTCAGCAGCCAGCAGCTGCTTGAGTTAAGAGACACCTCCAGCAGACTTCCAGTAAGATGGAGGAATAGACAGACAAGTGACACAGACCCTCTTCAACAAAGAAAAGAAAAACCGATTGACAGAGATACAGAAGATAATCCTGGAGCCCTGAGCTTTGAAAGGAACTATACAGAAGTAGATTAGGCACCAACTAGTGGAAAAAACCTGAAGGAAAATAGTGAGTACAGAGACGGTCGGAGCTGCAGACTGTCAGGTACTCCGACAGGACCAACAGCCTGAATATTTCCAAGTAGTGGTGTTCCAGGTTGGCTGAGAATTGACCTAAAGATGAGCCTTGGTCACTAAGGGCTGCAGGGACAACTGCACTGGTGGCCTATGATTAGGAAGGAAAAAAGCAAGGTGGGAGACAACCTGAGCTGTTGACTTTCTGCTGTTCAGAGGGCACGTCCATTTTGATTGTTTACATGCAGCAGCTATTTTGGATATTTAAAGTGACTGAGAGCCCAGCCGTTTTGAAAGTTTACAAGTGGCAGCCATTTTGGATATTTCAAGTGACTGAGGGCATAGCCATTTTGAATCTTTATAAATGTCAACCATTTTCGATTTTAAAGTGATAGCATTCTCATTCTGATTTCAGGGACCTAAGAATAGGCTCTGTTGGCAACAGTTGGCAGGGACATACAAGAGGCTGACAACAGGAAAGGAGACAGGTGGTGAGTGTGTAAGTGCTGTCTGCTAGCAAATAGAGGAGCACAGCACAGTACACTGCTTGCATAGATAACATACAAAGAAAACAAAAATCATGGGCAAGTCACTCCAACATACAATCACCAATTAAATATAAACACAAAAAGTCACAATGCCTTGGAGACAACAGAGCAATCACAGTCCACACAAAGAAGCGAGATAAAGCAGGAGAAACAAGGGACCAGAATACAGACCCAAAACACATCCCTGACGAATACGCAGCACTAGAACTCCCTGATAAGGAATTCAAAAGAATTATATATAGGTATCTTCAAAGGATTGAGAGTTAGACCAAGGAAAACACAGACAAAACCCTAGAAGAATTTCAGAAGACAATACAAGAACAAAATGACAAAACAAATGAAAAATCAGAAATGATACAAAATCTACACACAGAAATTTAGAAGATTAATACTAAATTTTCAGGAATAGATAAGACATTAAATGGGCAAAGGAGCAGAACTGAATCAGTAGAAGACGAAATTAGTGAGATTGAAGGCAAATACCTGAATGCTTCTTTGGAAAGGGATAAATCAGAAAAAGATCAAAACAAAATGAAGAAAGCCTAAGGTTCATGTGGGATACCATCAAAAGGAATTAACTTACATGTCATTGGAATTCCAATGTGGTACATAGAAGAGAAAAAAACCACTGAGAAAATTGTCCAAGATTTGCTGGAGGAGAACTTCCCTAATATGATGAAAGATGAGAATATATCCATTCAGGAAGTCCAATGAACCCCAAACAGGATAGACCCCAAAAGAAAATCACCCAGATATATCATCATCAAACTTACCACAACCAAAGACAAAGAAAGAATCATTAGAGCAGCAAAGGAAAAGCAAAAAGTTACCTACAAGGGGCAAGTAGTAAGACTAAACTCAGATTTCTCGACAGAAACCATGAAGGTAAGAAGACAATGGGATGGTATATATAAAACACTGAAAGAGAAAAATTTCCAACCAAGAATTATGTGCCCAGCAAAACTGTTCCTCAAATATGGTGGTAAAATTAGGACATTTCCAGGTAAGCAGAAATTAAGGAAATTTGTTAAAACCAGACCAACCTTATAAGAGATGCTAAAGGGAGCCCTTTGGACCTAGAAGCAACAACAGCCAACAACAACTGATCATTATACACATGATGATATAACCCAGAAATCAACCCAGCTATGGAAGTATCCAAAGTAAATAAGCCTACAAGATTGTAAACAGGGAACCAGAGACATCAACTGACAAATGAGGACAGCTTCAAACCAAAAAGAGGGGAAAAACTGTGTCGTTACAGAACTTCTAGATGGTAGGGAAGTCAAGACAACTACAAGATAGAACGGACTGTTCTAAACTTGGAAAGAAACCTATAAATCAGAGGGTAACCTCAAAGAAAAATGATAAACCTTCACATCAAAAAAGAACCAGCATAGATATTCAGCAAATACTAAAGCAATAGCAATGAAGGAAGTGATAACACAATTCATAAACAAAACGAGCTCAGCATAGAAAATTATATGGAACAAAGAAATTGACACCACGAAAAAGCACATAACAAAAATGACAGCAACAAATTCATATTTGCTGATCATTACATATCTATCTAGTAAGGGACTTATCTCTAAGATTTATAGCGGAAGAGTGGATGACCAAACTGTGGTACATACACACAATGGAATGCTATGCAGCACTAAAGAAAAATGTAGAGTCTGCATAACACTGCATAATATGGATGAACTTGGAGGACATTATGCTGAGTGACATAAGTCAATCACAGAAGGGTAAATATAGTATTAGTTTGTTGTTGTGAAGGGTCAAGGAAAGGTTTATATATGGAGGGAAACTTTCCTTGTTGATTGCCAGTGGTTGGAGGGGAGGGAACATTGAAAAAAAAATGCATTGACCCATGTCACTTTAGTTTTGTGTATTTCATTCCACATAAATTATATTTCAGTAAAATGCATTAAAAAAAAAAAAAAAAGACACCTCCAGCTCCAGTGGGCTGGGAACAAGAGGCAGAGCTGAAGCTTAAGGTTGAAGAGTCTTCACCCAGCCCCTAGAGCAGGCACTTTGAACTCTGACTTCTAGAGAATAAACTTCTGTTTGTTAAAGTTATACACCTGTGGTGTTTTTCTGTTAGAGTGGCATTAGACAACCAAAACAAAGTCCCTACGTGTCTGTGCTTCTGCCTGTCACACTTCTGTGACCTTTTACTTTTTCCTGTTACTTTCCTCCAAGGAGCTGTGGTAGCACAGTGCCTAAGGTATCTGACTGCTAACCAGAAGGTTGGTGGTTCAAACCCACCAGCCACGCCGCAGAAGCAAGACTGGGCAATCTATTTCCTTAAAGATTTACCGCCTCAGAAACCCATTGGGGGTCACTATGAGTCAGAATTGACTTGACAGCAGTGGGTTTGGTTTTTGGTTTGTTACTTTCTTCCAACCATACCGTAGTCCTTGCTTTTCCTTGAACATGTAAGACATCCTCCTCTTGCCTTTGTTGTTAGGTGCCGTTGAGTAGGTTCTGATTTGTAGCAACCCTATGTACCACAGCATGAGACACTGCCTGGTCCTGTACCGTCCTCACAATCTTTGCTGTTTGAGCCCGTTGTTGCAGCCACTATGTCAGTTCATCTCATTGAGGGTCTTCCTCTTTTTCATTGATCCTCTACAAACATGATATCCTTCTCCAGGTACTGGCCCCTCCTGATAACATGTCCAAAGTTTGTGAGAATAAGTCTTGCCATCCTTGCTTCTGAGGAGCATTCTGGGTATACTTGTTTGAAGAAAGATTTTTTTTATTCTTCTGGCAGTTCACGGTACATTCAGTATTCTTCACAAACACCGTAATTCAAAGGTGTCAGTTCTTAAGGCTCTTACATTGAATATTCCAATTACTCTAATTCTCGTTTCACAGTTAACAGCATGACGGTTCCCTCATCTCCTTCAAATCCTTACTCAAATGTCAACCTATTTTAAATTTGCAACCACCTCTATGCTGCCTCCCTCATTCCTTTACCCTGCTCCATTTTTTTTTTCCTCAAAACACTTATCTCCTTTTAGTTTACTGTATATTGTGCTTAATTATTATGCTTATTATTTATAAACATAATAAACCTGCTAGGAGGTAAGCTCTGTCAAGCCAGAGACTTTTTGTTTTGTTTTGTTCAAATGTTTGTTAAATGTATGAAAGAGCTCTCCAGTGTGGTGAATACTAATACTATTTTTAGCTGATATGTGAGCTCAGTTGACTCATTTTTAAATTGTTTGGTTTGATCTCTCTTTCATGTTAGATGTTCTTCAGAAATCCAGTAGTCTTTGGTTGTGTGCTCATGTTTTAAACATCTTAAGATGAGGGCACTGAAAGATTGATTGGAAACTCTGAGTGCATCATCAGGGCGTATCCATGGTGAGCTTCACCATGGGATGGTGTTGCTAAGCTGTTAAAATAGGAAACCCCAGATGTCAGACTCTTTAGGTCTTTCCTCTTGGGCTTATCAGATTCCTTTAAAAGGCCTCTTCCAGGACTCCCAGAGGATAAGGCCTGACTGCCAGCTTTCTATAAGTGAAGTTAAAAAAAAACCTGGGGCCTCAACCTTCAGTATGCTTAAATCCACATTTAATTCCCTTATTTTCGGTGTAGTACTCACTGTGCCTAGTCTGTAGACCCTCTAAGCCTCTCCAGAGAGTAAACCTGGTATCTAAGTGAGAAAAGGGATCTAAGGATGTAACTGCTTCTTACACAGCTTTTTGATCAGTCTTACTAATTTTGAACCTCTACTCTGGTAGCATAGTGCCTAAGGCATTTGATTGCTAACCAGAAGGCTGGCGGTTCAAACCCACCAGCCACTCCTTGGAAGGAAGATGGGGCAATCTACTTCCGTAGTGATACTGCCTCAGAAACCCAAGGAGGGGTCGCTATGAGTCGGGTCCGACTCGACAGCACATAATAACAACAACAGCAACAACTTCCCACCCCCTGCTGCCTGCCTCTGCTTCCTCAGCTGAAGTCATCTAGTGCTGCCAGTTGCTGAGCCTTTTGGGGCAGAATTCTACAGTGTTGACTGAAATTGTTCAAAGTTTTTCCTATTGCAGACTTAGTGTTCAGCATTCTCATTCATGTCTGTCTGGGTGCACTGGTGGTTCAGTGGTAGAGTTCTCCCCTTCCATGCAGGAGACCTGGGTTTGATTCCTGCCAACGCACCTCATGTGCAGGCACCACTGTCTGTCATTAGAGGCTTGTGTGTGGCTGTGAACAGGTTTCAGTGTCAGCCAGTGAATACCCTATGGACCACAACCTTATGATCTGAACCAATCATGGGATGGCACAGAAAGGGACAGTGTTTTGTTCCATTATGTGTGGGGTCTCCATGAAGCAGTGGCCAACTGGAAGGCAGCTAACGATGAAAATATCTGCTTAGTTAGTTACCATTCTTTCACAGTTCCAAAATACTATAGTTGTCTTCTCTCTAGTTCTTCCTTTTCTTGTAGGCTTAAGTATGCAGTGCAGTGAATTGTTTAATATGGCCCTTCTAGCCATCATCCTCCATTTTGTGATGTATTATAAATCTTAATCTCTGTGCCTGTTTAGGGTGTGATGCATCTTGAGTCCTGCCTTGCTGGAGGGTGTGACTCAAGTCACCACCCTTAGCTTCCTTGAGGGGGTGTGTGTGTATGTATAAATGTTCTGGGAAAGTTCACATCCTTGCTCCATTTTGCTTTTGGTTCATCATCATCTCACCCCTGGATTTGAGACAGCAGCCATCACCTGACCGTCCAATTTGGGTTCCCAACCCCTGCTACCATATGAATTGGGAGAATTCTCCAAACCTACCCACAGACCTGGGGCTTGCCAGCCTCCCAGCTCCACCATCACCACCACCACCACTACCACCACGACGTGAGCCTCTGCTCCCTCAGCTGAAGTCATCTAGTGCTGCCAGTTCCAGACCCTTTTGGGGGCAGAATTCTGTGGTGTTGACTGGGATTGTTCAAAGCTTTTCCTATTGCAGACTTAGTAAGCATTCTCATACCTGTTTGGGGGCACTAGTGGTTCAACGCTTGTGCTGATGTTTCTAAAAGAAATTATTCAAGCAAAGTATTTTTAAAAAATCCTTTATTGTAGTTCCAGTGTATTTTTATTTACTGTATTTTCTTGTCTGGTATTTCTTTTCTCTCTCTTTTTTTTTCAATTGGCATTTTTACTGAGGAAATTGTAGAATCATATGCACTTGTAAGAGATAACACAGAGCCCTTATACGCTTTATCCATTTCCCCCAGTAAGACTGTAATAAAACCATGGTACCTTGTTGCTCAAATAATTCCTTCTAGAAGAATCAGCACAAGGTTGGTCCCTATGAGGTAGAGGTTAAAGATGTCCCAAATGTCCCAACTGTTCCAAATTGCTGTTGTTGTTGTTGTTGTTATGTGCCGTTGAGTCAGCCCTGACTCATAGCGACCCCTCCTTGGGTTTC
>NW_006921602.1:11822713-11835461 GCF_000298275.1 Orycteropus afer afer | reverse complement strand
CCAGAGCTCCCCAAATTTCTGTACCACTCCATAATTGCTAACATCAGCTCCACGTCCTCTGCTCAGTATTCTCCTTCCTGTTTTACGGTTCCATATTTCCATATTTACGGCTGTAATCTCACAGAACTTACACACTGCCAAGGCTCACATGGTTGTGGAGGCTGGCAAGTCCCAGATCCATGGGTCAGGCATCGACCTGAATGACTGTCTTCACTCACATGGTTGCAGGGACTGATGAACCCAAATTGCCGGGTCAGACAGTTGGCTGCTGTCTCAAATCTGGGGGTGATTGTTGATGAACCAAATATAGAATCCAGAGCAAAAGAGTGAACCTTGGCAGAACATTCACCCTGAAGGAAACTACGGGTGGTGATTTGAGTCACACCTTTCAGCAAGGTGGGACTCAAGATACATCCCACCCTAATCCTGCTTCATCAGTCCAACAGACAGCTCACCCCAAGGTAGAACCATAACCACAGGCATAGAGGCTAGGGTTTATAATACATCATAAAATGGAGGATTGTGGCTGGAAGGGCCATATTAAGCAACTCACTACACTACAGGGGTCACAACTAGAATGTTGATATTAATGCAGTCACTAATCTTATTCAGGTTTTCCCAGTTTTTTTCTTGTGAATGTGTGTTTAGTTCTGTACAATTTTACCATATATAGGTTTAATTGTCCACTACCACTGTCAAAGTGCTGAACAATTCCATCACCACCAGTATCCTTGTTATTGCCTTTTTATAACCATACCCACCTCTGTCTCAGAGCACATTCTCTACCCTGCCCCTAATCCCTGAAAACCACTAGTGTAGTCTCTATTTCTAAAATTTTGTCATATCAAAAATGTATGAATGGAATCATACTACATACATAACCTTTGGGGATTGGCATTTTTTAATCAGCATAATGCCCTGGAGATCTACCCAAGTTGTTACGTATATTAGCAGTCTGTTCCTTTTTATTGTTGAATTTCCATGGTATAGGTGTATATGTACCACAGTTTAACCATTCTCCTGTTGAAGGACATCTAGGCTGTTTGCACTGCAGGGCTATTATGAAAAAGCTGCTATGAGCTGTTTCTGCATGAAAACTTTTTAAATGTCTTTGGAATGAATGCTGAAGACTATAGTTGCTGGGTCATAGGGTAATCACATGCTTAATTTTTTAAGAAACTGCCAAATTGTTTTCCAGAGTAGCTGAACTATTTTTACATCCCTACCAAAATGCAAAAGTGATCCAGTTTCTTCCCATCCTTAGAAGTATTTATTTTTTTTATTATTGTTCATTTTAGTCATTTTGATAGGTGTAGTGATACCTCATTGTAGTTTTAATTTTCATTTTGATTATGATTAATGATGTCGATTATAATGTGCTTATATGTTGTTGTTGTTGTTAGGTGCTGTTAAGTCATTTCTGACTCTTAGTGACCCACCAGCCACTCCTCGGAAGGAAGATGGGACAATCTACTTCCGTAGTGATACTGTCTCGGAAACCCAAGGAGGGGTCACTATGAGTTGGTCCGACTTGACGGCACATAACAACAACAACAATAGGGACTTCATGTACAGCAGAACGAAACACTGCCTGGTCCTGTGCCAGCCCCATGATCTTTGCTATACCTGAGCCCATCGTTGCGGCCACTGTGGCACTCCATCTTGTTGAGGGCCTTCCCCTTTTTCATTGTCCCTCCGCTTTGCCAAGCATGATACCCTTTTCCAGGGAATGGCCCTTTCTGACAACTTGACCAAAGTAGGTGAGACAAAGTTTGTCCATTCTCGCTTCAAAGGAGTGTTCCAGCTGCACTTCTTCCGGGACAGACTTGTTAGTTCTTTTAGCAGTCCATAGTACTTTCCGCATTCTTCACCAACCCCACAACTCAAAACTATCAACTGTTCTTTGGTCTTCTTTATTCATTGTCCAGCTCTCACTTGCTTATGAAGTGATTGAAAATACCATGGCATGTGTCAAGCGCACCTTAGTCTTGAAGGAAACATCTTTGCTCTTCAGCCCTTGAAAGAGGTCCTTTGCAGCAGATTTGCCCAATACTACATAACGACATCTGATATCTTGACTGCTGCTTCTATTGGTGTTGATTTTAGAACCAAGTATTATGAAGTCTTTGACAACATCAATCTTTTCTCCTTTATCATGATGCTGCTTATTGGTCCCACTGTGAGGATTTTGTTTTCTTTATATTGAGGTGTAATCTGTACTGCAGACTGTAGTCTTCAATCTTCACCAGTAAGTGTTTCAAGTCATCCTCACTTTCGGCAAGCAAAGTTGTGTCATCTGCATAACGTAGGTTGTTATTGAGTCTTCCTCCAATCCTGATGCCACATTCTTCTTCATATATTCCAGCTTCTTGGATTATTTGTTCAGCATACAGATTGAATAAGTATGGGGAGAGGATGCAACCCTGACACACTCCCTTCTTGACTTTAAACCATGCAGTATCCCCTTGTTCTGTTTGAACAACAGCCTCCTGGTCTACATATGAGTTAATCATGAGCACAATGAAGTGTTCTGGAATTCTTCTCAATGTTATTCATAATTTGTTATGATCCACACAATCAAATGCTTTTGCATAGTGAATAAAACACAAGTAAGCATCTTTCTGGTATTCTTTGCTTTCACCCAAGATTCCTCTGACATCAGCAATGATATCCCTCGTTCCACATCCTCTTCTGAATCCAGCTTGTGTTTCTGGAAGTTTTCTGTCAATATACTGCTGTATATTGAATTGAATTATCTTAAGTAAGATTTTACTTGCATGTAATATTAATGATATTGTTTGATAATTTCCACATTCTGTGGGATCATCTTTGTTTGGAATGGGTACAAATATGGATCTTTTCCAGTCGGCCACGTAGTCATCCTCCAAATCTCTTGGCATAGCCAAGGAGTGCTGCTAGTGCGGCATCCGTTTGTTGGAACATCTCAGTGGGTAATCTTGTCAATTCCTGGAGCCTTGTTTTTCGCCACTTCCCTCAGTGCACCTTCAACTTCTTCCCTCAGTACTGTTGGTTCTTGATCATATGCCACCTCCTGAAATGGATGAACATTAACCAGTTCTTTTTGGTACAGTGACTCTATATTCCTTCCATCTTCTTTTGATACTTCCTGCATCATTCAACATATTGCCCATACACTCTTTCAATACTGCAACTTGAGACTTAAATTTCCTCTTCAGTTCTTTCAGGTTGAGAAATGCTGAGTGTGTTCTTCCCTTTTGGCTTTCCAACTCCATGTCTTTGCACATTTCATTATAATGTGGTTATATACCTTTTGTATATATGTCTTTTGCCCATTTCTAATTTTATTTACTATTGTTTTATGAGTTCTTTACATATTCTAGATACTACTCCTTTGTCAGATACATGGTTTACAGATATTTTCTCCCAGTCTGCAGCTGTTTGTTCATCCTTTTCACAGGGACTTTCATAGAACAAAAGTTTAGGTTTTGATAAGGCACAATTATCAACTTTTCTGAAAGGGACATGTTTTTTGTTTCATGTCTAAGAACTGTGCCTAGTCCTAGTTCATGAAGATTTTCTCCTATGTTATTTCTAAAAGTTTTATAGTTTTTATACTTTTGTAAGTTTATGATCCATTTTGAATTGATTTTTGCATAAAGTGTCAAGTTTGAGATTCTTTTTTTTTTTCCCTTTGCCTGTGGATAACCAGTTATTCCAGCATCATTTGGCTATACTTGCTCCACTGAATTACTTTTGCCCTTTTGTCAAAAATTAGTTGATTATATTTATATGGATCTATTTCTGGGTTCTCTGTTCTGTTGCATTTATCTGTGTATCTGTCTCACTGCCGGTACCAAAATGTCTCGGTTACCGTGGCTGTATAGTAAGCCAGAGTAATATTAGGTAGAGTAATTCCTCCCACTGTTTTTCTTTGTCAGCATCATTTTATCTGTTCTAGGACCTTTGCTTTTCCATTTAAATTTTAGAATAAGCTTGTCTGTGTCCATAAAAGCCCTGCTGAGATTTTGATAAGCATTGCATTGAATTTGTGAATCAATTTGAGACAAATTGACATCTGTCTTATGCATTTATTTATGTCTCTTTGGTCTTACAGAAATTTGTATTTAGTGAAATTTGTCAGTCTTTTTCTTTACAGCACTTGAATTTCATGTCTTAATTAAGGAAGGACTTCCTCACCCCAAAATTATGAATATATTAATCTGTGGTTTTTTTCTTTAAATATTTGGTTATACATTCAGATTTTCTAGCTATTGGTATTTATTTTAGTGTGCTGTCGGAATCATTCATATATATATATAAAACTCAATTTGGGAGCCATTTGTCTCCATATCATTTACTGAATATTATTCATACTTTCTCATTGATGGCATCTCACATCACTGAGAAAGTACGAATAATATATTTGAGTCTGTTTGCTTTCTTGTCAATCCAGTCATCTATTACATCATCTTATCATATCATACTTTCAATAATTTGTGATGGCCCTGTGAAACATCATAATGTCTAGGAGAGGCATAACATGATAGTTAAAAATTTAACAATGTGCTCAGACTACCTAGTTGAATGCCAGCTCCACCATTTACCAACTAGATAACTTAGTGCTGATTATTTAAATTCTCTAAACCTCAATCTCATCTGTAAAATGGGGATTATAATACTACATACATTATAGGGTTATTGTGAAAATTAAATGCATTAATATATATAAAGCTCTTACAATATTCATCTAACATGTAAGTTAGCTAAGAGTAGGCTGAAATAATAACTGGGCAAAGTCATCCTCATTTTACTCCTTTCTAGATTACTATTAAAAACATTTTGTTAATTCTTTCCGAAATCCAGTTGAGATAATGATTGAAATTACATTGACTTTATAGATTTAATTTGAGGGAGAAATGGGCTTTATAATAATGTAACATAATATTGCATCATCATTATATTATATTGACTTGACATCTAAGAGTATGGTGTATCGTTTCATTTACACAAGTCTAGAGTCTTGTGTTGCCCTGGGTTGGAATTGACTTCAGGGCAACTGATCACAGTAACAGTCTTGTGTCAGTTCTGGACATAATAAATAAATTGTCTTCTGATCCAGTTTCAAAATACAAAAAGAGAGAAATGTTGGGACCTTAAATAAGCTTCCCAGATGTGACATATTGACTTTCTTTTTCCCCAGAAATATAACAGGAATAGAAAAACACGATGCCATAGATTACAGGAGAGTTCTGGTGGTGTAGTGCCTAAAGCATGTGACTGCTAACCAGAAGGCTGGTAGTTCAAACCCACCAGCCACTCCTCCGAAGGAAGGTTGGGCAATCTACTTCCGTAGTGATACTGCCTCAGAAACCCAAGGAGGGGTTGCTATGAGTCAGATCGGACTCCACAGCAGTGAGTTTGCGTTTTTTGGTTTATAGATTACAGCATTAAGTAAAGTATAAGTGTTTTGTACCTATGTCAGTTATTTAAACAGGTTTTCTCAGTGCTATTTCACATTTCTTTATCCTAAAGTACATCAGTGTTTGAGAGAATAAAGAAGGAAGAAATCTAGGAACTATAACTTTTAGAGTGGCCATAATAAAACTTGGAAAATTGCCCAAGTGAATGCTAATGAAATATGCAAATGAAATTGGTTCTTTTGAATTTGGCCCTTGGGATTTTCCCAAGGGAAAACCACCAGGAGATCCCTCCTCCAGAGAGAATGCCAAATGCCAATGTACTTAGTTTTGTTTTTCAATCAGTATCCTTTTTCTTCTCTTTAGTCTTTTCTACCATCTGCCTATAAGCTCTGGCATGAATCTTTGTATTTTAGATTTTTTCTGTTTTTAATTTTAAAGGAGCGACTGTCTTTGATTGTAATTGAGCTGCCTGAAACCCAGTTCCCGACTTGAATATATTAGTTAACTGCTTCAGGAAAATTGCAAATAGTGCAAAAGATTCTTTGATTCTAGTCACGGCTGCAGGAGACGTTGTATACATATGTGCTTAAACCATGCTTGTTCACTATTTTCTGGGTTTCCCCCCCCTGAATTGTTAAGATTTGATAGGTGGTTTTGTTTGTGCTGGGAAGGGTTGGATTCAAGGAGTAAAAAAACAAAATAGTTGTATATTTTGACTAGGAAGTAGTAGGCTGAGAGATAGAACAGTTGAGATGCCAACCAAAGTAGAACAGTCTATACTATCTTTTTATTTTGGCACATACTTCAAAATTTTTATAACAACATTTTGGAGTATAACAATGCAAATAAGTAAAAACAAATAAATAAATAAATAAAATCTAATTGCTGTTGAGTTGATAACTCATGGTGACCCCTGTGTGTTTCAGAGTAAAATTGTGCTCCTTAGGGTTTTTGATGGCTGATGTTTTAGAAGTAGATCACCAGGCTTTTCTTCTCAGGCACCTCTGGGTAGTCTCAAACTTCCAACCTTTCAGTTACAGCCAAATAAATGCGTTAACCATTTGTAAGGCACTTGACTGCTAACCAGAAGGCTGGAGGTTCAAACCCACCAGCCACTCCTTGGAAGGAAGGTTGGGCAATCTACTTCCATAGTAATACTGCCTTGGAAACCCAAGAAGGGGTCACTGTAAGTCGGATCTGACTCGATGGCAGTGAGAGAGTAAGTGACCCAAATAAGTAAATAACCAAAAAAAAAAAAAAAGAGTGAATTGTTGTTGTTATGTGCCGTCGAGTCAAACCCGACTCATAGCGACCCCTCCTTGGGTTTCCGAGGCAGTATCACTACGGAAGTAGGATTGCCCAACCTTCCTTCCGAGGAGTGGCTGGTGGGTTTGAACTGCCTGCCTTATTTAAAAATAAAAAACAACAAAAAAAACTTTTTATTGATACATATATACAAAAAATGCAGTTATGAGTGAAATAAGTCAATCACAGAGGGACAAATATCCTATTGTCTGTTATTGTAAAACGTCAAGGGAAGGTTTATCTATGGAAGGAAATTTTCTTTGTTCATTACCAGGGGTGGGAGGGGAGGGGAGGGAACACTGTTAGATAGGTAGAGATAAGTATTGATTTGGGTGAATAGAAGGGCAGTGTGCCAAATGTAGGTGATCAACTTGGTGGCATTGAGGAAGAGGAAGACATAGAGAGGTACATGGGAGGTGCAGACAACAAAGGTGTGAACCCTTTTGCACATACAGTACTGCGTTGTCAGTTAAGGCAGACATGCCTATACAGGTGGCTAGATGGGAGGACAGGCTGAATTACTAGGTATGTCTGTGCAGGGAGGAGTGTGCCCAAGACCATGTATAGGGTTGGCAGACAATGTTTCTACAAGTGTATTGGTATGTTCTGTAACAATTCCCAGGTGTATGGTAGAGCTGACAAGGGACAAGGTTGTAGTAGTCACTTCTTGGCCACAGCCAGCTACCCAGAGGGAGTGAGTAATTGGACCTGTGGTCTCAGGACCATAGTCACAGGGGACATCAAGCTCAATTGGCACAACATAGTACACAAAACATTGTTCTACATCCTACTTCGGCACGTAGCAACTGGGATCTTAAAAGCTTGCAAGTGGCCATCTAGATGCAACGATGGGTCTCTCCTCATCCAGAGCAAAGAATGAAGAAAACCAAAGACACATGGAAACAGTTAGTCCAAGCAACTGGTACACCATGCGATCCTCAGCCTAAATGACTGACTGTGAGTCCAGAACTAGATGGTGCCTGGCTACCACTGTCAACCACTCGACCACTCAGAGGGGGATCTATGTAGGAGATCCTAGATAGAGTGGGAGAATAATGTGGAGCAAAACTCAAAATGATTAAAAAAAAAAAAAGGGGAGGGGGACGACCAGGTGCTGGTCTGATAGAGCCTGATGGAACCACTGAGACTGGCTCCTAGTTGCCCTTCAGGTCTGAAATTGAACCCACTCCTGTGACTTCTAGCCAAACAAAAGACAGGCATATGAGCTGAACATTTGCATTAGGTAGATAGACTCCTTGGAGAGAACAATCATGGGAGGATAGAAGGGCTGTGTATGCACAGGGAGGCAGCTCAGGGGGCAGGAGCGCATGGAGGGAAGGACACAGGGAAGAGGTAACTACGGGGAGGAAGAGGGAGGGGAGTTGAAAGTGAATTTACTCTGTAAACTTTCACCCAAATCACAATTTAAAAAAAAGTCATAGTTACCAGCTTACATTTCAATAAATTTTCACAGTTTGAACACATCACGTAGCTAGCACCCAGACCAAGAAACATTACTAACTCCCAGAAGCTCCCCTCTAGTCATAACCACTCCTCAAGAATAACCATTATGCTGACTTCTAACGGCATACATTGCTTTTGTCTGTTCTTAATTTTTATATAAATTGAATCATACATTATATTTTTGAGCGTGAGAGGTTCTCATATATATATATATGTATGTATGTATATAATTGCATGTAGTTGTAATTTATCCACTCGTTGCTTTTTAGTAGTTCATTGTGAGAATAAATCACTAATCATTTTACTGTTGATGAATGGGTATTTCAGCATTTTATATTTTCAGAGAACCTCACATATACACCCCACCCCACTCCCCAAAAAAACCCCACTGCCATCAAGTTCTGACTCATAGTGACCCCTATTGGGTTTTCGAGGCGGTAAATCCTTTATAGCAGTAGATTGGCTCGTCTTCCTTTTACAGAGTGGCTGGTGGGTTTAAACCACCAACCTTCTGGTTAGCAGCCCCACTCCCACAGTACATATTAAAGAAGCACACCATCTTAATGGGGAGACCAGACTCATGAAATGATAGGACTATAATACATTGTGTGTGTGTGTGTGTATATATGTTTTTTTTTTTTTGGTTTTCCAATACATAGAAATGTAATAGTTTACATGACAGATTGTAAGTGATATTTAAAAACAAACAAACAAACAAACTCACTGTCATCAAGTTGAATCTGACTCACAGCTATCCCTCCTTGGGTTTCCACTTCACGATGGAATTGCCCAGTCTTCCTTCTGAGGAGTGGCTGGTAGGTTTGAACCATGATATAAAGGAAGGAATATCAGTGGACTAATTTGGAGCAGGTATATAGAGAAAGTAGGACTTGAAAAATGGGTAGAATTTGTACAGAAAGGAGAAATGTTTAGAAGGTACAAGTCAGTCAGATAAGTATAATTACTAGTTGTCATTGACAACTTTTGATAATACTTAAATACCCCTGCTTTACACTGGGTGAAAACAGAAGGGAAAAAGGAGGCTTAAGTAGTATTAGGATTATATATATATTAAAGTAGACCAGAAAAGTGTGTGCTTTTAATGTTAGAGATATGCCATTACATCTTGCGTGGCTCTTCCGTATTCTTCTTCATTCCCTGCTGCCCCACCCAAGGTCATAAGTCAGTTAAAGGAAGTTGAAACTGAGCTTCCTGCAAGGCGTGAATTTTAAAAGGCAACATAGCCTCTGATAGGTTAAGACCTCTTCCCCCAGCTCTGATGTACAACCTCCTAACCCCAGGTCTATATAAGACCACCCTCTCCCCTTCTCTCTCTCTCTCTTCTTCCTCTTCCTCTCTCTTCTTCCATTCTTCCTCTTTCTTTCTTCTTCTCTTCTTCCTCTTCTCTTCTTCTTCCTCTTCTTCCTCCTCTTCTTCGTCTGTCCTTCCTCAGTGCAGGCGCCCTTTCGCCTCCTTAATAAAATCTCCTGTTGGGTACCCTGGTGTGTGGCGTGGTTGTTGAGTGCTGACGGAGCTCTAACATTTATTACTTAGTAATTCTCATAACTGTGTATGAATGGAAGTGTTTTGAGTCTTACCTGTGGAAGAATACGTAGACATTTATTTTTGCAGAATTTCTTATTTTCAGACTCCCTATAGAGTATCAATTCAGTTACCTTAAGGGGCAAGGAGATTTCAGCTGTATGATTCTAGTCTTAAAACTCATATGACCTAAATCTCTTGATAGCCAGGAATCCATTTGTCCAGCATATATCTTAAGCCTCAGGCAGGATATTGGAGCTTTCTCTCACTTTATTTTGTAAAATACATTTTCATAGTTTATTTTGTTTTTTGAAAAAGAAAAGTTAAATTAAGACCTTGTTTTTCTCTTAATGAATAGATTGAGAATGAGTATTGTTTTTCTTTACTCTCATGATTATTAGGCAGACTTTATTGTAGCACTGATTTGTCCCATTTTATTTTAATTTTCTCATCTGATACCCTCTTCCCCCAGGGTATGAGCTGTTAAGGACAGGGGCTCTTTATATATGTGCATCTCCAGTGTATGGCATGTAATTGAGCTCTCTATATTTTTTAATGACTTAATTGTTTCCATTAAGTGTTCTTTGGAAGGACTTCAGGAAAAAAATTTAGAGTTATCGTGGATATTAAGTACTGAGTAATAGGCCTGATTTTTTTTCTTTTTTTTTTGGTTAGAGTTAAGGTGTGATTTGTTTTGGAGTGTAGGGATTTCTAACTGTTCATTTGCTCTAGCCTGGAATTGTTCTATTATGCTTTTTTGTTTTTATGACTATTTTTAGAATGGTTTTGAATTTACAGAAATATTGAGATGATTGTAATGAGAATTCCCATATATTCCACACCCAGATTCCCTAATTATTAATATCTTACATTAGTATGTTACATTTGTTACCATTGATGAACTAATATTAATACATTATTATTATTAACTAAAGCCCATACTTTATTCAGATGTCTTTAGTTTTACCTAATGTCCTTTTTCTATCCCAGGATCCTATTCATGACATCTCACATTACATTTAGTTGTCATGTCTCTCTAGCCTCCTCTTGGTTGTGACATTTTCTCAGACTTTCCTTGTTTTTGATGACTTTAACAGTTGAGGCATACTAGTCAAGTGTTTTGTAGACTACTTCTTGATTTGAATTGGTCTGATGTTTTTCTCATTATTAGAATGAGGTTGTGGGTTTAGGGGAGAGAGATCACAGAGGTAAAGTGCTATTTTCATCCCACCACATCATTAAGTACATACTATCAACATGACTTATTGCTGTTGGGTTGACCTTGGTCACTTGGCTGAGTTTATGTTTTTCACTTTTCTCCAATGTAAAGCTGCTTTTTTTTTTTTTTTTTTTCTCCCTCCTCTTTCCATACTGTACTCTTATGCCTAGCCCACATTTAAGGAGTAGGGGCTTACACTTCCCCTCCTTGAGGACGGAGTATTTGAAATTCTTCTGCATTGGAGATTCTGCTATGATTTTTAACAACTCAATTTATGGTGATTGGAGGAAGGTGGAGGGGTGCTGAGGTGTTAGGCAAAAATCACAGTTCCAAGAGTTCCTAGATTGTTTGTGTAGATAAAGTCATGTTAGATGCTCTAAGTAAACACTATTGGGTTTTGATTCATTTACCCAAAGTGTTTTTGTTACACCTCTTTTAGCTGCTGTCTTTGAAAATCATGTTAGTGAGCCTCTGGGAAACACTGAGAGCTTTGTCTATGTACCTGTGTGTCCAAGAACTATACCTAGGGCTCTGAAGGTTTCTGAACAGGCAGCCCTCTGTTGGAAAGGAGGAGGAGGGAGGTGTTGTAACTACATGTGGCCACATTGCAAATTGAAAGAAAATATTTGTTATACTTTTTTTTTAGGAACCAAAGACCAAGAACCCATTCACAGTGAATAAGAAAAGATACGTCTTCACTTCTCCTTAAAAGTTTATATCTGATATATGACTCAAATATGGCTACTGTAAATATTACACTAGTCACAGATGATAGTTTAGATCGATAGAGTAGATCTTAAAGTGTGGTCCTTACGCCAACATTCAACATCATAAAGAAACCTTTTAGAAATATAGAATCTCTATTCCCATCCCAGACCTACTGATTCAGAAATCCTAGGGTTGGAGCCCAGCAATCTGTTTTAACAAACCCTCCAGATGATTCTGATATACTGTAGCATTTGAGTAGCGCCGATTTAGCTTACTGACTGGGTATACTAATCTGAATAGCAGTTTTTAAGGTTTATTGGCTACAAGTAACATTTCCTTTTCCTACAGTGCCTTAAAAAATCTTCCCTTTTTGATCAGAGTATCTCACTCCAGAACTGATGAGGTTAGTTCATCTTTCCCTCTCTTAAGATCATATTTGATGAATTGATGTTTGACAAACTATGGTTTATGGACCCAATCAGGCCCATTTCCTGTCTTGTAACTTTTGTTTGAAACAACTCTATTGAGTTATAATTCACATACCATAAAATTCACTCACTCAGAAGTATGCAATTCAGTAGTTTTTAGTATATTCAGTTAAGTAATCAAGTAACCCCTATCTAATTTTAGAATATTTTTATTATCCCAAAAAGAAACCCTGTAAACTTTATTTATTTTCAGTTTTCTTACTGCTTTTATGGAGGAGAGATTTTTTGGGGGTGGGGTGGGGTGGGAGTGGTAAAATTTGTTTTCCATTCAGCAGTTCATGCACATTTTGTTTGGTGACATTTATTACAAGTGTCACAGTGTAACAGCTCTCTTCCCACTTCTTCCCTGTGGTTACCTTTTCCCTGTGTCCTTCTTTCCTGTGCAGTTCTGCCTTCTGAGCTGTCTCTGTACAAATTCTGCCCTTCTCATATCCCATGGTTGATTGTTCTAAGGAATGTACCTTCCTGGTGTAATTGTTCACCTTGTAGGCTTGTCTGTTACTTAGCTGGAAATTAAAACAAGGGAGTGAGTTTAATTCCGGAACCAAAAGGTGACTAGCGACCATGGTCTTAGGAGTTTCTCACCAGTCTCTGTCAGACCAGTAAGCCTGTGTTTTTTT
>NW_006921602.1:11818273-11821413 GCF_000298275.1 Orycteropus afer afer | reverse complement strand
TTGAACCGCCAGCCTTCTGGTTAGCAGCCAAGTGCCTTAGGCACTATGCTACATGAGCTCCGAAAGAGGATGTAGACCAGTATTTTTGTGTGGTGTGTTATGCCAGCTGAGCTTGATTCCCCCCACTGTATGGTCCTGAGCCCATGGGCCCATTGACTCACTCTCTCGTGGTATTTGGCTGTGGCTAAGAAATTATCATAACTTATGCCCCCTGTTAGCTAGCTCTATTATATATATGAACTTTTTTCTTTTTTTTTAATGGTGATTTGAGTGAAAGTTTACAGAGCAAATTCATTTTCCATATAACAGTTCATATGTATTTTCTTTCATGACACTGATTGCAATCCCCATAATCTAACAGCTGTCTTCCCATTCTTCTCTGTGGTTACCTTTTCACTTGTATATGGACATTCTTATAGCACATACAAATACATATGTAAAAATATCATCTGTCAAACTTATATATTCTCTTTTGCCTACCCATACCTGATCATTTTGCCTGTCTGCCTATGTAACCACTCATAGATTAATGTCTGTTATTATTGGTAATGCAGTATTGTGTATGTACAAGTATTTACCTTTGTTGTCTGTAGTTCTTGTACACCTCACCATCTCTTCCTTTTCCTTAGCATTACTGTGCTGGTCACTCACTTTTGGTATATTGCCTTTCTTTTCACCCAGGTCAATACTTTTCTCTCACCTATTTAGCAATTTTCCCTCCCCTTCCATCCCTGGTAACTAACAAAGAATGTATCTTTCTGAGTGTAAACCTTTCCTTGACTTTTTCAATAGTAGACTCATATTTGCTCTTCTGTGGTTGACTTACTTCACTCAGCATTATGTCCTCCAAGTTCATCCAGGTTATAAGGAGTTTCACAGATTCTACATTATTCTTTAGTGTTACATAGTATTCCATTATGTGTATGTACCGTAGTTTTGTTTTCCATTCATCTGTTGATGGTCGGTTAGGTTGTCCATCTCTTTGCTATTGTGACTAGTGCTGCGATGAACATGGGTATGCATATATCTATTCATGCCCCAGCTCTCACTTCTAGCAGTGGGATTGAGCTATCAAATGATATTTCTACTTCTAACTTTTAAGGAAGTGCAGTACTATTTTCCACAGTGGTTGTTCTATTTTATAGTCCCACCACCAGTTGTGAGAGTTCCAATCTCTCCACACTCTCACCGGCATTTGTTATTTTCTGGCTTGTTAATCTTTGCTATTATTGCTGAGATGAGATGATATCTCATTGTTGTTTTGACTTGACTGTTAACCAGAAGGTTGGCAGTTCAAACCCACCAGCCACTCCTTGGAAGGAAAATGGGGCAATCTACTTCCGTAGTGATACTACCTCGGAAACTCTAGGGGAGGGGTGGCTATGAGTTGGGTCTGACTTGATGGCACATAACAACAACAACAGTAATGACTAAGGGGGAGCTCCAATAGTGTAGTGCCTAAAGCATTTGACTGCTAACCAGAAGGCTGGCAGTTTAAACTCACCAGCCACTCCTCGGAAAGAAGAATGGGCAATCTACTTCTGTAGAGATACCACCTCAGAAATGACTCAGGAGCTGTTGTGGCATAGTGATGAGGCTTTTGGCTGCTGACCAGAAGGTCAGTGGTTCAAACCCACCAGCTGCTCCATGGGAGGAAGATGAGGCAATCTGCTTCTGTAAAGATTACAGCCTTAGAAACCCAATGGAGGTCATCGATGGCATTGGGTTTGTTTTTTGTTTTGGAATGACTAATGATCATGAGCGTTTCTTTATGTGCTTCTTGGCTGCCTGAATATCTTCTTTGGTGAAGTATTTGTTCATGTGTTCTGCCCATTTTTTAATTGGATTGTTTGTCTTTTTTGAGGTTGAGGATTGGAGTTTTCTATACATTTTAAATTTGATAGGTATGTTGTTGCTGAATATTTTTTCTTGCTCTGTAGGCTTTCTTTTTATTCTTTTGGAGAAGTTGTTTGATGCATGTAAGAATTTAATTTTTAGAAGATCCCAATCATACAGTTTATCTTCTGCTGTTTGTGCTTTTCAGTTAAGTTTGATCCCACTGCTGTCGAGTTGGGTCTGACTCATAGCAACCCCTCCTTGGGTTTCCGAGGTGGTATCACTACAGAAGTAGATTGCTCAACCTTCCTTCTGAGGAGTGGCTGGTGGGTTTGACCCACCAGCCTTCTGGTTAGCAGTCAGATGCCTTAGGCACTAGGCCACCAGAGCTCCGAGTTATGAGTTTCTTCCATTACACGAAGAAGAGACGGTCTCTTTAACAAACAGTACTGGTAGAACTCAATATCCATTTGTAGAAAAATGAAACAAAAGTCGCACCTCACACCATACACACAAACTAGTAACTCAAGATGGATCAAAGACTTAAACATAAAATCTAAAACTATAAAGTTCAACAAAGGAAAAATAGGGGCAAATGTAGGGGCCCTAGTATATAGCATAGACTATCAAACATAACTGATAGTCTATACTATATATATATATATATATTCATTTTTCTGCAAATGGATATCCAGTTTTGCCAGTACTGTTTGCTAAAGAGACTGTCTCTCCCTCGTTTAATGGAAGAAACCCTGTAACCTTTAGTCACCTCCCATTATTTCCCAATCTCCTCATCCCCCATTCCTGTTTTTATGAGCTATCAAATTGATTCCAACTCAAAGACCTTATAGGACAGAGTAGAATTACTCCATAGGGTTTTTTAGGCAGTAATCTCTACAGGATGAGGTTACCAGGTCTTTTCTTCAGCAAAGCAGCTGGTGGGTTCTAACCGCTGACCTTTAAGTTTTAGCAGCCAAGTGCTTAATCATTGTGCCACCAGGTCTCCTTCCCCTAGCCCTAGGCAACCACTAATCTACTTTTTATTTATAAGTTTGCCCCTTCTAGGCATTTCCGTTAAGTGGACTCGTGTAACGTGTGGTCTTTTGTGACTGGCTTCCTTTTCTTAGCACAGTGTTCTCAAGGGTCACCCATTTGTATCATGTATCAGTTCTTTATTCCTTTTTATTGCCAGTAATGTTCCTATGGCAATTGGAAATATCATGGCTTGTGTCAGGCACACCTTAGTCCTCAAGGAGATATCCTTGCTCCTCAGCACTTGAAACAGTTCCTTCACAGTTGACTTT
>NW_006921602.1:11790147-11816948 GCF_000298275.1 Orycteropus afer afer | reverse complement strand
TTCTGCTGTGCATGGGGTCGCTATGAGTCGGAAACGACTTGACGGCACTTAACAACAACAACAACAACAAATGTTCCTATGTATTGGATATGGCACATTTTATTTATCCATTCATCAGTTAATAGATTTTTGGGATGTCTTTTACATTTTTAACTGGTTGGAAAACATAAAAGAAGAACAGTATTTCATGACGTGAAAATTTATAAAATTCAAATTTTATTGTCCATAAGGTTTTATTGAAACACAGTCTTAACTCATTTGTTTGCTTATTATCTATGGCTCTTTTCTCGCTATAGTGGCAGAGTTGAATAGTGACAGATTGTCCAGCCCTTTACAGAAAAGTTTGATCCCTGATCCTGGAGCAGTGCTTCTCAACCTTCCCTTCATCATCATCCAGAGGAACCCTTTTTTTTTTTTTTTTGACATTTTTTTCCCTCCAGAAAGCTGATGGTTCACACCCACCAGCTACTCCTGGGAAGGAAGGTTGAGCAGTTTACTTCTGTAGTGATACCGCTTTAGAAACCCAAGGAGGGGTCACTATGAGTCGGATTCAACTTGATGGCAGTACGTTGAGTTTCATTAATTAGTCCCCCAATCCCTATGAAATTTTTGTACCACAAATATACTGCATGTTTGCTTGTGTGCTGTGGCCCTTTGGCAAACCACAAGCCATTTAATAAATACCTTAAGATTTTTTTTTTCCCCCTAAGAATCAATTTTTTTTCCTTTGGGGGCCTACATTGAATGCATACTGTAAGGTAGTGTTTGGGTTAGTCTCCTTCCTTTGTTGCAGTAAACCAAACCCAAACTCGCTGCCATTGAGTCGTTTCTGACTCATAGCAACCCCCTTTGGGTTTCCAAGGCTGTAAATCTTTATAGAAGCAGATTGCCTCATCTTTCTTCTGTGAAGCAGGTGGGTTCAACCATCAACCTTGGTTAACAGGCAAATGCCTTAACCAGCATGTCACCAGAGCTCCTCCTTTGTTGTGTTAGGAAGTGAAAAAAATTTGTAGATGAGTTCGATATTTCTCAGAAATATCTAATTTTGAGATATTCAAAGAGTATATTGGGAATCTACTGTAAGATCTCTAAGCAAGTTGCTAAGAGACTCAGTCGTCACCACACATATAAGCTATTACCATCCTGCCCATTTAAACTTTTGCAAAATGAAAAATAACTCTCCTTCACCAGAATGTTTGAGGCTTTTTCTTTAGTTTATACACTGGTTTGTTTATCGTAGAGTTTATTAATGAATTTGACTATAGGCAGAGAGCAGAGAGTGTAATTTTTTCTTAATTTTGTCTGAAAAGTGAGGATTTTTCTTTCTAGCTGGTTTATGAGGCTCACTCTCTGCAGATCTTCTGTGCCATGTAAAACGTTACAAAAATCTCCTTTTCTTCCACCTCCCAAAATACTCCTGAGTCTAGCAGCAAAACAAAATTCATTTCAGTCTCCTGCCTCTTGTCCACCAAATGTTGAAAAGAATGGAAAATTGAAAATTGAAAAAAATGGAAATGTTGAAAAGAGTTGCATTTCCCTGGAAGGAGAATAATTGGCAGAGTGGAACATCTGCAAATGAATTGCCATGGAGCTGTTACTGACTTTATGGAAAGGGAATTGTTATCCAGATAGAATCCTTTCTCTTACCCTTGCCTTTTGGGTCCTGCCATTTACTGAACTGAGCCTTTCATTCTCCTCAGTTTAAGTGGCTTCTTCTGATTTCACTCTGAGAAAAGTGAACTCAAAACTACTCCTAAGTATGTATTTTATCATCCTACACTATACAATTTAACTCTTCCTTTTCCACCTTGACTGTAAGGTCTTTCTGAGGGGGGGGGCTGTGTCATCTTTGTCTTAGTTTCCATATTACTTAGCATAGTACCTGTTACCTAGTAGCTTCTCCATAATGTTCACTGTGTGAATCTCATTCATGTTAAAAAGAAAAAAATTCCATGGAGCCAGAAAGGTTTTCAACTTGAGGACTGAACCATTTATTCCAAGTAATATTCATTAGAACCAAAGTTAGCAAGCCTCAAGAATTTGAAAGGACTTAGTCCTATTGAAACATAATTTGATACACTTTTTAGGTTCAACAGTTTTTGTTTGTTTTCATTGTGATTTGGGTGAAAGTTTACAGAGCAAATTCATTTTCTATACAGCAGTTCACATATATGTTGTCTCACGACATTGCAATTTCCCACAATGCAACAGCTCCCTTCCCATTTTCTCCCCAGTTACCTCTTCCCTGTGTCCTTCCCTCCCATGCACTCCTGCCCCCCCCCAGCTGTCTCCCTGTGCGTACACAGCCCTTCTCTTTTCCCATGCATACACAGCCCTTCTCTTTTCCCATGATTGATCTCTCCAAGGAATATATCTTCTATTGTCAATGTTCAGCTCATATGCCTGTCTGAAATTCTTGTTTGGCTGAAAGCCACAGGAGTGGGTTTAATTACCAACCTGAAGGGCAGTTAGGGGCCATAGTCTCAGTGGTTCCATCAGGCTCTATCAGACCAGCAAACCTGGTCCCTTTTTTTTTTTTTTAAAAAAAACTGATTTTGAGTTTTGTTCCACATTGTTCTCTCTCTCTATCCAGGATGTCCTACATAGATCCCCCTTCGAGTGCTTGACAGTGGTAGCCGGGCACCATCTAGTTCTTCTGGTCTCATAGTTACATAGGCTGAGGATCGCATGGTGTACCAGTTGCTTGGTCTAATTGTTTCCATGTGTCTTTGGTTTTCTTCATTCTTCTTTGCTCTGGATGAGGAGAGACCCATCGTTGCATCTAGATGGGTGCTTGCAAGCTTTTAAGATCCCAGCAGATAGATGATTTTTAACAATTGAATGCACCTTTTTAACTACTAGCCAAAGTAAAATATCACTTTGTGATTAGGCTCCTTCCCCCAACCCCATTGCAGTCAACCACTAATCTCATTTGTAGCACTATAGATTTAAGTTTTGCCTGCTCTCAGATTTTATAAAAAAGGAGTCATGCACTGTGTACTATTCTGAGCCTGGTTTCTTTTCATTCACTATAGTCTTTCAAAATTGTCCATGTTGTTGCCTGTATCAGTAATTTCTTTTTATGGCAGAGTACTATTTCATTTTATGGATATACGCCAATTTGTTTATCCATTTACCAGTTAAAGGAAATAGAAATTATTTCCAGCTTGGGGCTTTTATATAAAGCTGTGAACATCCATATGCAAAGCTTTTTATGGGCATATGGTTAACATTTTTCTTGGGCAAATACCTAAAAGTAGAAGTGATAAGTCATATATGGTAATTGTATGTTTTACTTCATAAGAAGAAGCTGGCAAACTTTTCCAGAGTGTATGAGAGTCCCAGTTGTGAATCATCGTAAATACTTGATACTGTCTGTCTTTTTTATTATAGCTATCCTAGTGGATGCGAAGTAGTATCTTACTGTGATTTTAATTTTGTATTTTTAATGCTGTTGTGGATAATATTTTTTAAAATTTTATATTCCACTTATTTGTTGTTAGTATATAGACTGCAAAAAGAGTATGGCAATAGCATTTTCTCACATCCTCTGATGTTATGAGGGGGAAACAGACTCACCATCAGCAGCCCAAGGCTAATTCCTATGAGGCAGAGGTCAGTCATGGTGCCACCCTCCAGTCTTTTTACCAATTCTGACACAAACTGTCTTTCCCACAGCACACTTTACTTCTCTTTTGGTTTCAATAATACATTACAGAGGCCACACAGAACTCACGGATGATAGATTATTAGGGGAGTAACAAGTTACAATTCAGGTTCAGGAACGCTCAGGATACAATTCTTCAATCACAACAGCCTCTTCTCGGCTTGGCCTCTGCCTCTTTGTAACAAAGAGATCTTTTAGCTCTACCAGTAGGTGCACCCCACTTCTACTTGAAAGCACTTAGCTTTCTCATTCCATGGGCTGGCAAGCCCACAGCCCTGTCATGAGGCAGTCTCTTGGTTCTGCTGCTGCCATCTCTCTGCCATCTCTGCCAATGAGGTCCAGCACAGGGATCTCCAAGGACAGGCTCCACTCCTAGTTCTTTCTTGATGACGGTGAGATCCCCACCTTCCAGCCCTCTGGGATGGCTCATTTTAAGCCTAGTGGAATGGCAAAAGTCACCAATCCCCACTTTAGAGTTCCATGCACCTTATTTCCATAGTCCCATCCCCACAAGGGTGCTATGTACCTTGTTTACATTAGCAAGCTATCCACTCCCCTTGGTGAGCAACAAAACACCTCACATTTACATAGTTCCCCCCAGTCATTTGCTGAAAGTCACAAAGACCATGGCTAGAAGAGCCGTATTAAGTAACTCACTGCACCACATAGACATAAGGTTGATTTTTGTGTATTAACCTTGTATCAGTCAGTAGTTCTTATTTCTAGCATAATTTGTTTTGATGGTTGTTTTATTTATTTATTTTTTCTTTAGATTTCCAGGTTTTTCTTCATAGACAATCATGGTATTGGTATTGCACTTAGACTATTCAACTTTAAGCCGTAGGATAGGATCCACATGATACAGAGTTTTTTGCTTATTTGGTTTTCTGGATATTTCAAAACCTTATCTTTACAGATTTCTACATGCATGCTAAGATGATATAATTGAAGTGTGAACCATGCATATAAATTGAATGAATACCACCACAGTAATAATTGTATGTGGAATTGACATCACAGCTGGTAAACAGAGGCTGCTTTCTGCCTCTGGGCTTTTGAAAAAACTGGAAAGTAGGCCATGTGATCTAGAGAATAAAATTGAACTCTAGCCCCAAAAAAAGCATTCCTAAAACCAGATTACTCAGGAGATTAATACATTACTTTTGGCCATTTGTAAAGCTTTTTACCAATTCATCATTGAATGAATGCCTACCAAGTACCAGGTACTCACTATTTTGTTGCTTGGAATACACAAGCGAACAAAACAGTAAAAAATTCCTGTTTTGATGACATTCTAGTGGGGGAAATGCATAATAAATAAATCATGAAAATTCTATCAGTCTATTAAGGATGAACAGGGCTCTGGAGAAAAATGAAGCCAAGAAGGAGTATAGGATGTAGAGGAGGTTACTCTGTTTTTACACCGTTATAGATGACTTCTTGATTAAAGTTGGAAAGTCATCAGATTCACTTCACAAACCAAGTAGAAAAAAAATAAAATTTAATTTATAATTAATTATCCAGTCAATGATGATCCTATGATGAAGAGTTAGATAAATATTCCCCAGTGATTCTCTTCCCACCTAATTATTTTATTTGAAAGGAAGAGTTTTCAGAAGAAATAAATGATTCCAAGCAAACTACCTTCATCTCTCACCACAAAATATCCCATTTTCACAGGAAAATTTGAATTTTTTCAGCATATTCAAACACAAAATAAGAAACAAAGGTCATAGTCTTACACAGTTGCCGAATCACTCACTTTATCATGCTGCACAGAAATTATATTGTGTTTGAGATCAGTTAAGCAAAGGACATGGGAAAGGTGCCATTATTTTTCTTTTCTTTTTTAATTTAAAAAAAAAAAAAATTGCAGTGTTTCCTCCCCTCCCCACCCCACCCCCCGTAACCAACAAAGAAAGTTTCCTTCCATATATAAACCTTTCCTTGACTTTTTACAACATTGAACTAATATAATATCTGCCCTTCTGTGATTGGCTTATTTCACTCAGCATAATGTCCTCCAAGTTCATCCACGTTATATGGTGTTTTGCACATTCTTCATTCTTCAGTGTTGCATAGGTATTCCATTGTGTTTATGTACCATAGTTTGGTTATCCATTCTTCAGTTGATGGAAATGTGCTATTCTTGAGTAATTCTATTTGTGGATACTTCCACCAAACAGATGCCATAGAAAACACTAAGCCAGATGGTCATTAAACTGGCTGCTTTTCATTGCACATTGATGAATCAATGGAGATTATTGAATGTGCACAGCTAATAGTACTAGTTAGATCTTTGAAGAGAAATTAATAGAAAAACCGTATTTGTTATGCATTATACTTCAAAAGCTAACTACTTGAGATGAAATACACAGTTGGAAGTGAAATCTTTGAAACAAATGAGATACTATGGAAACAGTAGTTATGCTGTTGCAATAAGAGTGCACCTGAAAACCCTGAGATTCAAACACATTGTTTCAGTTTTGCATATGTGAAACTCAATTTTGCTTGTAGAAAACTCAATTCCTTATTAAATTATGTTTTCCAAATGGTGAGTTAAGTAGTAATAACAAACATTTAAATAGTACTCACTGTGTGCTAGCACTTTTGTGAAAACTTTACATATGTATTTGCTAATTTAAATCTTTATAACAAGTTAATGATGTAAGTAATATTAATATCTTCTCCATATACAGCTGAGAAAATGAAGCACAGAGTAGTTAGGTAATTTGCCTATGGTCAGGAAGCTAAGAAGTAACAGAGCCAAGTTTTAAAGCCAGTTAGACTCTGCTCCAGAGTCTATACAATTAACATCATAAGTATACCAACTTCGTGATAAAATCTCAGCCACTATAGCCCTATTTTAAGCTTTATAAGAAGAAATGGATCAAAGTGTACTACCTTCTGCAATTGGCTATCAAGAGTTTAGGAGCTAAAATCATAATTTAAACTTTGTAATGAATGATTCTAATTTTATAGGTTTATTGAAGAATAATTAATTGGCTTAAAATTATCATTTAAACTGACAATTTTGAGCACCCAAATAATTTTAACTGAAAATTACAAGAAATCACATAAAAATATGTTAATGTGTACAGACAAGAGTTAATGGGTGCAAAGCAAAATTCAACATGGGAAAACTTAGGTTAAAAATGATTTGCTAGTGATGTTTATTTAGTGTTATATGTAAGTTGAATACTGAAGAAACAACATTAAGGCAAATAACTTCGGAGTGTGAGGAAGAGCTCTCATTCTTGTGAAATTCTTGATATGAAGAAGTTCAATTGAATTAGAAATTTATATGAATTAACCACAAGAAATTTCAACTGTACTTTTGTCAGTAAAAGTAAAGGAAGAAGTTTGAATTTTTAAAATTGTATTTTATAATTTAGAGATTATTTAACTGAATTTTGGTAAATGATGAGAAAAGAATTTCATTGGCTGCCACCCACTTACTTACTTACATTTTACTTATCACAGTTACATGGAATTTTTTTTTCCACCAAGTAGCATATAGCTATCTATGTATCTCTAGTTGATTCTGTGAGTGCCATGATGTGAAAAAGTTTTGGAAACACAGGCTGAGATCAAGGAGCCAAAAAAACCCCCACCAAACTCACTGCTGTCAAGTTGGATCCGTCTAATAGCGAGCCCTCCTGGGGTTTCAAAGGTAGTAGTATCACTATGGAAGTAGATTGCCCAACCTTCCTTCCAAGGAGTGGTTGGTGGGTTTGAACCGCCAGCCTTCTGGTTAGGAGTCAAATGCCTTAGGCACTACACCACCAGAATTTATGAGATCACAGAGAAGGTCTTAGAAGTGATCTTGGATTTGAGGATGATGTGATTGTTGGTACTTGCAATTCCAATAGCACGGTTAGGAACAGAATGTGTTCCAACAGATCCCTTAGCACAGGAGAAGGTAAATTCATTGTCCGCAGGAGCAGAGTATATTTTAAACCTTTTATCATTAAAATTCATACCATTTCTATTCCATTTTATTTTTTCTCATATTTTTATTTTAATATGAAATACTTAAATTACTAACCAGTAAAATTTAATTTCTTTTCTCTATATTTTAATTAGGAGCTCTGGTAGCATAGTGCCTAAGGCACTTGACTTGACTGCTAACCAGAAGGCTGGCAGTTCAAACCCACCAGCCACTCCTTGGAAGGAAGATGGGCAATCTACTTCTGTAGTGATACTGCCTCGGAAACCCAAGGAGGGGTCGCTATGAGTCGGGTCCGACTAGAAGGCACATAACAACAACAAAAACAACAACATAGTTTAATTAAAATGAAATATGCAGCCTATGTTTGTCATATGAATGCTCTTATTTTCTGGCCCATAGTTTTTCCTTCAAGGGAATTTATGCCTCAATTTGAAAAACTGGTATAAAGGCTTAAGAAAAGTGGATGGTAAGAAAGTGGCAGTCGCAAGTATATATTACTCATTTAGAGATTTCAATAGTTAGGAGGAAGAAAAATACTATTTCTTAAGTAGAAAATATATTTTTAAAAACAACGTGTTCATTGAAGTAAAATTTGTAAATGTCAGAGAATGTAAAGAAAAAGATCAACAACTTGCAAAACAATGTATGTAGTAAATATTTAAAACCCATGTTTAGCAATAATAAAAATTCATGATCGTGGCTCCCCTTGGGGTAGAAGAAGGGGAGTGGGTGGGATGAGGGAAGAGTACACAGGAGGCCTTTATCTGTTTCAATTAAAAATAAAAAATAGAGATATTTGAAGTAATATGGCAAGATTCAGTAAAGCTTGTTGATGAATACGGGGTACTTATGTTCTTTATTCTTATCTGTGTTTATAATAAAAATAATTTAAAAGTAAAACAAACAAAATATAAAAGAATAAAGATTAGAAAGTTTAGCCACACCAAAGGGAGGATTAGATCTTCCTTTAAGATAGAGGCAGAGAAAAGAAGAAGAAACAAAAGGAATTTTGAAGTGAAGAGAATTGAAATTTCAGGAGGCTGAGGACAGATAAACCTTGGTGTTATGTTGGTGGCAAAGTCATTTGTGAGGGTGAAGTGAGTATAGAGGTCATGGGTTTGAGAGTTCTAAGCTAGTTTGAAACTTTTGACATGTTCAAGATAGAAAGTCTCATAGAAATGAGTTAAGATGATAGTTACATGGATTTACTAGCAGTGCCCCACATTCTAGGGAAAAAAATAAAAGAACAAAAACAAAACAAAAGGAAAAAAATTAATGATAAGAATTGGAGCATGGTTGTATAGCTAAACACACACACGCGCGCTCGCGCACACACGAAAAAACCCTCACTGCCATTGAGTCAGTTCTGACCCATAGCGACCCCCATTGGGTTTTCAAGGCTGTAAATCTTTGCAGAAGCAGAATGCCTCATCTTTCTTCCATGGAGCAGTTGGTGGGTTTGAAGGTTTGCCAACCTTCTGGTTAGCAGGCAAATACCCTAGGCATTGTGCCACTAGAGCTCCCTATTATATCACCCAAACCAAAACCCAAAATCATTGCCGTCCAGTTGGATCACAGCAGCCCCCTCCTTGGGTTCGGAGGAAGAATCTCTACAAAAGTCGATTGCCCATTCTTCCCTCAGAGGAGTGGCTGGTGGGTTTGAACTGCCAGCCTTCTAGCAGTCAAAATGCCTTAGGCACTACACGACCAGAGCTCCCACTACACCACCAGGAATTAGTAATTAGGAGTTAGGGTTTTAAGAAGAAAAATCCACTCTAACACTTAAGTCAGGAGTATGTGGGGAAGTTCCTGTAAAATTTGTAGAGAACAATAATAAGGGCAATCAAAGACAGTAAGAGTATAACTTTGCTGCATGAATACAGTTAAGTCCCTGGTCTATGCATATCCACTTAACAGACAACTGGTACTTGTCCTTTAACGTGTAAAGCTGACCTCACTTTGAAAGGATTGAACCAACCTCTGCTCTTCATCACAATCACCTTCACTTGCTATATATGCAACTTTTAAATCATTGATAAGGCTTGGAGCCTTTTTTTGCAGTAAAACTCATTGCTATCAAGTCGATGCAACTCATAGTGACTCCAATTGGGTTTCTGAGGCTGTTATTCTTTACGGAAGTAGATTGCCCCTTCTTCCTTCCCCTGAGCAGCTTGTGGGTTAGAACCACTGAACTTGTTAGTAGCCAAATGCCTTATCCACTATGCTACCAGAGCTCCTTTCTCTTGCAGTAAAATAAGGCTAAATAGGAACCTAATGCACCTTACCAACTTACTTACAATTTGACTTAAAGACACCCTCAGGAGCTTATTTTGTTCATAGCTCAGTGACTGCCTGTATACTTGCAGCTTCTCGCTACCTTCTTTCTTGACGAGTATACTCTGCACATAGCTCTACATGACTGACAACCACTTACTTTGTATAAATCCCCACCCTCCTCACGAATTACAGACTTTGACTCATTAGTGGATTATGAAATCAATTAAATCGGTTACAAGCAGCATAGTTACACAGCATAAAATTTACTCAACATGTTTATTTATTACCTACTGTGTGCTGGGAGCTCTGGTAGCATAGTGCCTAGGGCACTTGACTGCTAACCAGAAGGCTGGCGGTTCAAACCCACCAGGCACTCCTCAGAAGGAAGATGGGGCAATCTACTTCTGTAGTGATACTGCCTCGGAAGCCCAAGGAGGGGTTGCTATGAGTCGGGTCTGACTCAACGGCACATAAACAACAACAACAACAACTGTGTGCTGCACAAAAGTAGAAGTAAAGGACCTCTGGTGGGATAGTGCCTAAGGCATTTGACTGCTATCCAGAAAGTTGGCGGTTCAAACCCACCAACCACTTTGTAGAAGGGAGATAGGGCAATCTACTTCCATAAGAATTTATTGCCTTGGAAACCCAATGAGTGTTGCTGTGAGTCAGAATCGACTTGAAGGCAGTGGGTTTGGTTTTTTGTTTTTTATGTGCTGCACAATTACAGTACACATTAGTAAACAAACCAAAGATCCCTGCCCTTTACTCTCTCCCACCCGAGAATGCACTCTTCCAGACAAGATAGAGTAGGTAGAGTTTAATTGCACAGTGGAGGAAGGAGAAGGGAAGAGGCATGTGGTATGGGAGGAGGGGTTTACAGGAATCCCACCTAAGCTATAAATCCCTCACTGAGTAGGCTACACGTTCCCTGCCAGCGGGATTAGTTCTGCACCTGAAGTTCAGTTGCATGGGACCTAAGACTAAACCTGCAATAAGACAATCTTATTCCCACCACTGGCTTTGCACTGAGTAACAAGCAACAGCAGTCTACCACTGGAGCAAGAGCATGGGGAGACAAGTGCTTTTATGGCACAGGTGTATAGACTTGCTGAAAATTGAGTGTGGAGCAGGAATTCTGAGAAAAACTCTCTAGCCCGCCACTACTCTCACTAAAACACAAGGTAGTAACGGTTCACCGCTGGAGAAACCCAAAGCTTGGAGTACACTGAAGCCAGGGCTTCAAACCAGCTCATTCAGGGGTTGGAGCCCTTCCTAATTTGCGTTTCTTATCAGGATCACTTGGGGGATCTGTAAGAATTACGGAGGGGGGGGGATCACTGGAGGATCTTGTTAAAATGTAGATTCTTACTCAGTATATCTGCAGTAGAAAGGCAGATTCTCAGCGGGGTTGGGGTGGGGGTGGTGTCCAACCAGAATGATGATTTGAAGTTCTGACTACCCAGAAACCAACCCACTGCCACCCATTCAATTCTAACTCATAGCAACCCTATTAGGACAGAGTAGAACTGTCCAAGGCTGAAAATCTCTATGGCAGCAGACTGCCTGGCTTTTCTCCCACAGAGTAACTGGTGAGTTCCAGTCATCAGTGTTTTGGTTAGTGTTGTGCCCAGGTTATGAAGGAGTTGCTCAGTGAGGAATATGCTAACACACGACAATGCAAAAGCAATAGGAAAGTTTATTAGCTAACTTAAGTTAGGGTTTTTGCTCTTACCAGATTGGTGGCTTGAGCAAAAGACCCCGTGCTCCAGTATATTCACAAATTTATGGAAAATTATGGGGTGGAGCAGCACCAGGGCGAGAGGATACAGATGATTGGTTGTTGCTAAGGAATTTAGGGCAGTGATCTAAGATGTTGGGGGACGTAGAGAAACCCCCCCGGCTTCAAAGTCCATTTAGGAAAATATTATCTAGGGAGGATGCAAGGCTCAGGTACGTGGAAGACTTTCAGGAGCCAGCAAATCCGGATGGCTTTTGTGATGCGTGCTGAGTTCGGAGGAAGTTCCTTGATACCTGCTGAGACTGGAGGGCAGATAAAGGCCCTAAGGAGTGTTTAGAATTCCAAAAGTCCTGTTAGTATTGCTGACACTAAAAGGTTTCTGGTCAAAGATTTTCCTGAAGGCTACTAGAACTCTGGCTTCAGATTGACTCACATTAGCTGCTGAATGCATTAACCACTGCACCACTAGAGCTCCTTGAAGCTAACTAAAGCAACAATAGAACACAAACCCAGCTCACATTGACTCAAACTCCCCCCTACTCCTCCAGTGGCCTACCAGAAACAGATGTGCTCATTTCCAGGCATCAGTACTGTTTGCTTCAATCTCCACTGTTCTTTCAGACACAATATACACATAAAGCAAAGAAAAACAATGCAAACTGAACCAGATCTAGAGATTGTCCAGATGTTAGAATTATTAAATAGGGATTTTAAATAATTGTGATTAATATGTTGAATAATCTAAAGGAAAAATCACTGCCTTTATGGAGCTTAAAATTTGGTCGATGGAGACAAACAATAGTAAAATAAATATATAGTGTGTTAGAATATGATGAGTGCTATGGAGTAAAATAAAACAGAGAAGGCAGTATGGGGGAGTTGTGGGGAAGTGAATCAGAGAAGAAAGCATTTGATAAATGAGCTAAAAGAGATAAGGAAGTAAGCCAAGAGGATATCTGAAAGGAAAATGCCCTAGGGAGAAACAAACAAGTGCAAAAGTCCTCTAGAAACAAGGGTGTCCAAGTATTCAAGGAACAACAAAGAAATCAATGTGACTTAGAGCCAAATGAGTTGAGGAGAGCAAGTAATAAGAAGTAACATTGAAGAAGTAAATGACTGGAGTGGATTGAATTATAAGGACTTAAGCTTTTGCTCTGATATATGAGAAGCCATTTATTTTTATTAAATTTTAAAACTGTTTAAACAAAAATGTTGCTCGTTTAAAGTGTCATTAACGTACAATAAACTGCACATATTGAAAGTGTACAATTTGATGTTTTGACATATGTTACACCTGTGAAGCCCACCACAATCAAGATAATGAATATATCTATGACCCATAAAAACTTACGAGCCTTCGTAATCTTCTTTTGATCCTACCTGCACCCCACCTCAATCTCCAGGCAACCACTGACTTTTTTTTTTTTTTTTTTTTATCACTATAGATTAGTTTGCATTTTCTAAAATTTTATACAAATGGAATATACTGGTTTTTTGTTTTTTTGTTTTTTTTTTTTTGGCTTTAAGCATAAATCAGAGATTAAATGTATCTGTATTTCATTCCTTTTTATTGGTGAATAATATTCTGTTGTAGGAGCTCTGGTAGCATAGTGGCTAAAGCACTTGACTGTTAACCAGAAGGCTGGCGGTTCAAACCCACCAGCCACTCCTCGGAAGGAAGATTGGGCAATCCTACTTCTGTAGTGATACTGCCTCGGAAACCCAAGGAGGGGTCGCTATGAGTCGGGCCGACTCGACGGCACATAACAACAATATTCTGTTGTAAAATATACTATTTGTCCAACATTTGAGTTGTTTCCAGTTTTTGACTAATGCGAATAAAGCTGTCATGAACATTCATGTACAAATCTTTGTATGAATATGTGCTTTTATTTCTCTTGAGTAAATTCCTAGAATTTGATTGGCTAGTGTATGTTCAGCTTTCTATCAAACAGATTTCCAAAGTGGTTGTACCTTACTGCATTCCTATCAGCAGTGTAAGATTCCAGTTACTTTCTCTTTTCACTAACACGTTTTTAAAACATTCTAATGGATGTGTAGTTCTTTGTGATTTTAATTTGCATATATTTCCCTTTTTACTAGTAACAGCCTCTTTTCATCAATTTATTTACCATACATGTCTTTGAAGAAGTGTCTCAAAATCTTTTGTTCATTTTTAAATTGGGTTGTTTGTTTTCTTACTATTGAATTTTAAGAATTCTTTGTATATTTTAAGAACTCTGGTGGCATAATGGTTAAAGCATTGGGCTGTTCTTGGTCCTTGGATTTTCATGTAACTTTTGCAATCAGCTAGTCTATTTCTAAAAAAACAAAAAATCTGCTTTAATTGGGATTGCATTAAATCTATTGATAAGTTGGGGAGAATTGACATATTAGCACATCTTATGATCCATGCACATAGTATGTCTCTCATTTATTTTATGTTGTCTTTAATTTCTTTTAGCACTATTCCTCATCCTATATGAGCTACAGTTATTTTTCCTTTGAATTATCCTCCCTGTCTTGGGTAGTTATGTGTGGACCAGTACTCAGCTGAAAACTTGAAAGCTACCTCCTGCAGATCTCTACAGTTTGTGCAGCTCTCTCCTCTGCATTATGTCCTCTCTAAACTCCCAGCTCTGTCTTCAACTCTGGGAGACTGCTGGGCTCTGTCTGGCTTCTTCCTCCCTGCTCCACAGCTTGGAAACTGTCAAGGCAGTAAGCTGGGGTAATTGTAGAGCTTGCCTCATTTGTGTCCTGTCTCTCAGGGATCATTATTTTTTATTTCCTCATGTGTCCAGTGTCTTAAAAAGCATTATTTGCATGTATTTTGATGTTCTCCCCCCTCCCCTGGTTTCAGGCAGGAGGATAAATCTTGTCTCCATTACTCAACCTTGGCTATCACTAGTAGCCTCACTATTTAGTTTTTAACAGGATCCCTCTGGCTGCTGTACTAAGAATAAACTGAAGGTGGTCAAGCAAGGAGACCAGTTGGGAGAGAGAGAGACAATAATCCAGGTGAGGGAAGACGAAATAAAATACAGTTTTTTTCTGTATGTTGTAATCAAAGAAGTTGAGAGCCATTGATCTAACTCCTTCATCTGTTGTTTCAATTTGTCAAAAATTTGTTAAATCATTCAGTGTTCAATCTCTCCCATCTTGCTAGTCCCATATGGTCCATTCAGCTATTGGAGGAAGCCTGGGAGGAGGCTGCTGTGTATAAGGGCAGATTTCTTAGAACAGGAACAGGGGAAGGGAAGAACTAGTACTAAAGTAGAAAAGTCTCTTTGAAATAGAGATTCCAAAAATAGAGAATCCAAAAGGTGAATTTTCGAACAAGGTATGCATGTCTGTTTCTCAGTGGTCTCCAATTTCTCTTTCAGATATTTTTTGTCCTCTTCATGCTGAGTGATAGAGGATGGCCTTTTGTAGCCTTTTCACAACTTAATGTGCCATCCCAGTCCTTCAGAGAAATGTCTCAAGTACTGCTGGTGGCAGGGACTGTTGTCCCTTAACTGCTTTCTATTCACCCTGGTAACTCTGAATTGACATACAAGCTTCAGTTTTTGTGTCGCTACTGAATGGAATTTCCCAATTTAATTTAAGTATCTTTAAAAAAATAATTATCCAGAATGAAAGATTATTCAGGGAAATTTTTTTCTTTTTCTTTTTTTTTTTACATTTGAAATACTCATCTTTATTCTCTATTTTCTGCTTTCTTTTTGGGAAAGTACTATCTTTTATTCTGAGATTGTCTTTCCTATTTTTGCTATTGAAATGTTTGTTTATGAAATGATAAGGTTGGTTCTTGTTACATTTATTATTATTATTTGTCACCAAATTAAAAGTAGTCAACTGTATATTAATCTTGTTTTTCTTTTCAAAATTAGTTGTAGTCTATGAAATTCAGCATAGTGTGATCCTAATTTAAATGAATGGTTTTGTATTTAGGGTGATAAGTGAGAGAAGTGTTGCAAGAAGTGAACTCCTGCAGAGATTAAAGTGTTGGAATTCTCTGGAGGCTTAAAGCAAAGTCTGTAGGACCAAGAACCTGGGAAAGAAGGAATGGGAGTTATGGTCAGAGGGATTAATATTCTAGAGATGAAGTGGTTTAGAGTGATGGTGTAATCCATGGCATAGCAGTGTTTATGGGAATCAAAGATGTTGTGAAAAAATTATTTTATACATTGGCCTTTTTTTTTTCCTTTAGTTGGAGAGAGCTATAGAATGTTGTGTGCTTCTAGTCCATGTCTCAAACAATTAAAAAAAAAAAAAAAAACTCTCCTTCTGCTGCCTTTTGATGCAGATCTAAACTCAGGGACGCTGCATGTAGTTTGGAAAAATAAGTAAAAACTGTCAGTTCATCTACTTCCAACCATACAGCTGTAGATCCTAACTGATTTTGATATGAAGACAACATTTTTTTCCCCAAAAAAATGTAAGGACGTAGAACCAAACAACTTTGTAATGATAGCTTTAGTAAGAATTCTAATTGTGCATTAATTCTCTACATAGTGGTATCCTGTGATTTTGTGTTTGCCCCTCGCTCAGAATATTTATTTATTTATTAAACTGGTTTGTGCTCGTGTGGGAGCTCTGGAAGTATAGTGCCTAAGGCATTTGACTGCAAACCAGAAGGCTGGCAGTTCAAACCCACTAGCCACTCATCTGAGGTGAGGGAAGATTGGGCAGTCTACTTCTGTAGAGATATCTCCTTGGAAACCCAACGAGGGGTCACTATGAGTCGGAAATGACTCAATGGCAGTGAACTT
This sequence comes from Orycteropus afer afer, assembly GCF_000298275.1. Classification (NCBI taxonomy): domain Eukaryota; kingdom Metazoa; phylum Chordata; class Mammalia; order Tubulidentata; family Orycteropodidae; genus Orycteropus; species Orycteropus afer. Next base: position 11,800,539 of record NW_006921602.1, on the reverse strand, counting down.
GGTTTTGGTTTGTGATCGTGTAGAAAACTTGGAGAATACAATAAGTATAGAGTACAGAATTCACCCCTTAATCCAACATGAAGCGGTAAATACTTTTAATATGTGGGTCCCTTTCCCTCATTTATCTGCATTTTGCTTTGTACCATTGAGCATCTGCTTTTTTAACTTACCCCTTTTTAAAAATTTCTTTTAAAATTCTCTGTAAACAGTTACTGCTAAATATTCCAGAGTCAAGATGTATCATAAATTGCCCAACTATTTTCCTAATGTTAAACTTTTATGTTGTTTCAGCTTTGTTTTAAATTAATCTTTTCAGATTCCTTTTACATATAACTTAATCTTCATTTCATTTCTTTTTATAGGTTCTTTGCTATAAATACTGTTATCGTGACCATCTTTGTACATATATCTTGGTTTACATTTATTTTCTTTTCTTGGGTAGATTCTTAGAAGTACAATAACTTAGGTAAAAGGTTTGAACCTTATTATATTAGTAAGACTGAATAATTTTTAACTGTTGCGTACCTATTTATATTTTTTCTTTTGTAAATTCTCTTTTGGATTTAATAAGTTCTATATAGTTCCATATAAGTATTGTTATGGTTGTTTGGCTCATAATCATTTAGCTTGCTTTCTTCTTAGAAGCCTTCCCTGGCCCAAGTCATGGTTAGAAAAGCCTTCTATGTGTTCCCATCAATTCCTATACTTCCACAGTATGTTGTATTATTATGTTCTGTTTTTAACTGCCGTAAGTTCCTTTTCTGCTACCATCACATCATCATATCCTCCTTGATTGGCACCTAGTAACTGCTCAGTAAATATTTGTTGTCTAGCACACATATGGGAGCTCTGGTGGCATAGTCCCTCATGCATTTGACTGCTAACTAGAAGGCAGACAGTTAAAACCCACCAGCCACTCCTCGAAAGGAAGGCTGGGCAATCTATTTCCATAGAAATACTGCCTCAAAAACCCAAGGAGGGGTTGCTATGAGTAGGAAATGAGTCTACGGCAGTGAGTTTGGTTTTCTTTCTTTCTTTTTTTAAGCACACACACACACACACACACACGTAGTTCAAATAGAAATCTAAAATTTACTCATTGTGGAGAAATTTTGGCATTTAAACTAAACTATTAAGGCTTGTTCTAAAGAGTTTCCTTCATATAATTTTGAAACTATAGATCCTTTCCAGGTTTTTTCTTGGCCCTGTGTTCATCAGCAATCTTTCATCTGGACCTTGACTCAAGAAGTTAAGGGTTTTTTTTTGGCTATTCCACTCTATTTCCATCCTGCAGTCTGAAATCAAGCTCTTGCATTAAGTGACCTTTTGGAATCTGATGGGATTCATGAATTTGCAGTTAAATTTACCCTTTTATATTTGGCTAGAATGTGGAGAGAAAAAAAAAAAAAATACTTAGGGTAATTCTCAGGTTGAGCCCTAACCTCTGAGTCATTTTAATGTGGAGCCTCAAAGCTGTAATTTGTTGTTTTGCCTTGATTGCAACTTGTTTGAAAAGAAAAGATCCCTTTACTTTAAGATGAAGTCGAAAGATAGTAGTAGTGACACTCAGCTACTGGAGAAGAAGTGGAAGGGCCAAAAGCTGATTTTTTGAGTTAGCCGGGGATGGGGATGGGGATGGAAGAAAACATCAAAGATTGAAAGTGGCAGGTGGCAGCAACCAAGGGGAAAGGAAGATTTTCTGAGACCCTGAGTTCTGTCGCAAGGAGAACATTTATTGGTGGCCAAATTAGAGCTGAGAAGCTGCTTAAGCACTAGAAAAGCCTTTGTGTGAAGTAATCCTAATATTGACATTTATTTATCATCTGCTGTGTACCAGGTGCTTATGATCATTGTTAGGGGAAATTTAAAACAATGAGTGACATAGTCTTAGAACCTAAATATTTGGTAGGAAAGATGGACATATAATGAGTAATTGCACCAATAACTTCTGACCTTTGACACCACCTCCAAGGATGTAACCTCTGTGAGAACATAGATTGTGTCTGGAGCATGGTAGTTGCTCAATAAATACTTATTGAATAAATGATACCTTTTCTAGTTCATTAGGTATTTTTACAGATGTCTCATTTAACATTCCTGAAAATTGAATGCTCTTTCATACTCATAATTTAGATTCTAACTTAGAAAACTCGGAGATCTCCTTTTATAACAGTGTTGTGGTTGTCTCTAATATTTTGCCCATCTGTGTGCATGAACACATAAGCCTAATCTTAGGAGAAGGTGAGGAAAAGAACAAGAGATGGAAAAGATTTTAAAGTGAGATATTTGGCAAACAGACTAAATAGATAATGATTATCAATAGAAATTGGCAGGATTTATTAGCTGACTGGATTAGGGGAGCAAGGAATAGAAATGCATCGAGGATGACTAAAGTCATTGGAATATGTGTTTAAGTGCTACACTTTCCCCATACTTTTTTTTTATATAAACTTTGAAAGATTTTTTTTTTAACTTTTTATGAACTTTAAGTTAAACAGAATCTTTAGATTTTGAACATAATCTCAATGTCTGTATAATTCCTGTGCTTAAAAATACTCTAATCACTCACCAAATTAAGATAAAATCCAAATTCTTTTAACAAAGCTAAAAAGTCCTGTGTATCTGATCATGGCTGCCCATTTAACTGATCTTACACTGTTCCTTATTCAGTATGTACCAGCCACACAGGCTTTGTTCTTTCTGTCCTTGCCTTAGGTTTTTACTTGCCATTCCCTCAACCTGGTTGCTCCTTCCTAATACCTGGCTCACTCATACAACTCTCAGCACTTTCTGACCCCCTTCTTTAAAGTGGTATCTTCCCTTAGTTAATTGTAGTCTAAGCCATTACCTTGTTTTATTTTCATAATAGCACCTCCCATTTTATGAAATCTCTCTCTTTTTTTGTTGTTGTTGTTTATCAGACTTTCTGTTCTAGAGAAATCTTGTGAGGGTGAGTCTTGTCTGTTCTTCATTGATTGCTGTATTCCCATTGCCCAAACAGGATAGATCTTAATTCCATCCCTAACCCCCAAATACTGCTTATTAATATTCAGTTGTTTAAAACTTAAGGTTTCTGTATTCTGACTCCCTTTTTTTTTTATAATGCAAAAGGGATTCTCGCATAATAGTTTTCATTCCTGACTCTTTTTCAGAGCCATTCTCTAGAAGGAAACCTGTACCTATCAAGCTGTTGTGGCCAGGAACCTATCCTAGGCAACAGATCAAGTGTTAACATTGTTTCCTGTCCTCTGAGGACCAGAAACAGCATTGTTGTGTTTGGGTATTGTGAGGATGGAAGTCATTCAATTATTTTCCAGAGCAGGTTTGTGTGTGTGTATGTGTGTGTGCGCACACACGCCAATAGGTTGACTCCAACTCATAGCAGCCCTACAAAGGACAGAGTAGAACTGCCCCATAGAGTTTTTAGGCTGTGATCTTTACAGGGTTACATCACCAGGTCTTTTCTTCCAGGGAGCCGTCGGTGGGTTCAAACCACCTACCTACCTTTTGGTTAGCAACTAAGCGCTTAACCATTGTGCCACCAGCTCTTTAGAGAGGTTTAGTGTATGCCATTTTGTTAAACTACCTTTAGAACTAGAGTTTGTGGTCAAGTTTTAGGGAGTTAAGGGTGTACTTGCTGCTTGTGAAAATTTTGATACTATGTTTAATAATGTATCAGCTGATGTGAATCATCTGTCTGAGTTTTACAAATCACAAACCTCAAAATTTATAGACTTCTATTGGGCAATCCTACTTCCGTAGTGATACTGCCTCGGAAACCCAAGGAGGGGTCGCTATGAGTCGGGGCCGACTCGACGGCACATAACAACAACAACAACAAGAATAAGTGTCAAATCATAGTAAAAAACCTAATAATTTCAGTTCAGTCTTTCATTCTCTAAGGTCCACTTTTCATTTTCTTAGGTCAAGCCTCTTTCTCAATTTGGCATTGTTGTTGTTGTTATGTGCCGTCAAGTCAGACCCGACTCATAGCAACTCCTCTTTGGGTTTCCGAGGCAGTATCACTACAGAAGTAGATTGCCCCATCTTCCACAATTTGGCATAGTACCAAAGATATTGATGAATGTTGGTCCTCAAATAAATGTAAAACGTCTGTGCTTTAAAGTCATTGTAATTAGTAATAGTCGTGATCATTCATTTTGAGTGTCTTGAAAGTGGACCATATGAGACAGCGATTTATCTTGATAATCTCACAACAACCTTGACAAGTAGGTGGTAACTATTCTTATTTTAGATTTGAACAAACTCTGGCTTAGAAATATTAACTTCCCCCAAGATTACACAAAAAGAAAGGAGAAGAAGCTGATTTATCACCTAGATCTGTGTGACTTCAGAGTTGGTCATCTTATCATTGTGCTTGGCTGCTTGTATCATGTAATGTGATGGAGGCACTATTATGACACTCACATTGGGCTTGTGTATTATAATAATCCCTCTGTATCACAGCCGCAAATGTTTTTGAAGTTCCTGGCTGAGAAAACTCTACACGGTGCTATTAAACTTCTTAAAATTTAACTAATGGTTCTAAACCAATAGGAAGGAAAGGCGTTTTACAGTTTTCATTTATTTATAATAATCTCATTATTGTCATAAATGAGCTATAACTGAGTATAAAATTGAGGAACAGAAGCCAGCAAAAATTTAATATTAGAAGCAGTTTTGTAAGTGTTTTTTGTATCTAGAGGGAAAGAGAAAGTACTTAATATTCAAAGTAAGAGGGATGGTCACTGTTGAAGTCTAATTGTGTACTGGGAGGGGGAAAGGTAACCTATAGCAATAAAAAAAGATTAAGAACATAACTAACTATACAAAACAGTGTAGGAGCCAGATGAGTGATACACACAATAATTGTTCTAGTGACTGAGCGCTTTTGTGGTCAGGGAAGCTGCCATTATGGAATCATTATGGCACAAGATAAACACATTAAGAGTAGCCTAAGTATGCAGGATGTTGTAACACAATTTGTCTGGTCCTCTTATTTAAGTTGGGAGGCAGTATAAGGGAAAGGTTAATGTTTCCAGGTTGGGAGCAAACAGCAGGGGTTTATTTTGGCTTTGTTTTTTGCTTTATTACAGCATTTGAAGAAAAAAATTTTTTTTTTTTTTTCAGGTATAATGATATCCATTCCTTAGTTAGAATTGATTGTCCATGGCATTTTGTCATACTCAGAAAGGAAGCCAGGGTCTGTATGGTTTCTACTGAATAGCAGGTGAAGAGATGTATAACCCATTTCAGTGTGGCTTCAATCTGTATGATCTGGGTTTAATTAAACTAGCTATATGTAAGAACAGGAGCTCTGGTAGCATAGTGGCTAAGGCACTTGACTGCTAACCAGAAGGCTGGCAGTTCAAACCCACCAGTCACTCCTCGGAAGGAAGGTTGGGCAATCCTACTTCCGTAGTGATACTGCCTCAGAAACCCAAGGAGGGGTCGCTATGAGTTGGGGCTGACTCGACGGCAAATAACAACAACAACAACAACATATGTAAGAACATGTCAAAGTCATGCCACCTCCCTTTAATCCAGTTAGATTATAGTGAATGACAAAAATGTCACTGATCCATTGGTGTGCACATTGCTTGTTAACATGTTCTTTTACCCACTAATAGACTTAAGTTCCTTAATTTTGTTGTGCTTGTCTTCAAGTGCTTGTCCCTTTACTAGAATAAAGTAAGTATTTCACTGATAATTTATAAAATTGCTTCCTATTTACCCTTCATGTCTGCTTAGACTACTAAGAATGCCCAGCAAGGTTACATAAGTTTTTTAGAAAGGAATCTAATGTCTTTAATTTAGAAGCACTGGGAGCAGAAAAAGACCACTGGCAAAATCAAGTTTGGCAGAGACATTTGAAGTCATCACTATGGTGATTCTGTTCCATCTCTTACAAGAATCAGGATACAAAGGATACTAGCATAAACATCCTTAATACTGAGCTAAGTTTCTTTTTTGTGTCCTTTAAAATTTGCCATGGGTTAAAATAAAGAGGGTACTTTTCAACTGAGGTACTTTAAATAAATCTCCTAAAGTAGCCCTGGAGAAAGAAGTTAAATGTGTACAGTCAGTGGTTGACATTTTGAACTGTGAGAAAAATGAGCTTGGTCTTATGCAGAAACTGCAATGGAGGAGACGTTATAGGTGCTACTTCACTGTATCAGAATAAGTGAAAAGACCCTTGAAAAGACTTCTAAGGGTCTAAAATTCTAGCCATTTCTTGAAGGGACAATTACCTGAACATTAAATTGTTGTTGTTGTTATGTGCCGTTGAGTCAGACCCAACTCATAGCGACACCTCCTTGGGTTTCCAAAGTGGTATCAGTATGGAAGTAGATTGCCCAACCTTCCTTCCAAGGAGTGACTGGTGGGTTTGAACCACCAGCCTTCTGGTTAGCAGTCAAGCGCCTTAGGCCTAAGCTACCAGATCTCCCGTTAGAACATTAAATTAGGATTAATTTATTTAGTTGACATAGAGCTTAATATTTAAATGTAGATGAAGGAAACTGATACAGAAGAGTTAGGGAAGGGGGTAGAATTGGTGGATGCTAAGCTACCAGTAGGAGTTCTGGTGGTACAGTGGTTAAGCTCTCAGCTGCTAACCAAAAGGTCAGTGGTTCGAACTTAGCAGCTGCACCGTGGTAGAAAGATGTGGCAGTCTGCTTCAGTGAAGATTTTACTTCCTTGGAGACTGTATGGGGCATTTCTGGTCTGCCCACTAGCATCGTTATGTGTCAGAATTGACTCCATAGCAACAGGTTTTTAAGCTACCAGTAGAGTCCCTGGTTGGTGCAAATGGCTAATTGCTAGACTCCTGGCAGCAAGGTTGGTGGTTCAAACCCATCTCAGAAGACAAGCCTGGCGATCTGCCTTAAAAATCTATGGAGCAGTTGTCCTCTGCATACGTGGGGTTGCTGTGAGTCTGAATCAACTTGACAGCAACTAACAACAGGAGCAAGCTGCCAGTGAAGACAGTGGTACAGATTGCCCCTTTCAGTTTTACCTTGGGTGGCCCTAAATACAGTTCACTAATTCTGAGCTGTTTTGACAGCTGGTGGGGAGAGATTGTATATCAATATTTAGAGGTATGTAATTCAGAATATACTATGTGTTGTTGTTGCTATGTGCCATCGAGTCGGGCCCGACTCATATCTTCCAGGTCGTGGATGATACCTCATAGCATCACTCACAGGTGAGGAATATCTCATGGCAGGAAGCCTCAATCTGGTAAACTTTGGTAAATTTGATTCCCAAAAGTGAAACATCAGAAACTTTGTAGCGCTTATGAGTTTTTCCTATTAAGCAGTTACAAGGAAATAAAGAGCAGAGAAGGATTTGGCTAAGTAAAGTTGAGAGAGAATATTTATAAACATATTGTTACAGTGGAGATGGTTCAAACTAGCACCACTCTTAAAGGATTGTAAACAGGCTGACATTCCATCTAAAAAAGTTTCTAAGAAGATAGTTTCCAAATCTGATCCCTACTCACTGCCATGGAGTTGATTCTGACTGAAAAAGACCCTATAGGATGCAGTAGAACTGACCCAGAGGGTTTCCAAGGCCGTAAATCTTTAAGGAGACCGACTGCTTCATCTTTCTCCCACAGAACAGCTGGTGGGTTCGAACCACTGACCTTTTGGTTAGCAGCCAGATGCTTTAACCATTGCCCCACCAGAGCTCCTTCTAAACCTGATAGACTATATTGTAGCAAGATATTTTTCCCTCCCAGTCTTTTATTACGAACAATTTTAAACATAAAGAAAATGTTATTGTTAGGTGCCAACGAATACTTCAATGCATAGTGACCACATGTGACAGAGTAGAACTGCCCCACAGAGTGTTCTAGGCTGTAAATTTTACCAGAGTAGATTGCTAGGTCTTTCTTCAATGGAACTGCTGAGTGGGTTTGAACTGCCAGCCTTTCAGATAACAGCCAGGCACTTAACCTGGTGATGCCACCAGGGCTCCTTAAAGAAAACTTACAAGAAGTAAAATGAACACCCACCATCTAAATTCAATATTTAATGGTTTTATTTTTTTTCATATTTGCTTTATCTATGTGTATTTTATTCATTTGTTTGTTTTGCTGAACTGTTTAGAAGTTTGAATCATCATGTTTTGCCCTTAAATACTTCAACATGCCATCTGCAAAAAAATGAAGATACTTGCTTATATAATCTGAATGCCATTATTATACTATAAATAATTCCTTAATGTCATGTGTAGCAGCATGTTTTATTTAGCTATTTGTTTATCTTAAATTTGTTTCTCTTTACTCCTTACTCCAATAACTCCTCTCACCTCTCCTAGGGCCTTACTTTTCCTTGTCACTTTGCTGTGGACCTGATGATGCCCAGCAGCAATTGAAGAGGTGGTTTGAATGTTCATATGATTTTACATTTGGGAAACTCTGGAGCACTGGTTCTGAAATTTGACTGCACATAAGAATAACTTGGGAAGCTTTTAAAAATCCCCCTTCAGAGAACAATGTGGAACAAAACTCAAAATCATTTAAAAAAAAAAAAAAAAAGGGACCAGGTTTGCTGGTCTGATAGAACCTGGTGGAACCCCTGAGACTATATAGCCCCTAGCTGCCCTTCAGGTCTGGAATTGAACCTACTCCTATAGCTTCCAGCCAAACAAAAGACAGGCATATGAGCTAAACATTTTCATTCAGTAGATACACACTCCTTGGAGAGATCAGTCATGGGAGAATAGAAGGGCTGTGTATTCTCAGGGGGTAGGAGTGCATGGGAGGGTAGGACACAGGGAAAAGGTAACGACAGGGGGGAAGTGGGAAGAGAGCTCTTGCATTGTGGAAAATTGCAGTCAATGTGTATGTGAACTGCTGTATGGAAAATGAATTTAGTCTATAAACTTTCACCCAAATCACAGTAGAAATTAAAAAAAAAAAAAAATCCCCCTTCATCCTTGTTGTTGTTGTTGTTATTTGCCGTCGAGTCGGCCCCAACTCATAGCGACCCCTCCTTGGGTTTCCAAGGCAGTATCACTATGGAAGTAGGATTGCCCAACCTTCCTTCCGAGGAGTGGCTGGTGGGTTTGAACCGCCAGCCGTCTGGTTAGCAGGCAAGTGTCTTAGCCACTATGCTACCAGAGCTCCTAGATCACTTAAATCAGTATCTCTGGGGTGGGACCCAGGCATTACTATTTTTAAAAGTTCTCTATTTGTAAGGAGCTCTGGTGGCATAGTGCCTAAGGCATTTGACTGCTAACTAGATGGTTGGTGGTTCAAACCCACCAGCCACTCCATGGAAGGAAAACTGGGCAGTCTACTTCCATAAAGATTTACCACCTTGGAAACCCAATGAGGGGTCAACTTGATGGCAATGAGTTTGATTTGATTTTTGGTTTGGTTATGTATGTTTGAATGGGCAATTGGCTGCTGCTTTTTTTCTTTTTTTTTTTAATACCTGAACAGAGATGAAGAGTGGTAGGATGAAGGTTTTTGGGTTTTTCCTTTTCTTTCAAAAACATTTACTGACTGTGTACAATGTTTGAATTGCTGAGCCCATTCATAATGAATGAGATATGTTAATTGTGGTATTCTGAAAAGACAGTAGGCTTGGGGATCAAACTTCTGGAGTTAAATTCTGGCTTTACTGTGAACAAGTTGTTTGACTTCTTCTAAGTACTAAACCTCTCTGAGGCTCTAATATGACCTGATTTACTTGTTCTCTCTACCCTCGACCACTTTGCAGGGTGAGTTTGAACTGCCCTTCTTTTGGTTACGAGCCAAGCATTTAATTACTGTGCCACCAGGGCTCCTTAAGTATTTATTTACTGTGTGCTAAATACATTGCTAACCAGTTTATGTGAATTAATTGAATGGATTAAATGAGTTAATAATGGCAGAAAATACAGAATAATGCCTGGCCTATGGTAAGAGCTATAAGCATTAGCTGTAATTTATCATGGTGTTGTTGTTGTTATGTGCCATTGAGTCGGACACAACTCATAGTGACGACCCCTCTTTGGGTTTCCGAGGCAGTATCACTACGGAAGTAGATTTCCCCATCTTCCTTCCGAGGAGTGGCTGGTGGGTTTGAACCGCCAGCCTTCTGGTTAGCAGTCAAGTGCCTTAGGCACTATGCTACCAGAGCTCCCAACCCTATAAGGTACGTCCTGTTATTCATTTTACAGATGAAGAAGGAGAATGTAAGAAGTTAATCCAGGAAATAGTACAGCAGGATTCAAATCTATAGTTGTATGTAGTTAAGTCTTCATTCAGATAGGAGTACCTAAGGATATAAAAAAATCAAACAGACCCACTGCCATCAAATAGATTCCAACTCATAGGCACTCCGGTAGCTTAGCACCTAAGGCACTTGACTGCTAACCAGAAGGCTGGTGGTTCAA
>NW_006921602.1:11779500-11789897 GCF_000298275.1 Orycteropus afer afer | reverse complement strand
TTTTTTTTTTTTTTAACTAAAAGTAGCCAGGAAAGGCACCTTTAAGGAGGTGACTTTTCAGCTGACACTAAAGACGAAATGCTAAGCCATGCAAAAATCCGGGGAAGAGTTCCAGGCAGAGAGTACAGTCAATGCAAAGGTCCGAAGGGGAAAATGGCCTTGATGTGGTTGTGGTTCTAAATGCAGAAGTGTCACCTTCTCAGTAAGTCCTTCCTTGAATATTCTGTTTAAATATACATGCCTATACACATTTTATATCCCCTCTTCCTCGTTTTATTTTTTCCATAGCACTTATCACTGTCTAAAATGCTGTATGGAGTCTCTCTGGGTGGTGAAAAACATTATGCACTCGATTACTAGCAGAAAGGTTGGTGGTTTGAATCCATCCAGAGGTACCTCAGAAGACAGGTCTGCTTTCAAAAGATCACAATCTTGAAAATCCTATGAAGCGGTTCTACTCTGTACACGCGGGGTCACTGTGAGTTGGAATTGCCTCAGTGGCAACTAACAACAGCACACTGTATAGTTTATTTTGGTTTTGTCTGTCTGCCTGACAATGACAAGGTACAAGCTCCATGAGGACAAGGATTTTTGTTCAATCTGTTGTGTAACCAGGGCTTCTCTTAGGTCATGGGCTTCTTTCAGTAAATTTGAGAAAACGTTATGACTTGCAGGAAGTTGCAGGCCCACACAAGACACACAAACTTATGTACATTGCATCAATTCCAACTGATAACGACCCTATAGGACAGAGTAGAATGCCCCAAAGGGTTTCCAAGGCTGTAAATCTTTATAAAAGCAAAATGCCTCATGTTTCTCTTGTGGACGGCTGGCGGGTTCAAACCACTGACTTTTTGGTTAGCAGGCAAATGCTTTAACCACTGCACCAGTGGAGCTCCTTTAGGTAGCCAAGAGTAACCTGAATTTAAGCTTTCTCCTGCTTCCTTGACCAGGAAACCCTTACATAACACACAATTTGAACAACCATTGCTTGGCAGCCCTGGATGCATCCACAGTACCTAGAACTGTGCCAAAATATAATAGACACTGAATAAATATTTGTACAATGACAGAATAACTTAGAGTGAAAGGGAAGAATCGTTGTGATATAGAGGGTAGACAAAGACTAGATCTTATGGGGACTAAAAGGGCGTTTGATTTTTTTTCTGCAGTAGCAGCAGGCAGCTAAGAAGTTAGAGGAATATTTTTCATTGAAGCATAATCTTTTGTATTTTTTAATTAGTGGTACAAGTCATTCTTATGCTCAGGCAAATTGGGAAATCACTGCTGTAGAGAAAAATCATAGGCCAAGTTAGTTAAGTCCATCTTCCAGTATGTTTGGATCTTGGCCTCAGGGATCCATTCCCTCTCTACTTTACCCTGTCTATTTAGCATTGCATTTTGTCTGCATATGTTCTATCAAGCTGCTTTGAGATGAACTGTATATAAAATAACCTTTTTTTTTTCTTACAACTCCATACTCAGACATTGTAGGATAGAATTTTAAAATCTGGGGTATGTCAGAAAATGTAGGGCCTATGGTCCTTGTGATTGAATGGTGAGTTTTTTGGGAGGGGGTGGGCACTAAGGCAGTATTTCTATTTAGGAATGTCCTGTATGAATTAGTCAAGACCATCTCATTTTTCATCAGCTCCTACCCCCCAAAAAAACACCATCCTTTACTGATGTGATTTAGGGTTCACTGAGGAGATGGCAGCTGGAATCTTGGCAGTAAATGACTATTGGAGCTTTTGTTTCTCTTTGATGCTAATGTTTTTTTGGCACCCAAGGCCTCATTTGGGAATTCACTTTCTGAGAGGCATTTGCTGGCACTTTTTATCTTACTGCCATTCTCTTCTCTGATAGAGTAAGGATATCGCTTGAAAAAGAAGGTAACTGCAGAGGTTTATTAATGGAGTTCCTGCCCGACCATGCCCTAGGCTTAGTGCGTGTGTGCTTCTGATGAATCACTGCTGTTAGTATTTAGTATTTACTGATCCTCGTATCCCAGTATTGTGCAAAGTACAGAGTCTGCCCAAGGGACTTAATAGCTAAATCACCCACTTGATCTGTTGTCTTTCTCTCTCCCTTGCCCTTGTTGGTGACTACAGGGAGGTATATGGGAGATATAAAACTGTAAGCAAGAGGAAATCTAGACTGTGCAGCTTTATTGCTGCCTGGGAAGTGGCCTGGGAGTTCAGATGTACGGATTTGATGCTCTGTGTGCAGCTGCCATAAATAACATGCTCTCATTGGGGTGAAGATGAAGCATTTCCACATGGTTGCTCAAGTCCCTTTTCTCTTTGCCCTGATGTTCCCTCTCTCTTTCTCCCTTTCATTAATTGCTTAGCAGTTGCTGATGCAATTAAAACGAGATGTGTCTGCAGCCTCTGTGATTTGCTGTCAGGGCCTTCTCTCTAAGGTCTTCATCTTGCTGCTAGGGATGGGTGAACATCTGATTTTGACGCAAGAGGAGAGAGGAACCTGTGGCTGCAGTTCAGTGTAGTTTTCTGAAAGCAGCAGCTTGCAGAGCTGGGTTTCTCCTGACACTCTAATCATTTCACCAAGCCAAACCCGAGTCCCTTGTGCTGTTCATTAATGGGGCTTATGTTTGCCAATACAGTATATATAAATGAATCCTGCTGAATTGCTTTTATTGGTGATATAGAAAATGCTTTTCACTTTTAAGTAGGAGAGAACAAGGAAGAGATAGCAATCTCAAAGTGCCGAAGAGATAAAACCAAATCCAGGGATTTCCACGGAAAACAAGACTCTGGAGATGTTAACAGGGCTGGATTGCAACACTTAGCTGTTTGAGGTCACTGAGTAAAAGATACTCTACAGCTGCTAATATGTATGTCTCCTTCCTAGCCAGCATTATCAGCTTTCCCCTGACTTTTGTTCCCTTTTACACCACCACCCCCTGCCATTGAGTCTATTCTGACTCATAGCAACTCTGTAGGATGGAATACAACTGCCCCATAGAGTTTCTAAGACTATAAATCTTTATGGAAGCAGATTGCCTCATCTTTCTCCCACAGAGCAGCTAGTGGGTTTGAACCAGTGACCTTTTGGTTAGCAGCCAAATGCTTTAACCAGTGTACCACCAGAGCTCTTTTGTTCCCTTCTACTTACGTGAAATTGCCCCGAAAAACTCACAGGATCTTACCGTTGTGTTTCTATGGAGTTTTTGTCAGATAAGGGTTGACTAGCTTGTTTTTCCAGTGCTGCTAGGTAATCATGTGGCAGGTATGTTGATGGGTGACATGATTTCCCACCTGCCTCCCTGTACCACAGACTATGTTTGCCATGTTCAGAGAAGGATCCCGTTGCCTACCACAGTGATGCTCAAACTTAAGCATGCATAGGAATCTTCTGGAGAACATGTTAAAATACAGATTTCTGGGCTGCATCCCCAGAGATTCTGATTCAGTTAATCTGCAGTTGTTGTTATGTGCTGTCAAGTCAGACCTGACTCATAGCGACCCCTCCTCGGGTTTCTGGGGCAGTATCACTATGGAAGTAGATTGCCCCATCTTCCTTCTGAGGAGTGGCTGGTGGGTTTGAACTGCCAGCGTTTTGGTTAGTAGTCAAGTGCCCTAGGCACTACGCTACCAGAGTTCCCAATCTGCAGAGAGGCTTATTAATTTGCATTTTTAACAAGTCCCCAGAAAGTGCTGATGTTATCTATCTGGGGACCGTATTTTGAGTAGTACTGGCGTAGGATAATGCCTTACACATAGCTAAGACTCAGTCATTATTTGTTTATTTAATTTTATTTTTCTGGTAGGTTGCTTTTTCTTAGAATGTGATGGATTCCAAAAATTGCTATCAATTTTTATTTTAAGGCATCTCTTCTGTTGAAATTATTATTTGAATTTTTGATGATCAGCTACCCTTCTCCACAGTTCTTTCATCAGATCATTGCTGGTTGTTGTCAGCTGTAGATCTTTTAGGATACTTGACTTTGATATACAAAGATGTGGTTACTCTGAAACTTAACTCTCTCTATGATTAGGACAACTGATCTAATGCTTCCTGCTTGGATGATAGTTTCCATTTTTTTCCTAAGGAAGGGGAAATGTGTGATATGTGTTTCTTTGTGAATTCTAATTTTTTAAATTCTCTCATCCACCTGATGTGGTTAAATCCTGTTGTGACTAGGGAGCAGAGATCATTATTCCCCCCTCCCCCTTTGTAATAGACTATTTTTTAGAACAGTTTTAAATTTACAGGAAAAATGATAAGATAGTTACAGAGAATTCCCATATACTCCATGCTAGGTATCATCCAGTGGGAATTGCATCAGTGGCAACATCAGTGTTTGTTTTTGTTTGTTTTGATACATTTGTTACAAGTAATGAATGTTGTTACGATTATTAAGTTCAAAGCTTTCCTTATTTAAAATTATATTGTGGTAAAATACATATGTGGTGGTTATGTTTGTGTGTCAACTTGGCTGGGCCTGGTTGAGTGGCTGGGCAGCTGGTGGTAGTTATTCCCCATAATGAGACTGGCAATCAGCTCCATGGTGGGATCTACCACAAGCAGCTGAGTAGCTGCCTTTGGGATGCGGTCTGCTTGCTGTTTATAAAGCAGCAGCCTTGGGGATAGTAGCTAGCCTATGGCACGCTTGGACCCTGCATGTAGCCGTATCAATGTTCAGCAGCCTGCCATGCTTTGCCGACCTTGGGACTTAAAATGGACTTGAATGAATGGCCTGCCGTGTGGTTTGGTAATATCGGGATCGTGCCATTTAATTTGTCGACCTTGGGCTTGTTAGCCCCAGCAGCCAGTAGTTGCCTGAGTGAAGAAAAACCTTTAACTTCAGTGCGCCGAGAGCAGGAGGCAGAGCTGAGGCCCAAGGTCGAGGGGCTTTCATACCGCCCCTAGAGCCTGGCCTTCTGAACTTGGACTTAAAACCTCCAAATTTTAAGAATAAACTCCTGTTTGTTAAGACCTTCTCATTTGTGGTATATTTTCTGTTAGAGTAGCACTAGGTAACCAGAACAACATAACATAAAACTTGTCATTTTAACCATTTTTAAGTGTACAATTTAGTGACATTAATTACATTCACAATGCTGTGCAGTCATCACCACTATTTCCAAAACTTTTTCATTACCCCAAATAGAAATTCGGTACCCATTAAGCAGTCACTCCCCATTTCTTCTTTCCCCCCAGCCCCTGGTAACCACTAATCTTTCTGTCTCTGCATTTGCCTATTCTAAATATTTCCTATAAATAGTGTTATGCAATAAATGTCCTTTTATTTTCACTTAGCATGATGTTTTCAAGATTTTTCCATGTTAATGGCATGCATTAGAACTTTGTTCTTTTTTATGGTTGAATGATACTCTATTGTATGTATATACCACATTTTATTCATCTGTTGATGGGCACTTTGGATTATTTTTACCTTTTGGCTATTGTGAATAGTGCTACAGTGTATAAGGATCTGTTTGAGTTCCTGCTTTTAAGTCTTTTGGGTATTAATTTCACCTAGGAGTGGAATTGCTGGGCTTACAAAGGTAATTCGATGTTTAACTTTTTGATGAACCACCAAACTTTATAACAGTAAGGGTACCATATTATGTTCCCACCAGCAATGGATGAAAGTTCCAATTTCTCCATAACCTCACCAAAACATAATAATGTTATGTTATTTTCTTCTTTTTTGATAATAGCCATCCTAGTGGGTATTGTATGGTATCTCATTGTATAGGAGCTCTGGTAGCATAGTGCCTAAGGCACTTGACTGCTCACCAGAAGGCTGGAGGTTCAAACCCACCAGCCACTCCTCGGAAGGAAGGTTGGGCAATCCTACTTCCGTAGTGATACTGCCTCGGAAACCCAAGGAAGGGTCACTATGAGTCGGGGCCGACTCGACGGCAAAACAACAACAACAGTGGGTATTGTATGGTATCTCATTGTATGGTTTTTTTTTTTTTTTTTAATGTTTTATTGTGATTTGAGTGCAGTTTTATAAAACAGATGCATTTTACATTTGCCAGTTCATACATGTTTCGTTTTGTGACACTGATTACAGTCTCCGCAGTGTAACAGCTCTCCTCTCACCTCCACCCTGTTGTTACATTTCCCTGTGTCCTTTTACCTATGAATTCCTGATTACCTGGCTTTCTCCCTGTGCAAATGTCTCATTGTGGTTTTGATTTACATTCCCCTAATGACTAGTGTGGGAGCTCTGGTAGCATAGTGGCTAAAGCACTTGACTGCTCACCAGAAGGCTGGCGGTTCAAACCCACCAGCCACTCCTCGGAAGGAAGGTTGGGCAATCCTACTTCCGTAGTGATACTGCCTTGGAAACCCAAGGAGGGGTCGCTATGAGTCGGGGCCGACTCGACGGCACATAACAACAACAACAACAACAATGACTAGTGTAGGTATGGGAGCTCTGGTAGCATAGTGCCTAAGGCATTTGACTGCTAACCAGAAGGCTGGTGGTTCAAACCCATCAGCCATTCCTCCTAAGGAAGACTGAGCAATCTGCTTCCATAGAGATACCGCCTCAGAAACCCAAGGGAGGGGTCGCTATAAGTTGCGTTCAACTCAACAGCAGTGAATTAATGACTTATGGGTCCCTGGGTGGCACGAATGGTTTATACTAGGATACTAACAAAAAGGTTGGTAGTTCGAAATTACCTTGCAGCACCACAAAAGCAAGGTGTGGTGATCTACTTCCATAAAGATTACAGCCAAGAAAACCACATGGAGCTCAGTTCTACTTTGTAACTCATGGAATTGCTGTGAGTCAGAATCAATTCAGTGATTAGCTATTTGAACAGTATTTCAAATAGTTTAAATCATTTAAAGTCATAGTCTAGTAAGTCCAACATCTGAGCTTCTCAGGGACAGCTTCTAATGATTGTCCTCCCCTCAAACGTGTGTGGGCCATCCTTTGTTTTTTCTTTGCATGTCTCATAATTTTGTGTTGAAGCTCATATTTTA
This sequence comes from Orycteropus afer afer, assembly GCF_000298275.1. Lineage (NCBI taxonomy): Eukaryota > Metazoa > Chordata > Mammalia > Tubulidentata > Orycteropodidae > Orycteropus > Orycteropus afer. The sequence continues at coordinate 11,782,928 of NW_006921602.1, read as the reverse complement.
AATTATACAATGTGGAGCCTCTGGAAATCAGATTGTTGCCTTTTCCCTAGGGTTTGTTTTTACTGCTGTTTGTTATTGTTTGTTTGTTAGTGATTTTTCTGATTTAATTTTTTTTTGTATTTGCCTTGTGTGGCCATTGAAGTCTCTGCTTGGTTATCTTAATGGTCAGTTAATGATTGCACAAAGATTTCCTTAAACACCTGGAACCGACTAAGTCTCCTAGCCTTTGCCAAGGGGCCATGTGTACATTTTGGAGCGTGCCTTCAACACCCAGGCATTTGACAGCTCTGTTTTACCCTTCACTTCCTGCTTCTCCAGTGCCTCACAGTCAGCCAGAGTTAAGAACTTAGGGCCTTCTGGGGTCTTTACTGAGCATGTATGCAGCCATGGGAATTTTTCTCTGGGGAAAAGACTTTTTATACTGCAAAAGCACTAAGTCAGGTCAAATATAGACAGCCTTGCAGGTGGGTCTTCCAGGAACCACCAGAAAGGTTAAATAATGACAGTTGTCTGGAAATGAGTCTTTGAAAGCACACTAACCCTGTTTTACCTCCTCTGATGACTGTCAGACTGCTGGTTTTCACTGTAATTGCAGGGTGTTTGTTTTCAGAGTGTAAGATGGGGAAAAGAGCACGTTAAATGCCACAAAGGTCACAGTTCTTACCAAGATTCAGGTATTTTTCTTGAATAAATGCTTTCTAGATTGCTTTAAGCCTTTGGTTAATTTCCAGAGTTCTGAAAAAGTTGATTCTGACAATTTTTGCCAGTTTTCTCTTACTTTTATGGAGGAACAAGCTCCTTACTCTATTTTTTCAGATGCCCCTCCTCATTCTTTAGAAGGTTTTAGTTTCTGGCTCACAGTCCCTCTCTCCAACACTGCTTCTGGCTTAATTCTTGATGAGTTCTGTATTCATATTGGTGATCTTTCCAACAACTTTGCTTCTTAGTTCCTTGATCACCTCTCTTCCCATGATTGTATCTTCCATCCTGTCTCAGCTATTACTTCCATGGTGATACTCTAGACCAGTGCTCTATGGACCAAACTGTCCATTTTTGACAGTAAATTTATTTGAATACAGCAATATGCCTTAGTTTACTTATTGTCTATAGCTGCTTTGTACTGCGGTGGCAAAAATTGTGTAGTTTTCAGCAGAGACTGTTGGCCTACAAAGCCTAAAATTACTATCTGTTCTGAGACCTTGGCAATTAAAACTGCATTTTCTCTGTTATCTTAATCTTAAGCATCTCATTCTCCCACCATCGTTCCTATTTGTGCAGTTTCCATCTTTTAGAATCTCAACTCCACTAATCCTTTGACCTCAACACTGTGCATCCCACTCTTTTCATGTCTTTACTTCTCTCCTTACCTAGCTTATGTTCACTATAATTACTTCCTTCTGTACAGAACTTGCTTGCTGACAAAACACCATCCATGCTTAAATCTGTTTGCTTACTCCATGCCTATACCTGTACATCTAAAAGTGGCTAGAGAAAATCATACAACTGTTCTGACTGGTCCTCCTTCACATTCGTGATCTTTAACTGCACAGCTACCCTGTGACATTTCCCTATCCATTCCCTTGCATACCTTTTTCTCAGACTTCCCGTGTCCCTCTCCCTTCTTTACTCTCACTTTGTTTACTGTTTCACTCAAAAAACATATATAGAGAGAAGCAAGAGCTTCTATCCATTTTACATCTTCCCATTTATTTTTACTTAGATCTATCCCTTTCTGTTTATCTTTACTCATGAACTGCCTGTGTACCTCTCTAGTGCTAATCCTTCCTCTTATGCATGAAATCTCAACCTTTAACCTGCTCAGGGACTTCACTGTAGCAATTCTCCTTTTTCTCTCTTTCAGAATTCCTTTCCTCCCTTGCATATAGGGTCAGTCCTATCAGAAAACAGATGTACACTAAATTTCTCTAATCTTTTAATAAAACACCTCTCTTGATCCCATATTCCCAGCCAACAAGTGTCCTATTTCTCTGCTCCCCTCAGCAAAACAACTCAAAGAGTATTCTATACTCCTATTACAGTCTAGGAGCTCTGGTAGTATAGTGCCTAAGGCACTTGACTGATAACCAGAAGGCTGGTGGTTCAAACCCACCAGCCACTCCTCAGAAGGAAGGTTGGGCAATTTACTTCCATAGTGATACCGCCTCGGAAACCCAAGGAGGTGTTGCTATGAGTTGGGTCCAACTCAACGGCACATAACAACAACAACATTACATTCTAGACTCTAGTTATACCTTACACATCCATCTCCAATTTCTCTTCTCCCTTTCTCTCATAAATTGACTTTTATCAAGCTTTTACCTCCACCATTTCTCTGACACTACTTTTGACAAAGTCTCCTATCACCTTTCCATTGGTCAATCTGGTGCTGAGTTTTAATCTTTTTTTTTTTTTAAATAACAGCTTTATTGAGATGTAATTCACATGCCATAAAATTATTCACCTTTTGGAAGTGTAAAATTCAGTGGGTTTTAGTATAGCCACAGATTTGTAAAACTATCACCACTATTTTATCCTATAATGTTTTTATCAACCCAAAAAGAAATCATATGCCTATTAAGCAGTCACTCTCCATTCCTGCTACTCCCTAGTCCCTGAAAACCACTAATCTACTTTCTGACACTATGGATTTGCCTATTCTGGACATTTCATATAAATGAAATTATACAACATATGACCTTTCCTGTCAAGCTTCTTTAACTTAACTTGATGGTTTTAAGGATCACTCAAGTTGTAGCATGTATCAGTCCTCTGTTCTTTATATGGCAGAGCAATGTTTCATTATATGGTTATACCCCTTTGGTTATCCATTCATCAGCTGATGGACATTTGAGGTGTTTCCACTTTTTGTTATTATAAATAATGCTATTGTGAACATTTGTGTACAAGTTTTTGTGTGGGTGTATGTATTCACTTCTCTTGAGCATATACCAAGGATTGCTGGGTTGCATGGTAAGTCACATTTAATATTTTGAGGAACTGTCAAACTTTTTTTTTTTCCAAAAGTGACTCCACTGTATTACAATCCCACCAGCAGTGTATAAAGATTCCAATTTTTTCACACCGTCATCAATACTTGTTATTGCCTGCCTTTGTGATTTTAGCCCACCCTGGTGTTTTTTTTTTTTTTTTCAGTGGGTGAGAAGTGATACTTCATTGTGATTTCAATTTATAGAGGGTTGGAATCAATGCCATCCACAGGAATGGGTTTGGGTTGCCTGTGTGTGTATAATGACTAATGATATTTAGAATCTTTTTTCTTTTTTTTCAGTCATTTGTTGTTGTTGTTGTTGTTATTTGCCGTCGAGTCGCCCCCGACTCATAGCGACCCCTCCTTGGGTTTCCGAGGCAGTATCACTACGGAAGTAGGATTGCCCAACCTTCCTTCCGAGGAGTGGCTGGTGGGTTTG
>NW_006921602.1:11777977-11779400 GCF_000298275.1 Orycteropus afer afer | reverse complement strand
AACCTTCCTTCCGAGGAGTGGCTGGTGGGTTTGAACCGCCAGCCTTCTGGTTAGCAGTCAAGTGCTTTAGCCACTATGCTACCAGAGCTCCCAGATATCATGAGTTAGGCTACCTATGTGTTACATGTTAAGTTTTGCATTTGTGCTGGAGAGATTCAGACCTTAGCTCTAATTGTTGTTGTTGAGTAAATTCCAATTCATAGCAACCTTATGTGTTTCAGAGCAGAACTGTGCTCCATAGAGTTTTCAAGGCTGTGACCTTTTGGAACCAGATCTCCTGTCTTTGAAGGCACCTCTGGGTGGTTTGACCCAGAGATGCCTTTGAGCATCTTTTCATGTGCTTATTTGCATTTGTGTATCTTCTTTGGAAAAATATCTATTTAGAGCCTTTACTCATTTTTCATGGGGTAGTTGTATTTTTATTTTTAAGTTGTAAGATTTTAAAAAATATGTTCTGGATCCAAGTCCCATATTAAAGAAATTATTTGCAAATATTTTCTCCTATTCTCTGGTTTATCTTTTCACTTTCTTAATGGTCCTCCGTTCTCATGTTTCAGCGGATTTGATTACTCTTTCCTTCATGTACTTTCTTCACTTGACTATCTAGAACACCACGTTCTCCTGATTTTCTTTTCAGTTCACTGCACACTTCAGCTAAGTCTCCTTTGCTGCTGTTGTTAATCTCTCTAACCTCTAAAACTGAAGTGATCTGGAACTAACATCTCAGACTACTTATTCTCTATCTACACCCACTCTTCCTCATTATCTCCTCTGCTTTCATTTATATACTGACAACTTCAAGTTTACTACCAGTCTCATATTCATCTACCTACTTGACTTTTCCACTTAGATATCCGAGAAAGCATTTCAAACTTAGTATATCCACAAGCAGACTTTTTTTTTCCCTCCAAAATCTTTTCCTCCCTCAGTCTTCTCATCTCAGTAAATAGCATTTCTATTTTTGTATTTTTTTGGGCCAAGGAGTCATCCTTGACTTCTCATTTCCTCTCTCCCCCCATCCAGTCCACCAACTAATACTGCTGGCTCTATCTTGAATATTTCTAGACTCCAACACCTTCATACCACCTCCACTCTCACCAGCCTGGTCCAAACCACTGTGTAACCTTTTATAGGTCATTGTAATAGCTCCTAACTAGTCTTCCTGTTCATCTGCAGTGCACTACAGCCTATTCTCAACATAGCAGCCAGAACAGTTCTTTTAAAGCCTGTCAGGTTATTTCTCTCCTCTACCTAAAACCGCCTAGTGGCTTCTCATTTCATTCAGGAAAATCCAAAGTCCTTATAATCACTTACATCATTTGACTCCTGTTTCTGTTCTGCCCTTATTTATTCTTCCCTGAGCTTTGTTAGCACAGTGCCTAAAGCTTTTGACTGCTAACCAGAAGGCTGGCGGTTCAAACCC
>NW_006921602.1:11765703-11777582 GCF_000298275.1 Orycteropus afer afer | reverse complement strand
TTTGTATGTACTATTCCCTCTGCCTGCAATGCTATTCTTCAGTTATCTTAATGGCTTCTATAACAGTATAGTGTAGAGCCATATTGGAGCCCAAGTCAGTCTATTCCTTACATATTTTTCATTGTGGATTTTTAAAATTAATTTTTAAAAAATATTGTTTTACAATAGTCTTTATTTTGATTACTGAGTTTTTTGGTACCTCCTGAAATTTTACCTCTGAGGTAACTCATTTGCCTTATTCAGCTCTCCCTAGTGCTGGCCCTGCTCAGGAAACTACAAATAGAAGAGAAACTCTACCTAATAAGGGATATCTAACACAGCCCAAAAGCTTACATCATACTTAATGATGAAACACTGACTGCTTCTTGCCTTAAGATCAGGAACAGGGTGAGAGTGTCCTTTTTCACGAGTTCTTTTCATTATTGTACTGGAGGTTGAGCCACTGTCACAAGTCAAGAAAAAGATGTAAAAGGCATACAGATTAGAAAGGAAGAAGTAAAAGTATCTTTATTCATAGCTGATATACTTATCTAGAAAATGGTATGGAAGCTACAAAAAAAAAAATGCTTTTAGGACTAAAACTTGAGTTGAACAAGATTACAGGAAAGTCAATATATGAAAATCTGTTGTTCCTCTCTATATAAGCAATTCAATAAATATTAAACCATATGGCTTATATTTTACATAGAATTTAAAATGTGAACTATTTGGGAATACATTTGACAAAGACAGATAAGGTGTATACACTGAAAACTACAAAACTTGTTGAGAGAATTTAAGATCTAAATAAACAGACAGATATACCATGTTCATAGATGGAAGGACTCAACATTGTTACACTGTCAGTTCCCCCAAAATTAATTTCCATGAATTGCAATTCCTAACAGGCTTTCTAGTAAAAATTGGCAACCTGATTTTAAAAATCATATGGAAATACACTAACCTATCTGACTTTAAGACTTACTTAAAAATTACAATAATCAAGACAGTGTAGCATTGGTGTCAAGATAGACAGATAAATGGAAATGAGTCCAGAAATTGACCCATAACTGGTCAGTTGATTGTCTGCAGAAGTATAAAGGCAATTCAATGGGAAAAGAATAATTTAGCAAATGGTGGTTAAATTATTAGATATCCATATGCAGAGTACTTGATCTGTATTTCATAATGTATATAAAATTTAACTTAACATGGGTCCTAGACATAGATGTAAAATCTAAAGATGTAAATCTTCTGGGAGAAAACCTTTAGGCAAAGATCTCTTAGATATGATGCCAAAAGTACAGTTCTCAAAAGAAAAACATTGTTACATTGGACCTTCAAAATCAGGAAGTTCTCTTCTTTAAATGAGAAGGAAAGCCCCAGACTGAGAGAAAATATTTGCAAATCAGATATCTGATAAAAGACTTCTGTCCAGAATATATAAAGACCTCTCAAAAATCATTAAGAATATTGTTGTTAGCTGCTGTTAGGTCAGCCCTCAACTCATAGTGACCCCATACACAATGGACTAAAATACTGCCATGTCCTGTACCATTGCATAATTGGTTATGAATTGACCATTATGATCCCTAGCGTTGGAATTGCCTGATTTTTAGAAGTAGATCTCCAGGCCTTTCTTCCTAGCTTATCTCATTCTAGAAACGCTGCTGAAAACCTGTTCAGCATCATAGCAACACACAAGCCTCAATGACAGACAGGTGGTAACTTCGCATGAGGTGAATTGCCTAGGGGTTGAACCTGGGTCTCCCTCATGGAAGGCAGGAATTCTACCACTGAATAAACAATCCAATTTAAAAATGTGCAAGAAAATTGTCAGACGCTTCACTAAATATAAGTGATATGTAAGAAAGATATCCGACATCATTAGCCATTGTTGTTGATGTTGTTGTTGTTAGTTGCCATTGAATCAGTTTCAACTCATAGCAACCCTGTATGTTCAACAGAAGAAAACACTGCCAAGTCCTGCACCATCCTCAAATCCTTGCTACACTTGAGCCTTTTGTCACAGCCACTGTGTCCATCTGTCTCATTGAGAGTCTTCGCCTTTTTTGCTGACCCTCTTCTTCACCAAGCTTGGTATCCTTCTCCAGGGACTGTTCCCTCTTGATATCGTGGCCAAAGTAGGAACGATGAAGTGGCCATTCTTGCTTCTGAGGAGCATTCCAGCTGTCCTTCTTCCATGACAGATTTGTTTCTTCTTCTGGCAGTCCATGGTATTTTCTGTATTCTTTGCCTATTCCACAGTTCAAAAGGATCAGCTGATACTTTTTCAGTCCAGCTTTCACATACATGTGAGGCAATTGAAAATACCATGGCTTGAGTCAGGTGCACCTTAGTCCTTAAAGTGACATCTTTGCTTTTTAATACTTTAAAGAGGTCTTTTGCAGCAGATTTGCCCAATGAAGACATTGTTTGATTTCTTGACTGCTGCTTCTGTAGGCATTGGTGGTGGAGTGGAAGTCCTTGACGACTTCAATCTTTTCTCCACTTATTGTAATGTTGCTTATTAGTCCAGTTGTGAGGATTTTTGTTTTCTTTATGTTGAGATGTAATCCATACTAAAGGCTTTCTTTGGTCTTCATCAGTAGGTGCCTCAAGTCTTCCTCACTTTCAGCAAGCCACATTGTGTCATCTGTATATCATAGGTGGTTAATGAGTCTTTCTCCAATCTGGATGCCACAGTCTTCTTCATATAATCCAGCTTCTCAGATTACTTGCTTAGCATACATATTCAATAAGTATGGTGAAAGGATACTATCTGACAAGCACCTTTCCTCATTTTAAACAATGCAGTATCCCCCTTTTTCTGTTCTAACTACTACTGCCTCTTGGTGTACATAAATGTTCCTCATGAGCAAAATTAAGTGTTCTGGAATTTCCATTCTTCACAGTATTATCCATAATTTGTTATGATGCACACAGTCAAATGTCTTTGCATATAAAACACAGGTAAACATCTTTCTGGTGTTCTATGCTTTCAGCCAAGATCCATCTGACATCAGTAATGATATCTCTCATTCTGCTTTCTCTTCTGAATCCAGCTTGAATTTCTGGTAATTCCCTGTCAATATATTGCTACATCTGTTTTTGAATTATGTTCAGCAAAATTTTACTTGCATGTGATATTAATGATATTGTTAAATAATTTTCACATTCTGTTGGATCACCTTTTTTTTGGAATGGGCACAAATATGGATCTCTTTCAGTCCATTGGCCAGGTAGCTATTGTCCAATTTCTTAGTGTAAATGAGTGAGAGCCTCCAATGCTGCAACCGTTTTTATAAACATTTCAGTGGGTACTAGTTCATCAATTTCTAGGGCCTTGTTTTTCACCAAAGCCTTCAGTGCAGCTTGGACTTCTTCCTTCAGTACTATAAGTTAATGATGATATGCTACCTCCTGAAATGGTTGAACATCAACCAATTCTTTTTGGTACAGTGACTCTGTGTATTCCTTTTGTTTTCTTTTGATGCTTCCTGCACCATTCATTATTTTGCCCATAGAATCTTTCAGTATTGCAACTCGAGGCTTGACTTTTTTTTTCTTCAGTTCTTTCAGCTTGAGAAATGCCAAGTGTGTTCTTCCCCTTTGATTTTCTGACTCCTGGTCTTTGCACATATCATTATAATACTTTACTGTGTCTTCTCGAGCTGCCCTTTGAAATCTTCTGTTCAGATCTTCTACTTCATCATTTCTTCCATTCACATTAGCCAACAGAAATTGTGTTAGACTGGGTTCTCTAGAGAAACAAAACCAGAAAACCTTATATAGAGGGAGAAAGAGAAATTTATCTTAGAAAGATGGCTCACACACTTACAGAAGCTGGCAGGTCCCAAGTTCTTGGATCAAACATCAAGCTGGAGGCGTTTTCCAACTCACACAGCTGCAGGGGCTGAGGAACTCAAGGTTGGCAGGCTATTGACTCCAACGAATGATGAATCCAAGATCTCCAGGCCAAATGGTGGATTGTTTGCTCACGGACAGTTGTAGGCAGCACAACAGAATCCCGATCCACAGAAGAAGAATGTCTCTTTTCCCAGGATATCCATAAATACACTGGAAGCAGGTCACACCCCTACGGAAACTCCCTTTCAATAGATTGGCTGCTCAAAACATATACATCTGATCCCATCATGGGAATAACCACATCACAACTGCTTAAACCACACAATTATGGTCCAGCCAAGTTGACACACAGCTCCAAACATCACAGAAATGTAAATTAAATCTGCATTGAGAAATTACTAGACACTGATTAGAATATCTAAAATTAAAAGAACTAACTATACTCAGTGTTGGCGAGGAGCAACTGGAACTGTCTTACATTGCTAGTAGGAAAGTAGAGCGATTGGATCACTATGAAAAACCACTTGGCCATTTAAAAAAGTAAATCATTTGTGTAACATATGACTCAATCATTCCATCCCAAGGCATTTTCCCAGAAGAGATAAAAGCATTTGACCACACAGAGGATTATATATGAATATTCATGGCAACTTTATTTATAATAGCCACAAAGTGGAAACAACAAAAATGTCTATCAACAAATAAACAGACAAAAAAATTTTGATATGTCATTGCAAAAATCAAAAAGGAATTGACACACAGCAACCTGGATGGACTTGAAAATAATAATCCTGAGTAAAAGAAACAAAACAAAATAAATAGTACATTGTCGTGTGATTCCATTTATATAAAGTTCTAAAGAATGCAAATGTAATTATAGTAGCAGAAAGCAGGTTAGTGCTTGTCTGGGGATGGGGTGGGGAGAGCAGTGGAGGAGGGAAAGACTGGGAAGGTTTGGGAAATCCCTGTAAGAAAGGATTACAAGAAAGCATGAAGTAATTTTGGCATTTGAGTTCACTATCTTGATTTTAGTGATGGTTTCACAGTGATACTCATATCCCAAAACTGATCAGATTGCACGCTTTAAAGTTGTGTCGTTAATTGTATAAATTTACCTCAGGAATGCTGTTACAAAATAAAACTAAACTGAACTACCCGTTGTGGTAATCAGGTTATGAAGTGCCTCATGTCCTGTTGCTAGGAAAGTTAATTGGTATAACTTTACTAGAATACAATTTGCTATGTGCTTTGAAAATGTTTATACCCCTTGACACACTAATTCCATTTATAAGAGTTCATCGCAAGGAAGTGCTTACTATTACTTTTTTACTTTTTTTTATATTCCAGTGTATTTTAAAAAATACATTTATCAAATTTATTATTTATTATGCAATTGTAATTTTAAATGAAATTTGAGAATAAATACTGACTTTAAGATGGTTTGGGAGCTCTGGTAGCATAGTGCCTAATGCATTTGACTGCTACCAGAAGGCTGGCGGTTCAAACCCACCAGCCACTCCTCGGAAGGAAGGTTAGGCGATCTACTTCCGTAGAAATAGCACCTCGAAAACCGAAGGAGAGGTCGCTATGAGTCGGGTCCGACTCAAGAGCAGTGCATTGCATTTGCGTAAGATGGTTTGGAAGAACCTAAAAAAGCACCTTGTGGGATGGGATATCTTTTGTTCTTGCATAGAAAGAATACAGCTTCATGAAACTGCTCTGTGCCAGAAGCACAAAAATTGATTTTTAGGAAGAGTGTCTCATCAAAGGACCTGCACATTGATTTATTTTTAAAATGTAAAATTCTTTCTAATTTGAATGGTGATTAACTTTATAGTTTATTTTTAGGAGGAAATATGCAACTGAAGTATTTAATTTTGTATTCTTTGATAGTATTTAGATTTTGGTAGTTTTTTCCCCCCTAAAAGAACCAAAAATTAGCTATAGAATAACATAGTTCCAGAAATGGGAGCTCTGGTAGCATAGTGGCTAAGACACTTGCCTGCTAACCAGAAGGCAGGCGGTTCAAACCCACCAGCCACTCCTCTAAAGGAAGGTTGGGCAATCCTACTTCCGTAGTGATACTGCCTCGGAAACCCAAGGAGGGGTCGCTATGAGTCGGGTTTGACTCCACGGCACATAACAACAACAACAACAAGTTCCAGAAATCGGCTCAGCAACGTGCATTTTGTCATGGAATCATCAGCCAATCGTATCAAATTCATCTAGGGAAGACCCCATCAATCAAGTTTTAAATGTCCAAATTCACTGGAGTATTTATATAGGTCACTGCAGTGTAATAAATTACTTAGTATGGCTTTTCTACCCATAAGTCTTTGTAAACTCCAAGGTGGGAATTGCTATTAGCAACTGAGGAGATCCTGATTTTAAAGTCGCCCACCTGGGTTATTTCTGTTGGGCGTGGCACAATACAATGTTCTGGGAGGTTCCCACTCTCTCTCACCTGCTTAGAGTTCTGATGCTGAGATTGGCTAGTTTGACCACCCTTCCGGGCTCAAAAGGAGGCCTCTTGGAGGCAGAACTCTCTCTGACTGCTGGTGGAGGAAGACGTGCTGCTGAAAGAGACACGCGCCCCTGAAAGAGACACGTGCTGCTGGGAAAGAGACGTGAGAGACACGCATTGCTGAGTGAGACACCGAGGGGCCAGCACTGATGAAAGAGACTGTGAGAGACTCTTGGCTGAGGGATGGTGGGCTGGGAGAGAGACTGAGCATTCTTCCTGAACTTGAGTTGTAGCCTGCTGCTTCCCTAATAAACCCTGTAATCTGTGAGTTCTGTGTGGCCACTGCAGTGAATTATCGAACCCAGGAGAGAGGTGGTGGGTGCTCTGGGAGGAACGGTTGGAGAAAGGACTGGAGGGAGGCAACATGTCTGGCCTGGCAGTAATAGGCCTTGGGTTACTGCTGGTAACCCTGTCTTCCCTTTGTGGAATTAGAGGAGGTCGGAACATGTGGCCTCCTTGTCGTTTTTGTAGTCACTCATATTAATTTGATTGGTGTTTTATATGGAATCTCTTGATGTGTAATTTTGAAGTGATTAATTTAGATGACTTTCTGAAAGGGTTAGTTTATTGAGGCTAAGGGCTTTGTGTGCAGGTTATTTAATGATATAACACATTTGGCATACTGCCTTGAGTTGTCTATTTATTAAAAGTTAAAAGTACAACTAGGCTTATTATACAATAGTTCCATTCCCTAGACCTGCTCACTTTAGATTCTTACTCCCTAGAGATGCTGAAATCTTTTAGCTATTTCTTCTAATATTTACATCTGTAGTTCAAATAACATGCTTATTCTGCTATTGTAAAAAATATTTCAACTCTTTTAGATTATCTATTAACTTGCTACTCAAAAATGAAACACTACCATCATTTTTTACAAGCTTCATTTTCAGTGGTGGAGCTTGTCAATTGGTCTTGACTATAAGGATGATGGAGAAGAGTGGCCATTTAGATGATGGTCACCCAACTGCCAGCATCTGTATTTTGTCATAGACATGGTGTGGGGGAGTACAGAGCCTGTGTCTGTTCATCATATCCAGCCTTCAGACTTGTGCTATAAGTATCGTGGTGCCCAGGGGGTGGTCTCTTGGCTGCATTAGGTGGTGAAGATGGTCTGATTTTATCTTTTAAAATCTTTAAGCTCCTCTTCCTTTTTTCAGTCCTGTCCCATATTGCCTTTTCAGAAGTACCTGGTACCACTAATTTTTGTGCATTTCCTAGCTTTTGAATGTTTTCTAACACATTTTTTCTACCTCTACTACCTCCAGTTTCTTACAAGCTTAGGTTTTAGATTTCTCTGGTCTGTTAGATAAACATTTGTTAACATTTGTTTTCTAGTTCCCAAAATGTTATTTAACATCTCTCCTGTTCTCTTTGTCTTCAAGGATTTATCCCTATTTTTCTTTTCATTTGGTTTCATGCTAGTGAAGGTTTGGGAGCGAGAAGAAAGTAACGTGTGTAGGGCAGTAACCCTTAGTTGTCCAGGTTGTGCCCTCATGAAAGTGCCGTGCTGACGGAGTTTGAAGGTTTGAAACCCAACCTGAGCTTGGCTTACAGCACCTTGAACCTGGTTAGCCCAGAGGAAGGCAATTTCTCTCTAATTCATAAAGACCTTATTGGTGACTCTAGATGTATGTTCATTACCGTTAGCTAATGACTTAAATCTTACATATGGTTCTGCTTTATTTTTTTCATTCTATAGCAAATTGTGAATGCTTTTTACTGGGTTAAAATTCCTAGTTTTGTTTGTTTCTGTTTTTTAATATCACTCTCTATTCTTTTTTAATGTAATAATAAATTAGTTTTATTTCTAAATCTTCTAGTTTCTGGTTCAACTGCCTACCACCTAATTGGGTGCTCAGTAACTTTAGTTAATACTCATTTAACTTTGGCCTCATTGAACTCTGTACCAAATGCCCTCAGTAGATTCAGCCTTGACTGTATTATTTCAGCATTTTGAGTGCTAGATTCTTGTCCCATAAATAATGACTCACAGAAAAGGAGACTAAAGCAGGAGACTGATTCTGAGATGTATTTATTATATCGTGGTTATACATAAAGATACCACCTCAGAAACCCAAGGAGTGGTAGCTATGAGTTAGGATTTGCCTACTCCAGATACTTCATACAAGTAAGATCATATAATATTTGTCTTTTTGTGTCTGGCTTATTCCACCTAGCATAATGATTTCAAGATCTGTCCATGTTGTAGCATTTATCAGAACTTCATTTCTTCTTTGTATATCCTGACTATTCAGTTGAACAGATGTACCACATTTTGTTTATCCATTTATCTGTTGATGGACACGAGTTGTTTCTACCTTTTGGCTATTGTGAGCAATGCTTGTAAACATTGATGTCTTGGTTACCTAGTGCCACTCTCTAGGAGCTCTGGTAGTGTAGTGCCTAAGGCACTTGACTGCTAACCAGAAGGCTGGCGGTTCAAACCCACCAGCCACTCCTTGGACAAAAGTTGGGCAATCTACTTCCATAGTGATACCACCTCGGAAACCCAAGGAGGGGTCACTATGAGTCAGGTCCGACTCAATGGCACATAACAACAACAATAATAGTGCCACTCTAACAGAAATACCACAAATGGGATGGCTTTAGCAAACAGGAGTTTATTCTCTTACAATTTTGGAGGTTAGAAGTCCAAGTTCCAGGTGCCAGGCTGTAGGGGCTTGGTGAAAGCCCCTTGACCTTGGGCTTCAGCTCTGCCTCTTGCTGCCAGCCTACTGAAGCTAGTGGCATCTCTTCACTCAAGCAGCTGCTAGTTGCTGAGGCTGACAGACCCAAGGTCAACAAGTGAAAAGGCACAGTCCCAATATTACCAAACCACAAGGCAGGCCATTAATTCAAATCCATTAAAAGTCCCAAGATCGGCAGGGCAACATGGCAGGCTGCTGAACGACGACTCAGCTACATGCAAGGATCAAGCATGCCATCAGTTGGAGACCTTCTTCAAAGTTGCTTCTTATGTGCTGGAAGCAGACCACATCCCTGAAGCAGCTACTCAGCTGCTTCAGTAGATTCCATCATGTAGTTAATTATTAATCTCACCATGGGAAATAACTACACACAGCTGCCCAGCCACTCAACTAGCCCAGCCAAGTTGACACACAAACTTAACTACCACAATTCATGTATAATTATCTGTTTCTGTTCCTGCTTTGAAGTCTTTTGGGTGTAGACCTAGGAGTAGAATTGCTGGGTCATACGGTACGATAGTTGAAGCTTGTGTCAACTTGGCTGGACCACAATTCTGTGTAGTTCAAGCAGTTGTGATGTGGTTATTCCCATGATGGGATCAGATGTATATGTTTTGAGCAGCCAGTCCGTTGAAAGGGAGTTTCCCTAGGGGTGTGGCCTGCTTCCAGTATATTTATGGACATCCTGGGAAAAGAGACACTCTTTTGTGGATTGGGATTCTGTTGTGCTGCCTACAACTGTCTGTGAGTGAACAATCCACCATTTGGCCTGGAGATCTTGGATTCGTCATTACTTGGAGTCAGCAGCCCGTATACTGCCTGCCAGCCTTGAACTCCTCAGCCCCTGCAGCTCCGTGAGTTGGGAAAAGCCTCCAGCTTGATGTTTGATCCCAGAACTTTGGACTTGCCAGCTTCTATAAGTGTGTGAGCCATCTTCCTGAGATAAATTTCTCTTTTTCTCTCTATATAAGCTTTACTGGTTTTGTTTCTCTAGAGAACTCAGTCTAACACATATGGTAATTCTGTTTAACTTTTTGATGAACCTCTAAACTGTTTTCTACAGTGTCTGAACCATTTTACATTCCCACCAGCAGTGGATGAGAGTTCTAATTTCTCCACATCCTCCTTGACATTTATTTTTCCCTTTTTCATGATGGGTGTGATGGATTATGTCCTTGTAGTTTTGATTTGCATTTTCCTAATGCCTAATGACATTGAGCATCTGTTCATGAGATAATGTATTTTTAATTGAGGTAATGAATAAAAGGCCACATGCCTTCTTAAGTCCAGTTACTGTTGACCTTGTTAAATTTTCAGAGTAGTTAATTGACAATAGAAGCAAAGATCACGGTGGTCCTACTTCTGCTAGTCCTCACCATCTTTTATTTCTTTTAAGTTGTCTTAAGACAGAAAGATGAAGAAGGAGAAGAGAGATAATATGTGTCCACAACAATTTCTACTGTGTTCTTCTTTAGAAGAAAGTTGGGTAGAATGATGACTGTTAACAGTATTAGAACTAAAGGCAGTAAAAATCCTGAGTTTAGTGAAAGGAAATAGTTCTCAAGTTTCTTGGATCTTGTTTAATGCTTTTTCATTAGTTGTCTCTAATTTTAACCTTTTCCCATATACTGCTGGCAGAGTGGCAGCTGTAACTGGCAACCTATGGCTCTTTTATCTCCAGAATAGGGACTTTTGCCTACATGATAATAATTTCTTTCCCTTATAACGGTTCTTTCTATGAATTGTTGTCTCTGCCTGTTGCTTTCTTTCTTTTTTTATTTTGTTCCCTGACCAGGAATCAAATGCCTATTGCCTCTAGAAAAGATTCCAGAATGAGAATGTTTTGCTGTTCATTTTAGGACAAAATACAGAACAGAAAATGATATAATTTAACTCACAGATGGCAAAGACTAAGTAATTATTTTCATCTTTCAGAACAAGTGAAAGAAATAGCAGCCTATTATTCAGTCTCTTAACGTGTATCTTGTCAGACTAGTTGTTGAAATCTTTTTTTTTTGTACAGTTCAGTGTCTTAAGAGGTCAGGGGAAGATATCCTGTCTTACCATCTTCCTTTATACCTGGAGTGGTTCTTCCATAGATAAATGAGATTATGTGTATCCTATCAATACTGTATCTTCAGCACCTAGCACAGTACCTAACTGTAGCAGAGCTTTGATAAATTATATTCTATGAATGCTGAAATGTCTACTATTTTGGGACACTTGTTCAGAGGCTCTGATCACTGGGATGAAGCATTAAGTTTCTGAAAAATTATGGAATATTTTCCTGCATTGTGGAGAGACTAGTAAAAGCTATCTTAGCTAAATCAAATTCTCCAAGTCATTAATTTATTCCTACATTAAAAAAAATATTTATTGAATACAACATGATTGATGTAATGGTGTCACTGAATTGTACACATGAAAAACAATGAATTGACAAATGTTCTGTTATCAATATTTTTACAACAATAAAAAATATAGTTATTGAGTACCTCCCATGATTAGACACTGTGGTAGACCCTGTGATAGAATATTGAAGGAGACGTTTACTACCTTTCCTTTATGGAACTTATGGTGTATTGTGAGAGGGACAAAGGAGCTTTGGTGGCATAGTGGATAAGGTATTTAGCTGCTAACCAGAAGGTCAGTAGTTCAAACCCACCAGCTGAGTCACAGAAGGAAGATGGGATGATCTACTTCTGTAAAGATTTACAGCCTTGGAAACCCAGTAGGGATTACTGTGAGTCAGAATTGACTTGATGGCAGTGAGTTTGGGGTTCTTTTTTTTTTTTTTT
>NW_006921602.1:11757787-11765603 GCF_000298275.1 Orycteropus afer afer | reverse complement strand
CTGCTAACCAGAAGGTCAGTAGTTCAAACCCACCAGCTGAGTCACAGAAGGAAGATGGGATGATCTACTTCTGTAAAGATTTACAGCCTTGGAAAAATCTTCCGGATTACTGTGAGTCAGCATTGACTTGATCGCTGTCAGTTTGGGGTTCTTTTTTTTTTTTTTTTCTTTTTTGAGTGAGGTGGAGACATTACAAAGCTAGTCATTTTACATGAGATAAATGCTACTAAGGAAAATTATATCTATAGGTACTATGGAAATGGACTCTCTAGCATAATTTTTCTGAAAATGAATGTAATTATTAGAATCTCTTTACTACTTAAAAGGAGTTCTGGTGGCATGGTGGATAAGGCACTTGTCTGCTGACCAGAAAGAAGGTCTCATCAGCACTCCAGACCTACTAGGTGCTCTGTAGAAGGAAGATGGGACAATCTACTTTCCTAAAGATGTACAGCCTCATAACCCAGTGGGGGTTGCTATGAGTCAGAATCAACTGGATGGCAGTGAGTTTGGTTTTGTTTTTTACTACTTACAAAGAGGTAATCAGAAAAACTTAGCATGTTTCCTCATTGTAGCCATATGTAGGCATCAGATAATAATGAATATTTTATATTTTACCTCCAGTATAATTTGTTTCTTTCTCTGTGAATTTTAAACTGTGGAATATATCTTGTACAGTTTAAAGAGTAATAATAAAAAGAAAACCTTAAGTAAATAAAGATTAGCAACAGTTTAGATTTAGAAATTCCTGCTTGGTTCTTAAGGAGCTCTGGTGGCACATTGGTTAAAGTATTTAGCTGCTAACCAGAAGTCAGCAGTTTCAACCCACCAGCCATTCCACAGGAGAGAGATGAGGCAGTATGGTTCTGAAAGGATTTGCAGCCTTGGAAACCCTATGAGGCAGTTCTGTTCTATTCTGTAAGTTTCATTTTGATGTGGCTCTTCCCCTATTGTACTCTCTTTCCTCCCTAACCCAAGGAGGGGTTGCTATGAGTCGGGTCCGACTCGACGGCACATAACAACAACAACAACAGTCTGGCATTTTATATTAATCATTTGCTTGTTTATTGTTATATTTTTCCATGTGTCTGTATCTCTAGTTTTGTCTGATTTTGTTATTTAAATGGAATGAGACTGCCATATCTTTTTATGTGACATTTTTTTCCCTGTTGCTAAAGATGCATCTGTGTTGATATGTGCAATTTTCACTTCTTTTATTGTTCCACTCTATAAATACATGAAAATATATATCATTTATACTACTATTGATGAACATTTTGATTGTTGCTAGCATTTTTGCTAAACATTGCTGCTAGGAACATTATTGTTTATTTCTCCTGGTGCACATGTACAAGGGTTGCTCTAGGATACAAACCTAGGAATGGAGTTGCTAGGTGGTAGGATGCACCTTTACTAAGTGTTCTGGTTACCTAGTACCTCTCTGACAAGAATATATCACAAATGGGATGGCTTGGAGAAATAGTTTATTCTCTTACAGTTTGGAGGCTTTAAGTCTGAGTTCAAAGTGCCAGGCTCTAGGGGCTGGGTGAAAGGCCCTCAATCTTAGGCTTCAGCTCTCCCTCCTGCTCCTAGCCCATTGGAGCTAGAGGCTTCTCTTCACTCAGACAGCTGCTGGCTGCTGAGACTGACAACCCCAAGGTTGACAAGTAAAAAGGCACAGTCCCAGTGTTACCAAACCACATGGCAGGCCATTACTTTAAGTCCATTGAAAGTCTCAAGGTCAGCAGAGCATGGCAGGCTGCTGAACAACAACACAGCTACATGCAAGGTTCAAGTGTGCCATAAACTAGAGACCATTCCCTAAGCTGCTGCTTGTATATGGGAAACAGACCATATTCCTAAGGCAGCTACTCAGCTGCTCACAGTAGATTCCACCATGGAGTTGATTACCAGTCTCATCTTGAGGAATACTATATCCAGCTGCCCAGCCGCTCAACCAAGCCCAGCCAAGTTGACATACAACTTTAACTAGCAGACTAACCAAAACTAAACCAAACTCAACTGCCATTGAGTCAGATCCAACTCATAGAGACCCCTCCTTGGGTTTCCGAGGTGGTAGCACTACAGAAGTAGATTGCCCAGCCTTCCTTTCAAGGAGTGGTTGGTGGATTTGAACCACCAGCTTTCTGGTTAGCAGTCAAATACCTTAGGCACTACACCACTGGAGCTCCCAACTACCACACTAAGTAAGGGCAAACTGTTTTCCAAAGTAGTTGTACCTGTTTATACTTCTACCAGCAGTGGGTTTTCTTTGTTTCATAAGTACTTGATATTGTCAACTTTAACAATTTTGCTAAAATTATCAACCATAACCCAAAAGGTACAAACAGCAGAAGAGAAACTAGATGATTGGGATCTTCTAAAAATCAAATTTTTATGTGCTTCCAAAGACTTCTCCAAAAGAGTTAAAAGAGAGCCTACAGATTGGAAAAAAAATATTTGGCAATGACATATCTGACAAGGGACTTATCTCTAGAGTTTATAGAATACTCCAACACCTCAATAACAAAAAGACAAACAATCCAATTAAAAAATGGGCAGAAGACATGAATAGACACTTCACCATAGAGGATATTCAAAGTGGCCAACAAATATATGAAGAAATACTCAAGATCATTAGCTATTAGGGAAATGCAAATCAAAACAACAATGAGATATCATCTTGCTCCAGCACTAGTAGCAAAGTTCAACAAGACAGAAATAACAAATGCTGGCAAGGGTGTGAAGAGATTGGGACTCTTATACACTGCTGGTGGGACTGTAAAATGGTACAACCACTGTGGAAAGCAGTATGGCGATTCCTTAAAAAGTTGGAATTAGAAATTCCATTTGACCCAGCATTCCGTTACTGGGTATATATCCTAAAGAATTGAGAGCCATGACAAGAACAAATATATGCATACCCATGTTCGTCACAGCACTATTCACAATAGACAAAAGATGGAAACAACCTAGGTGTCCATCAACTTAGGAATGTATAACCAAACTTCGGTACACACACACACAATGGAATACTGTGCAGCCCTGAAGAATAACCTAGAATCTGCAAAACACCACATAATGTGGATGAACTAAGAGGACATTATGCTGAGTGAAATAAGTCAATCACAAAAGGACAAATATTGTATTAGTCCGTTATTGTAAAAGTCAAGGAAAGGTTTATCTGTGGAAGGGCATTTTCTTTGTTGGTTACCAGGGGTGGGAGGGGAGGGTGGGTAACACTGTTAGATACATAGAGATAAGTATTGATTTGGGTGAAGAGAAGGACAATGTACTAAAGTGAGTGATCAACATGGTGGCATTGAGGTAGAGGAAGACATTGAGAGGTACATAGGAGGTCCAGACAACAAAGATGAACCCTTTTGCACATACAGTACTGCATTGCCAGTGAAGGCAAACATGGGTATATGGATGGATAGATGGGTGGACAGGCTGATCTAGCAGGTATGTCTGTGAAGCGGGGAGTCTACCTAAGACCATGTATAGGGTTGGCAGACAGTGGTCCTATAAATGTATTTGTATGATCTCTCTGAATTCCCAGATGTATAGTAGAGCTGACAAGGGGCAAGGTTGTAGTTACTTCTTGGTCACAGCCAGCTACCCAGAGAGACTTGAGTAGTTGAACCTGTGGGCTTGGGACCATAGTCACAGGGGACATCAAACTCAATTGGCATAACATACTACACAAAACATTGTTCCACATCCTACTTTGGCAAGTAGCGACTGGGATCTTAAAAGCTTTCAAGAAGCCATCTAGATGCAACGATGGGTCTCTCATCCAGAGCAAAAAATGAAGAAAACCAAATATTCATGGAAACAGTTAGTCCTAGCGACTGGTACACCATGCTGCAGCCTCTACGACTATGAGACCAGAAGAACTAGATGATGACCAGCTACCACTGTCAACCACCCAGAGTGGGATCTATGTAGGATATCCTGGATAGAGAGGAAGAACAGTGTGGAACAAAACTCAAAGTCATTTGAAAACAAAAAGAGGGTACCAGGTTTGCTGGTCTAGTCTGATAGAGCCTGGTGGAACCACTGAGACTATGGCCCCTATCTGCCATAGTCTGGAATTGAACCCACACCTGTGTCTTCCAGCCAAACAAAAGACAGGCATATGAGTTGACCATTTACCTGAGATAGATACACTCCTTGGAGACAACAATCATAGGAGAAAGGAGGGCTGTTTATGCACAGAGACAGCTCACGGGTCAGGAGTGCATGGAGGGATGGACACAGGGAAGAGGTAACTATCCGGAGAAAGTGGCGGGAGGGGAGCTGTTGCAAATTGTAGTCAATGTCATGAGACAAAGTGTATGTGAACTACTGTATGGAAAGTAAATTTGCTCTGTAAATTTTCACGCAAATCACAATTTAAAAATTTTTTAAAACTATATTGACCCATGTCACTTTAGTTTTGTGTATTTCACTGTACATAAATTATATTTCAATAAAATGTATTAAAAAATTTTTTTGCTAGTATGGAGGGTGCATAATACTGTATGTTTTCAGTATGGCTTGTAACGTGATTAGTGACAAAGTGAGCACCTATCATTATTTTGTGTGCTAAAGTCTATCATTGCTTCCTCTTACCCTCATTCTTTGAAAGAAACAAACGCAAAACTGCAGAGATGGGAGTATAAAATTTCTCAGGGCATGTCTTGAGGTTATTAGTGTATAGCTTCCTCTCAGTGTTGTGAAACAAAGACAATGTAATAACGTAACTTTGCTCTAAATATATGTAAATACTGACTTTCCTTCTGAATGGAAAGTCTAGTCCTGGTAGTTGTTGTTGTTTGCCGTCGAGTCAGCCCCGACTTATAGCGACCCCTCCTTGGGTTTCCGAGGCAGTATCACTACGGAAGTAGGATTGCCCAACCTTCCTTCCGAGTGGTAATGAAATAACTTGTTGCCACATGGTTTGCAGTCTGTGAATAATGAAATGAGGACTTCTTGGAACGTGACTTCCTTTTTTTTCGCTTTCTATGGGAGATTAGACAAAACCTTAGTTTAAGGGAGTACAGATATATCTGTATTGGGTCTGTTTGTGTTATCATAATTAATATATTACAGAGTGGTACACACAGTGAAATTTTATCAAGAGTTTCTGTTTAGACCAGTGGAATTAATTGGATGTTGATTTAGAATATGAGGTAAACAATGAGGTTTCTTTGTTTCTGTCATGTATATTTATTAGAAATGCAAAATTAATATTTCTCTTCTGTACTAGTCTCTTCCTGCATTCTCGCAGTCGTGATTTGGTTTATTTAGTTTTTTGCTGGTTCTTATACACATGTGTTTGCTTTCACACTTTAATCTTCTACTCAATCACATCATCCAGCTTTGTGGCTAGAAATCCATAGAATTTCTTTCAGCAACCTGAGCAAAAACTACAAAGGGGGGAAAAGACGAGTATCTTTAGAATTAGGCCCTGGAACACTGAAGATGTGAAAATCATACCAAAATAGGCCATTTTAATATTTATAGATTGGAAGAAGATACCTCGTTGCTGGAGGGATAAATGCATCTGAACTATTTCACCATTTATTATATTTGAAATACACATATCTCCATGGAGCTTTGATATATTGTAATTCTTCCAACACCTGTCATCCTTGGACTTTCAACCTAATGTCAGTCCAGAGCCATTGTGGTTTAAGTGCTGTGCTGCCCTTATTTCATTGATATCATTTTGAAGAGGTTTCTGGTTGTCATTGTTTTATTTTTGTACTGAAAATGCTTGTCTGGATGGAGAGGTACTCATTTTGATGGATGCCCTTATAGTATAGCTCAAGTTAAATAGCTGTTAAGGATAGCTGCCCCCTGACAGTCACACCAGTTTGAATTTAAGGAATATTACAATTTAAAAGTGAGAATAAAATGCTAACATTTTATTTATATCATAAGGAAACTCAGGCCAACATAGCTAAAGCGATCCTAAAAATCTTGAGGGTGCAGAAAACAGTGATAGGAGCCAGGAAAACTTCCTTTGCAAAAGAAAAGAGTTAAGGTCTGCTTGTTATAAGGGAGTGAGCAATGCTGATATAGTAGTTAAAGCGCTTAGCTGCTAACCAAAAAATTGGCAATTAAAACCCAGCAGCTGTTTTGTGGGAAAACTATGTGGCCGTCTGCTTCCAAAAAGATTTCCACCTTTAGAAACCATATTGGGCAGTTCTATGTTATCTTATAGGGTCATTATGAGTCAGAATCAAATTCTTGGCAGTGGGTTTGTTATAAGCAGGAGAGGAGTGATTCAGAGAGACCTTTCATATCTTTTTAAAGACAGCTAAAGTTTTTTGTACTGTAGGCATTTTCCCCTTATCATAAGCTGGCCCACCCATTTCTCAAGGTTCCTTCTCAGGCAAGTGATTAGCCAACTGCTTCATTAAAGTAGAGATTAAGTGCTTTCCCCCAACTCTTCAGAGAATTATAGGATTAGTAGCTACTTATCACCTGCTGACCAGTTTTATATGATTTGACAAAACTGTGTGCTCTGGAGGAGCTCTGGTGGCGTAGTGCCTAAGGCATTTCACTGCTAACCTGAAGGCTCATGGTTCAAACCCACCAGCCACTCCTTGGAGGGAAGGTTGGGCAATCTACTTCTGTAGAGATACCGCCTCGGAAACCCAAGGAAGGGGTCGCTGTGAGTCAATCTGACTCGACCACAGTGAGTTTGGTTTTTTTTTGGGGGGGGGGGTTGGTGTGCTTTTGGATTTTTAGCTTGTTTTGCAAGAAGGGGAAGGTTGTAGAGACTACTGGAGATTACAACAACTTATTTTCTCATTCTTGGTAGTACAACATGGTCAATATCTCAGTTACTAGATAGGACAACTGGTTTAACTACACATCAGAATGTCGTTTTGGGACTTTCTCTCCTAGATTCATCTTTCTTGGTTTGCTCAAATACTAGCAAAATGAGAAGAAACAGGTATAAACATCCATTAATGGGATGTATGAAGTATAAATCTAGGAAAATTAAAAAAAAAAAAACTGCCATCTAGTCAACCTCGACTCATGGTGACCCACTTTGGGTTTCCAAAGCGGTAAATCTTTATGAAAGTAGATTGCCCAGTCTTCCTTTTGCAGAGTGGCTGGGGGGTTTGAACTGCCAACCTTCTGGTTAACAGTCAAATGCCTTAGGCATTATGCCACCAGAGCTCCTAGGAAAAGTGGAAGTTGTAAAAAAAAAAAAAAAAGGATGGAACGCATAAAGATCAATATCGTAGGCATTAGTGAGCTGAAATGGACTGGCATTGGCCATTTTGAATTGGGTAGTTATATGGTCTACTATGTTGGGAATGACGAATTGAAGAGGAATGGTGTCTCATTCATCATCAAAAAGAACTTTTTAAGATCTATCCTGAAGAATAAAGCTATCAGTGATCAAATAATATCCATATGTCTACAAGGAAGACTAGTTAATACAACTCTTATTTAAATTTATGCAGCGACCAGTAAAGCCAAAGATGAGGAAATTGAAGAGTTTTACCAACTTTTACAGTCTGAAATTGACCAAACATTTAATCAAAATGCATTGATATTTACTGGTGATTAGAGCATGAAAGTTGGAAATGAAGGAGCATTGGTAGTTGGATAGGGCTTTCATGAAAGAAATGACATGATAGAATTTTGCATGACCAACTATTTAGTCATTGCAGATACTGTTTTTCAATAATGTGAAATGCTACCTGTGTTGGATTGGGTTCTCTAGAGAAACACAAAAACCAGCAAAGTGTATATATATATATTTATAGAGAGAGAAAGAGAGAGAGAGAGAGATTTATCTTAGGTA
>NW_006921602.1:11755301-11757566 GCF_000298275.1 Orycteropus afer afer | reverse complement strand
CCTTGGGATAGCATTGCAGGTAGGCCACACCCCTGGGGAAACTCCCCTTGGGCAGACCGGCCGCTCAGAACTCAGTCATGTGATCCATCATGGGAACCACCACTCACAACTGGAGTCCAGCCAAGATGACACATCTTCAACTATCACACTACCATACACGTGGATCTCACTAGATGGAAAACACAGGAATTAACAATACCCTTGGAAAGATATCAGTCAGAACAAGGCCAGGAGCTGACTGAGGAACAGACCATCAATTGCTCATATGCAAGTTCAAGTTGAAACTGAAGAAAATTAAAACAAGTCCACAAGAGCCAAAATATGACTTTGATTATATTCCCACCTGAATTTAGAGACCATCTCAAGAAGAGATTGATACATTGAACACTACGACTGAAAACCAGACAGTTGTGGGATGATATCAGGGAAATCATACTGGAAGGAAGCAAAAGATCATTAAAAAGACAGGAAAAGAAGAAAAGATCAAAATGGATGTCAGAAGAGACTCTGAAACTTGCTCTTGAACAGAGAGTAGCTGAGGTAAATGTTAGCAATGAAGAAATGAAAGAGCTGAACAGAAGATTTCAAAGAGTGGCTCGAGAAAACAAAGTAAAGTATTACAATGAAATGTGCAAAGACCTGGAATTGGAAAATCAAAAGGGAAGGACATTTCAGCTTGGCATTTCTCAAGCTGAAAGAACTGAAGGAAAAAAATCAGGCCTCAAGTTGCAATATTGAAGGAATCTGTGGGCAAAATAAAGAATGATGCAGAAGCATCAAAAGAAGATGGAAGGAATACATAGTCCCTGTACTCAAAAGAATTGGTCAACACTGCAAAATTAAGAATAAATAAAAAGCATTAAGCACAGGGTTGGGCACATTGTAAACACTTAATAAATACCATGAGAATAATAAAAAAAAATTTTTTTTGCCCAAAGAATCTTTCAAAATAAAAGAAGAATTGGTCGATGTTCAACCATTTGAGGAGGTAGCATATGATCAAGAACCAATGGTACTGAGGGAGGAAGTTCAAACTACATTGAAGGCATTGGCGAAAAACAAGGCTTCAGGAATTGAAGGAATAACCATTGAAATGTTTAAAAAAGAAGAATGTAAGGCTGGAGGCACTCACTCGTTTATGCCAAGAATTTTGGAAGACAGTTGCCTGGCCAGCCAACTGAAAGAGATCCATATTTGTGCCCATACCAAAGAAAGGTGATGCAACACAATGTGGAAATTATTGAACAATGTCATCAACAGCACATGCAAGTAAAATTTTGCTGACGCTAATTCAAAAACAATTGCAGCAGTGTTTGACAGGGAACTGCCAGAAATTCAAGCCTGATTGAGAAGAGTGAAGTAGTACAAGAATTATGGAAGATGCGCCTGCCTTTTGTGTACATGTTCCAACCGAAGTAGGGATAAACTTAAAAAGCCAAAAAAGGACATGAAGTGAGGGATGTTGCTGATACCAGATGGATCTTGAGTGAAAGCAAAGAATACGAAAGATGTTTACCTGTGTTTGACATACAAAGGCATTCGACTGTCTAGACCATAACAATTTATGGATAACATTACAAAGAATGGGAACTTCAGAACACTTAATATTGTGCTCATGTGGAACCTGTATATAGACCAAGAGGCAGTCATTTGAACAGAATAAGAGGATGCTGCATGGTTTAAAATCAGGAAAGATACACTTCAGGGTTGTATCGTTTCACCATACTTAATTAGTCTATATGCTGAACAAATAATCAAAGAACATGGCATCAGGATTGAAAGAAGAGTCATTAACAACCTGCAGTATGCAGATGACACTACCTTCCTTGCTGAAAGTGAAGAAGACTTGAAGCACTTACTGATGAAGACCAAAGACACCTTAACATAAAGAAAACAAAATCCTTATAACTGGACCAAAAAGCACCATCATGATAAATGGAGAAAAGATTGAAGTTGTCAGGGATTCTATTTTACTTGTGTCCACAAACAATGCCCATAGAAACAACAAGTGAAAAATCAGATGAGTGTTGCATTGCTCAAATCTGCTGCAAATGCATACAGTACTGCATTGTCAGTGAAGGCAAACATAGGTATATGGATGGATAGATGGGTAGACAGGCTAAACAATTAGGTATGTCTATGAAATGGGGAGTGTATCCAGGAACATATTAGGATTGGCAGACAATTGTCCTGTAAGTTTATGTGAATGATCAGAATTCCCAGGTGTATAGTAGAGCTGACAAGGGGCAAGTTTGTGGTCACTGT
>NW_006921602.1:11750558-11754641 GCF_000298275.1 Orycteropus afer afer | reverse complement strand
GGGAGGAAGTGGGAGGGGAGCTGTTGCATTGTGGTAAACTGTGGTCAATGACATGAGACAAAGTATATGTGAACTGCTGTATGGAAAGTGAATTTGCTCATAAAGTGTTAAAAAGCAAAGATACCACTTTGAAAATTAATGTGTGCCTGACCCAAACCATGATATTTTCTGTATCAATAGCCTCATATGCATGTGGAGGTATATGAATAAGGAAGACCACAGAATTGATGCATTTGAGTTGTAGTGTCAATGAAGAATATTGAAAATACCATAGACTTCCAGAAGAGCGAACAAATATGTCTTGGAGGAAGTGCATGGGGAATGCTCCTTAGATGCAAGTTTGGCCAGACTTCCTCTCATGTACTTTGGTCGTGTTGTCAGAGGGACCAGTCCCTGGAGAAGGATATCATGCTTGGTAAATTAGAGGGTCAACAAAAAAGAGGAAGACCCTAAATGAGACGAATTGATACAGTAGCTGCAATGATGGGTTCAAGCATAGCAAATATCGTGAGGATGGCACAGGACCAGGCAGTGTTTCGTTCTTCTGTACATAGAGTCCCTATGGATTGGAACTGACTCAACACCACCTAACAACATAATAACAAGTTCTATTTTAGCTGTTGTACTACTTTAGAGTAGTACAAGAATTGTGGAAGGTGCACCTGCCTTTTGTGTACATGTTCCAACCTGAAGTAGGGATAAACTTGAAAACCCAGAAAGGAGAAAAACTTTTCTTTTTTTAATTTTTTTCTAATTGATGATTTAGCAGACAACTCCTGACCTGAAAAGAGCTGTTGAGATCTGGTTTGTGAATCTTCTAATCTTTTTGTTCAGTGGTAGAAGTTAATGGATGTGGCCCCTTTGGGGAATCTCTCAAAAAAAACAAAAACCAAACTCATTGCCGTCACGTTGGTTCTGACTCATAGCGACCCCTCCTTGGGTTTCCGAGGTGGTTTCTCTACGGAAGTAGATTGCCCAGTCTTCCTTCCGAGGAGCGGCTGGTGGGTTTGAACCACCAGCCTTCTGGTTAGCAGTCAGATGCCTTAGGCACTACACCACCAGAGCTTAGAGGATCCCTAGAGTATATTTAATAACATTAACTTTAGCAGCAGCATTTAACGTTTATTAGACTATGTGTTAGGCAACAATGCTAAATGCTTTCTATATGATATTTCATTTAATTTTTGGAATAGCTCAATGTGATAGGTACTAGTATAATTTCCATTTTATTTATGGGAAAATTGAGGTTTAAAGAAGTTAAATGACATCCCTAACGTTGCACAGCCAGAAGTGGAGGATCTGTTTGAACCCGTTAGCTTTCTTCAAAATCAAGTTCTTTTCATCTGTATCTCTTTCATTTATCTTCACCCTTTACTATTGCTTGAAGTCTTTCCTTATCTCATCTGTTCTTAAGCCAAAACCCTTCTCGAAAACCAAAAACCAAACCCACTGTCATTGAGTTGATTTTGACTCATAGTGACCCTGATTGGGTTTCCAAATGCTAAATCTTTACAGAAGTAGGTTGCCTGGTCTTTCTTTCACAGAGTAGCAGGTGGGTTTGAACTGCCAACCTTCTGGTTAGCAGTCAGATGCCATAGGCACTTCACCACCAGAACTCCTTAACCCTTCTCTAAACCAAAAAACAAAAACAAACAAACAAAAAAAAACCAAACTCATTGCCATCAAGTCTATTTGATTCATAACAACCCCTCCTTGGGTTTCTGAGGCAGTATCTCTATGGAAGTAGATTGCCCAGTCTTCCTTCTGAGGAGTGGCTGGTGGGTTCTGGTTAGCAGTCAAGTGCTTTAGGGTACTGTGCCACCAGAACTCCTTAACCCTTCTCTAACCCTTCCTAAAATGGTCCACATCTCTGAAACTTTGCAAAGATAGCAATGGGTTTGGTTTGTTTTTGTTATTTCACCCTAATATGCATGACCCCATATTTACCCATAGACATCAAGACTGAAGAACTGATGCCTTTGAATTACAGTGTTGGAGAAGAATACTGAATACATCACAGAGTGACAAGAGTCAACAAATCTGTCTGGTACAGCTGGCATGCTCCCTGGATGTGAGAATGGCAAGACATCATCTCACATACTTTGCACTTGTTACTAGGGGGAACCAATCCTTGAAGGACATCATACTTGGTAAAGTAGAGAGTCAGTGAAAAACAGTAAGATCCTCAATGAAATAAACTGAGACAGTGGGTACAATAATAAGCTCAAACATAACATTGGGTTTCCGAGACAGTGAATCTTTACGGAAGTAGATTGTCCCGTCTTCCTTCTATAGAGTGGCTGGTAGGTTTGAACTGCCAACCTTCTGGTTAGCATTCAGATGCCTTAGGCACTGTGCCACCAGAGCTCCTTTTATATTAGGGTGAAGGCATGGGATGAACTGGACTATATGTATTCTAGATTTTGAATAGTCAGTTGTAACACAAGAAAGGAATCCAGAAATCATTGTAGATTTCCTTAAGTGAAGACAAGAGCAGTAGTTGTAAATGTCAACAATTACAGGGTTATGTCAGGAA
Source organism: Orycteropus afer afer (assembly GCF_000298275.1). Classification (NCBI taxonomy): domain Eukaryota; kingdom Metazoa; phylum Chordata; class Mammalia; order Tubulidentata; family Orycteropodidae; genus Orycteropus; species Orycteropus afer. The sequence goes on along the minus strand of NW_006921602.1, from coordinate 11,752,105 downwards.
GACATTAAAAATAAACAGAAAACGTTGTCCTTTCTAAGATAAAAATAAATAAGTTCAAAAGTACCACTGGTGCATTTCTGGTAATAACTAAAAAAAAGATTCTAAGAAAGATAAATAAGGTATATGAGAGTTTCCTTTCTACAAAGATAAATGTATAAATAAAATGGTTTTAAAATTTTTCATATTAGAGACAAACCTTGACACTTAGTTTGCTCATTATAGAAAAAATATTCTATCCTATTAAGCTCTTCATGTTGTTCATAGAGTCATGGGTCAAAACTAAAACTGATTAATCCTTGTAAATTTGGTTCCATGTTCCATAATACTTTACTCTGCCATAGTATTTTATTCCAGCTATTTTTATCCTACCTTATGACTTTTTGACAAATAACTTTCTGAAATGTGGTATGGTTGATCATTGTGCTTGTGGTGAAAGCTGAAGCACCATTCTAGTTAGCTAGAAGGTCAAAGAGTTGGATTTGGACTGGTCTGCCAGAAGAGTTAGAGATAGAAGGAAGGGAGGAAGGAAAGAGGGCAGGAAAGCACTACCCATGGCCTCCATTTAATTTATGAACTTAAATCTTTCCTGGCTGCCAACTACTTGTTGATTAGGCATCTCAACTCCCTACCTAAAACCAAAAAAAAAACCCCACCAAACTCACAGCCATCGAATCAGATCCAACTCATAGCAACCCCTTCTTGGGTTTCCAAGGTGGTATCACTAGGGAAGTAGATTGCCAATCTTCCTTCTGAAGAGTGGCTAGTGGATTTGAACCACCAGCCTCCTACACCCTAGGAAATCTAGCCTTGTACTGTCCTGACTTAAGGATTCCAACTGTCCAGAGTTCAGGCTATCAGGCTTCAGACTCTGTTATTTGAATAACGTTGTTGTTATTAGGTGCCATGGAGTTGGTTCCAACCCATAATTACCCTGTACACAACAAAAGGACGCACTGCCTGGTCCTGCACCATCCTCACAATCGTTGTTATGTTTGAGCTTATTATTGTACCCACTGTGTCAGTTTATTTCATTGAGGATCTTACTGTTTTTCACTGACTCTCTACTTTACCAAGTATGATGTCCTTCAAGGACTGGTTCCCCCTAGTAACAAGTGCAAAGTATGTGAGATGATGTCTTGCCATTCTCACGTCCAGGGAGCATTCCAGCTATACCAGACAGATTTGTTGACTCTTGTCACTCTGTGATGTATTCAGTATTCTTCTCCAACACTGTAATTCAAAGGCATCAGTTCTTCAGTCTTGATGCCTATGGGTAAATATGGGGTCATGCATATTAGGGTGAAATAACAAAAACAAAACAAACCCATTGCTATCAAGTCAATTCTGACTCATAATGACCCACATTTTGGGTTTCCGAGACAGTGAATCTTTACAGAAGTAGATTGTCCCGTCTTCCGTCTATAGAGTGGCTGGTAGGTTTGAACTGCCAATCTTCTGGTTAGCATTCAGATGCCTTAGGCACTGTGCCACCAGAGCTCCTTTTATATTAGGGTGAAGGCATGGGATGAACTGGACTATATGTATTC
>NW_006921602.1:11744064-11749523 GCF_000298275.1 Orycteropus afer afer | reverse complement strand
CCAGCCTTCTGGTTAGCAGTCAAGTGCCTTTAGCCACTATGCTACCAGAGCTCCCATAGTTTTCTTACTAACCATAATTTATTCCTGTGGTAAAATTGAGTGGATAAAAGGATTGGTGTTTACTCTCTGGCCATATTAATATTTCTGTATTAGAGCTCCATCACTATAATTCAAGTATTAAGTTTGAGAAAGATGTAAAAATTTGATATTTTTAAGAGCAGGAGATACTTTGAAGGGTTTTATGTCATAAACAGGCATGTTAAGGATGAAGAAGCATGTCTTCTTCCTCCATAGGGGCAGGGTGGGGGTGAAGAAGAAATAATCAACAGCATATTTTAGGAGAAATAAAGGAAGAGACTGATAGCAAACCCATTTCCATAGCCAGAAGGCTGATGGGTCACTGTGATTGCCCATCTTTCTAGAACACATAGACTTGGTGGGGCAATTGCCTTTAAGAAAGCAGGATGTTGGGGAAACAAAAGCTACATGTACACTCTGGTTTTAAAAATTAAAACATGAGAAGGCAAAGATTTGGGGCTGCTGTCCTTAGAAAATATAAGGATTTAAAGGGACATAAGCTTTTTTCCCCAAAATTATAAAGCAATTACATAATTATTTAGCAATTATAATTAGAACAATAAAGCAATCACCAGCACATCTACCATTCAAGTCAAGACAGACTTGTTACTTCTCTCCTTTTTAACTCTGCCTCACTTAAGGACATAGGCTTTTAAACTCTAGAAGCTGGTCCAATCAGACTGAATCTCAGGATTTTTGTTAGAATGGATAGAAAAGAACTTTTCTCTTTACACTGGATTTGGAGTTAAAAGCTTGTAAAGTTTGAACTGCTGCAAGCCACCTTGCCACCCCCTTAGGAGAGCCTGTGTGAAAATGGAACTGAACCAGAGAAAATAAATATCAGAAAGGGAGGGATAGAAATGGGCAACTATGACATTGTTAGAATCCCTACATCAGCCATTCCTGATGTGGACTTTTTCCGTGTACATAAAAGCTACTAAATTCCCTCTTTGTTTAAGCCTATTTGGCTGTGGTTTTTCTATCACTTGTAAATTAAAGAGTATTTCATTTCATAAGGTTGAAATGACTTGCCTGAGGTTATATACATCTCAGTACTGGAAAACTGGGACAAAAACCTGACCCTACTACCTCCTTTTTACTCCCAATATAAATCAGTTTAAGTGGGTTTGGGGTAAAGTCTTAATAGGTTTAAGGATGCTGTCTTAGTTATCTTGTGCTACTATAACAGAATTATGACAAGTGGATAGCTTTAACAAACAAATTTATTCTCTCACAGTTGAGGGCACTAGAAGTCCAAATTCAGGGTGCCAGATCTAGGGGAAGGCTTTCTGTCTGTCGGCTCTGGGGGAAGATCCTTGTCTCCTCTCAACATCTGTAGGCCCAGCATTCCATGGAGACCTTCTTGTGTCTTGGTGTCAGAATCTCCCTGGGTCTAGGAGATTGTCAGCTCAGGGACCCTGGGACCAAAGCACACACTTCACTTTCAGCTCTTCTTTTTTGGGTAGCACTGAGATCCTTCTTTCTCTGCTCACGTCTCTCTCCTTTAATCTCTTGTAAGATAAAAGATGATGCAAACCACATGGCAGGGAAACTCCCTTTATATGGGATCAGGCCTGTGACCTGAGTGAGAATGTTACATCTCACCCTACTCCCCTTATAACTGATTGGTTGATCACATCAGATCATGTCACGGGGAGTGGCTGAAATATTACATAACTGCCAAATTACATCATTACATAACTACCAAACCACAATAATCCTAGCTCAACTAGTTGGCACATACTCTGGGGGAACACAATTTAATCCATGATGGATGCCAGTTCAGATGAACTAATGGAAATCAGCCCTACTCTCACACATAGTATCTTTTGGAATTACAGTGATGGCTACTGGCAGAAAATTGACTCCGCCCCCCCCCCCCCGTAGCTCCTACTTTTTCTAAGCTCCTAATAAGAGGGCTGTCCATAGACCATAGCATCTGCATGATTCATATCTTAATAATTTAGTCATCTGTATACTCAATAACATTTGGCTAAACTTTAAAGAGGTTATCTGTTCATTCTCTGCCTTCTAAGCTTCTAGAAGGAGCTCTGGTAGCGTAGTGCCTAAGGCTCTTGACTCCTAACCAGAAGGCTGGCAGTTCAAACCCACCCGCCACTCCTCGGGAGGAAGATAGGGCAGTCTACTTCCTTAGTGATGTTGTTGTTGTTGTTGTTATGTGCTGTCCAGTCAGCCCCTACTCATAGCGACCCCTCCTTGGGTTTCCGAGGCAGTATCACTACAGAAGTAGATTGCCCCATCTTCTTTCTGAGGAATGGCTGGTGGGTTTGAACCGTCAGTCTTCTGGTTAGCAGTCAAGTGCCTTAGGCACTACCTGCCAGAGCTCCTATTGCCTTAGGGGTTTGCATATACTATTCCTTCTGCCTGCAGTGCTTTTCCCAGGCTCTTGTTATGTATGGATAATTCCTTCTTGTCTTCCAGATCTCAGCATAAATCTAACCCCTTCACAGAGATGGGAGCTCTGGTGCTATAGAGCCTAAGGCATTTGACTGCTAACCAGAAGGCTTGGAAGGAAGATAGGACAATCTACTTCCTTAGAGATACCACCTCAGAAACCCAAGGAAGGGTCTCTATGAGTTGGGACCAACTCAATGGCAGTTCCTTACTACCTTAAGTCTCCTCCCGTTATTCTCTTAGCACATCCCCTTTGATCTTTAGTAAAAATTTCTAATTTATATGTATTTACTAAGCTCTGCACCCAGGACCTAGCCCAGACCTACACATAGGGGTTACTCAGTAATTATTTGTTGAATGATTGAATTTTATGGACCCAGAGTTTAAAGGAAAATAATAGAAAGCACTAAGAATTTGGGCCCTACCATACACCCTGTCCCAAGTACCATAATTGCCTTCATACTCCACTGACTGAGCATATGGCATAAATCCTGAAGAGAGGAAACTAAAAGCTATACTTAACCATTATACTAATAGTTGTCTCAGGCAATTTTGAGTTAATGTTTTATTACCTTTATTCGTCAGCTTGTCATGCCTTGTTTTTTCTTTTCTCTGTGACATCTTACCTACCCACTTGACTCTGATTCAAATTTCCTCACACTAAAAGGGGGTATCAGAGAAGTGAGGTGGCCCTGAGAGCAGAGGAGGAAGGATGGAATGACAAGGGCCACCAGAAATCTCTTGCAGGACTCTACTTGCCCTAAGATCACAGTGTAGAGTTTAGAATAAGAGGGACTGAGTGCCTCTTTTTCTTGCTTAGTGCCCTCAGCTTGAGTGCTTAGCTGGCAGGCAAGCACCTTTCCCTCCTCAGTTACTGTCAGAGCAACATGAAGGTCAGGCAGAGAAAGACAAATGAGAGCAGCTCAGGGAAAAGAGGTTACCACGGTAACAAGCAGGCGGGACTGCTATTTGGAAACAGGCCTGATCTTTCTCCTCCCTCTCCCGCCTTTTCAGCACAGGAAGATGAGTATTGTTTAGCTGACCTGCATCCTTGGGGTGGGAACCATAATCCCTTTCTGACAGTTCTCAGTGACACTGGAGTGAGCTGCTTTGCATTTTAATTTGATAAGCAGCAGCACTTTTCTCAGAAGTGCTGGAGACATGGCTTTTCCTGGCTCTGTTCCAGGTAGGATTTTGGTTGCTACAGAATGGGCTTTGGGATTGTTGTTTATTCCTCATCAAATTCACCTATTTGCATATATGTGGAAGATACTACTTGGTTCTAGACAGCTAGAATCAAATGAATAGGCACTGCACTGGTTATGATTAAGAAGGTAACATTGTGTAGTATTGCCCCTATTTTCAGCTCTTAGAAACCACTTAGCTGTTTCAGCCAGTCTTATATCCCAATAGGGAGCTCTGGTGGCGTAGTGCCTAAGGCATTTGACTGCTAACCAGAAGACTGGCGGTTCAAACCCACCAGACACTCTGTGGAAGGAAGATTAGGGCAGTCTACTTCCATAGTGATACCGCCTTGGAAACCCAAGGAGGGGTCGCTGTGAGTCAGATCTGACTCGATAGCAGTGAGTTTGGTTTTGGTCTGGTAGCCCAGTAATCCCTGCAATGCATGTTCTGACCTGATGTCCACATAGCTAGGCCTATCTTCCAAGGCATCTCTCAGTGGGTTCGAACCACCAACCTTTTGGCTAGTAGTCATGTGCTTAACCATTTGCACCACGCAGGGCTTCTTTCTTGCAATAAATCTTCACAAGTGTAAACATCTACCCCTTTTTCTTTAAAATTAAGTAGCTCTTTTTACTAGAATGATAAATTGTCAATATGATGAAAACTCTGTAATAAAAATGTAAACGACATTCAGAATCTCACTACCCAGGGGTGATTGCTGGAACATCCTTTCAGATTTCAATCTTTATCTATTGATCTGTGTGGTTGTTATGTGCCATCATGTCAGTTCCTACTCCTCATGACTGTATACAACAGAACAATACACTGCCCCGTCCTGTACCATCTTCACAATCGTTGCCATGCTTGAACCCATCATCACAGCCATTGTACCTTTCCGTCTCATTGACAGTCGTCCCTTTTTTAGCTGACCCTCACTTCACTGTATCTTTCCCCAGGGACCAATCCTTTCTGACCAAAGTATGAGAGATGAAGTCTGGCCATTCTTGTGTCTAAGGAGCATTCCAGCTCTACTTCTTTCAAGACAGATTTGTTTGTTCTTCTAACACTCCACAGTACAGTCAATAGTCTTACACCAGCAACCCCATTCAAATGTATCAGTTTTTATGTGGTATATATATAAATTATGTATCTACTTCATAGATATTAAAGGATTATTAGTATATTCTGTATTGTAACCTTTTTCCTTATATTTTTCTAAACACCGGTACTATGATACACATTTAGATTGTTTCTGACTTTTTTGTTTGGTTTTGGTTAACTATTAAAACCAACACCTAAACAAACGTCCTACACATCATACAGCTTTGTGTACCTGTCCTGTTATCTCCTTAGTATAAATTTTGGGAAATAGAATTTGGGGATGAAAAGTTATGTGCATTTTAAACTTTGATACATATTACCATATTGCCCTCAGGAGTTCTTACCAATTTATACTTCCACTGACAAATACTGCATAGGAGTGCTGATTTTTTTTTCCCCAAATACCCTTGTGTTTGTTGTTGTTGTTAAGTGCCGTCAAATCATTTCTGACTCATAGCGACCCCATGCACAGCAGAACAAAACACTGCTTGATCCCACGCCAGCCCCACAATCCCTGCTACACTTGAGCCCATCATCACAGCCACCGTGTCAATCCATCTCGTTAAAGGCCTTCCCCTCTTTCGTCGAACCTCTACCCTACCAAGCATGACATCCTTCTCCAGGGAATGGTCCCTTCTGACAACATGACCAAAATAGGTGAGACGAAGTCTGGCCATTCT
>NW_006921602.1:11729955-11733624 GCF_000298275.1 Orycteropus afer afer | reverse complement strand
GTAGGATTGCCCAACCTTCCTTCCGAGGAGTGGCTGGTGGGTTTGAACCGCCAGCCTTCTGGTTAGCAGTCAAGTGCCTTAGCCACTATGCTACCATTCTCTCCATACCCTCCCTCAAAACTGAAACCTGTTCCTCTTTGTTCCTTCCACTGATGGAATGCTGTCCACTAAGATATAAGTTCCAAAGACTGAGATTTTTGTTTTTTTTTTTGTTCATAATCATTCTCAGGACATAGAATAGTGCCTGGTATTTATTAGGTGTTCAGTAAATGTTTGTGGAACGGATTATCTCCCCACCATCTGAATCAGACATTCTAATCACATCGAATCCTTTACCAATATGTCTTATGCCTCACAAAGTCAAATTGCTTATGCATTCTCAGTGTCTCTTGAGTCCTTCCTGCTATCCCACTGCTTCTGACTTTTATTAGTTACTAGGTTTATTGCAACAGGAAATCTAGTGAGGGGCTTCCCTTTTCCATCTCTTTTAGACTATTCTCTTTCTTCCATTAATTTTACCTTAATACATACAAATCTGATAGCATTACTCCCTTGCTATAACTTCTTAGTAGTTTTTTATTGCCTACAGGGTTAAGTCCAAATTTTTCTCTCCCTGTACTCTTTTCTCTAACTAAGCCATACAGCTTGCAGTTTGTAATATATTGTTTTTGCTCATGCCTGTGCATGTTTCAGTAGGGTTTTTTTCTGCTTGGAGTTCTTCCTCCTCCTCTTTACTGTCCCTCCCCTCCTTCCTTTTCTTCCTCCTCCTTCCTTTTCCTTCCTCTATTTCTAATGTCTCATGAAGTCAGAATGCTTCCTCTTCCTTACTCTTTTGTCCTTCTCCTTCCTGTATGTCTGAGTTTGGCTGAAGGGTGTTAGTCCTTCCATTTGTAATTAAAAAGTCCCGTAGCTCTGGTGGAGTAGTGCCTAAGGCATTTGACTGCTAACCAGAAAGTTGGAGGATCAAACCTACCAGCCACTCCTTGGAAGGAAGTTTGGGCAATCTACTTTTGTTGAGATGCCTCCTTGGAAACCCAAGGAGGAGTCACTATGAGTCGAATCAACTTGACACCAGTGAGTTTGGTTTTTGGTTTGATATGTACAAGTATGTTCTATAAAATTCTAAATTTCCTATGGTAGTGTTATTCTGTATTTTTTTTTTTTTTTTTTTTTCCTTGACCTAACTGCTTTAGAAGAGGTGAGCTAAGGAGTAGTTGTTCAAAAGTGCTTTATAACAAGTGTTGTAGTTGTTCCACTGTGGAGGATAGTTTTGAAAAGTCAGAACCATGTTATGATGCAAGTTTAAGCAAAAATCAGTAAATGAACTAAGGATTTACCAAAACTGATATGCAAATCCAGATCTAAAAAGAGATAAAAAGATTAATAATAATCTTTGTTCTTTTTACAGAAAGATGAGTTTGCTTTAACAGAGGACTCTTAAATACCAAGTAACCTCTTTCCTGTTTGACAGAGCTCCTTGAATTTTGATTGAGTCCAACTGCCTAAGTCCAAATTAATCATATTGGAGGATACTAGAAGAATAGAAATGCTGTAAATAGGAGAGTACCAGAAGACTGCAGACAGGCTGATGTCCAGATTTTGAAAATTATAGACCATTGAGCTTGACACTGATCTTCAGGAAAATCCTAGAATAGAATGTTAAACAGATGGTTTGTGCACTACTTGCACTCTCCTTCCTGATTATGACTAAGCTTCTTTCAAATAGCATGGTATAATGGGACAGAACATAGGCTTCAGAGTTTTTTTTTTGTTGTTGTTGTTGTTGTTAGGTGCTGTTGGGTTAGATCCAACTCTTAGTGACCTTAGGCACAACAGAACAAAATACTACGTGGTCCTGTGCCATCCTCACAATCCTTGTTATGCTTGAGCCCATTGTTGGAGCCACTGTGTCAGTCCATCTCTTTGAAGGTCTTCCCTTTTTTCACTGACCCTCTACTCTACCACGAATGATATCCTTCTCCAGGGAATGATCCCTTCTGACAGCATGACCAAAGTAGATGAGTTGATTCGACTCATAGTGACCCCTCCTTGAGTTTCTGAGGTGGTATCTCTACAGAAATAGATTGCCCAATCATCCTTTCAAGGAGTAGGTGGATTTGAACTGCCAGCCTTCTGGTTAGCAGTCAAAAAGCTCCCACATAAGCTCCCACATGAGACAGAGTCTGGCCATTTTCATTTCTAAGGAGCATTCCAGCTGCACTTCTTCCAAGACAGATTTGTTCCTTCTTCTGGCAGTTCCTGCTATTTTCAGTATTCTGTGCCAACACAATTCAAAGGCATCAATTCTTTTTCAGTCTTCCTTATTCATATGCAGCAGCTCTGGTGGTATAGTGCCTAAGGCATGTGACTGCTAACCAGAAGGCTAGTGGTTCAAACCCACCAGCCACTCCTCAGAAGGAAAGTTGGGCAATCTACTTCCAACTGGAAGGCAGTGAGCTTGCTTTAGAGTTTATTTTATTCATATGCAGCTTTCACATGTATATGAGGCTATTAAAATTACCATAACTTGAGTTAGGCACACCTTAGTCTTCAAAGTGACATCTTTGCTCTTCAACACTTTCAAGAGATCTTTTGCAGCAGATTTGCCCAGTGGAACATGATGTCTGATTTCTTGACTATTTTCGTGGGTGTTGATTGTGGATCCAAGTAAAATGAAATCCTTTACAACTCCAGTCTTTTCTCCATTTATTGTGATATTGCTGATTGGTCCAGTTATGAGGAGTTTTTTGTTTTGTGTTGAGGTGTAATCCATACTGAAGACTTTAATCTTCATCAGTAAGTATTTCAAGTCATCTTCACTTTCAGCAAACAAGGTTGTGTCATCTGCATATCGTAGATTTGTTAATGGCTCCTCAGTTAGGCACAACTTAGTTCAAATCCTTGCCCTGGGTAATTTGTGGGCAAGTCAGTTAACCTTCCTGAGGCTCCGTTTATTTTCTGAGAAATAAAATTATCAACTTCTTCATAGGGTTGTTATGATATTTAATGGGATAGCATACTTAGAACGACACACAGTAAGCACACAATAAATTCTAATTATCTGCCTTTCACCTCTGCTTACTTTTCTTTACTTAGTGTCGTTTAGCTTCTGTGTTCTACCCTTCCCTATAATTAGAACTGTTTGCTAAGGTTATTTTAACAGTACTCCACTTTCTTTTTGAAACTCTGTTTTCCTTTGGCTTTTTGTGACACCATTTAGTTTTGGTTCTTGCTTCTCAAGCTCTTCTTGTATGGATTCTGGAGCCAAATTGCCTGAGTTTGAATTGCAGCATTACCACTTTGTAGTTATGTGACCTTGGCCAAGTTTTCTAACCTCTCTGGCCTCTGTGTATTCATCTTTAAAAGGAGATACTAGTAATAATTACCCCAGAGGGTCGATTTGAGGGGTAAATGAAACACATATAAAATGCTTTGAGAAGTGCTTGGCAATTGTTGTTGTTGTTGTTAAGTGCCGTCGAGTCGTTTCCGACTCATAGCGACCCCATGCACAGCAGAACGAAACACTACCCGATCCTGCACCAGCCCCACAATACTTGAGCCCATGATCGCAGCCACCGTGTCAATCCATCTCGTTAAAGGCCTCCCCCTCTTTCGTCGACCCTCCACCCTACCAAGCATGACATCCTTCTCCAGGGAATGGTCCCTTCT
>NW_006921602.1:11720146-11728575 GCF_000298275.1 Orycteropus afer afer | reverse complement strand
CTTTCTGGTATTCTTTGCCTTGAGCCAAGATCCATCTGACAACAGCTATGATATCCCTTGTTCCACATCCTCTTCTGAATCCGGCTTGAACCTCTGGAAGGTCTTTGTCAATATTAAGCAATAAATAAAAGGTTGCTTCTATTTCATGGATATTGTCATTTTTAGACTTCTTTCTTTTTGTTTTCTTCCTGGATTTACTCCTTTAAAACGATGATATTCCTTCGGTTCTCTCCCCAGCTTGCTTTTTTTTTTTTTTTTTTTTTCCCTCTCTCTATGCTGTCCTTGAGCTATCTCACCCAAGCACACTTAAGACTTCTATCTACTTCCCTGACTTTTCTCCTAACTTTCAGTCCTATAAATCCAGCTACCTACAGTGTGTCCAGATTTGAGCTTGTTTTCTGATTCTGGTCAATTTATTGTTGCTGTTGTTTTCTTGTATGTCCTGTCTGAGATAATGGCACTAGAAACCTTATCCCCTTGACATTGAGTTGGTTAACAACTCCTGTTGATTTCACCTCATCATAGCCTACTGGACTGTTATAGTGAGTATCTAACATGTCTTCTTACTTTCTGATTAATTGCCCTCAAAGCCAAAATAAAAAAAAATTAAAAATATAATTGGATTATGACGCTTTGCTTCTTGAAACTCCACAGTGATTTTTTTTTACCACAACATATAATCTCCCACTACTTTCTCCAACCCCTCTGTGCTCAGCTATTTGTGGCTCCCTCTCAGGCCCTGTATTTGGTATTGCCTCTGACTAAAATAACCTAATCCCTCTTATCTTTTTGTTGTATTCATGGCTTAAACTCAGCTGAAATGTCACACTTCTATACCAGGTAGATCCAAGTGATTCTACCCTCTTTGTATTTACCTTTTGTTTTAATCCTTCATGACATTGCTTTAATTATTTGCTTACATTTGTCTTTCCCACCATACCTGGGGGCAGAGATCATATTAGAGTCATCATTTAGCATAGTTACGTACTTAACACACAGTAGCTATTTAATCTTTCTGAATGAAGAATGAAATACAGAAAAAGAAAAATTAGGAACCAAATTAGGCTCTAAGTAAAGCAAGCATGCTAAACTACTTCCTTTTTTTTTGTTGTTGTTTTGTTTTGTTTGTATTTCAATAGAGTTGTTATGTGGGTAGATTGGAGTGTCTTGATTTCTTCAGATACTTGAAAAGGCTTTAATGATACTCTTGATGACATGTCAGTGAAATGTGGACTGGGCAGTGATACAGTTGGGTGACTTTATAGCTGGCTGAAGAGGTCCATTTAAAGAGTATTGATTACTAGATGTTTGTCAGGTAGGATGGAGGTGGTATAGCACAAGACTGTGCCTTTGGTACAGTCTTGTTAAACGTTTTAATTAAAACTGCAATGATTAAATAGAAGTATGCTTATAAATTTGTACTGATAATAGTGGTTAGAACTTTTTTGGTTATAAATGATAGAAAGAAACCTGGCTCAAGCTAGTTTAAGCAACAAGTAATATTTGTAATTTCCCATGAATGGGGTTTATTAGGTTCATGCAGAGGCTCCAGCCATGGCACCAGGACTCTGTCTTTGCTTATCTCCCTATTCTGCTTTCCCCTGAGTTGGCTTTATTCTTACGCAAGCCTTCGTGTGTCAGGAGAAATGGCCAATGGCAGCTCCAGACTTCATTAGTTATTACAGCTTAAAGTACCAAAGGAAAAAAGACTATATAGTTTGTGAAAATCCTATTCAGTATAGTTTTTGTAGACCTTGGTCCACTCCTATAGTGGAGTGAGGTTAGGGGAAAGGATTTCCTACAGAAATTTCTCTACCTAAAGAAAAGGGAAAGGAAAGCATGATGAAAGGCCAAAACTGTGCTGCTGTGAACCACTACAGAGGGAAAGCTCAAGCACTGAATATCTGAATAAACATTGACGATGTCATTAATTAAAAAAACCATACTCACTGCTGTTGAGTCAATTCCTACTCACAGCGACCCCTCCTTGGGTTTCCAAAGTGGTATCTCTATGAACTTCCATTGCCCAGTCTTCTGAGGAGTGGCTGCTGGGTTTAAACCATCAGCCTTCTGGTTAGCAGTCAAAAGCCTTAGGCACTATGCCACCAGAGCTCCCTGACAATGTCATAAGAGACTGGAAAGATGGAATTAACAAGATATTATTATTATTATTGACAAATATTTATTGAACTTCTGTGTGCTGGGCACTATACACTAAGTGCTTTGCATTCAGTTAATTGTTACAGTAAGCTTATTAAATATAGGTACCTTTGAGATTATTATTTACAGAAGGGAAACTGAGGCTCAGAAAGACACATTATTATGCATAATGTGTCTGTTGTTATTAGGTGCCGTCGAGTCAGACCCGACTCTTAGCGACTCCTCCTTGGGTTACCGAGGCAGTATCACTACGGAAGTAGATTGCCCTATCTTCCTTCCGAGGAGTGGCTGGTGGGTTCCTAATGTGTCTATGGCCATCCAAATGTTTAGTTTATGTTTTAGGAGGATTAGCATTTGAAGTTTATAGTAGTTACCTACATGTATTTATTACATGAATAAATAATGTGTAGAACAGTATATATAGTACTTTGACAGCTATGCAAAAAGAATAAAGGGAAAAATACATATAAGCAAACAAATACATATGCATCATGTTGGTTGCTTCTGGGGAAAGAAAGTGGGAATCAGGGATGGGAGAGAATCTTTTCACTGTATATCCTTTGCTACTGTCTACAAGTATGTGTCGCTTAATGTGAAATAGGACATTATATGATTTGGACATAGTACAAACAGCGTATTAAAATATTTTGAGAACCCATTTCCAGTCTTCCTTGTTGCTTCTGATGCTGCTGCTAAAGTTGGCAGTGTGGGCTGGTGGGAGGATAGGTTGGCAGCAGCAGTGGTGTGGTTGAGAGGGTGGCTGCTAGAGCGTAGCTAGAGGAAGCAAGCAGGGAGGAAGGTGAGTGCACCCAACCCTGCCTGTAGCTTACCTGTGGCCCAGTGCTGCACGAGTCTGAGTTTGGGTTCTATAAAACCATTAGAAGGAAGTAATAAACAAAAGGAGAGCTGCTTTCCCTTTTTATTAAAAAAAAAAAACAAAAAACTTACGGGCAGGGACATATATGCAGTTGGACATTGCTGGAACAAGCGTTAAGTGACGTATACCTATATTTTTAGTTAAAAATAATAATCAACGGTGAAAGTACAAAAACTTATAAAACCTGAGTAATTAAAAGTTTGAGTAGGAAAAGATCCTGGGAAGTTTAATGGATTCAAAATTCAATATGAGCTTTCAATGAAGAGTAACTTGCCTGTTAGAATAGCTAATAATAGCTGTCATTTGAGATTGCCGCAATACTGTATGCATACTGTTAGTGACTTGATATATGTTATAGAATTTAATCTTTTCAACTACCCCAATAAAGTAGTTTTCTACCCCCACCCAGGTAATTGGAGGTGGAGTTCAAATAGAGACTAGATAACTGCCTATTAGAGGAAAGATTTCACCCTTGGATGTGTAGCTAGTTAGCTGATCTTTAAAGTTCTTCTGAACTATGATGCTGTGATTTCCTTTGTGCCTGTTCTTTTAGGAACATATACATGATAGGAATGTGCTCTCTAGCAACCCAGATCTGCCTTGCTTCTTAAGGTGCCTTCTGGGTAGAATGATCTTTCATCAGTATCATCTGTTGTTCCCTTTCTATTCCATGAATCTTACATGGAAGTTAGTCAAAATCACTGAATCTTCTGGGACCTTCTAGAACATAAAATCATGTAGGAGAGACTTGGACAATGGAGCCTATCTAAGTAGATGGTCATTTTCTCCTTGGCTCAACAATGCTGAAGTGTGTATAATCAAGTGTTGACCCAATACTGTACAACACTTTCAGAACACTTTGAAATTTTATCTATAGTTTTAGCCTAATTATCAAGGGCAAGGAAAGTTTCTACAGGAAATGGTAACCCCTGGTTAATTAAGGACCCATTAAAAAATTTCTTTCACTTAATGGCATTTTTAATTTCTGAACTATTAAGTTATAATTTCAGAGATGTTTAATTTATCCTTGGCAATTTCAAAGCAGACAGGCACTGGATAAAATGAGTCCTCCTTTCTCTGTAAGGGTAAGGGTGGATTTTGTCAGTAGTTAAGCCTGTTGTTGTTAAGCATCTTCAAGTCAGTTCTGATTCATAGCAAACCTATATATGACAGAATGAAACACTGCCTAGTCCTTTGCCATCCTCACAATCCCTGCTATACTTGAGCCCATTGTTGCTTTCACTTTGTCGATCCATCTCATTGAGGGTCTTCTCCTTTTTCTCTGACCCTGCACTTTAACAAACATGATATCTTTCCCCAGGGATTGGTCCCTTCTGACCACGTGATCGAAGTAGATGATGCAAAATCTGGTCATTCTCCCTTCTAAGGAGTATTTTGGCTGCACTTCTTTCAGGACAGATTTGTTCGTTCTTTTGGCTGTTCATTATATTTTCAGTATTCTTTGCCAGCACCATTCAAAGGCATCAGTTCTTCTTCAGTCTTCTGTTATTCATTGTCCAGCTTTCACATGCATATGTTGTTGTTGTTGTTGTTATGTGCCATTGAGTCAGACCCGACTCATAGAGACCCCTCCTTGGGTTTCCAGGGCAGTATTACTACGAAGTAGATTGCCCTATCTTCCGTCTGAGGAGTGGCTGGTGTGTTTGAACCGCCAGCCTTCTGGTTAGCAGTCAAGTGCCTTAGACACTATGCTACCAGAGCTCCTTCACATGCATATGAGGCAGTTGAAAATACCATGGCTTGGATTAGGTGCACTTTAGTCTTCAAAGTAACATATTTGCTTTTCAACACTTTAAAAAGGTCTTTTGCAGCAGATTTGCCCAGTGCAATATGATGTCTGATTTCTTGACTATTGCTTCCATTGGTGTTGACTGTGGATCGAAGTAAGATGAAATCCCTGACAATCTCAGTCTTTTCTCCATTTATTGTGATGTTGCTTATTGGTCCAGTTGTGAGGATTTTTGTTTTCTTTATATTGAGATGTAATCCATACTGAAGACTGTAGTCTTTGATCTTCATCAGTAAGTGCTTCAAGCCTTCTTTACTTTCAGCAAGAAAGGTTGTGTCATCTGCATATCACAGGTTGTTGATGAGTCTTTCAATCCTCGTGCCACATTCTTCTTCATATAGTCCAGCTTCTTGGATTATTTGCTCAGCATACAGATTGAATGGTGAAAGGATACAACCCTGACACATGTTCTTCCTGATTGTAAACCATACAGTATCCCCTTGTTCTGTTCGAACGACAGCCTCCTGGTCTATGTATAGGTTCCTCATGAGAACAGCTAAGTGTTCTGGAATTCCCGTTCTTTGTAATGTTATCCATAATTTGTTATGATGCACACAGTCAAATCCCTTTGCATAGTCAAAAAAACACAGGTAAGCATTTTGCTAATATTCTTTGCTTTCAGGTAAGATCTATCTGACATCAGCAATGCTATCCCTTTGTGGTGGTTAAGTTTGTGTATCAGTTTGACTGGGTCTGGTTGAGTGGCTGGGCAGCTGGTGGTAGTTATTCCCCATGATGAGACTGGCAATCAACTCCATGGTGGGACCTATAAGAAGCAGCTTTGGGAATGGTCTCTAGCTTATGGCACACTTGAACCCTGCATGTAGCCGTGTCATTGTTCAGCAGCCTGCCATGCTCTGCCGACCTTGGGACTTTCAATGGACTTGAATTAATGGCCTGCCTTGTGGTTTTGTAACATTGGGACTATGCCTTTTCACTTGTCGACCTTGGGTTTGTCAGCCTCAGAAGCTAGCAGCTGCCTGAGTGGAGAGATGCCTCTAGCTTCAGTGGGCCGGGAGCAAGAGGCAGAGCTGAACTCCAAGGTCATGGGGCTTTCACACAGCCCCTAGAGCCTGGTGCTTGGAACTTGGACTTCTAGCCTCCTGAACTGTAAGATAATAAACTCCTGTTTGTTCAAGCCATCCCATTTGTGGTATATTCTTGTCAGAGCGGCACTAGGTAACCAGCTTCTTGGATTATTTGCTCAGCATACAGATAATCGCATAAGTATGGTAAAAAGATATAACCCTGACACATATTCTTCCTGGTTTTAAACCATATAGTATCCCCTTGTTCTGTTCAAATGACAGCCTCATGGTCTATGTACAAGTTCCTCATGAGAACAGCTAACTGTTCTGGAATTCCCATTCTTGACAGTGTTATCCATAATTTGTTATGATGCATGCAGTCAAATGCCTTTGCATAGTCAAAAAAACCACAGATAAGCATCTTTCTGATATTCTTTGCTTTCAGCTAAGATCCATCTGACATCAGCAATTCTATCCCTTGTTCCATGTCTTCTTCTGAATCCAGATTGCATTTCTGAAAGTTCCCTGTCAATATACTGCTGCAAACATTTTTTAATTATCTTCAGCAGAATTTTATGTGCATGTGAAATTAATAATAGTGTTTAATATTCCACATTCTGTTGGATCGCCTTTCTTTGGTATGGGCACAAATATGGATCTCTTCCAGTCAGTTGGTCAGGTAGCCACCTTCCAAATGTCTTGTCATAAATGAGTATGTGCCTCCAGTGCTGCATCCATTTGCTGAAACATGTCAATGGGTATTCCATTAATTCCTGGAATCTTTTTTTTTTTTTTTTTTTTGCCAATCCTTCAATGAGCTTGGACTTCTTCCTTCAATACTGTGGGTTCTTGATCATGTGCTGCCTTCTGCAAAGATTGAATGTTGACCAATTCTTTTTGGTACAGTTACTTTGTATTCCTTCCATCTTCTTTTTATGCTTCCTACATTGTTCAATATTTTGCCCATAGAATCCTTCAGTATTGCAACCTGAGGCTTTAATTTTTTTCTTCGGTTCTTTCTGGTTGAGAAATGCCAAGTGTATCCTTCCCTTTTGGTTTTGTAATTCCAGGTCTTTGCATATTTCATTATAATACCTTGTCTTCTTGAGCTGCCCCTTGAAATCTTCTGTTCAGCTCTTTTATTTCAACATTTTTTCCATTCACTTTTGCTACTGTCTGTTCAAGAGCAAGTCTCAAGAGTCTCTTCTGACATCCATTTTCGTCTTTTTCTTTTCCCTTTCCTGGCTTTTTAATGACCATTTGCTTTCCTCATGCATGATGTTCTTGATGTCACCCCACAACTCATCTGGTCTTCAGTCATTGGTGTTCAGTTCATTAAATCTCTTCTTCAAATAGTCTCTAAATTCAGGTGGGATATAATCAAGGTCATATTTTGGCTCTTATGGCCTTGTTTTTATTTTCTTCAGCTTCATCTTGAACTTACATATGAGTAATTGATGGTCTGTTCCACAGTCAGCTCCTGGCTGTGTTTTGACTGATGGTCTTGAGCTTCTCCATCATCTCTTTCCACAGATATAGTTGATATGATTTCTGTGTATTGTATCTGGAGGTCCACATGTATAGTCACCACTTATGTTGTTGAAAAAAGGTATTTGCAATGAATAAGTCATTGGTCTTGTAAAATTCCATCATGCAATCTCCGGCATCATTTCTGTCACCAATGCCATTATTTTCCAACTACCAGTGTTTCTTCATTTCCAACTTTCACATTCCAGTCACCAGTGATTATCAGTACATCTTGATTACATATTTGGTCAATTTCAGACTGCAGAAGTTGGTAAAAATCTTCAATTTCTCCACCTTTTGCTTTGGTGGTTGGTATAAATTTGAATCACAGTTGCATTAACTGGTCTTCCTTGTAGGCATATGGGTATTATCCTATCACTGACAGCATTGTACTTCAGGATAGATCTTGAAATGTTCTTTTCAACAACAAATGTGATGCCATCCCTCTTCAATTTATCATTCCTGGCATAGTAGTCCATGTGATTGTCTGATTCAAAATGGCAATGCCAATCCATTTCTGCTCACTAATACCTAGAATATCAATCTTTATGCAGTCCATTTAATTTTTTACAACTTCTAATTTTTCTAGATTAATACTTTGAACATTCCATGTTCTGATTATTAATGAATGTTTGTAGCTGTTTCTTCCTATTTTATGTCATGCCCCATCAGCAAATGAACGTCCTGAAAGCTTTACTTTATCTGTGTCATTAAAATCAACTCTACTTTGAGGCAGCAGTTCTTCCCCAATCATATTTTGAGTGCCTTCCAACCTGGGGGGCTCATCTTCCGGCACTATATCAGAGAGTGTTTCACTGCTATTCGTAAGGTTTTCCGTGGCTAGTTCTTTCAGAAGTAGATGGCTGCTTGAACAATTTCTCTTAGAAAGATCAGCACGAGGCCAGTCCCCATGAGGTGGAGGTTAAAGACGTCCCAAATGTCCAAACTACCATGCCACTCCATCATTTCAGACATTAACTCCTCCTCTTCCTCCCAGTAATTTCCCCAGTCTTAGGGTTCTGTATTT
>NW_006921602.1:11704541-11719711 GCF_000298275.1 Orycteropus afer afer | reverse complement strand
ACCACCCCAAATAGGCATGGATAATGGGATTTACAAAACATCACAGAATGGAGGACAATGGCTAGAAGGGCCACATCAAGCAATTCACTGCAATGGCCCTATCCTTCTTCCCAGTCTTTCGTAGTCTGGAAGCTCTGCTGAAACCTGTCCACCATAGATGATCCTGCTGGTATTCGAAGTACTGGTAGCATAGCCTCCAGCCTCACAGCAACATAAAAGCCGCCACAGTACAACACACTGACAAACAAGTGGTGGAGTTAACCATTGATAATTTATTCACTTCAAAAACAACTAAGAGTACCTCATTCTCCCAACCCACCAAACCAAACCCATTGCCATCAAGTCAGTTATGATTCATAGCAACCCCCATAGGGTTTCCAAGGCTGTGTAAATCTTTACAGAAGTAGATTGCCTCATCTTCCTCCCATGGAGCAGGTGGTACATTTGAACCACCAACCTCCTGATTAGCAGTCAAAATACCTTACCCCACTGTACCACCAGAGCTCCTGTCCTCATTCTTCCAGATTTTTTATATATCCATTTATTACTCAGTTGCAATAATTTATTAATACCTAATAGAGTTTTTGGATGGTGCAAGCAGTTAAAATGTGTGTTATCCTGAAAGGTTCAGATCCATCCAGTGATACCATGGAAGAAACGCCTAGCAATCTTTACAGCCACTGAAAACTGTTGGAGTGCAGTTCTACTTGAAACACAGAGTTGTCCATGGGGTCTCCATGAGTTGGAATAGACTAGAAGGCAATGGGTTTTGACATTTGCAGTGCTGTTATTAAACCAAGGAGCTCTTGTGGCGTAGTGGATAAGGCATTTGGCTGCTGACCACAAGGTCAGTGGCTCAAACCCACCAGTGCTCTGTGGAAGGAAGATGGGGTGATCTACTTCCATAAAGATTTACAGCCTTGGAAACCCAGTGGGGCTCGTTGTGAGTCAGAATTGACTCAATGGCTGGTGTTAAAACAATGTGGGTAAAATAGCTGGCTAGCCCCTTAACATGAATCAAAGTCATGGTACCAAATTGTACTTACTCACTCATTGCCATTAAGTCGATTCCAACTCATAGCGACCCCCATCGGGTTTCCAAGGCTGTAAATCTTTATGGAAGTAGACTGCCTCATTTTTCTTCCATGGGATTGCTGGTGGGTTCAAACCACTGACCTTTTTGTTAGAAGCCATATGCCTTAACAGCTGAACCACCAGAGCTCCTTAAATTGTACTAGTAGTCATCACATTATTCACAATTATGTTGTTGTTGTTGTTGTTATGTGCCGTCAAGTTGGCCCCAACTCATAGCGACCCCTCCTTGGGTTTCCGAGATGATATCACTACAGAAGTAGATTGCCCAACCTTCCTTCTGAGGAGTGGCTGGTGGGTTTGAACCACCAGCCTTCTGGTTAGCAGTCAAGTGCCTTAGGCACTGTGCTACCAGAGCTCCTATGCACAATTATACTCTCATTTAAAAAAAAAAAAAAAAGTTTCACCTTAAAATGTCCTTACTAAATTAGTAAAAATTACTAATTTTATTGAATCTTGATCTTTAATGCACAGCATTTTATATTCTGTATGATGATATGGGAAGTACGCATAAAGTGTTTCTACTGCATGCCAAAATACAATGGTTATTTCTAGGAAAAGTAGTTGTGCAATTGAGGTAACCAGTTTTCTCTTGGAATGCCATTTTTATTTGAAAGAACAACCGATAAATTATGGTTATTCAGACTTAGATATTTGGCAGACAAGGAAAGGAGACTGTTATTTCAAGGAAAACACCTGACAGTGTTTGTTGGTAATGAAAAAATTTGTGTTTTAAGACAAAATTACAATTTTTGAAAATTTCTATTGTCCTTCCTATGAGCTTAATACTTACTTTTCTGATACCATAAGAGGCAATATTAAAGAATGTGACTTTTTTTACATTGATTAGTGAATGTGTCAGCATTTGAAAGAGCTAATAGTAACTTAATGAGCCAGTATTTTCCAAATGACCAATGCATGACTTTTTTTTTTTTTAATGCATGGGTAATAGAAACATGCAAAGTAGAAGATAGACCGATGAATTTTAATGTAATAGAGACAAAAAGTTCATTGATAAAGTTTGTGATTCCACATTGCCACTAATATTTAAGAACCATTGCTGTAAAGTGTTGGTGTTGTATCAAAGAATTTCCATCCGAATTTCAGAATTTCCATCTGACAAGGCTATTAAAATACATGTGCGTGTGCATAAATGTATTTGTGTATGTATTATACGTGTATAATTCACTGAATATCTGTGCAATACAGTGGCTGCAACAGTGGGCTCAGGTATAAACAAGGATTGTGAGGCTGGTGCAGGACCAGGCAGTGTTTCGTTCTGTTATACATAGGGTTGCTGTGAGTCAGAGCTGACTTGACAGCACCTAACAACAACTAACAAATATCTTATCTGTGCAAGGCCGATTTTCTTTATACGTGTGCATCAGCCAAAACATTTCAGCAACACATTAACGCAGAAGTGGATATGTGTGAGAACTGAGCTGTCTTCTTTTAAACCAGACATTAAAGAGATTTGTAAAAATATAGGACAATGTCACTCTTTTCTTTTTTGCCTTTCTTTTGAAGAACTATAGCTGTTTTTATTTAAAATGTTATGTAAATATATAAATCTTCATTGCCATTTTAAATGGTACATATTATTATTTTAGTTTCTAATGTGATATCATTAGATATATCTCACACAAATAAAAGTTATTTGGGGTTCTCTTTTTCTTATTAAAATCATCTTTTTATTTTGAGGTAGTTGTAGTAAATAATACAGAGAGGCTTTGTGTATCCTTTGCCTAATTTCCCCTAATGGTAATATTTTGCAAAACTGTAGTATAGTTATCACAACCAGATATTGACGTTGATACAATTCATCTGTTTTTCAGGTTTCCTCAGTTTTACTTGTACTCCTGTGTGTGTGTGTGTGTTCTGTGCGGTTTTATCACATGCGTATTCAGCAGACAGTGAAGATACAGAACAGTTTCAGCACCATAAGAGTCCCTTGTGTTGCCCTTTTACTCCCCTACCCACTTCATTTCTGCCTTTCCCAGCCTTAATCCCTGGTAACCACTAGTCTTTTCTCCGTTTCTATAATTTTGTCATTTCAAAATTGTTATTTTTATGTTAATTAATACAATTAAAGTTTGTCTTTTTAAACTTCTAATATGATAAACATAATAGATGTGTTGGGCATAAATAAAAGCTCAGTTTTTAAGAGTATAAAGCGTTCTTGAGACCAAAAAGTTTGAAAACAGCTGGCTGAGAGTTGTTGTTGTTATGTGCCGTCAAGTCGGACCCAACTCATAGCGACCCCTCCTTGGGTTTCCGAGGCAGTATCACTACGGAAGTAGATTGCTCCATCTTCCTTCCGAGGATTGGCTCAGAGTAGGGACATTATTTCCCCTTCCTAAACTGCAGTGGAACAAGATTTGGTTTTTGATGTCTCAGTTTGGAACTTTAATATTTTCTCATAGGAACATCACTGTGGATGATGATTAGGTTCTTTAGTATAGTTCAGTCTAGTCATGTGTGGACTCTGACAGTTATAATTCTGAATGATCCAGAATCACAGCTGTAGCTTTGTGTTGTGCTCACCTTGTTTGGTTTGTGGGGTTTTTTGTTTGTAGAACAGAGTAGAGATGACACACTCTAGTACTGATTTTTTTTTTTTTTTTTTTTTTAAGGAAATAGTACATGGAATAAGAGGTAAATGGGGTATGTTCAGGAGAGGAAGTACTTGTAAGCAAAGGATGAATTTTTCTCAGAGTCTTTATTCTTGGGAAGCTAATTCTAGTGCTTCCCTTGGAATGATACAGGAATGAGTGGTATCATCAGCCTTCTGTGGAAAAAAATGCAGGCAGCTTCAGACATAGTACTTAGGTTCCTATCATCACTCATCAGCTGCAAAGTTAATAGCTTTGCTAAAGGAAAATGTCATGAATTTAAAGCAGGCAGATTGTAGAGAAGACAGTAAGAATAGAGGCAATGCTTCATTCAGCAAAAATCTTTGCCATGGTAATGAACACTGCCGTGTCATTTGTGTTGCATTGATTTTGCTTATAGGATTTTGTTGTTGTTGTTGTTGTTGTTGTGAAATTTCCACCATAGCTTATCCATCCCCACACACTGGGAATTTAGACAGTATTGAATATTGGGATTTTTTTATCTGCTATCTCCTAATCTTTACCAGAAGAGGTCTTTAGGGTCTGAACCTGCAACAGTTTAGGGGATCACTGCAGGAGAGCTCCCCGTGGCTAGTCTACCGTCTTCAAATTAGGCATTCACACACCTGCATTTTCTAAGAGCACGCTGAAACAGCCTTCACTGCTGACCTTGCCCAGGTAATGATTAGCTGAAATTGAGTGCTAAAGTAAGTCTTCTGTGAATAATAGAATATGTTGCTTCTAAGAACTATCTGATGTCTGGGTATGGTGCTGACCCCTTTCTTTTTTTCTTTGCTTTTTGATACAAGATACATATTTTTTTTTAATTAACCAGAGTTACAATCAAGTTCTTTTTCAAAGCAGCCTTAGTAATATCTGGAAGCTCAGCCAACCAGCAGATTTTTCTCTTTTTTTAAATAAGGAGATACAAGGTCAAACTATGGTGTTTGAAGAGGGGTTGGGATTTCCTCCTCCACCAATAGTTAAATGTGTTGTTTGGGCATTTACTCCAGATATTCTATTCCATTTTGGCAAAAGCTTCGTAGAAAGGAGGAATTCAGATTATTCCATGATTTTTACCTACCAGCCTCTCACAGCAAAGAACTGCTGATTTTTCAGAATAAACAAAAATAATCCTTCATTTAAAAAAATAATAATAATACAGTAAACTCATTTATTCTCAATATTCCAGCCAATAGAAGGCAATTCAGATAATTGAAGATTCCCCCCACTCCTTATTTCAAATGGACAGAAATAAATAACATAAATTAGTAAATGGAATTTTTTTAATTACCTGCTTTTCTTTTTAATAACCCATAATAAGACTTTGTGAGTAAATAAAATTGTATATAATACATTAGCAGGGTAAGTATTTAAATGTTTTCCTTGAATTAGTAAGCATTTGTTCCCATCCCTATACTCTGTACACCTGTATTACTATTAATTAGTATTGCTGATGCTGAGTCACTGTAAAATCTTGAAGGACTTTTAGAATTGTCAAAGAAAGAGAACATCTTATTAATACAGTATGCAGTGTATTTGATGAAATTTTACTTTGTAAAAATTTACATTTTACAGTCTTATCTGAAGGAGGTCTGGTAGCATAGTGCCTGAGGCATTTGACTGCTAACCAGAGGGCTGGAGGTTCAAACTCCTGGTAAGGAAGGTTGGGCAATCTACTTCGGTAGTGATACTGCCTGGGAAACCCAAGGAGGGGTCTGTATGAGTGGAGTCTGACTCCAGGGCACATAACAACAACAACAACAACAACAAAGTCTTCTCTGATAATTCTGAATAAATCTGAGCATTCATCTGTTATCCCCAGTTATCTTTCATTTTGATAATAGGGAGTTTCTTAGAGCTACTGTAGTTATCAGTAGAACCATCTTCCTCTCTGCCTTTTGACTGCAAAGGTAAAAATTAAGAGACTTATATTGGGGGCGGGGGGAGCCTATCCCAAATATTTCTTCAGTACATTTTCTATCCTTAAAATTATGTTTCTGCAGCCTTGAAGATTTCATTCTCAAGTGTAGGAGGCACTTGAAGTTAGTGTAGAATTACTTTTATGAGGAGATTAATGACTCTGGCCTTCCTCTTTTCTTCTCTCCAGTCGCCATTTCTGTGTCACTTGCCTACCAGCACTCAGATCCCTAATAAATGCTATTAGACTAATATCTAAAGATGAATTGAAAAGAAGTTTAATTAAAAGATAAAAGACATGAACTGTTGGGAAACCAGAAATTTGCATATTTAACTTCTCTGTAAATCACTTTCAAGTTTTTGTTTTGTTTTGTTTACTTGCCCAATTCAGCTGGGCCCCAGGAGCCATAGTGGCACTTCTTAGCATTTCAAAGACTGAGAATTGTCTTAGCTTTAGTTTTGTAGTTGTTGAGGCATTTAATGACCTTAATTTTCTTATATTCGTATTCCTCATTTTCCCTGTTGGCAACCTCTTGATAATCTCTGCCCTTACTATCTTAGGTATATGGGAAAGATGGCAAAATGAGTCCTTTTCTGATTTTTAGCCTCTCCTCGTGAAGATTTGCTTATTCCAACTCTGGTAGCATAGTGCCTAAGGCACTTGACTGCTAACCAGAAAGCTGGCGGTTCAAACCCACCAGACACTCCTCGGAAGGAAGGTTGGGCAATCCTACTTCCGTAGTGATACTGCCTCGGAAACCCAAGGAGGGGTCGCTATGAGTCGGGGCCAACTCGACGGCAAATAACAACAACAACAACAAATAGTAGAATATGAAATTTCATAAAGCCACCTGGGTTATTAGATGAATATTACAGAGTTGCTTAATGTATGCGCTGTGGCTTAATGTAGATTATAGATGTGACCAGACAGTAATTAGCAGAGCTGAAGCTGTAATTAAACACTATTGTACTGCTTTGTGATTTCTCCTTGGATTTTTGTTGCAAAATAGAAGGAAACTGAATACAGGTATCCTCCACTTTTCAAAAGTTCATTTTATGCCACTTTTCTTTTACAAAAGATCTACATTAGTACCTGTTTTGCTATCTGAAAAAAATCCAAAGAGGATTTTCACTTTTACAAAAAAAGGCAAAACTAGTGTTCATTGTTTTGCAGCGAGCCGTTAAAAAGGCAATGTATACCTTGAGCATCCACCTTGAGCAGTGAGAGTGGCATCACCAAACTCCTTCCCCAGAACTACACTCACATACATTATTTCTACTTTATATACCAAAAACCAAACTCGCTGTCAGTCAATTCTGACTCATAGCAACCCCCGTTGGGTTTCTGTTCTGGCTACCTAGTGCCACTCTGATAAGAAATATACCACAAATGGGATGGCTTGAACAACAGGAGTTTATTCTTACAGTTTGGAGGCTTTAAATCCAAGTTCAAAATGCCAGGCGCTAGTGGCAGGGTGAAAGCCCCTCAGCCTTGGGCTTCAGCTCTGCCTCCAGCTCCCAGCCCACTGAAGCTAGAGGCATCTCTTCACTCAAGACAGCTGCTAGCTGCTGAGGCTAAGCCCAAGGTTGACAAATAAAATGGCACAGTCCTGATGTTACCAGACCACAAGGCAGACCATTAATTTAAATCCATTTTAAGTCCCAAGGTCAGCAAAGCACGGCAGGCTGCTGAACAATGACATGACTACATGCAGGGGCCAAGCATGCCATGTGCTAGAGACTATTCCCAAGGCTTCTCCTTATATACAGGAAGCAGACCATATCCTAAACTCAGCTGCTTGTGGTAGATCCACCATGGAGTTGATTGTCAGTCTCATCATGGGGAATAACTACCACCAGCTGCCCAGCTACTCAACCAGGGCCAGGCAAGTTGACACACAAACTTAACTACCACAGTTTCCAAGGCTGTAAATCTTTACAGAAGCAGACTACCTCATCTTTCTTTCACAGAACAGCTCGTGGGCTCAAACCACTGAACTTTTGATTAGCAGCCAAATGGTTTAACCACTGCACCATCAGAGCCTCTTTCTTTATATAGGCTGTATTTATAATATCATTCTTCCTTCTACTACATGTTAATGTTATTTTAGCTTTTATGTGTTATTTGGTATGATAAGGTGTAAGTTATTTTTTGGATCTGGAAATGCTCAAAAATTTTTCCCATATAAGTCAACGGTAGTTGCTTCTTCACTTTACACCATTTTGGCTTATGAAAGATTTCATAGGAACACTCTACTTTTGGATAGCAGGAACCTGTAGTTCCAAACTTACAGGTGAATTCTTCATTTCTCATTTCTACAAATCTCTTTAATCAACTACATAAAGTTATCTTCATGCAAACCAAGATACTGAACCTCTGGTCAGGAAGTGCAGTTTGGCGCATACACATATTAATCATCTCGTGTATTTAGTCTGTTCTGTTAGTGATTGGGAGCTCTGGTGGTGTAGTGCCTAAGGCATTTGACTGCTAACCAGAAGGCTGGCAGTTCAAACCCACCAGTCATTCCTTAGAAGGAAGATTGGGCAGTCTAATTCCCTAGAGATACCGCCTGGGGTGGAGGGGCGAGGGAGGGGTCACTATGAGCTGAATCGACTCGATGGCAGTGAGTTTGGTTTTTTATTAGTGATTAGTTATCTAAATAAATTTTTTCTCTTGAGATGTCTGTCATGGGGTTTAATTTCACAAAGTGCTTTAATGCAGTAGTGTGTGTTCCCAGTGTTCATCTTAGATGTTTTCTGGATTTGATGGTGCAAAATTGAGAACTGGCCTTTATCTAGAATATAGTACATTTTCCATGGGCTTCCCACAGCACTGACTAACCTAGTAAGAAATGAAACCACTTCTAGAAAAGAACTGCTGCCCCTGATGGCTGAGAGAGAGAGAGAGAGGGAGGGTGTAGGTGTAGGTGTAGATGTAGGTGTCTCCCTGGGGAGTTACCTCCTTCTGTGCCTGAGATTGCTGCCTCAGGGTTGGAACAGTCGGCAGCAGGACATGTTCAAGCAAGCAGCCAGAAAGCTCACAAGAGTTATCTAGCAGATTTAGGCCAAGATCTTAGTCCAAAAAGGAGGATCTTGGAGGAATTTCTCTTGGCAGTAGAAGTAAATAATAAAAAGGGAACTAACCCTAAACAAAGGAAATGTACATACTGACAGTGGAATCTTCTCAGTTCTTCCCCAAGAGAAAGGCCAGAGAAATTGAGCTGAGGCCAAGAATAAATATGTTCTGTATACTCTGTCTCTAATTTCCCTTTTCTAGTGACTCTAAATGGTAAAATCTCCAGGAAGCTTTCTTTCCAAAGTGTTATAACCCACATTCTTCTAGCATTCCTGAATGGCCGTATGATTAGAGCTGGGTTTCAGCACTATATAGAGTAGTAAGGAGGCTCTAGTTTACTTTTTCTGTGGTGCTAGCAACCTCTTTGCAACTCTTCCTATTTTTGCCTTCAAACATGTGCATGGAAATTTTAAAGGGTCTTTTAAGGATTTTCCACATCCCAAGAAGGTTGCCAAATTAAATTATAAATGCTTGATTTTCAAAGAGCAAAAGAGCAAAAATGCCTTTTGGCATTTTTCATAATGCTTTCACTTCCATTTCATTTTAGGAGACAGGCAGAGTTAGGGAATTACAGGGTGGGGGATGAGTTGTGTGACAACAAGCAGATAAGGATAATGTTTTGGCAGTTCTTCAGGGACCAAAATTAGTCTAAGCATCAGAGTTTAAGCATTCTGTGGATTCTGACAGTGATGATCTGTCAATAGCAGGGACTTTCTAAGGCAAGAAGCCACAGCTAACTACAGAGAATGAATGTAATTCTCAGACCCCAGCTTCTAGAGTACTTATCATGGCCAGGAAGGCAGAGAGATGTGGTGTGTCTGTGTATGTATGTGTGTTTGGGGAAGAGAGTGGATTATGGAGTGGTAATCATGCAGTAGACTGTCCCAGAAAGAGTTATGTTGCAAAGCTGTCCAACAGCTCAGATTATGGATGCTTGTGTGACTCTCTCTGAATGTGGGTATGTTAAAGGATGACATTTTACCTAGACTGAAAGATCTTTCACAAGGGGAAAAGGATTCTGATCCCTTGACTCTCTTTTAGATCTGCTGATTGGTATAATGTCTAGTCTTGAGGCAAAAATAGTCAACGTGTATACTGAGTGACTTTATATGGGCAAGATTCTATACACAGGATTTGAGTACTATAGACTCAGAGTTGGTACTTAGTCAACCTGATAAATGCTATGATTAAAAGAGTTAAGAGATCCCTCTTCATTATACTTTTTCTGCTGTCACTACATATGTTGCATTTTTCTTGGAACCTAAGTAATTATGTTCATGAGAGGTTCTAGTTTTGGAGATAGATTGCTAGTCCTTGTTTTTGGTTATTTCTATATGTGTGCATACTGAACTGCATTTGCTAGATTTTCAAAGCTGCTATGGATTTGTTTCTGGATAGTAAAACATCTCCTGTTTCTTCCAGAAATCTTATATTGGATTTAAACTCCAAAAGGCCATTCTCATTAACCAACCACTCTTATAATCTCTGAGGATTAGAAACCTCTATCAGATTGCTCTCAGCTCTCCTATTGCTTTTAAGTAGATTTCCTTCTAGCTAAAGCTGTATTAGAGCCTCCCAGTCTTTCTGAAGTAGCATCCTAGGATCTGGACATTTCTCCCCTTCTTTATCTCCACCCATATTAGTGGATTTTACACCTGATTAATGTACTTTTCAAAAGACCCTGGGTGGCACACAGTTAAGTACTCGATTACTAGTGGAAAGATTGACAGTTTGAGCCCACCCAGAGGCACTTAGGAAAACAGGTCTACCAGTCTGCTTCTGAAAGATCATAGCCTTCAGCCTATTGAGCAGTTCTACTCTGCACGCATGAGGTTGCCATGAGTCAGAATCAACTATACATGAACTAACAACAACAAATGTACTGTTTATTGAATGCTAGATTGGTGAACAGAGTAGTGCTGGCAGTAGGGTATGCCTCAGAAATTGGGCCTTTTCGTTTTCATCAATGTGCTCTGTTACTATTGAAATCTGGCCCTGATTGCCTTTCACTAGAAATTTTTTAATGAGAGGAGAAAAATTAGTATTCTTATTTATATACTTTATAGGAAAGCTCACTAATGAAAAAAAAAAAAAATAAGAGCTTCTCGTAGCGCAAAGTACAGTCATCTGTATCACTAGATTTATAATGGTATCCTGAGCCAAAACTTGAAAGAAAGGACTAAAGTCTTATATTTAAGAGCCCTCTATACTCTGGCAGGAAAGAATGTAGGACCAGATTAAATACAAAGAAAGTGTTTCCTTTAAATGTTCCAACTGCAACTCAGCTATTACTTTCTCTTCTCCCACAGATGGAGTCCCCTGTCACCACACCAGCAGTGTTACCACTGCATCTTTTGGTGCCAGTGGTCAGTAATGACATCTCATCCCCCTGTGAGCAGATCATGGTTCGTACCCGATCAGTTGGGGTCAACACATGTGATGTGGCTCTAGCTACAGAACCCGAATGTCTGGGCCCCTGTGAACCTGGGACCAGCGTCAACCTCGAGGGCATCGTGTGGCAAGAAACAGAAGATGGTAAGTACTTTATGTAGTGTTGCCATCTCTTCTCGACCTTTTTCTGCAGGGGAGCCAGCAGGGGCTTATTGTTGTAAAAAAACCAAGTGTTTATTCAGAGCTTCAGATGTTCCTAGTGATACGCATGCAGATTACAACAAAACATCTTAGCAAATCTCCCAGCCTCTTCTAGTGATTGCCATTGCCAGTTTCTTAAGTTAATTATCTCCCCTTCTTCATAACTATTCAGCGGTGTTGGCCAGGTTATTCAAACTGTGTCTATACTCTCCACAACCCTCTCTATCATTTTATATGGGAGAATTAGAATATAAATGAACTTTTGGGTCAGGCTTGAAGAGAAAAAGTAATAAAAGGATGGCTGAGGGAATAAAGGGAAAAGAAAATAGTCACTCTTAAATTGACTTAGTGTTGGCTCATTGAATATGCTCCTCTTGCCTTTTTTTAACACCTGGAGGTACAGCCAGCTCCTTCTTCCCACTGGTTGCCTCATTACCCAGCCACCCACCCCACATTATGCATCTGTCACTTAGTGCAGATTTTATCAGCCTAGGCAACAGGGAAATGTTTACATGGTCTTGTTTCCAGGCATCTACTAAGCATTTGGCTCACTATAGGGTGCTGCTGCCCAAGGCTACCATCCAGACTTTTTGTATATTTAATTTGCCCCTTAGAACACAATCTCTTCTGCTCTGGAAGTCCATAAACCTGAAAAAATGTAATAGGAGTACGAAGGGGCTTAGCTAGGTATTTCAGATCCCTTGGTAGCATCTGGTTGCAATTTGATTTCAGCAAATTCTTTTTATAAAGAATCCAAGTCCTTGTCAAAGTATGTGTGGTTAGGGAGGCTGGGCCTCAGAGTCCCATCAGGTCTTTGCATCAGTAACCAGGCTTTCAAAGCATACCCACTCTGAGGAGTTTGGAGGCCCAGAGGAGCACAGCTAATTATCTCTGATTATCACAAGCTATCTTGTCAGTCTGCCTGTGGAAATTCAGGCGTTTCACTCTGGTCATTCTAATCAGATTCTGTTCCCCAGAATATTTTGTTGTGATTCAGTATTTATTTAAAGTCCCATGCATTAGGCACTCATGTGTTACAGGTTAAGAACTTTGTTCTTGGATCTATCATCTTTAGTGATACAGTAAAGCCTCAGCTTTCAGAATAACATTGCTGGCAAGCTTTTGTTGTGTGCCTGAAACCATAATGCAAAAAAATCCTATCATGATAGAAATAGGGCAGAGAGAGTAGACAGACGGTGAGCTTGAGTATATGTATACCACATACAATTAAGAAATCACAAAGTGCCTATCTCTGATTTAGAAAAAAAAAAAGTCATTAGCCTATGGCCAAACATCTGAATAGCCACAGAGTCTGTTGGAATGACAAACATATCCGGACCACAGCTCTTTCCACCAAACAACCTTCAGGGGCTCTTGCCTCAATGTATTGAACATAGAAGACATCAATTTCCTGTCTATTTGTTCTACCCATCTTTATAACTTTTTTTCTATGGGCAGGATGCTTTTTGTGCATGTGAACCAATAAGAACTTTTCAGGAGCATGAGGCTAACCCTTTCACTCTCCTGAGGACAGTGAAAACCTTTTTATCTGAGGGTCCCTGTTCTCCTTACATGTTGGGGATGTTAGCATAGGATTGTTTTGTACATCATTTGTTCTGACAAGCTCTTTGGTTGTCACTGGCAGCCTATTACCAAGTTTCCCTGTTATGCATTCTTAATGCACCTTGTACTTTATTTCATAGCACTTATCATAATGTGTAATTTTGTATGTAATTGTATGGTTATTCTATTAATGTCTATACTCCTACTGTTTAAAGTTACATGAGACCAGGGATTCTGTTTTGCTCACCATTGTATCCACAGCATTTAACATAGTACCTGGCACATGTAGTAAACACACATACCCTCAAAAAAACAAAACCCCAAACCCATTGCCATCAAGTTGATTGCAACTCATGGTGACCACATGTGTTACAGAGAACTGCTCCAGAGGGATTTCTTGACTGTGATCTTTATGGAAGCAGACCACCAGGCCTTTCTTTCATGGTGCCACTGGGTGGGTTTGAGCCACCAATCTTTAGGTTAGTACATGAGCACAAACCTTTTGTACTACCCAGGGACCAAGCACATGTAGTAGGCCCTCAGTCAACATTTATTTGAATAAATGAATATATGTATCCATGTCATTGTCATTTCTGTATACTTTCTCTGAAACTTAGAATAAAAATTGCTTTCACCAGGTTGGAGATCACTCTCATATATCTAGGCCTCCTGTTTTCAATATTAGGAGCTCTGGTGGTGTAGTGCCTAAGGCATTTAACTGCTAACCAGAAGGCTGGCGGTTCAAACCCACCAGCCATTCCTTGGAAGGAAGATTTAGGCAATCTAATTCCGTAGAGATACCACCTCAGAAACCCAAGGAGGGGCTGCCATGAGTTGGATCCGATTCGACAGCAGTGAGGTTTTGAGGTATATTCAGTATCAGAT
The DNA here is from genome assembly GCF_000298275.1 of Orycteropus afer afer. Classification (NCBI taxonomy): domain Eukaryota; kingdom Metazoa; phylum Chordata; class Mammalia; order Tubulidentata; family Orycteropodidae; genus Orycteropus; species Orycteropus afer. The sequence goes on along the minus strand of NW_006921602.1, from coordinate 11,705,971 downwards.
TTTGTCCCATTAACCTGTTTCAAGGGTTATTACCTCTCTTTTTTTTTCTTTCATCCCAAGGGAAAGAGAGACCTGTCCTGCAATGATAAACTCTTCTCCCTTTGCTTTCTGGCTTTCACCTGAACTGTCAAATGGTGAAGGTCTGAATTGGGATGAGATTGATCCACATTCCTTTTCATCTTCAGATAACACAGAGTTCCTACAAAGATCATTCTCTACAGATCTATAAGATCTAGTGTACTGAGCCAGTCCTCAAGCTAATCATAAGAACTATATACAGATACTTTAAAAAAAAATCCATCCATGGTTTTTGTTAGCCACCCAACTCTTTGTACTTCTGTCTTCTCTATTCCCAGCAAACTACTGCCTTCAAATAGAAAAGATCTTATAGTTTAGAGAGAATCTGAATGCTTGGCCTCTGAGGGGATGGAAGATTCCAAGGTCCCTAAAGAACTGAGCCATCTTGCAGAGGACAGGGTAGTAGGTAGGGCCTTACTTCTTCCTGGTTTCTTTGCCTGCCTGTCCTGCAGTGTTGCTTCCTTTTCTCTTTTATCTCTGACTTTAAACCTTGCCTTAGAGGTATTTTGAAACTGTTACAGGTTCCATTCTTTTTAGGTTGCTATTTATTAGTCGGGAGCTCTGGTAGCGTAGTGCCTCAGGCACTTGACTGCTAACCAGAAGGCTGAAGGTTCAAACCCACCAGCCACTCCTCAGAAGAAAGATGGGGCAATCTACTTCCGTAGTGATACTGCTTCGGAAACCCAAGGAGGGGTCGCTATGAGTCGGGTCTGACTCGACGGCACACAACAACAACAACCAACATTTATTAGCCAGCACTTCAAAGATCTTCCTTGACTAGGCTCTTCCTTGGGACTTCTGCTATTAAGACCACACAAGTGTCCCTTTGTGCCACCCAGAGACTCGTTAGAGTATCTTTTTTGTTGTTGTGTTGAGTTGAGTTGATTCCAACTCATAGCAACCCTATGTGACAGTTAAACTGTCCCATGTGGTTTTCTGGGCTGTAATCTTTACTGAAGCTGATCACCAGTCCTTTCTTCCACGGTGTCACTATGTAGGTTCAAACCACCAGCCTTTTGGTTAGCAATTAAGCAGAAAACCATTTTCACTGTCCAGGGACCTAAATCCTATGAGTGATGTCTATAAAAAACAGACATGTTGTTGTTGTTGTTAGGTGCCGTCAAGTCGCTTCAGACTCATAGTGACCCCATGCACAGCAGAACAAAACACTGCCCGATCCCGTGCCAGCTCCACAATCCCTGCTATACTTGAGCCCATCATTGTAGCTACTGTGTCAATCCATCTCATTGAAGGCCTCCCCCTCTTACGTCGACCCTCCACCCTACCAAGCATGACATCTTCTCCAAGGAATGGTCCCTTCTGACAACATGACCAAAATAGGTGAGACGAAG
>NW_006921602.1:11693071-11702061 GCF_000298275.1 Orycteropus afer afer | reverse complement strand
TTGAGTGGTGCCACATCAGCAAATGGCGTTCTCGAAAGCTTTTCCTTATCCATAGGAGTAAGGTTGGGTTTACTCAGATTATGCAGCTCTTTCCCAGTCCTATTTTGAGAGCCTTCTAACCTAACCGGACTATTCATGAAGTTGCGTGGTAATGTATCAAACAGTGTTTCTTTGGTATTCATGAAAAAAAAAAACAGACATAGACACAGGGAAACACAGGGAGACTCCATTTAAAGACATAGGCAGAGACTGGAATGATGTGTCTACAAACCAAAGAATGCCAAGGATCACCAGCAACCACTAGATGTTAGGAGAGAGGCATGGAACAGATTCTCCCTTAGAGCCCTCAGAAGGAATCGGCATGGCCAACACTGATTTCAGGCTGCCAGCCTCCAGAACCTCCTAGAGAATCATTTTTTATTGTTTTAAGCCACCCAGTTTGTGGTATTTTGTTATGGAAGCCCTAGGAAACTGATACAGATAGATTATTAGAAAGCAAAATAATTTCAGATTGGAATGAGTACAGTGAGGAAAATAAAACAGCAGCCTGATCAATACAACTTGACATTGCGTGGTCAGAGAAGGCCTCAAATGACAAGAAAGAATTGGCCATCCCTGATGTCTTCTTAAAACTAAATAACAGTTTAGCTTAACTAGTGAAGAATGTGGGGAGCTCTGGTAGCGTAGTACCTAAGGCTCTTGACTGCTAACCAGAAGGCTGGCGGTTCAGACCCACCAACCACTCCTCAGAAGGAAGGTTGGACAGTCTACTTCTGTAGTGATATGACCTCAGAAACCCAAAGAGGGGTCGCTATGAGTCATGTCTGACTCGATGGCACCTAACAACAGTAAAGAATGTCTGCCTTGAGCATTGTGCTCTCTTAAGAACTATTTGCTACCCTGAGAGGCTGGTGGTTTTAACCCACATCGAGGCACTGCAGAAGAAAGTCCTGGCAATCAGCATCAGTAAAGACTGCAGCCAAGAAAATAGTATGGGGCCGTTTTACTTTGTCATGTGGGGTGGTTATGAGTTGGAATCAACTCAGCTGAACACAACAGCAACAACAAATGTAGGATCAAATTGACAGTAACAACTTGAAAGATTAGGTAGGAAACATAGGGGGCAGTGAGTTTTGGTGAGGATGGAACACTTTGGAAAACAAAGGTGAGAATGCTTACACAACTAGAAGAATGTAACCAATATCAATGAACTGTACATGTAGAAATTGGTGAGTGTTCTGTAGTGTATATCCTTAACAACAAAAAATAAATAATAAATTGTTTTTTTAAAAAAAGAATCAATAGAAACAGAAAAAGAAAACTGAGACACAACCAAAACAAAACAAGAGTAAGACACAAGTGCATAGTATGTAAGCTGGAATGCTTCCTTGGTTTTTTTGAGACTTACTCTTGGTTCTTACTCGGGTTGATTGTATCTTGATTTGATTACACTTTGTCCCACCTTACTTCAAATCAAAATAGCAGGTACCAAGTCTGTTCCAAGTATTTAAGGCTTTTCTTACCCTGATATCCTGAGACAGTATATGAGAAGCCTTAAGAGAGATTATATACAAATTTTGCTGAGACAAAATTATTTACTGGCTTCTTTTGGTGTCTTAAAGAAAGGCAAGGCTGACTTTTGATAAGAATCTCAGTAGACACTATAGGTGCTCTTTTTTAGGCAGTATCACTAAGCCTAAGGGCAACAACACTGGTGATGAAATTTACTTTGGCAAATGTGATTTATGGAAGAATTTGTGGTATAGTGAAAATCAGGAGATGCCTCACTATCACAGCCACTATAAATAAGACCTTGGGTGAGTCCCTTATCTTCTCTGGGCCTTAGTTATTTCATTTCTTGAGTGAATAAGGCGACCAATGAGTACCTTCATCCAGCTCTTAAGTTATAAGAATCACTTGAATCATAGAGAAAGCATGGATCCAGTGCCAGTAGCAACCATGCAGGTGAAAATTGAAAAAATAACAATATCGATGGTAAAATTTCATTATACAATTATTACATCGATTTGTTTTATCGGAATATTGAAAGTACTCACCTCACTAGTCCCAAATTGGGTAAAACCCCACCACTCATTTTCCTGTTCCAATCCTAAACTACCAAGTGGAAGAATTCACAAAACCAACCTGCTTTTGATGGAAGTATATGCTAACTAATGTAAACTGGGCCCACAATAATTGTTTAGCAGTCCCTTCATCTCCCCCTAACATTCATATTCCCCAACACTTCATTCTCAAGAGTGATTATCCCAATCCCTCTTGATGCCCTTTAAACAACTAAGATCAAGCTTGTTGTTGTTGTTGTTATGTGCCGTCCAGTTGGACCCAACTCACAGCGACCCCTCCTTGAGTTTCTGAGGCGTTATCACTACAGAAGTAGATTGCCCAACCTTCCTTCAAAGGAGTGGCTGGTGGGTTTGAACCACCAGCCTTCTGATCTACCCTGCTTCCTTCCTCTCTTTTTTATCCTATCATTTTCTTTTTGTTTCTTTACTCAGAAGATTCTTTGAGGCTTTATACTATTAATTTTATCTGCTCTTTCTCCTGCATCTTGTCTTTCCCCTTGTATTTAAACACTTTCCTTCTGTAGCATTTCCTTACGGTGAGAATATTTTCCTTCTCCTTGCCACTCCCCTTTGACATCTCCCCTTCTCTTCATTACTTTCTGTTGCTGTTTCTAATTTCTCACTGCCTGCTCATTATCATGTAACATGGTGCCATCAAATTTATTCTGCCACCATTGAACTGAAACATTTCTCATACCAATGATCATCTCTTTTACAAAGTTATTCTCTCAGTCCGTTCTTCTAAACTTTTAGAAGCTCTGGTGGTATAGTGATTAAAGTGCTCAGCTTCTAACCAAAAGGTCAGCAGTTTGAACCCACCAGCTGCTGCATGGGAGAAAAGACTTGGTGATCTGATGCTTTAACAATTAAAGCCTTGGAAACCCTACAGGGCAGTTCTACTCTGTCCTCTAGGGTTGCTGTGAGTTGGAATAGACTCTACAACAATGGGTACTGAAAACCAATAACCAAACTTAATGCCATGAAGTCAGTTGTGACTCATAGAGACTTCCATTGGGTTTCCAAGGCAGTAAATCTTTACAGAAGTAAATTGCCCTGTCTTCCTTTCACAGAGCAACTGATGACTTTGAACCATCATCCTTTTTGGCTAGCAGAGCTCCTTACAAAAATGGATAAATCAAAACCAAATCAAACTCACTGCCATCTAGTCAGTTCCGACTCTTAGCCACCCCTCCTTGGGTTTCCGAGGGGGTATCTCTATGGAAGTAGATTGCTCAGTCTTCCTTCTGAGGAGTGGCTGGTGGGTTTGAACCTCCATCCTTGTGGTTAGCAGTCAGAAGCCTTAAGCACTTCGCCACCACTATCTGTTTATCCTCTTCTCTTGCCTTTGTTATACTGCACTTCCCTAAATCTCACTTCTCTTTCTAACTGGTTATTCTCTGTTTTGTACTGATCCCTCTTCCTCCTTGTATTCCGTGGATCAGCAATTAAATATTAGTCATCTCAGTCTTACTACCTTCTAGGTGGGGCCTGTGGCAGCTGGTGCCTCCCCTTACTCCTTTATCCACAATATATATTTTCATTTCGTATGTGTGTCATGATGGGGAAAGTTGAGGAAACACTGAATTAGAAATGACATTTGGCTGCTGGAAACAGAAAATGAAGTAATAGTGATTTAATGTAAAATAATTCTGGAGTTAGGCAGTCTGTGGCTGGTAGAACGGCTTCACAATGTAATTAATCAGTGTTCCAAGCTCCTTAAAATTACTTCTTAATTGCTACTGTAACTCCAGCCATCACATTTACTTTTCAGGCTTAAAGAAGGAAGAGGAAAAGAGCAAAATAGCACCTGCCTCCTATTTAAATCTGTTCCTCCTAAAGAGCTTTTCCAGAAACCAGTACCCTAAAACTTCTGCCTACCTCTCATTGGCTACCCCTATATGGAAGGAAGGCCTGACTTGCACCTAGGTTTTTAGGTGGACACATTGCTTCTCCACACAAAACAAGTGTTCTTACTAAGGAAGAAGGAGAACCATAGGCTCTTCCACTATTCTGCTCTGCATAGTCTTAAAACCTCATAACTCTGAAAAGTTATTTCAACTGCCATCTTCAGCTGTCACACCTTGTATGAACAGTCCCCAAAACTTTTGTCTCTAGACTTCACCTTTTGCCTAACCCCATTTCATACTGCTGACTTGACTGTCACTAGAAGCTGACTTAAATTCAAAATTTTCTCCTGGAAAATTTGCTTTGCTTTGCTTGTTCCTTATTTCTCTTCATTACTCCTACCTTCACCATTATACTTTCATCATCCATAACACCATTCTACCAATTTTCTAGGCTCAAACCTATCTTAGTTATCTCTAACTCTTCCCTCTTCTTCCATATACAGACCCAGTCAGCTGTCAAGCCTGTTTGATTTTAATGAGTTGTCAAGTCCTTTTGATTCAACAAATGTAAATATTGGCATTTCTTCCCTCCGTACAGTCCCTATTTTGCTAGCTCAGATACCTAGAACTTTACACTTGAATTGTTATAATAGTGTCCTGATTGCTGATGCTCTCTATCGTTGTTCTTACTTTTAATGCATTTTTATAATTCACATTGCTGCCAGGTTTATCTTTCTCAAGCATCTCTTTGACCATATTACTGACTTTTGTTTTTAAAATTTTCCACGAATCACTATTATCTATCAAAGAGTTTCTTTTTGGCCTGCTTTTCACCCCATGGCCTAGCTTCTTCCATCATTTCCAGTCTCTCTCACTGTATTTGTTATCTGTTGCTGTGTAACAAATGACACTGAAATTCAGTGGCTCTAAACAAGCATCTGTTTTTTCATGATTCTGTGGATTCAGAGTTTGAACTGGGCTCAGTTAAGTGGTTCTTCTGCTAGTCTCATCTGAGTTCACTTGTGTGGCTGGAGTCATGTAATGGCTCAGCTGGGGCTATAGATGGTTCAAGATGGCCTCACTCACAGTGTCTAGCATTTGGTGCTGGCTGTTGGCTAAAGGGCCTTGACTTTCCTCCACATGACTTTTCACTTCCTATAACATAGACCAGGTTTCCCCTCATGGTAGTGGGCGCATTCCAAGAAACCAAGATCGGAAGTTGCAGAGCCTCTTGGGGCTAAGATTTAGAAGTCATGCTGTTTCCCATTCTTCCACATTCTACTACTGAAGGTAACTCACCAAGCCAGCTGCAAAGAACTTATGACTTTTTTTTTTTAATTTTGTGTGTGTGTGTGTATTTACACACACACAGTAAAGTTGATCTTTTTTGGTGTACAATTCAGTGAGTTTTAACACATGTATAGGTTAGTTACCTGGCCAACCAACTGGAAAAGATCCATATTTGTGCCCATTCCAAAGAAAGACAATCCAACTCAATATAGAAATTATCAAAACAAAATCATTAATATCACATGCAAGTAAATTTTTGCTGAAGATAATTCGAAGGTAGTTGCAACAAGTACATTGACAGGGAACTGCTAGAAATTCAACTAAGATGTAGAAGAAGAAGAAGATGTAGAAGGGATATCATTGCTGATGTCTGCTGATCTTGGCTGAAAACAGAGAATACTGGCAAGATGTTTTACCTGTATTTTACTGAGTACGCAAAGGCCTTTAACTTGGATTGTAACAAATTATGGATAACATTACAAAGAATGGGAATTCAGGAATACTTAATTGTGCTCATATGGAACCTGTACGTTGACCAAGAGGCAGTCATTCAAACAGAACAAGGGGATACTGTTGTTGTTGTTGTCATTAGGTCCTGTTGAGTTGTCTCTGACACATAGCAATGCTACATACAACAGAACAAAACACTACCCGGTCCTGTGCCAGCATCACAATCCTTGCTATACCTGAGCCCATTGTTGTAGCCACCGTGTCAGTCCATCTTGTTGAGGGCCTTCCCCTTTTTCATTGACCCTCCACTTTACCAAGCATGATATTCTTCTCCAGAGAATGGTCCCTTCTGACAATATGACCAAAGTAGTCAGACAAAGTCTGGCCATTCTCACTTCCAAGGAGCATTCCACCTGTACTTCTACAGGGACAGATTTGTTCATTCTTTTAGCAGTCCATGGTACTTTCTTTGCCAACACCACAACTCATTCATTGCCCAGCTCTCGCATACATGAGGCAATTAAAAATACCATGACTTGGGTTAGGCGCACCTTTGTCTTCATGGAAACATCTTGCTCTTCAGCACTTGAAAGATGTCTTTTGCAGCAGATTTGCCCAATGCAGTACGTCGTCTGATGTCTTGACTGCTGCTTCCATTGGTGTTGATTGTAGAACTAAGTAACATGAAGTCTTTCACAACTTCAGTCTTTTCTCTGTTTATCGTGATGCTGCTTATTGGTCCAGTTGTGAGGATTTTTGTTTTCTTTATGTTGAGGTGTAATCCATACTGCAGAATAAATTGGCCCCTTTGTCATTATGTAATATCCCTCTCTATCCCTGGTAATTTTTGTTTTCCTTATGTCTACTTTATCTGATATTACTTGTGGATTAGTATTTGCGTGTTACATTTTTTTCCACTCTTCATCTTTAACTTCCTTTTATCATTATGTTCAAGTTGGATCTTTTTTGTTTTTAATCTACACGGACAATCTGTGTTTAGACCATTTATATTTAATGTAATTATTGATATGATTAGATTTATATCTTCTATTTTATTTCCTATTTTCTGTTCTCTCCTCTTTTCATTCCTGTTTTCCCTTTCTCACCTTCTTTTGGATTATTTAAACTTTTTTATTTTCCATTTTAATTTACCTATTGTGGTTTTTGCTGTATCTCCTTGTTTTTTTAGTGGTTGCTCTACTGAAAAACCCAAACCCACTGCTATCGAGTTGATCCCAACTCATAGCAACCCTATAGGACAGAGAATTGCCCATGGGGTTTCCAAGGTTTCTGTAAATCTTTACGGAAGCAGATTGTCTCATCTTTCTCCCTTGGAGTGGTTGGTGGATTCAAACTGGTGACCTTTTTGGTTAGCAGCCAAATACTTAAAGTTAGTGTTTTACCACTTTAAGCGCAGTTTGGAAATCTTAACCACCATTATGCAGGTGTTTTGGTTACCTAGTGCTGCTCTAACAGAAATTCCACAAATGGAATGGCTTGAACAAATAGGAGTATTCTCTTACAATTTTGGAGGCTTTGAATCTGAGTTCAAAGTACCAGGCTCTAGGGGCTGGGTGAAAGCCCTTCTACCTTGGGCTTCAGCTCTGCCTCTTGCTCCCAGCCCACTGAAGGTGGAGGCTTTTCTTCACTCAGACAGCTGCTGGCTGCTGAGGCTAACAAACCCAAGTAAAAAGGCACAGTCCCAATATTACCAAACCACACGGTAGGCCATTGATTCAAGTCCATTGAAAGTCCCAAGATCAGCAGACCATGGCAGGCTGTTAAACAATGACTTGGCTACATGCAGGGTTCAAGCGTGCCATAAGCTGGAGACCATTCCTAAAGCTGCTTCATATATACAGGAAGCAGACCACATACCCAAAGCAGCTACTGAGCTGCTTGTGGTAGATCCCACCATGGAGTTGATTGCCAGTCTCATCTTGGGGAATAACTATCACCAGCTGCCCAGCCACTCAACCAGGCCCAGCCAAGTTGACATACAACCTTAACTACCACAGCAGCATTCAGCAAACTGTGGCCCATTGCCATTTTTTGTATGGCCTATGAATGAAAAATATTTGTGAGATGTGAAAAATATATAAAATTCCAATTTAATTGTCCATAAATAAGTTATTAGAACACAGCCTTGCTCATATGTTTACATAGTTTTGGCCACTTTTGCACAGCAATGGCAGAGTTGAGTTGCAGCAGTGACTGTATGGCCCACAAAGCCAAATATATTTACTGTCTGGTCTTCTATTGAGAAAATTTGCCGACCTCTGTGTTATGTATTATATCTACATACATTGAAAACCTCTGATTCTGTTTCCCTTTCCAAGGGTTGTTGTTGTTGTTGTTATGTGCCCTCAAGTCAAACTTGACTCATAGGGACCCCTCCTTGGGTTTCCAAGGCAGTATGACTACTGCCTGGAAGTAGATTGCCCCATCTTCCTTCTGAGGAGTGGCTGGTGGGTTTGAACCGCCAACCTTCTGGTTAGCAGTCAAGTGCCTTAGGCACTACACTACCAGAACTCCCTTCCAAGGGTTAGACATACATAAAATAAGTAAAGGAAATAATTTATTATATTTACCCAGATACTTAATATTTCTGTTACTCTTCTTCGTTCCTGATGTTCTGAGTCCTTCTCTTGTTTTCCTTCTGCCTGAAGAGTCTCCTTTAGTAATTCTTTTAGAACAAGCCTTCTGGTTGTGAATTCTCTAAGAATGTCTTTGTTTGTTGAACCTTAATTTGTAAAGGATGTTTTTGCTGAATACAGATTTCTGGGATCACAATTCTTTTCTTTCAGCACTTCAAAAATGTTGCTCCACTTCCTTTTAGCCTCGATAGTCTTTGATGGAAAATACACAGCCATTTGAATTGTTCCTCTATAAGTTATATATTGTTTTTCTCTGGTTGCTTTCAAAGTTTTTTGTTGTTATTTGCAGCAATTTGATTATAAAGTGAGCCTGGCATAGATTTCTTTGGGCTTATCTTGTTTAGGGTTTGCTTAGTTTCTTGAATCTGTAAATTTGTGTCTTTTGTCTAACTTGGGGAGTTTTCAGTCATTATTTCTTCAAACATTTTCTTCATCTCACTCTTTTAGCCTTCTAGGATAACAATGATATATTAGACCAGTTCTTATTTGTCTCTACCTAGAATTTATATGTGCCTTATCTCCTTTATTAGACTATAACATTCATACATATTATCTCACGAGGACTAGTTCAGTCTTTACACAAATAGAATCAGTAAATATTTGATTAATTTTATTGTGCTTTTTACTTTGTTTCAGGCACATTGGTGAAAATGATTACATAT
>NW_006921602.1:11692386-11692971 GCF_000298275.1 Orycteropus afer afer | reverse complement strand
TCTTTCTGGTATTCTTTGCCTTGAGCTAAGATCCATCTGACAGCAGCTATGATATCCCTTGTTCCATGTACTTTTCTGAATCCAACCTGAAACTCTGGAAGTTCTCTGTCAATATACTGCTATAATCGTTATTGAATTATCTTCAGTAAGATCTTACTTGCGTGTGATATTAATGATATTGTTCTATAATTTCCACATTCTGTGGGATTACCTTTCTTTGTAATGGGTACAAATATGGATCTCTTCCAGTCAATTGGCCAGGTAGCTGTCTGCCAAATCTCTTGGCATAACCAAGTGAGTACCTCCAATGGGGCAACCGTTTGTTGAAATATCTCAATGGGTATTCCGTCAATTCCCGGAGCCTTGTTCTTTACCAATTCCTTCACTGCAGCTTCAACTTCCTCCTTCAATACCATTGGTTCTAGATCATATGCCACTTCCTGAAATGGATGAAGATCAACCAGCTCCTTTTGGTACAGTAATTCTGTGCATTCCTGCCATCTTCTCTTGATGTTTCCTGCATCATTCAATATTTTGCCCATAGAATCTCTCAGTATTGCAACTCGAGGCTTAAATTTTTTCTTA
>NW_006921602.1:11681171-11689650 GCF_000298275.1 Orycteropus afer afer | reverse complement strand
TGCCTCAGAAACCCAAGGAGGGATCTTTATGAGTCGGGTCTGACTCGAGGGCACATAACAACAACAACAGCTTCTTTTGAGTTTATTTACTAAGTATTAGTTGTAAACAATGAGAGAATTTGTTTTTGTTTTTTAAAACAATCTTTTATGATTATAAAGGTGCAACATAGAACCTTCATCTCAAAGTTAATGATTTTAAATTACACTCTGAGGAACTTGAGCATGGGGGAGTCTCAGAGGTCACCAAAAGGAGTGAGAAGTGATGAAGAGGCAGGCCCCATTCCCCACTTCTACCAGTCCCTCAGCTGCATCCAGAGCAGTTCTACTTTTGCATAACTTAAATATTAGACTCCTTTCTAAAACTTTATTTGAAAAGGAGTCTGCTGCATAAAATAGTTTTGATAACCATTTATGTATGTTAACCCCCCCACCCATGTGGAAATCCCTTTTATAACATCTCTGAAATTAGCCTGGTGATTTTTTCTCGGAATACCAGAAAGAAAGAAAGTGTGCTTTAAGGCCATGTTTCTGAGCCTGAAGTGAGTGCAACTCCTTTGTGCGTCAGAAGGTATTAAAATCTATAGGATAATGCTTGGCCTGTCTTCCAAAGCTGAATTCTAATTTAATGATTTGGTGGGAGGAGGGAGTTTTCAATTTCTACATCTCTTAAAGGTTTAGTCATAGACATGTACGAACAAACATTGGAAGACTGTGCTTCCCCATCTCCACCTCAGGGCATTCATTTTTATTCCAACAATCTGAGTGTGCAGAAGTATTTGAGATAACTATTTCAAGGAATAATTGAACCTTAAAATCAGAATAGAACAGTACACATATCTCTGAACTAGATTCAAGACAGTTGGATTCTAGAGCAGGCTTTACCTCTAGCTAGCTGTGTGATCTTTGGTAAGTCTCTTAACTTCTCTTGGTCTTAGGTTTCCAATTTATAAAAGGAAGGGCTTGGGCTAGATTTGGACTGTCCAATAGAACTTTTTGTGATATTAAAAATATACTGTCCAAAATGGTAACCTCTAGTCACATGTAATTGTTGGCCACTGTCATGTTCAAATGTGAAAGTCCTAAGGAAAGCCAATGGGACTGAGGAACTAAAGTTTTTATTTAAATTTAAACAGCTACATGTGTCTAGTGGCTTATGGTATTGGACAGCACAGAGACAGGATGATCTTTAAAGTCCCTTTCATCTCTAAAATGTGTATATACTCTGAGATGGAAAGAAAATAATAGTGTGGGAGGATGAGATGAGGCAAGCACCTGACATCTAGACACAGACCCAGAGTAACTTCTGTGTACTCTGACTGCTGTTACCCAGGAGAAGATTTGGCCCTGTTTCAAACTCTGTGGTTGAGCCTTGTGCTTTGGTCTGTGGGTTACAGTTTTCTCATTATCAGAGTTATAGGCAGTGGTTTTGCTTAGCAGGAAGTTAGTTTGCCTGTGGTAGTGCCGCTGAAAACCTGCCCTAGCAGTTCTTCATCCTCTTCTGATTGCAGATCCCTTCTGTGGGTCTTTATCCTTCTCACTAAAGGGAAGGACCTGTCCATTAATCTTCTTTCATGGAAATGGTAACCTTGGTACCGTGGTTTATTCTATATTATTGTAATGTAGAATAGTCTATGTATGAACAATGAAATATCTAATTTTAGGTATTTATACTGAAAAGTAAGGTGGCACACAGCCGCTAGTTTTTCTTTCTCCTTGACTATAATTAATACCTCTGTAGCTTCAGTCTTGCCCCAGGCAGCACTCACCTGGAGAGATGGTAGGAGTGACCAAGCTTTCTCCACTACTTAGCCAATTGCATACTAGCCTGACTCCCGCAGAAACAGCTCTACCAATAGCACAGTTATAAAGAGCCTAGCAGCCATTGTCTGGCACCACAAATCTTCATAGCAACAGACCACCACATGGCAACAGCAGCCACACAAAGGAAACATTAGGGAAATCAATACTTACTTTCTCCCACCCCTCCTCCACCCAAAACAACAGCCAACACATTGTTCCCACCTAGCAGCTTACTCCCAGGGGATGCTTTAGGGCCTTTATGTGTTTATATACCCTTGTGGAATTCATTATTAGTCCACTGTCATATATTCAAATCCTTAAGCCCTAAGGAAAAATTTTGGACCTAGGCCTTTTTTAATTTCATTTTGCAATTTGCAAAATAAACTAATCTCCAAGGGAGAGTGGTACCCTCCTTTTTTGCTCTCTCATCCACTTCCTTTCTTCCCCAGCAAGGCAGAGCAGGCAGTGCAGGGGACCAGGCTTATGGACTTATCAAAAAGGTAAGGTTGTTTTAAAACAAGATTCTTTTGATATTTCAATAGCAAAATCCTCTCGGGTGGGCTCAGAGATCCATTTTATTATGAAAGCTATTCTTTTAACAAATGATTTAGTTCCTAATGCTTATATATGAACCCAAGTGAGTGATAGCTAGATAGTTCAGCTTGAGGAAGTATGATTCCAAGGGAAAAGGCCCCACTTGAGAGCCTTGGTGTTTTCTTGCTCTGTTGATAAGTTCCTTTAATTGGTCTGGGCTTTTAGTTTCCTCTTTGTAAAACCAGGCGGCTGGACTACATGATCTCTGTGATCCTTTCCAGCTCTGATATTTAAGATTATGTAATCATTTGTGTAGGATGGAAGAGGGCCCTGTCTTTGTTAGTCATTGATTGTGGGGAGATCTGCTAGAAGATGTTGTTGAACCCTCCGGTCTCAGTGCTTACACTGCTAAAAACAGGTCCTGGCCTTGCCCTGGTTGATAAAGCTCCTGCAACAATGATGGGCAGAAGCTATTAACAAACTTGGCAAGTAAGCCTTTTCTCCCACGGCAGCAGTAGTTTCAGACCAGTTCAGGCAGAGCTTTGCTCCCAGGTCGCTACTGCTGCCGCCAGTCTCCACCTCTTAATGATACCAGTGAGAAATCTCTCACTCCCTCCTTTCCTCTCCCCTCTTTCCCTCCTTCTCCTACACTCCCCCCCCCCTTCTGTGAAAGAAGGGGCTATTCTCCACCCCTTCTGATACCTCATTATCCCCTCTCCCTCAGGCTTTCTAGAACAAAGAAATCATAGGGCATCAACTTTATAATTTAGGCAGCTGGAGATAATTTCCCCAGGATTGGGTGGGTAGGTAGCTGAGTCCTCCTGGCATGAGGCAGCATTGCTAAATGGCTTTGTGTTTTGTCTGCCAGGCTTAGGCTTTGTTAAGCCCATTCAGGCTTCTCTGTATTTGCGTTAAATTATAGTGGCAAACCTGGCCCATGTACTTTCCAAGGAATAGGGGTTAGGAAAAACATGGAAAGTGTGTCATTTATATGCCCTGCTACTTGCTAATTACTGAGAGAATTTTTGTTTAATCCACTATCCCTTTGCTTGCTCCTGCCAGATCCTTTATTTCTTTTAGTTGGTGTCTTCACAGCCTTCTCCATAGCAACAAGCTGTATGACAAAAAGGCTATGGTAAGAAATTGAGTGCCCACCTCTCCTAGTCCAAGTTGTACTCTACTTTCTCTTTCTGGAGGAAAAAAAAAAAACACTGCCATCTAGTCAGTTCTGATTCCAAAAAAAAAAAAAAAAGCCTAAAAGTGCTATCAAATAATTTTCTACCCCTGTTGAACTCATAGCCCATTGCTTTTGAGTCATTCTGACTCGTGGTGACCCCCTGTGCTTCAGGGTAGAAATTCACTACATAGGTTTTTCGATGGCTGTGACCTTACAGTTAGTTGGTAGTTGAAAGCAGGTCCCAGGTCTGCCTTTGGGACCAACGAAAATTTCAAAATAATTATTGTCATAAGTTGGGGAGAGGAAAGAAGTCTGAAACTGGGTATAATAATTAGAGGCATTACTTGCTAAAGCTAGTCTGGGCAGAAAGGCATCCACCCTCTGACCCCAACTGTTACTGAGTTCCTCTCTCTACATTATTATTTCCCCTTCCTTGGCACTGAGAGTTACAGTGTGTTTCAGCTCTGCTCTGTCAACAAACTCTGAAATGCCAAGTACAAATTACCAGAAAGAACACAAGGCTTCGGCAGTTGACTTAATTCTTTCGGCCTCTGACAGATAGAGCTCATGTAGGTCAGCCTATAGCTATGTTCTTAGACTAGTTCTTCCTGCTAGGTCATATAGCAGTAAAGCTGTAGTATGACTCCTTCTTAACCTCAGGCAAGCATTTCCTCAAAGCTGCCCTAGTTGTTCCTAGTGGTTTCCAGACAAGGGCTCCAGCTGGACAGCTGAAGGCATGATGACCTCTGCTGAGCCACTTCCTCCAGCCATGGGTATTATATGTGGTTACCTCAGCAAGGGGAAAGGGAGGATGTGCGATTTAAGGGTGTGGTGAACCTGCCTTTGTTGGACTTATGCAAAGTTTTCACAGAAACTTGAAGATGGGAAGAGGAACTATCAGATCTTTAGCAATCCTCTCTACCCTTGCCCCAAGTCTGCAGATGGAGTGGTTTACTTTTGGTGGATGTTCCACTTTGGCCTATTTCTCTACCCTATGCCAGTTCTTTTCAGGCTTACAGTTTTAGTAGTAGCATATCTACCCAGGGAGCTCTGGTGGCATAGTGCCTAAGGCACTTGACTGCTAACCAGAAGGCTGTGGTTCAAATGCACCAGCCACTCCTCAGAAGGAAGGTTGGGCAATCTACTTCTGTAGTGATACCGCCTCAGAAACCTAAGGAGGGGTCGCTGTGAGTCAGGTCCAACTCAACAGCACATAACAACAACAACATATCTACCCAACCATTCCCAGAGTTGGTACTTGCTTGATAATGGTTTCAACTGGCTTTTGATTCTACTTTTGACCGAAATTTTCTTCAGAGAAAAAAGAGTTCCAGGATGATGGATATTGTCTTTTGTGTTTTCTTTGGGTTGTCAGCCCCAGAAGACCACAGAAATAAGGATTTAGGATTTCTGTTTCCTGTCAGTCTCAGACTTTAGGGCAGAAAAATTTGAAGATAATGTTTTCCATAGCAGTGTTTCCCAAAGACAAACCCTACAGGGCAGTTCTACTCTGTCCTATAGGGTCGCTATTTGTCAGAATCAACTCCACGGCAATGAGTAATCTTTACAGAAGCAGAATGCCACATCTTTCTCCCACGGAGCAGCTGGTCAGTTCAAACTGCTGAACTTTCTTTCATTTAGCAGCTGAATGTTTTAACCACTGTGCTGACAGGACTCCTTTGCCAGGATAAATGGGGTAAAAACCTTGAGATGATGCTATTAAGCTAATTTGAGGTTCTACTTACATAAGGTTTGGTAGGACATGAGATTTTATAGCACAGTAAAAGCATCCTCTAATAGTTTTCATTACAGTAGAGAAATTTTGGACTAGCATATTCCCTAATTTAGGGAAGTTAACCCTAAATATCCCTGGCAGTTTTTAACCCAAGTTCCTGGTAATACCCCACTACAAACCAGTAAGAAAAGAGTGGTTGTCAGGTAACATTTCCTGTGTACCCAATTTAGAAAAAAGTCTTAGTAGCTGAACCACAGAAGGTCCTAATTTTCCCTAGTTTCTTCATTTGTGGAAGGCTACTCAGTCTTGTGAACTTCTGATTATTTTGACTTTTCCCCTAAATCTCTGGTTTGAACTTTCATGCTAGAAGAGATAGTGCTCAAAAATTTGCATAACCTCTAATACCATATGGCAGGATTAAATATTAAACAGTAACATACCAGAGATCAGACTATGAGAAGTAAACAATTTCTACATTTCCAAGTTGAAGCTTCTACAGAATAGCACCCAAGTTCAAACCAGCAGTCCTCACGGCCATCCTCCTGCTGCTCTCCCTTCTCTCTCAGGCCTACCTAGTTTCCTGCAAGGTCCTTTTCCAGGCCAAGAAGCAGCTATGCTTACAGGTTTTATGACACACTTGTTTTCATTGACTTCTCCCTCTATCCCTATCTCTAAAAAGGACCAGAAAAACCTAAACTAGTATTGACTGGGTGTTGAATATTTAATTCACCTGCATTCTTTTTCTCTTGTCCCTACATGACATGTCTTTCTCTTTAAAAAGAAATTGAAACTACACAGACTTCATTAAGGTTTGTGATCATTTAGTGGTAGTTAAAAGAGTAAAGAGGACTTTACTAGGAAAGCAAAGAGAAAAGCATAGTTGAAGACATATTCAGCTTCTGTTGCTGTTGTTATGTGCCGTCGAGTCGGACCCGACTCATAGCGACCCCTCCTTGAGTTTCTGAGGCGGTATCACTACGGAAGTAGATTGCCCCATCTTCCTTCTGAGGAGTAGCTGGTGGGTTTGAACCACCAACCTTCTGGTTAGCAGTCAAGTGCCTTAGGCACTAAGCTACCAGAGCTCCCTATTGAGCTTCTAGAGAACAGAAAGTTGGTAGTTCAAACCTACGTTGCAGTACTGTGGAAGAAAAGGCCTGGCAATCTGCTTCCATTCAGAAAACTCTACGGAAAAGTTCTCCTCTGTAACACATGGGGTTGCCATGAGTCGGGATCAACTCTATGGAAACTAACAAAAACAAGAGAACAGGACTAAATTGAACTACCCTTTGGTACCCAGCTAATGTATGTCAGTAACAACCATTTATTGTTACCACTGCCATTAGTACTAGAAGTTAAGTTTAGCCCTTTGTATCCTTCTGACCAAGCTAAGAATATACAACTTTCATTAGGGACCTTTTTAAGTGAGAAGCTTTTTTTATTAAAAAAAAAAAAAAGAAGAAGAAAATAAATACTTTTAAAACACCAGATGATGGAGCTATAAGGTTTATACATCCGGGAGACGAATAAATCCTTTTATCAGAGCTTGTGCCTTGAGTTGTGAGTCTTAAGTGTCAATACATTATAGTTTATCTTCCTTTGTAAAAAATGGTTTGGTACCAAAGGGCTACTTCTAAGTCTAGTAGTTTTTAAATGCAAAGTGAACACCATGCTAATGACCTGCAATACCATCTGTAGATGGTGAGCAAAATTGATGAACTCTTGATCTAATAGGTAGCTTTTTTTTTCATTCTAAAAATTGTTAAGTAGAAGGTTTGAAGTAGAGAAACTTTTATATGTATTTTTGGACCAGGAGATCCTCCACTGGGTCACATTCTTACAAGAAAAGGAGTTTTAGCCACTGTGTTACATTGTGCTTTGAATTCACATCAAGAATCAGTGAAACTCCTGCTACATTATCTATTCCACCATTAGCAACTATATTGTCTTCTGATGTAGTTTTATAATTACACTTTTTATGATTTAAAAGGTAATACCTGCTTATTGTTGAAAATTTGGGAACTAAAGAAAAAGAAGTCATAAATTGCAAGCAGAAAATCATAAATTGCCCAGAGATAACCACTGTTAAAACTTTTTATAGTATGCATACATTTTTGTTTCATTTTTAATAAATTAGGGACCTTCTCTGTATATTTTATAATCTGCTTTATCCCTAGAGGACTTTATTATGAACATTTTTTCATACTACTAAATGGTCTCCTGTAGTATTTTAAATAACCACACAATATCCTATCTTAAGGATGTATTATGATTGATTTAATCATTATATCATTTTTTTAAATTGGTTTAAAGAAGTTATTGCTCGTAAAATTTTCCTGCTCTTCAGTGACTGAGCTTTGTTTCTCATAACATCAATAAAATACTTCACAAAGGGAACACAATCTGTGTTTCATAATAATAACTGCAGCTTCAGACATTTGAATTTCTGTCCCCTATTCCTTTTCCTCTTTCTGTCCCCTTGCTACCTTTCGCTTGCTTCAACATTTCCTTTTTATTTCTGACCTCTTCTGCTCTATGTACCCTTTCTTTTGCCACCAATGTGCAGCTTTATTGCTGCTTGTTTCTTTCCTGGTAGAGAGAGGTTGAACATAAAATCAATAACCTGCTTCTCAGCCAAAAATAAAAACTTACAGGTGTTGATGTCTTTCACTCTAGACCACAGTTTTATTCTCAAGTGCAGTACATGGACTGTTTAGTGTTTTATACCTGGAAGAAATGTGAGTTCCTGAGAACCAAGATAGTGTGTTTTCATTCTTACAAGTCTGCATAGTTAAAAATATAAGCTTCAGTTTAGAGTCAGACTGCTTTGGATTCAGATCCTGGCTTTCTGTCTTATTTAGCTTTGTAACATTGGAACAAGCTCTTTTCTGCTTCCATTGTTTCATCTATAAAATGGTAGTGAAAATTGTTACCTTAGGAGTTATTGAAAGAATTAAATGAGATGGTACATGGAGGGTGCTTAAGCATAGTAAGTGGTAGCTATTATCTTGAAAGCCAAAAAGATTCTCAGAAATAATGTTTTGCAAAAAAGAAAAAAAACAGAAAGCAACAGAGTTCAGTAATTTTTGTATCATTTATTGTTGTTTCCATTAGGACTTGGGAAACTTCAACCTTACTGGAAATATAATAAGAGTCTAAATCTTAATTAAGAAAGTCCCGATGCCGAGTAGTTGATCCTGCGGGCTTGGGACCATAGTCTCAGGGGACATGAAGCT
>NW_006921602.1:11675742-11680541 GCF_000298275.1 Orycteropus afer afer | reverse complement strand
TGTAAATCTTCACCCAAATCAAAATAAAATTTAAAAAATAATAATAATAATAATAATAAAAAAAAAGAAAGTCCTGATGATCTACTTCTGAAAATCAGCCAGTGAAAACCCTATGGATCACAGCAGTCCAATATATAGCTGCTCATTGGGGATGGTGCGGGACTGGGCAGCGTTTTCTTCTGTTGTATGTGGGGTTGCCTGGAGTAGGGGCCCAACTCGACAACACGGCAGCAGCAACGACAACAAATCTTAGTTGAGCAGCCAGATTTATGGCGTGATAACAGTTAGGTCTAGGATGCTCCTAATGGTTCATCTCATATGTGGAGGAGAAAGATTAATGTTTACTGCAAAATCCATAGAAAATTTTATCTGGCAGCAAGAAATAATTAAAAGTTAAGAATTTGAACTGACTGCAGCTTTAATCAGACAAATTCAGACATTTACTTTTAAATATGAGCCCAGTGAAGGAAAATAGCTATGGTACAGTTTGGAAAAGCTAAAATTGTTATAACATAAATAAAGTATCAGAAATACAGGATTTTATTTAGTTGTATTTATGATTTATTTTTTAAAAAATTAGTCTTTTCACTATGTTTTTATATTTTAATACCATAAACTCATTATCACTATATAGGATACAATACCACAAAGATATTTACTTGTGTTTCATTGACTATGCAAAAGTATTTGACTGTGTGACTCATAACAAATTATGGATAACATTGAGAAAAATGGGAATTCTGGAACACTTAATTATGCTCATGAGAAACTGGAACCTGTACATAGAACAGGAGGCTCATTAGAACAGAACAAGAGAATACTACGTGGTTTAGAATCAGGAAGGGAGTGCGTCAGGATTGTATCCTTTCACCATACGTATTCTGTATGCTGAGCAAATAATCTGAGAAACTGGACTATCTGAGGAAGGGCACAGCATCAGGATTGGAGGATGAGTCATTAACAACCTGCAGTATGCAGATGACACAATCTTGTTTGCTGAAAGTGAAGATGACTTGAAGTACTTACTGATGAAGATTAAAGACTACAGTCTGCAGTATGGATTACACCTCAACATTAAAAAAAAAAAAAATCCTTACAACTGGACCAATAAGCAGCATCACTATAAATGGAGTAAAGATTGAAGTTGTCAAAAATTTCATATGACTTGGTTCCACAGTCAACACCAATGGAAGCAACAGTCAAGAAATCAGATGACAGAGCAAAGAAGAATGAAGAAAACCAAAGACACGTGGAAACAATTAGTCCAAGCAACTGGTACACCATGAGATCCTCAGCCTGTACAACTGTGAGACCAGAAGAACTAGATGGTGCCCAGCTACCATTGTCAACCACTCAGAGGGGGATCTATGTAGGAGATCCTGGATAGAGTGGGAGAACATTGTGGAACAAAACTCAAAATCATTTAAAAAAAAAGGCCAGGTTTAATACTCTCGATAGACCTTGATGGACCCACTCAGACTATGGCCCTTAGTTGCCCTTGAGGTCTGGAATTGAACCTACTCCTATGGCTTCCAGGCAAACAAAAAACAGTCATATGAGCTGAACATTTATAATAGGAAAATATATTCCTTGGAGAGATCAATCACGGGAGAATAGAAAGGCTCAGTATGCACAGAGAGACAGCTTGGGGGACAGGAGTGCATGAGAGGGAAGGACACAGAAGAGGTAACTATGGGGAAGGAGTGGAAGGGGAGCTGTTGCATTGTGGTAAATTGTAGTCAATGTCATGAAAAAAAGTGTATGTGAGCTGCTGTATGGAAAGTGAATTTGTTCTGTAACCTTTCACTCAACTCACAATAAAAATTTAATTAAAAAAAAAATCAGATGACATATTGCACTGGACAAAAAACCTCTTTAAAGTGCTGAAGAGCAAAGATGTCTCCTTAATGACTAAGGTGCTTTTAATTCAAGGCATGGTATTTTCAGTCACCTGATATGCATGTGAAAGCTGGACAATGAATAAGGAAGAACAAAGAAGAGTCAATGCTTTTGAGTTGTAATGTTGGCAAAGAATACTGAAAGTACCATAGACTGCTAAAAGAACGAACAAATCTGCCCTGGTAGAAGTACAGCCAGAATGCTCATTGGAAGAGAGAATGGCCAGACTTTGTCTCACCTACTTTGGTCACATTGTCCAAAGGGACCATTCCCTAGAGAAGGATATCATGCTTTTAGTAAAGTGGAGGCTCAGCAAAAAGATGGATTGACACAGTGGCTGCAACTTTGGGGTCAGGTATAGTGAAGATTATGAGGCTGGTGCCAGACCGGGCAGTGTTTCATTCCATTGTATATAGGGTCAATATCATTCAGAGCTGACTCTACAGCACCTAATAGGATACAGTCATTGACTTAACTAACCCCCTTCTCCTCTTAGCACACACACAGACAAGCACACACAGCTGGAAGTTTGGTGAATCACACTGAGTTGAGAATCAGTAATTGAGATTCTTATCTTCAAAAGAAAGGCAAGTAGTTGAGTTCCTATTCTGCTGTCAGCTCATCAGACAGAGATGAGATCTTGTGCCTCACCTAACTGTGCCTAATGAATTTAACCAGTACTGGGGTCATTTGTTCTGTTTGGTAGTTCCTGAGTATCTTTTAGTGCTAAGTATTTATGCCACAAGGGAAAAACCTAGTGATCTGCTTCCATAAAGATTACAACTTAGAAAACCGTATGTGGCAGTTCTACTCTGTCCCATTGGGATTCCTATGAGTCGAAAACTCCTTGACTGACACTTAACAACAGCATTTATGTAGGTAGATGTTATTTCTGTTGTTCTGGTTACCTAGTGCCACTCTAACAGGAAACATACCACAAACGGGATGGCCTTAATAAACAGGAGTTTATTCTTAAAATTTGGAGGCTTTAAGTCCAAGTTCAAAGTGCCAGGCTCTAGGGGCTGGGTGAAAACCCCTCAACCTTGGGGTCCAGCTAAGTCCGAGTTCAAAGTGCCAGGTTCTAGGGACTGGGTGAAAGCCCTTCAACCTTGGAGTCCAGCTCTGCCTCCTGCTTCTGACCCACTGGAGCTAGAGGCATTTTTCTTCCCTCAGACAGCTGCTGGCTGCTGAGACTGAGAAGCCTCAAGTTTGACAAGTAAAAAGGTACAATCCCAATGTTACCAAACCATGGGGCAGGCCATTAACTTAAGTCCATTGTAAGCCCCAAGGTCGGCAGAGCATGGCAGGCTGCTGAGCAACGACATGGCTACATGCAGGGTCCAAGCGTGTACCATAGGCTAGAGACCGTTCCCAAGGCTTCTCCTGATATACAGGAAGCAGATCACATCCCAAAGGCAGCTACTTAGCTGCTTGTGGTAGATCCCACCATGGAGTTGATTGCCAGTCTTATCATGGGGAATAACTACCACCAGCTGCCCAGCCACTCCGCCAGGCCCAGCCAAGCTGACACACAAACATAACCACCACAGTAGCATAGTTGGGATTTTTTGTTGTTGTTGTTGTTTTTCTGGAGCGAGGATTACTTATTATTTTGTACAGAAATACATACATGGCGTGACATTCAAAAGGTACAAAAAGGGTAGAGAGTGAAAAATAAGCCTTCCTCCCCTGTCTCCTAGCCCACAGTTTCCCCAAACTGGAGGCAACTACAGTTAAAATTTCAAAGTAATGTTTTTAATATTATTTTTAAAATTAGAACAGCTCTCCATAAATAAAAATAATATAACAGGCATAGACATATATTTTGAGATATCAGATAAGAAACTAAACAAAGTAAAATTAGTATCTAAATCAAATAAGTTTAGTTGGGATAGGCAATATGAAAGGATTGAGGTTTGAGAAGGTACAAAAAATCTGTAGGCAAAAAATACTTGTGCAGAGACAGGGTAACCAGTGTATCAAATATGTTAAAAAGAAAGAGGTCCTGTCTGCTCCGGTAACTGTCTTCTTCATTTCAAACAACCTCTTCTGAAAGTAGTAAGCATAGGGAGCCGAGTACAGGTAGCAGGAGAGACCCTTAGGTAGAGTATTGATAAAGGAGGCTCTGGAACTTTGAAAAAACCTTGCACAGTTTACATCTTCACCTAAAACTGAGAATAGTTAACATGATTATAAAGTAGAATAATTATATAGTGTATAGAGTATTGGAGGAGCTCTGGTAGCATAGTGGCTAAGACACTTGCCTGCTAACCAGACGGCTGGCGGTTCAAACCCACCAGCCACTCCTTGGAAGGAAGATGGGGTGATCTACTTCCATAGTGATACTGCCTCAGAAACCCAAGGAGGGGTCGCTATGAGTCGGGTCCGACTCGACGGCAAACAACAACAACAAGAGAGTATTGGAGGGCCACAATGAAAGATCTTTTGTCAGGTATTTAAAACTAATATAAAATTATAAAAATAGTGTTTGATACTGGCCTAGTAGAACCAGTTTGGCAGTCCACACACAGGCCCTGATTTATAAGCAAACCATTGGAAATGGGAAAGATTGTTCAGTAACTGGACTTGGGGAAACCTTCTTTTAGGGAAAAAAAAATTGATTTAGAAACCGACCTGGAGCTGTTTATCTATATTTATATAAAATGTATGTGTATGTATATATAAAATACATGTGTATGTGTGTGTATGTATAATATATACATATACACATTTACACACAGATACATGAATATTTGTGCCCATTCCAAAGAAAGGTGATCCCACCGAATGTGGAAATTATAGAACAATATCATTAATATCGCACACAAGTAAGATCTTACTGAAGATAATTCAGAAACGTTTGCAGCAGTATATTGACAGAGAACTTCCAGAGGTTCAAG
>NW_006921602.1:11593021-11672792 GCF_000298275.1 Orycteropus afer afer | reverse complement strand
GTATTTCCAACTTTTGAAGGAATCGCCATACTGCTTTCCACAATGGTTGTACCATTTTACAGTCCCACCAGCAGTGTATGGCTGGCCTTCTTGACTTTCAAATCTGCTGAATGAAAAGAAATTGTACTCTGTCACATTTTTGCCATGTAACGCCAAATAGCAGCTTGCTTCCTGAGATAGGTAGAGTAGTAGTAGTAGTTGACTGGTTAAACTCATCAACTTGTTGTTGTTTTCCCCCACATTTGCTTTATATATGGAAGCTTCATTTTCAGGTAATTTCATAACCAAGGTTATATTCAAATAGCTGTATCACCAAACAGCATGTAAGAAGAGCCCTGTTGATGATACAGTCAACAAATGCCATATAATTGAAACCCAGAAGAGATCACTTTTTGCTAAAATTATAGAGTTCAGTTAATTTCCAGCTTTTCCTGAAAGAATGACTTTGGGCATAAGGCAGCTCTTTACTTCAGCCTGTTTATATTTGATTCAAAACCAGGTAACTGCAATAAGTGTTTGCTACTATGAGGGATTAAGGAGATCTGATGGTATAGTTGTTAAGGCAGTTGACTGCTAACCAAAAGGTTGGTAGTTCAAACCCACCAGCCACTCCACTGAAGAAAGATGAGGCAGTCTGCTTCCACAAAGATTTACAGCCTTGGAAACCTAACAGGGGTTGCTATGAGTCAGAATCCACTCAATGGCAGTGGGTTTCAGTTTCTTTTGGAGTATAGGGGATTAGATTGGAGCAGTGAGCCATCAGCTCCTGCTTGATGTGAAGGTTCCCCAGCCAGTTCAACACTAATAGGGAAAAGATTATGAAAGGAACTGTCAGGAAGACCATTCAGGGAGAAAGCATCTTTGACATAGTGTGCAGTGACCTAAGGTTTTAAAGCTACTCTAGCACTGGTGGAGAAGGCCTGGGTAGAGGTTTCTCATGGGTGTTCTTCAGACCTCAGTGTTTTAAGTTATCTGCAGGTGCTGTCCTCTTGGGGAGGAAGTAGTAGCTAGCTGTTTTGTTTCTATTTCTGTGCTAGGTGTTAATCTATTACTTTACTCTCATTAACCACTGCTGTCACCACCATCTCCAATTCTTCTGAATCCCAGAAGTGCAGTTTATAAAGAAAAAAACAAAAAAACTCATAACCGGAAATCTTAGAACCCAGTCCACATCTTTCTATTGTTATGCCATATAAGATACTGCAGGTCTGTACAGAATGGATACTGTGGCTTTTCCTAGAACAGAGTCTCCAGCTCTCTGTGCCACTTGGCAACCAGAGCTTCCATCTGGCTGTAAATGCCTGATACAACAGATTCTTGGGTGGCTCCTATAAAGTATACCCAACAGTAATTTTAAACCAATCTTTAAAGACTTACTAGTAATCCGTAAAGAACCCTTAGGCAGATTAGAATATTCATCACCTACCTTGAGCATGTCAGTGTTTTTGTAAAAAAAAAAAAAAATGAATTTTAAAAATTATAGTAAAATACACAACATAAAATTTACCATTTTAGCCATTTTTAAGTGTACAATTGAGTGGCATTAAGTATATTCACAATGTGGTATAACCATCCCCATTATCTATTTCCAGAACTTTGTTACCTTCTAAAGAGAAACTGTACCCATAGACAGTGGTTCCCCATTCTCTCCCCTGTCTCCCAGCTTCTGGTGACCTCTGAATTACTTTCTTTATGAATTTGCTCATTCTGGCTGCCACATGTAAGTGGAATCATGCAATATTGATCCTTTTGTCTGGCTTATTTCACTCAGTATGTTTTTAAGGTTCACCCATGTTGTAGCATTTCAAAGAGCAGCTCGAAAAGACAAAGTCAATTATTATGAAATGTGCAGAGACCTGGAGTTGGAAAACCAACAGGGAAGAACACATTTGGCTTTTCTCAAGCTGAAAGAGCTGAAGAAAAAATTTAAGCCTCGAGTTGCAATATTGAAAGATTCTTTGGGCAAAATATTGAATGATGCAGGAAATATCAAAAGAAGATGAAAAGAATACAAAAGAGTCACTGTACCAAAAAGAATTGGTCGATGTTCATCCATTTTAGGAGGTGGCAGATGATCAAGAACCAGTGGTATTGAAGGAAGAAGTTGAAGCTGCACTGAAAGAAGTGGTGGAAAACAGGGCTCCAGGAATTAATGAAATTTACCCATTGAAATGTTTCAACAAATGGATGCCCTGCTGGAGGCACTTACTTGGCTATTCCAGGAGATTTGGAAGACAGGTATCTGGCCAACTGGCTGGAAGAGATCCATATTTGTACCCATTCCAAAGAAAGGTGATCCCACAGAATGTGGAAATTATCGAATAATATTATTGATATTGCATACAAGTAAAAGCTTACTGAAGATAATTCAGAAATGCAAGCTGGATTCAGAAGAGAATGTGGAATGCAGGATATCATTGTTGATATCAGATGGATCTTGGCTCAAAGCAAAGAATACCAGAAAAATGTTTACTTGTGTTTTATTGACTATGCAAAAGCATTCAATTGTGTGGATCATAACAAATTATGTATAACATTGAGAAGAATGGGAATTCCAGAACACTTGATTGTACTCATGAGGAACCTGTACATAGACCAGGAGGCTGTCGTTCACCCAGAACATGGGGACACTGCATGGTTTAAATCAAGAAAGGAGTGTGTCAGGGTTGTAGCCTTTCACCATACTTACTTAATCTGTACCCTGAGCAAATAATCCAAAAAGCTGGACTATATGAAGAAGAACATGGCATCTGGATTGAAGAAAGAATCATTAACAACCTTAATTAATTAATACCCTGATGACACAACTTTGCTTGCTGAAAGTGAGGATGACTTGAAGCACTTACTGATGAAGATTGAAGAATGCAGTCTGCAGTATGGATTACACCTCAATATAAAGAAAACAAAAATCCTCACAATTGAACCACAGCATCATGATAATTGGAGAAAAGATTGAAGTTGTCAAATACTTCATTTACTTGGTTCTACAGTCAACACCAATGGAAGCAGCAGTCAAGATATCAGACGACGTATAGCATTGGGCAAATCGGCCGTAAAAAACCTCTTTTGAGTGCTGAAGACCAAAGATGTCTCCTTGAGGACTAATATGCACCTACACAAGCTATGGTATTTTCAATAGCCTGATATGCATGTGAGAGCTGAACAATGAATAAGGAAGATTGAAGAAGAGTTGATGCTTTTGAGTTGTGGTGCTGGCGAAGAATGCTGAAAGTACCATGGACTGCTAAAAGAACGAACAAATCTGTCCTGGAGGAAGTGCAGCCGGAATGCTCCTTGGAAGTGAAATTGGTCAGGCTTCGTCTCACCTACTTTGATCATGTTGTAAGAAGGAACCATTCTCTGGAGAAGGATATCATGCTTGGTAAAGTAGAGAGACAATGAAAGAGAGGAAGGCCCTCAACAAGATGAATTGACACAGTGGCTACAATGAAAGGCTCAGGTATAGCAAGGATCGTGGACCTGGTACAGGACGGGGCAGTGTTTCGTTCTGCTGTGCATGAGGTCACTATGAATTGGAGACAGTGTGATGGCACCTAACAACAACAACATACTGTAGCATGTTTCAGACTTCATTCCTTTTTATGGCTAAATCATATTTCATTGTATGTATCATCTGTTGGTGGACACTTAGGTTGGTGCTACCTTTTGGCTCTTGCAACTAATGCTATGAACTTTGGTGTACAAGTATCTGACATGATTTTTTTGTATGACTAGTGGTAAACATTGCTAATGATGATGTTTTTTGCTTCATATTAATATGGTGACTTTTACTTCATTCTTGATTATAAATTCTAGAAGCAGAGAGTTAAATTTATTCAGCCCCACTCCCCACCCATAAACACACATACAAATAACACATTTCTTTGAATTAGTAGTTCATGGTTGAGAAGCTATTAAGACTTGAGTTCTCTGTGATTTTAATTTCTTAGCAATGTTCAGGATTTCACACTCTGTACACTTGGAGCCAAAGGGCTATAAAATTGGTAGAGGATCCACCAAGTTACTAAAGAATCGTAAATTACCTGTTATAAAGATTGAAGGAAACTTGAGTTTTAAAAAACATTATGATTGTTCCAGTGCCACCTAGAGGAGTATCAAGAAATATCTCACATCTGTTTTATGACATCGACGTATTAATCATTTAAATCTAGACACCACATCCTTGCCATCTCTCCTTTTATACTAAAATATGTCATGATATGGTAAGGTATAGTGCACACAGCTATTCAACCAAACTCCTATGTACACTCATGAAAAAATAGGAGAAAAGAAGACAAATTTGTCTTACTATTATTATGACAATTGTTTTGACTTTGCAGACTCTTTGAAAGTATTTTGGGAATTCCCTGGGGCCCCTGCACCATTGTGAGAACTATTGCCTTAAGCAATGCTTTTTAATTTCTCTGTGTAGAACTTCAAAGATCTATTTTTCATTTTGTAACCATGTCTATGTATCCTTGGCACCTGTACTGAGACCCTCATTACCAATAGGTAGAAATAATATGCTCAAAGTAGGAATAAAAACAAGTCTTCAGGTTTTGAAATTTTGTTTGTTGAACAGTGACCACACCAACACACTACTTGGAAAGCTCATTGACAAACTCTAGCTGTGGTGAGTTCCTCAAAATAGTTTTGCCTGACTAACTGATTCCTTTTGTTACTAGCTATAGAATTTTTCCACTTGGACTTTGAATTCTAAATAACAGCATCTTCAGAGAGTCATGGAATAAAAGATGTGGAATGAATATGGCCATGAAATCAGATAAGAGAGCCTGTAGGGCCTGACTCCTGATTTCCTTATCTAGACTAGATTAGAAGAAGGAAGTTGGATGTGCTACAGAGGCTAGAGATAAAGTATTACAAAAAATAGACATATTAATGACAAGAAAAAGTGACTGCTGAGAGGTGACCCAAAAGCAAAACACAAAGTTTCAACAGAACAGTTTGGTCTCAATTAATAAATGGCCATTAACCCTTAATATCTCAGGTACCTTTAAAAGGGTATCTCTTTACTACAACATAGGATAATCATAACGAGAATAATGTCCCTGCGTTGTCATGGAAAAATTTAAATGCCCTCTGTATATGGGAATGAATGGTTTGTATTCCAAAGTTAATTTTCAAGTCAGTTGTTTGGAACTCAAAAAGCATATTTCTATGAAAACTGAAATAAATGTGTGAAAATGGCATTGGGGCAGCATCTGATCTCCTATAACTTCACATCACCAGGAGAAGGATCGAGATCAAGAGCCCAAGGGCAATTCTTATGACATGGAGGTCAGACATGCCTCCCCACGCCAACCTTTTTACCAGTCATCCTTCCCATCCTTCCCATGGCTCACTCTACTTCTCTGCTGGGTGATAATCCATTGCAGTGGCCACACAGAACTCATAGACAATACTCACAAGTGTGGTTTTGTGGTGGTTAAGTTTGTGTGTCAACTTGGCTGGGCCTGGTTGAGTGGCTGGGCAGCTGGTGGTACTTATTCTCCATGGTGAGATTGGTAATTAACTCCATGGTGGAATCTATCGGAGCAGCTGAGTAGCTGCTTTGGGTGTGTTGTCTGCTTTCCATATATAAGAAACAGCTTTAGGGCTAGTCTCTAGCATATGGCACGCTTGAACCCTGCATGTAGCCGTGTCGTCGTTCAGCAGCCTGCCATGCTCTGCCAACTTTGGGACTTTCAATGGACTTAAACTAATGGCCTGCTGTGTGGTTTGGTAACATCGGCACTGTGCCATTCTATTTATTGACCTGGGCTTGTTAGCCTCAGCAGCCAATAGCTGGCTGAGTAAAGAGATGCCTCTAGCTTCAGTGGGCCGGGAGCAAGAGGCAGAGCTGAAGCTCAAGGTTGAGGGGATTTCACCCAGCCCCTTAGAGCCTGGAATTTTGAACTCAGGCTTCTAGCCTCCCAAACTGTAAGAAAATAAACTCCTGTTTGTTTAAGCCATCCCGTTTGTGGTATATTCTTGTCAGAGTGGCACTAGGTAACCAGAACAAGTTTTATTAGAGAGGTAACAGCTTACAATTCAGGATTAGGAACACACAGGGTACAATTCTTCGATTAGAACAGCTTCCCCTCAGCCTTGCCTGAAGGCAGGTTTCTCTCTGGTCCTTGGTCCCTCTGTCCAGTCTCTGCCCTGATTTGGCAAGTGTTACAAAGTTTTCAGCTCTACTAATAAATTCCTAGAGGCACTCCACTCCACCAGTAAGCCTCAGCCCAAAGGTCCTCAGCTTTCTCACTGTGGGTCAGTGAGCCTAGCTCCACAGGTAAATGCCCAGAAGCACCCCACTCCACCAGCAGGCCTCCTGCCCACAGGCACTTAGCTTTCTTACTCCGTGGGCCAGGAAGCCCTCCACTCTGTCTTGTGTGTTGTTGGTACTACTGCCACTGCTGCACCCATTTCACTGCTGCTACTTCTCACCATCTCTGGTGTCACAGCTGTCTGTCTCCTGGATTGAGGAGGTTCAGTGCAGGGATCTTGGGTCCAAAGGACGGGCTCCACTCCTGGCTTTGCTTTCTTGAGGGTAGTGAGATACCCACTTTCTACCTCTGGGATGCCTTGTTTTAAGCCTCACTAAATGGGAAAAGTGACCAGTTCCCATGTTAGGGTTCCATATACCTTATTTGCATGGTCTCACCCCCACAAGGGTGCTATGTACCTTATTTACATTGTTAACAAGCTGTGCAATCCTGTTGGTGGGCCACAGCATCTCACATTTATTTAGTCTCACCTAGTCATCTGGTAGCATAGTGGCTAAGACACTTGCCTGCTAACCAGACGGCTGGCGGTTCAAACCCACCAGCCACTCCTCGGAAGGAAGGTTGGGCAATCCTACTTCCGTAGTGATACTGCCTCGGAAACCCAAGGAGGGGTCGCTATGAGTCGGGGCCGACTCGACGGCACATAACAACAACAACAACAGTCATCTGGTGGGAATTAAAAAGATCGTGGCTAGATGAACCATACCAACCAATTCAGTGCACTGCAAACTGTTATTTTGTACCAGGATAAGCTTGTTTTTTTGTTTCATCAGCTCAACAGCTTTTGAGTGCCTAATGTATATCAGTTATACCTAGTTCTCAAATACATTTTTGTTTCAGTAAGAGAATACATTTTAAGACCAAAGCCTAGACACAGTGTAGTTCTCCTCTGGCCTCTATCATCTTGAGAACTTGTGGGATTAGATGGTTTATATCAGGGGTTGGCAAAACATAACTTAGGGTTCAAATTCAACCCACTGCTTTTTTTTTTTTTTTTTTTTTAATTTTTACTGTGATTTGGGTGAAAGTTTTACAGAGCAAATTCATCTTCCATACAGTAGTTCATACACATATTGTCCATGACATTGACTACAATTCCCCACAGTGTAACAGCTCTCTTCCCACTTGCTCCCCATAGTTACCTCTTCCCTCTGCCCTTCCCTCCCATGCACTCCCACCCCTCAAGCTGTCTTCTTGTGCAAATACTGCCCTTGTATTCTTCCATGATTGATCGCTCCAAGTAGTGTATCTACCTAATGTAAATGTTCACCCCATATGCCTATCTGTTGTTTGGCTGGAAGCCACAAGAGTGAGTTCACTTCCAGACCTAAAGGGTAACTGGGGACTGTAGTCTCATGGGTCTCACCAGGCTCTATCAGACAAGCAAACCTGGTCTTTTTTATGATTTTGAGTTTTGTTTCACATTGTTCTCCCACTCTATCCAGATCTCCTGTACTGATCCCCCTCTGAGTCGTTGACAGTGGTAGTCAGGCACTATCTAGTTCTTCTGGTCTCATGGTCATATAGGCTGAGGATCACAGGGTCTACAGTCCTTTGGACTAATTTTTTTCTATGTATCTTTGGTTTTCTTCATTCTTATTTGCTCTGGACGAGGAGAATACCCACTGTTGCATCTAGATGTCCACTTGCAAGCTTTTAAGATCCCAGTCGCTACTCACCAAAGTAGGATGCAGAACCGTGTTTCTGTGTGGTGTGTTATATACCAGTTGAGCTTCACATCCCCTGCAACCAAGGTCCAGAGCCGGCAAATCCAACTACTCGCTGCCTCTGGGTAGCTGTCTGTGGCCAGGAAGCTACCACACCTTGCCACTTGTCAGCTCTGCTATATACCTATACATTCTTATAGCACATACAAATATGCATGTAAAAACATTGTTCGATAACACTCCACATGGTCATGGGCACACTACCCCCTGTCTAGACACACTTGATTGTTCAGCCTGTCCACCCATCTATCCACCCATAGATAAGTGGTTGCCATCACTGACAATGCAGTACTATACATCCACTGCATGTTTCTGTAATAAACTTTTATTGGAACACGGTTATACCCATTCATTTCTTTTGTCAATGGTTCCCTTTGTGCTTCAGTGACAGAGTTGAGATGGTGTGAGAAAGACCATGTGGCCTGTAAAGCCTAAAATATTTGCTGTCTGTCCCTTATATAAGGAGCCCTGATAGCATAGTGGTTAAGAACTCAGCTGCTAATCAAAAAGTTGGTGGTTTGAACCTATCAGCCACTTTATGGGAGAAAGATGTGGCAGTCTGCTACCATGAAGATTTATAGCTTTGGAAACGCTATGGGCAGTTTGACTCTATCCTGTAGCGTCACTTTGATTCAGAATCAACTCAGTGGGTCCCTTACCTAAAAATGTCTGCCAACCCCTAGTCTGCAAGATCAAGACCTCACTCTCCTGTATTCTCTTTGACCTCATCTCTTTCCATTCTTCCCCTCACTGTAGCTACACTGTCCCATACTGTTCCTTAAAATATGCAAAGCACATTCCCACCACAGGGCCCTTGCACCTGCTTTTTCCTCTGTCTAAAATGTTCTTCCCTCTAATTCCTACATGGCCAACTCTGTCACTGCCCTCAGGTTTCTCTACTTGGATATCACCTTCTCAAAAAGGATTTCCTTGATGGACATAAAATAGCTATGTCCTCACCCCCTAGCATTTTTTATTATTCTTCTTCTGCTTTACTATTCTCCATAGGGCTTACCATTCTCTAACATATATCTACTTGTTCATTTATTTACTGTTCCTCTCACCTCGGTTGAATGTAAGTTATATAAGAACACGGACTTAGTTTTTTGCGTAACTATATTCCAGCATTTAGAACAATGTCTAACCCAGAATAGATACTCATTTGTTGAATGGAATGAATGACTGAATGCCCCCTTTATTAAGGTGAACATCAACCAGAATTGAAGATTGGAATTGAAACAAGACTTAAAAGTAGCATATAGGTAAATTCTGGTGCTTCCATTTGAAAACTCAAAACTACTGGAGTATTCAGACACACTTGACCTCTTCCTTCTGCCTGTCCTTCTTTTCAGTCACTTTTGTTGAAGGCACGTTTTTCCTCCAGTACCTAGTCTAGCGCATATTTCACAAAGTAGGTTTTAATAAATATTTGCTTCCAGCTGAGGAATGAACTTCAGCATATTCTCAACTGGTTTTTGTAACCTCAGTACTTAATACAGTGTCTGGCAATTGGTAAAGGCTCAGTAAATATTTGCTCCAAGAAGAAATAAATAAGTTAAATGAGTTCTTTCTCTACACAAGATAAGACACTGGTCCAGGTTTTCTGTTGTTATGGAACATACTACCTACCTCAAAACATAGCAGCCTAAAACAATAAACATTTATTATCTCACATAGTTTCTGTGGGTCAAGAATTCAGGAGTGGCTTAGTTGGGTGGGCTGTCTCAGGATCTCTCATGAGATTGCAGCTGAGACTGTAGTCATCTGAAAGTTTGCCTGGTGCTGGAGGATCTGCTTCTAAGATTGTTCACTCTCATGGCTGTTGGTAAAAGACCTCAGGTTCTTGCTCTGTGGACTGTTTTAAGTCTTCATGGCTTAGCAGCTGGCTTCCAAGCAACCCAACAGCAAAAGCAAGGAGGAAGCCACAGTGTTTTTTATCACCTAGTCTCAGAAGCCACTCACCATCATTTTTGCCATTTTCTATAAGAAACAAGTTGGTAAGTACAGCCCACACTTACAGGGGTTGGGGACTAGGCCCACCTTTTAAAGGAGATATATCAAAGAGTTTGTGGACATGTTTTAAAACTATCGCAGTTACTCTGATACTCTGAATTGAATAAGGAAAAGCTGCTCACTAGAGGTAATGACACAGGGTTTCAGAGATGGTGCCTATTCTGCTCCTTGTATGCACTTGTCAAGTCCAGTATTGCCTGTACTCTTTCCCAACAGAAGCATTTAAAAAATATTCCCACTGAAAATAATAAGCATGTTTATCTTTTTTTTTTTTTAATACATAATGCATGCACAAAATTCAAAAGTTGAAATGAGTATACAATGAAAAACTAGCTTCTCTCACCTGAATCCCAGCCACCTAGTTTTCCTCCCTGGTAACTATCACTGTTGCTGATGTATTTATTCTGCCGAGACCTTCTGTGCACTTACTTATAAATGCATACTTATTTATTTTCAAATGGTAGCATACTGTACTTTTCTGTGCTTTACTTTTTTCACTCACCTATATATATATCTTAGAACTTGTTCCATGTTAGTTTATTTATAGTTGTCTTACTCTTTATAACAGCTGCATAGTATTTCATTGTGTGAATATATAGTTATTAGTCCCTTATTGAAGGACATTTAGTTTATTTTCTGTTTTTTGCTGTTATAAACACATCTATAGTGAATACCTTGTTCATTTTGTGCACTGAGAATATTTATAGAGTAAAAAACCACAGATGAATTTGTTGGGTCAAGGAATATATGCTTTTTAAAAGATACTGTCAGAGATGGTACTTGTTCTGTCCCATGTATATTCAGCAGCACCTGGGCTCAAGGGCTGCTTTTCACTTAAGGGTGGCTCTAGTTTAAGGCCGCGCCCGAGGTAGGCAGGTCCAGGGCTCAGGGGCTGCTTTTGCTTGGAGGTAGCTCTGTTTTAAGTCCAGGGCCGAGTTAGGTGGGCCCAGTGCTCAGGGGCTGCTTTTTGCATGGGGAGAGCTCTATTTTAAGGCTGGGGCCC
Organism: Orycteropus afer afer; assembly: GCF_000298275.1. NCBI lineage: Eukaryota > Metazoa > Chordata > Mammalia > Tubulidentata > Orycteropodidae > Orycteropus > Orycteropus afer. Next base: position 11,661,762 of record NW_006921602.1, on the reverse strand, counting down.
ACGGCTCAGAGGCTGGTTTTTGCTTGGGGGCAGCTCTATTTTAAGGCAGGAGCCCAAAGTAGGCAGGTGTGGGGCTCGGGGGCCACTTTTTGCTTGGGGGTGGCTCTAAAAAGTCCAAGGCCCAAGGTAGGTGGGCACAGGGGGGTCAGGAACAACTTAGGGAGACAAACTTGTCTGTCAGTTTGTCATCCTGTGGTGACTTACATGTTGCTGTGAGACTGGAGGCTATGCCACCAGTGTTGCAAAATGCCAACAGGGTTACCTTTGGTGGACAGGTTTCAGTGGAGCTTCCAGGCTAATACAGACTCGGAAGAATGAAGAGGCCATCCACTTCTCAAACAATTGGCCAGTGAAAACCTTACAAATAGCAGTGAAACACTGTCTGTGTCATTACTGGGAAACTTTATGAATAGCCCTGAAACACTGTCTAATATGGTGCCATTGAAGATAAGCCCATCAGGTCAGAAGGCACTCACAATTTGACTGGAGAAGACCTGACTCCTCAGAATAGAGATGACCTTAACGATATACCTGGAGTAAAGCCTTCTGACTCTCCATTGGCTGATATGGTACAACTCAAAATGAGTAGAAACAGATGCAAACATCCATTAATAATTAGAACATGGAATGTATGAAGTATGAATCTGGGAAAATTGGAAGTGGTCAAAAATGAAATAGAATGCGTAAAGATCAATATCCTAGGCATTCTTGTTGTTAGTTCTTGTTATGTGCCATCAAGTCGGACCCAACTCATAACGACCCCTCCTTGGGTTACTGAGGCAGTATCACTATGGAAGTAGATTGCCCCATCTTTCTGGTTAGCAGTCAAGTGCCTTAGGCACTATGCTACCAGCATTAGTGAGCTGAAATGGACTGGTTTTGGCCATTTTGAATCAGACAACTATATGACCTACTATGCCAGGAATGACAGTTTGAAGAAGAATGGTGTGGCATTTGTCATCACAAAGATGGTTTCAAGATCTGCCCTGAAGTACAACACTGTCAGTAATAGAATAATATCCATACACCTACAAGGAAGACCAGTTAATACGACTGTTACTCAAATCTATGCACCAACCACTAAAGTCAAAGATGAGTTAACTGAGGATTTTTATCAGCTTCTGCAGTCTGAAGTTGACCAAGCATGCAATCAAGATGTGGAAGAATCACCAGTAGTTGGAAAATTTGGCCTTGGTGACAGAAATGATGCTGGAAATCACATGATAGAATTTTGCAAGACCAAGAACTTTCTCATTGCAAGTACCTTTTTTCAACAACACAAATGGGGGCTATACACGTGGACTTTGCCAGATGGAATACACAGCAATCTGATTGACTACATCTGTGGCAAGAGGTGATTAAAAAGTTCAATATCTTCAGCCAAAACCAGGCCAGGAGCTGATTGTGGAATAGACCATCAACTACTCATATGCAAGTTCAACTTGAAGTTGAAGACAATTAAAACAAGTCCATGAGAGCCAAAATATGATCTTGATAATATCACTCCTGAATTTAGAGACCATCTAAAAAATAGATTTGATACATTGAACACTAAACCAGAATAATTATGGGATGACATCAAGAACATCATCCATGAAGAAAGCAAGAAGTGACTAAAAAGATGAGAAAAGAAGAAAAGACCAAAATGGATGACAGAAGAGACTCTGAAACTTGCCCTTGAGCAGAGAGTAGCTAAAGCAAATGGAAGAAATGACAAGATAAAAGAGCTGAACAGATTTCAGAGAGCAGCTTGAGAAGACAAAGCCAATTACTATAATGAAATGTGCAAAGACTTGGAGTTAGAAAACCACAAGGGAAGAACACACTCAGCATTTCTTAAGCTGAAAGAACTGAGGGAGAAATGTAAGCCCTGAGTTGCAATAGTGAAAGAGTCTATGGGCAAAATATTGAATGATACAGGAAACATCAAAAGAAAATGGAAGGAATACACAGAGTCGCTATACCAAAAAGAACTGGTATATCTTCATCCATTTCAGGAGGTGGCATATGATCAAAAACCATTTGTACTGAAGGAAGAAGTCAGAGCTGCACTGAAGGAACTGGTAAAGAACAAGGCTCCAGGAATTGATGGAATACCCATTGAGATGTTTCAACAAATGAATGCCCCACTGGAGGCACTCACTTAGTTATGCCAAGAGACTTGGAAGACAGCTACCTGGTCAACTGACTGGAAGAGATCCCTATTTGTACCCATTCCAAAGAAAATAATCCCACAGAATGTGGAAATTATCGAACAATATCATTAATATCACACGCAAATAAAATCTTACTGAAGGTAATTCAAAAACAGTTGCAGCAGTATATTGACAAAAAACTTCCAGAGGTGCAAGCTGGATTCAGAAGAGGACATGGAACAAGGAATATCATAGCTGCTGTCAGTTGGATCCTGGCTCAAAGCAAAGAATACCAGAAAGATGTTTACTTGTGTTTTATTGACTATGCAAAGGCATTTGATTGTGTGGATCATAACAAATAGTGGATAACATTGAGAAGGATGGGAATTCCAGAACACTTGATTGTACTCATGAGGAACCTGTACATTGACCAAGAGGCTGTCGTTCAGACACTGCATGGTTTAAAATCAAGAAGGGAGTGTATCAGGGTTTTATTCTTTCCTCATACTTACTCAATCTATATGCTGAGCAAATAATCCAAGAAGCTGGACTATATGAAGAATAATGTGGCATCAAGATAGGAAGAAGAATCATTAACAACCTGTGATATGCTGACGATACAACTTTGCTTGCTGAAAGTGAGGATGACTTGAGGCACTTACTGATATAAAGACAGCAAAAATCCTCACAGATGGACCAGTAAGCAGTATCATGATAAATGGAGAAAAGATTGAAGTTGTCAGAGACTTCACATTGCTTGGTTCTACAATTGACAACAATGGAAGCAGCAGTCAGGACATTAGACGATGTATAGCACTGGGCAAGTCAGCTGCAAAGGACTTCTTTCAAGTGCCGAGGAGTAAAGATGTCTGCTTGAGGCCTAAGGTGCACCTGACACAAGTCATGGTATTTTCAGTTGCCTCATATACATGTGAGAGCCGGATGATAAATAGAGAAGACCAAAGAAGAATTGATACTTTTGAGTTGTGGTGCTGGCGAAGAATGCTGACAGTACCCTGGACTGCTGAAAGAACTAACAGATCTGTCCTGGAGGAAATGCAGCCAAAATGCTCCTTGGAGGTGAGAATGGCCAGACTTCGTCTTACCTATTTTGGTCATGTTATCAGAAGGGACCATTCCCTGGAGAAAGGATGTCATGCTTGGTAAGGTGGAGGGTCGACGAAAGAGGGGAAGGCCCTCAACAAGATGAATTTGGCACAGTGGCTGTGATGATGGACTCAAGTATAGCTCACAGAGCTGGCGTGGGACTGGGCGGTGTTTTGGTCTGCTGTGCGTAGGGTCTCTGTGACTCAACGGTACCTAACAACAACAACTGTGCCAGTGTTGACAACTTTTAAGAAGGGAGAATACTCAGCACTCTAAAATTTAATAATGGTTAATGTGATTATGTCTGTAAGACTCTTGGTAAATATGAAATTGACTACCTGGAGAAATACAAAGAACTATTTATTGCTGTTTTTTACATTATGATTATCATCTTCAAACGTGTTAAGCCTTTCCTTATTTTATGAACACTTACTAAAATAGGAACCATTCTAAATGAGGACCAGTTTTTTTTGTTTTGTTTTGTTTTTTTGTCTTCAGCCTTCATGTTCCCCCAAAGCTAGCCCTAGGGGAGAAACTAAATCTATTAAGTGTTATTTTCTGGTTTTTCTTCCTGTCCTCTTACTCTTCTAGCTGTCTCGATTGAGAACCTTGTAGGAAGAGAGTTATACTTAAGAAAAATGTGTTTTGTTTGACATTTAAGCAAGTCTCCGTTTTGTCTTTCCATATTAGAAGTTTTCTTATTTTTCTCTCCCATTTCCCTTACTCTTGTCTAACCTGTCTTCTCTTCAGCTCATTCCTTATTGCTAAGGTTTGCAGACTATACCAGAGGAAGGAGCCAGATTTATAAACATGTGTTCCCACCCAGAATAGAAGTAACATTCATCTTCTAATTTTATGCCTGCTCCCTATGTACAGCTGTGCTCATCTGCCCTTATAAATGAGGTGCCTATCTAAGTCATATCTTGTCTAGAAATAAATGGACTTTATTTCTATTCAGATTCTATTCAAAGCAGCCCATCACCGGAAGGAGGCATCCACTTGAATTCATTTTGCTAATAGCCAGAGAGAATTTAGCCTAATTATTTTCCTCAGAGGTTTGCCATTTTCCTTAAGATAACAAGCCCTGGAAGAGATAGGAATCCTGTCCTTTTCCCCTTTGGATGCCCCCTGCAATCTTGTTGGTGTCTTTAAGATGAAGATAAAAGGACATTCTAAGAAAATTATGTGAGGGGGAAAAATCAGAATCCATTAGAGATAGTTGTGGCAAACCTTAGAATCTGAAAGATCTGAGTGCTAATAGACCATTTTCTCATTTGCAAAGTAACTTCCTATACAGAAGATGGTTGGAGTGATTGTTCTTTGTATCTTTTTATAGCCTGACTTGTTAAAAAAGTGATCTAAGGCTGTGAATATTTGAGGAGATTATGAATATGAAAACATCTAACACATAATAGATATTCAGTAAATGTTTGATTGGGGTCTAGCTGATTAAGTCAACTTCTTTCTTGCCCTCTAGCTTCCTTAGAAAGCAACTTTCCAGTAGGATAATCTTTTTTTTTTTTTTTTTGCAGCTCCCTAGTCTGCTCTGGTTTTATGAGAGCGTCCTAAATTCTGATTTCAAAGAGAATAAGGGCTAAATAAGATCTTATTAGAGGCAGAAGGGCTGTTTATTTAAATCCATGCCCACTAGTTCATAGCTCCTATCCTGATATATTCCATGGTATTGTCCAAGCACTCCCTTTGTATTGATTTATTGAAGGATAACAGTTGGCTAGTTATCTAATTTAATATTCTTATAATTTATTTCTGTTTTAACCTCATATTATTGATTAAAAATCTGAGGTTCGTAGAGGCTAAGTGACTTGTCCAAGGTTATACTGTTACATTGTAAGGATTTGGACTAAGGTTTTCTGACTTCCAGTCTAGTGATCTTTAGATAGTACTCGACATCAAAAAAAGAAATGAATGTAATGAGTTACTACAGGTAGGCCTGGGGGTACTGAATCAAATAGTATTTTATTAGTGTATGACCAAAGACAAACACAAGCCCAGTTCTAGATTGTTCAGACTTATTCTGTAGACACACTACATAGAAAATGTGCCTTTGGACTTCCAATCAAAATGACTTACTGAGTTCAAGATTTTGACACATTCCTTCTATTCCAAACACGTTGTTATGTGCCGTCGAGTCGGACCCGACTCATAGCAACCCCTCTTTGGGTTTCCAAGGCAGTATCACTGTGGAAGTAGATTGCCCTATCTTCCTTCCGAGGAGTGGCTGATGGGTTTGAACTGCCAGCCCTGGTTAGCAGTCAAGTGCTTTAGGCACTACGCTACCAGAGCTCCCTTCCAAACACATGGCAGAATATATTTTGGCTCACAAACAAAATAACTATCCATGAACAAAAATCAGAAGAGGTGCAGGTCACTGAATAGGGGTGAAGCTGTAGGCCTGCTGGCCTTCAGATCTAAGTACAGAAAGTGGTGACAGAGGTGAGTTCCTGAAGGGTAAAAATGCCCCATAAAGAAACTGAGAAATTGAAGCCAGGGAAGTGAAATGCCAACCTGTAACTAGCCATGAAAGGAGTCTAAAACGTTAACGGATAGAGTCTTAAAACAGTTCATTGACGGGGGAGGAAGGAAACTTAAGGAGTTAGGAGGAACTATTTCAAGCTACCTACTGACTCAGTAATTACAACTATGATGTCCCCAATTTCACTGTGCTACAGAAGCCCTAAAAGGCCTTCAGAAGATCTGTTTGGATTAGGGGCTCAGAGTGCCAGGTGGAAAAAAGTATAAAACTATTAAAGAAGGGGAAAGATATTAAAAATGCCCACTCAAAAAGAGCCTGCAAACCAAAATGTTATAGAAACCAAATGCTAAGAAAGATGATCAGTAAAAATTAAACAGGAATTTAGCTTATGGGAAGATGGAGTAGAGAGTATTTTCCCTGTTTCTCTAACTAAGTACAGTTAAAAACCCTGGGCATTTTATATAAAACAAACATAAGACTGTGAAAGGTAGAGGAAGTAAGACAGACCAGCTAGGGACTGAGAAACTGGAGGAACAAAATGGTAAGATTCCTGGGTTTTTGCTTCATATATCAGACTTGGAGCTTACATTTTATTTAATGTTAATGATTGAATGTTTTCCCCCTAAGATTGGAAACAAAGCTTGGATGTCTGCTCTCACCACTCTTATTTAACATAGTGGTGGAAATTCTAGCAATAAATCAAGAAAAGGAAATAAAAAAGCATACAGATCAGAAAGGAAGAAATAAAACTGCCCCATTTGCAGATGATATGATTGTTTACTGGAAAATTCCAATGAATATTCAAAAAAAACTAGATCTAATAAGTGAGTTCAGCAGTTGCAGGATTAAAACATAAACATACAGAGATCAATTGTATTTCTGTATACTAGCAGTGAACACATAGACACTGAAATTAAAAATATAGTACTATTTACGGTATCCCCAAAAATGAAATCTTAGATGTAAATCTAACAAAACATCTACAGGACTTGTATGTTGAAAACTATACAACACTGATGAGAGAAATGAAAGAAGTTCAAAATAAATGGAAAGACATACCATGCTCATGGATTGAAAGACTCAGAGTAGTAAAGATGTTTAATACAGTTTCTGTCAAAATCCCAGAAAGATTTTCTTTATAGATATAAACAATATTATTCTAAAATTTATATGGAAAAGAAAGGAATTAAAATGAAGATGAATAAAGTGGGAGGAATCCATCTACCTGGTATTAAAGCCTATTGTATAGCCATAATTATCAAAACTATGTAGTAATGGCAGAGAGAGAGATCCATAGATCAACGAAACAGAACAGAGAACTCAGAATAGGCTCACACAGTATGCCCAGCTGATTTTTGGCAAACGTGCAATTCAGTAGAGGAGAGAGAATCTTTTCAAGAAGTGGTGCTGGAGCAGTAGACATCTGTAGCCCCGCCCCTCGAAGAAAGGAACTTGAAATGAAGCCTCACACTTAGTACAAAAATTAACTCAAAATAGATCAAAGACTTGAATGTAAAGTATAAAATTTATAGAAGAAAATATAAGAGAAAATCTTCAGATTTAGGACAAGGCAAAGAATTGTTAAACTTGATACCAAAAGCATGATCCATAAAAGGAAAATGTGATAAACTGGAATTCATCAAAATTTTAAATGTTCTATGGAAGACCCCATGAAGATAAAGATGAAAAACAACCCATAGAATAGCAGAAAATATCCATCAAAGGACTAACTAGTCTCTAGAATTTAGAAAGAACTCTCAACACTCAACAGTAAAGAAAATCCAATTAGAAAATGGACAAAAGACATGAACAGACATTTCACCAAAGAGGATATGTTGTTGTTGTTGTTGTTATGTGCCGTCGAGTCAAACCCGACTCATAGCGACCCCTCCTTGGGTTTCCGAGGCAGTATCACTACGGAAGTAGGATTGCCCAACCTTCCTTCCGAGGAGTGGCTGGTGGGTTTGAACCGCCAGCCGTCTGGTTAGCAGGCAAGTATCTTAGCCACTATGCTACCAGAGCTATAGAGATGGCAAATGAGCACACAAAAAGATGTTCAGCATCATTATCCATTAAACCCACTGCCATCTAGTCCATTCCAACTCATAGCGATCCTGTAAGACAGAGTAGAACTGTCCCATAAACTTTTCAAGGTTGTAAATCTTTACAGAAGCATACTGCCACATCTTCCTCCCATGGAGCAGTGGGTGGGTTCCAACCACCAGCCTTTAGTTAGCAGACAACTGCTTTAACTTTCGGTTAGAAGACATCTGCTTTAACCAGTGCACCACCAGAGCTCCCTTCATTAGTCATTCCAAACCACTCACTGTCATTGAGTCAATTCCAATTTATAGCAACCCCCATAGGATTTCCAAGGCTGTAAATCTTTATGGAAGCAGACTGCCTCACCTTTCTTCCACAGAGCAGCTGGTGGATTTGAACCACAACCTTTTGGTTAGCAGCCAAATGCTTTAACATTGTACCACCAGAGCACCTTTCATTAGCCCTTAAAAAAACCAAACTCACCACCATCGAGTCAGATCCAACTCAATAGCAACCCCCCCTTGGGTTTCCGATGGGTATCACTATGGAAGCAGGTTGCCCATTCTTCCTTCCAAGGAGTGGCTGGTGGGTTTGAACTGCCAGCCTTCTGGTTAGCAGTCAAATGCCTCAGGCCCTACACCATCAGAGATACCACTACAAGCCTATGAAAATAGCTTAAATAGAAAAAATAGTGACAACACCAAATACAGAGAAACTAAATCATGCATACACTTTTGGTGGGTATGTAAAATGGTGCAGACACTGTAGAAAATAATTTGGCAGTTTCTCTAAAAACTAAACATGAAACTTCCATATAACCCAGCAATTGTACTGCTGGGCATTTATCCCAGAAAAATGATGACTTGTATTAACACGACTTGTATTACTCAAAAACCTGTACAGCAATTTTTGTAGCAGCTTATTCAGAATAGCTCCAACCTGGAAACAACCAAGATGTCCATCAGTGGGTAAATGATAAAACAAACTGTTGTTGTTGTTATGTGCCGTCGAGTCAAACCTGACTCATAGCGACCCCTCCTTGGGTTTCCGAGGCAGTATCACTACGGAAGTAGATTGCCCAACCTTCCTTCCGAGGAGTGGCTGGTGGGTTTGAACATCCAGCCATCTGGTTAGCCGGCAAGTGTCTTAGCCACTATGCTACCAGAGCTCCCAAAACAAACTGTAGTACATCCATATCATGGACTGTTGTTGTTGTTGTTATGTGCCGTCGAGTCAAACCTGACTCATAGCGACCCCTCCTTGGGTTTCCGAGGCAGTATCACTACGGAAGTAGGATTGCCCAACCTTCCTTCCGAGGAGTGGCTGGTGGGTTTGAACCGCCAGCCGTCTGGTTGGCAGGTCAGTGTCTTAGCCACTATGCTACCAGAGCTCCCTATCATGGACTACTGCTTAGTAATAAAAAGGAATACATGCAACAGCCTGTATGAATCTCCAGAGAATTATGCTGATTGGAAAAAGTTACATACTCTGATTCCATTTGTATAACATTCTTTAAATGGTGACATTTTAGAAATCAAGAACAAATTGGCAATTGCCAGGGATTAAGGAGGGAGTTAGGGTGAGATGAAAAGGTGTGGCTATAAATCTTAAAAACTTAGCCAACAGGATTTGAATGCACACCTAACAAAATTAATTTTATGATACCCATTTAACAAAGACTATGATAAGTACATTTAGGGTTCTTAAAGAGATAAATGGAATAATAATGCCTATTAAAAATAAAAATTAAACTATGAACTGAGCACAGTCAGAAACTTAATAATGTCAGATATGCATGGAAAATTAACCAATTTAAAATCTTGAACATGAGAAATAGCCATTGAAATATATATTATAGTCATTGAAAGAAGAAAAAAAAATCTCAATACCTTGGATAAAGTCTAAACTGCATGTAGTCAAAGAGAAAAGTATAAATGGAAAGAATGAAGCACAAAGATAGAAAATGTATGAGAGATCAATTTAAATATACACATAATGACTTGAGAGGCTCTGGCATACATCCAATGTGAGTTCTAGGGGAAAAAAATGAAGAGAATGGCAGAGACACAGTAAGTGAATATGTAATAGGTGATAATTTTCCTGAATTAGATAAAGTCTTAAGTGAGGTAAGTGGTGCACTCCAAGTACTAAACAGGATAAATAAGTATAAAAAGGTAAACCCAGTATCCTGGTTAAACATGGTAAATTGAAAATACATGTTTATCTACCTTCTCTCCCCCCCCCCCTCTTTTAACCTAATCAAATATTTGTGAAAGGGTTTTGTTTAAAAGGCATAAACTCACAAGTTAAAACAGGTAAGGATAAGATGGATTGGGGGGGGGAGCCAAGAAATGTGTTTGGCACCACAGATTTTAAAAAAAAAAAAATCAGAATTAGGAACATTTCAAGGTACCTCTGAGCACACAAAATATGGGGTGAGGCTGAAAACAGGAGGACTGATTGAAAGTCTGTATCAGAAGCAGAAGCTGCACATTATTTTCCCATCCTACACAGCCATGCAACTACCCTTTTACCACTCCAGCAGAAAACAGATGTTTCCTCTGGATAATTTAAACCAGACAGCTCTGGATTCAGGGACACTGTGCGTAGAGGGGCCTAGAGCTCTTGTGGCACCACCAGAGTCGTTCAAATCCACTAGCCACTCCTCAGAAGGAAGATTGGGCAAACCCAAGGAGGGGTCACTATAAGTTGGATCCAACTCAACAGCAATGAGTTTGGATTTTTTGTTGTTGTTGTTTTCAGCATTAGAGGGAAGCAAAATACTATAGTGAGGAGCACATAAAAATCTATCCAGCATAGAGAAGCCAGATAGAAGAATTCCTCTTGGAGTGATTTGACAAGCCCTGGAATGGAGAAAAGAAAAACCACAGATACTCATAGTCATGGCTCAGTGGAATGGCCCCCACCCATCACTCCCAATATGATGTTCAGTACCTCACATTTAAATATGAACAGACCCCAAAATCACCCTTTAAAGTAAACCTGAAAAACACGAGAACATAGACCAAACCAGACAGGAAAAAGGAGCTCAGAGGAAAGAGGACTATCAGACAACAGAAGTAGACTTCAAAATATATGTAGAGAGACAAGATACTGCCTCCATGAAACAAAAACAGGATGCTTTTTTTTTTTTTTTTTAATTAAAAATACAAAGGTAAAAATGAACATTTTGATACATATGTTAGAAGGTAAAGTTGAGAAAATCTTTCAGAATATAGAACAAAAACACAAAGAAATGAAATATAGGAGCAAAAGGATAAAGGATTAATCTAGGAAGTCTACCTTCCAGATAAATAGGAGTTCCAGAAAGTGAGACCAAGGAGCACATAATTGATAAGAACAAGTAGACAGAAAATTAGTAAGGATATGAAAGACTTCAATAATATTGTCAATCAACTTGACTTACCATTTATAGAACACTTAACAATTGAAGAATGTTGCATAGTAGTTAAGGCACTTGACTGCTAACCAGAAGGCTGGAGGTTCACACCCACCGGCCACTCCTCGGAAGGAAGATGGGGCAATCTACTTCCGTAGTGATACTGCCTCAGAAACCCAAGGAGGGGTCGCTATGAGTCAGGTTTGACTCGACGGCACGTAACAACAACAACATGTTCTTTAATAATATAATATTTTCAAGTATTGATGGATTGTTCTTCAAAATAGACCATAAAATAATAAAGTCAAAAGGATTGCAATCATACAAAATATATTCTCTGACCACAATAGGATTGTATTAGGAATCAATAACAAAAAGATATCTGGAAAATCCCCAGGTATTTGAAAATTTGACAACAAACGTCTGTATAACTTGAGGTTCAAAATGAAATTGCCAGGGAAACTAGAAAATATTTTTACCTGAATGATAATGAAAACAGATCAAAACTTGCAAGATTCAGGTAATGTAGAGCTTTGAGAAGAATTTACATTTTTAAATACTTTCATTAGAAAAGACAAAAAAAGATCTAAAAGAAGAGTTGGCAAACTTTTTCTGTAAAAGGCTATACAATATTTGTTGCAGCTACTCAACTCTGCCTTGTCACATGAAAGCAGACATAGACAATGCTTAAATGAATAAGTGTGGCTGTGCTAAAAAAAAAATTTATTAATGGACAATGATATTTGAATTTCATATAGTTCTGTAGGGAGCTCTGGTGGCATAGTGCCTACGGCATTTGACTGCTAACCAGAAGGCTGGCAGTTCAAACCCACCAGTCACTCCTCGGAAGGAAGGTTCGGCAATCTACTTCCATAGAGATAACCACTTCGGAAACCCAAGGAGGGGTCACTATGAGTTGAATACGACTCGGTGGCAGTGCGTTTTAGTTCCATATGACACAAAATATTATTTTTTTCATTTTTTTCTACCATCAAAAATGTGTAAAACACTAAAACTTTAAAATTCTTAGGAAAAAATGCAGGGGCAGTGCTGTCAAGCCTAGCTTTTAAACAATGGATTAGCTGATATAATAACAAAAGCACAAACAGCAAAAGACAATAAATAAATGGGACCTCATAAAAATTTTGTTCATCAAAAGACTTTACCACAAAAGTGAAAAACTATTGACTGGGAGAATATCTTCAGAAATCATATATCAAATAAGAATTAATAACCAAAATATATATATAACTTTGGCTACTTAGCAACAAAAAGACAACCCAGTCATAAAAGGGGTAAATGGCTTAAATAGATATTTTACCAAAGAGAACATTCAGATGACCACCAAACATGAAAAGAAACTTGCTGTCATTAGCCATCAGAGAGATGTATATCAAAAACACAATGAGATACCATTTTAGTTGCACTAGGATGGATAAGATATAAAAAATGATATAACAAATATTGGCAAGGATATGGGGAAATAGGAACATTTATCCACTGCTGATGGAAATGCAAAATGGCACAGTTGTTATGGAGAACAGTAAGCAGTTCCTCAATAAACTAAGGTCATGGTTTCATGGGACATCCCAGTTAATTGACCATATCACCTAGAAATTCCACTCCTAGAGATATACCCAAAATACTTGATAGCACAGACTCAAATCAATACTTGTAAATCAGTGTTCAATGCAACACTATTCACAGTAGCCAAAAGTTAGAAACAACCTTAGTGCTCATCAGCAGATGAATGGATAAACAAATTGTGGTACACATGTATAATGGAATACTACTCAGCCAGTAAGAGAAATGAAGTCTCGATCCATGCTACAACAAGGATGGAGCGTAAAGACATTATGCTGAGTGAAATAAGTCAATCACAAAAGCTCAAATATTATATGCCTTCACTTTTATAAAAAGACAAGAACAGGCAGACATAAAGAGATCAAAGTTTACTGGCTGCTACCAGGGGTGGGAGAGAGGAGAAAAGGTGTGTGGGGGGGAAGGGGGGGTTGCTTTTGGAGTATTGAATTTGGCTGTATGGTGCTGGAAAAATTGCATTGATTAAGGGTAAGGTTGCACAGCCAATTAACATAATTGCTGTCAATAAGTTGTACATCTGTTAAAAGTGTAATTGGAGACTTCCAGTAAGATGGCAGAAAAGTCAGACAAGATACACAAACCCTCTTCAACAGAGAAAAGAGAAACCAGTTGACACAGACACACGAGATAATCCTGGAGCCCAAGCTTTGAAAGGAAGGCTACAGAAGTGGATTAAACACCAACCAGTAGAAGAACCTGAATGAAAAAAGTGAATAAGGAGACAAACAGAGCTTTGGACTGTCATTTCCAACTGGTGTTAGGACCTGAGAATTAACCTAGAAGTCAGACTACTGCACTGATGGCTGATGACCAAAAAGGGAAACAGCAAAGGAGACAAACTGAGCTGTGAACTTTCAGCTGGCCAGAGAGCACAGCCATTTTGAATGTTTACAAGTGGTGTGGTCATTTTGGATATTTAAAGCAGTAGTGTTCCCCTTCAGATCCCAGAGACCTAAGAATAGGCTTCACTTGCCAAGGACAGCACAGACACACAGGAGGCTGACAACTGGAAAGGTTCGATATTCCCCTTGTTACTCTTATCCCCCACCTCCACCCACCTTCTGGACAGGCAAGAATTCCACTCTAGTCTCTGTACTCTGACAGAGTCTGGCTGCCCTGCCTTCCCCTGACCCATTCTACCCCCTAGGCTTGTTTTTTTTTTGTTTGTTTGTTTTTAAATTATTCCTTTTTTTCCCCCTTTTTATTTTATTTTATTTCCCCCTCCCAAGTCCTAGTGTTTTTTTTGTTTTGTTTTTTTTCCTTCTTGTTCTTCTTCTTCTTCCCTTTTCTTGGTCCCCATCTTTTTTATTTGTTGTGGTTCTTCCCATCCTTTGTTTTTTGTTTTTGGGTTTTGTTTTGCATTTTTCTCTTATTCCCCTTTCCCAGATATTGTGGGTTTTGGACTTTTTTTTTTTCCTCTCTTTTTCTATATATATTTCATTTGTCTTTTAAATTATTTCTTTAAACATTTCTTCTCATTTATTGCCTTTTTTTTTTTTTCCTTCATTTTTTGGTGACTATTCCTGTGTGTTTATGCAGTGTGTTTTTTATCCTCTTGCTTTTACTTTTTTTTTTTTTAATTGTTGTTTTTGTGTAACTGAGTGGGAGACAGCAATCATGCCCATACAACCCAACCAAACCCGCACATCCAGCAGCCCCACCTACTGAGGGAAGACCACTGCATGCTTCTGTACCAACTGGCCAACAATACATGACAGTTAATATGAACCTGATAACCTTTAGTTAGCTGCTTTTCACAAACATCTAACAGAGATCTGTGCACCCACTCTCATTCTCTATCACATCCACCCAGAGAAAGATGGTGGGTGCATAAGTGCTGCCAAGTATCAAATAGAGGAGCAGAGTATCCTGCTTAATCAGATATATCAAAACAAAACAGAGAAAACAAATATCTTGGGCAAATTATTCCAACATACAATCACCATTAAATATAAATACAATATCACAATGTCTCTGAGACAACAGATCATCACAGTCCACAAAAAAAAGCAAGATAAAGTAGTAGAAACCAGGGACCAGGAGAAAGACCCAGAAGACATCTCTGAAGAAGACACAGCATTGGAACTCTCTGAAAAGGAATTCAAAGAAATTCTATTTAGGTACCTTGAATGGATTGAGAGACAAATAAAGGAAAACACTGAAAAAAATAAGAAAAACACAACAGACGACAAAGTTAGACCCTTTTGCACATACAGTACAAAGTATATGTGAGCTGCTGTGTGGAAAATGAATTTGCTCTGTAAACTTCCACCCAAATCACAATAAAAATTTTAAAAAATAATAATATAAGAAGGAAAACACAGACAAAACCCTATAAGAATTTCAGAAGACAATACAAGAACAAAATGACTAAGTAAGTGTCAGTGATGGCAAACATTGATCTATGAGATAGGTGGACAGGCTGAACTATTAGGTATGTCTATGTAGGGGGGAGTGTGCCCATGATTATGTATAGGCTTGGCAGACAATGTTTCTACAAGTGTGTTTGTATGTTCCATAAGAATTCCCAGGTATATAGTAGAGTTGACAAGGGACAAGGTTGTAGTCACTTCTTCACCACAGCCACCTACTAAGAGGGAGCAAGTAGTTGGAATGTGAGCTCAGGACCATGGTCTCAGGGGACATCAAGCTCAATTGGCATAACATACTACATAAAACATTGTTCACATCCTACTTTGGCACGTAGCAACTGGGATCTTAAAAGCTTACAAGTGGCCATCTAGATGCAATGATGGGTTTCTCCTCATCCAGAGCAAAGAAGAATGAAGAAAACCAAAATTCATGGAAACAATTAGTCCTAGCAACTGGTACACCATGCGATCCTCAACCTATATGACTGTGAGAGCAGACAAACTAGATGGTGCCTGGCTGCCACTGTCAACCACTTGGAGGGGGATCTATGTAGGAGATCCTGGATAGAGTGGGAGAACAATGTGGAACAAAACTCAAAATCATTTTAAAAAAAAAAAAAAAGCATAAAAGGGACCAGGTTTTCTGGTCTGATAGAGCCTGGTGGTACTCCTGAAACTATAGCCCCTAGCTGCCCTTCAGGTCTGGAATTGAACCCACTCCTGTGTCAAAAGACAGGAATATGGGCTGAACATTTATGTTAGGTGGATACACTCTTTAGAGAGCTCAATTATGGGAGAATAGAAGGGCTGTGTATGCACAGGGAGACAGCTCAGAGGGCAGGAGTGCATGGGAGGGAAGGACACAGAGAAGAGGTAACTATGGGGAGGAAGGGGGAGGGGAGCTGTTGCATTGTGGAAGATTGCAGTCAATGACATGAGACAAAGTATATGTGAGCTGCTGTATGGAAAATGAATTTGCTATGTAAACTTTCACCAAAGCACAATAAAAATTAAGGAAAACACAGACAAAACCCTAGAACAATTTCAGAAGATGATACAAGAACAAAATGACAAAAATAAATGAAAAATTAGAAATGATACCAAATCTACAGATAGAAATCCAGAAAATTAATGCTGAAATTTCAGAAATAGATAACACTTTGAGCAGTCAAAATAGAATTGAATCAATGGAAGACAGAATTAGTGATATTGAAGACAAAACCTCAATACTTCTTTGGTAAGGGACTAATAAAAAAAAAAAAAAAAAGACCAAAGCAAAGGAAGAAAGCCTAAGATTCATGTGGAATCAAGAGGAATAAGCTATGTATAATTGGAACTCCAGAACAGGAAGAGACAGATAAAACCACAGAGAAAATTGTCAAAGATTTGTTGGAAGAGAATTTTCCTGATATGATGAAAGATGAGAATATATCCATTCAGGAAGTCCTGCAAACCTCAGATAGGATAGACACCAGGATCTCCTGTTACATGACAAAGACATAACATCATCAAACTAACCAAAACCAGACAAAGAAAGAATCCTGAAAGCAACACAGGAAAAATGAAGTTACCTACAGTGGACAACCAATAAGACTAAGCTCGGATTTCTCAGCAGAAACCATGCAGGTCAGAAGGCAATGGGATGGTATATGTGAAACCCTGAAAGAAAAAAAATTTCCAACCAAGAATTATATACCCAGCAAATTTGTCCTTCAAATATGATGGTAAAATTAGGAAATTTCCAGATAAGCAGAAATTAAGGAGATTCATTAAAACTAGACCAACTTTACAAGAGATGCTAAAGGGAGTCCTTTGGACAGAGAAACAACAGCTGACCATTAATACACATGATGACATAACCCAGAAACCAACCCAATTATGGAAGAATTCAGAGTAAAATTAGCTTACAATATTGTAAACAGGAAACCAGAGACATCAGTTGGTAAATAGGGACAATAAAATAACAAAAAGAGAGAAAATATACTATAGTTACAGAACTTCTAATTGGTGAGGAAGTCAAGACAATTGCAAGATAGAATGGACTGTTCTAAATTTGGGAAGAAAATTATAAATCACAGGGTAACCTCAAAGAAAAATAATAAACCTTCACATCACAATTTAAAAAAAAAAAAAGGACAAGCACAAGTGCTTAGCAAATACTAAAATAATAGCAATGAAGGAAGTGATAGCACCATTTGTAAACAAAATGAGCTCAGCACAGAAAATTGTATGGAACAAAGAAATCATCAACACCATGGAAAAACACATAACAAAATGACAGCAACAAATTCATACTTGTCAGTAATTACACTGAATATCAATAGATTAAATGAACCATTCAAGAGACAAAGAGTTACAGACTGGGTAAGAAAATATAACGCATCAATATGTTGTCTATAAGAGACATACCTTAGAGACAAAGACAAAAATAGACTAAAAATCAAAGGTTGGAAAAAGATATATCAAGCACATGGCAATCAAAAAAGAGCAGGAGTAGCAATATTAATTTCTGATAAAACTGACTTTAAGACAAAAACCACCATAAGAGACAAAGAAGGACACTATGTAATGACAAAAGGGTCGATTGAACAAGAGGACATAACCATAATATCTATATACCCAGTGAAAGAGCCCCAAAATACATAAATCGAACTTTAGCAGAATTGAAAAGGCAAACAGATGGCTCCACAGTCATAGTGGGAGACTTTAAAACACCACTTTCAATGAAAGATAGAACAACTGGAAAGAAACTGTACAAAGACACAGAAGACCTAAATGATAGCAGTCCACCACCTTGACCTTATGGACATTTACAGAGCACTTCACCCAACAACAATACAATATACATTCTTTTCCCTGGAACATTCTTCAGGATAGACCATGTTAGGCCACAGAGCAAGCCTTAATAAATTTAAAAACATTGAAATAGTACAAAGTATCTTCTCAGATCGCAAAGCTATAAAATTAGAAATCAGCAATAGGAAGATCAATGGAAAAAGAACAAACACATGGACACTGAATAACACCGTCGTTAAAAACAACTGGGTAATGGAAGAAATAAAAAATGAAATTAAAAAATTCCTTGACTTATGTGAGAGCAAAAAACACAACATACCGGAATCTTTGGAACACAGCAAAAGCAGTGATCAGAGGCCAATTTATAGCAATATACACATCAAAAAAAGAAGAGCGAGCCAAAATCAACACCTTAACCCATCTCCAACAATTAGAAAAAGCAGCAAAAAAAAAAGGCTACCATTGCCAGAAGAAAAGAAATAATAAAGATTCGAACAGAAGTAAATGAAACAGAAAATAGGAAAGCAATAGAAAAAAATCAACAAGACTAGAAGTTAGTTTTTTGAAAAGATTAATAAAATTGACAAACCATTGACAAATTAACAAAGAAAAAGGAGGGAGAGAATACAAATAACATGAATAAGAAACAAATTGGGCAATGTCACAATAGAACCAACTGAAATAAAAAGGATAATATCAGGGTACTATGAAGAACTGTACTCCAACAAATTTGAAAATCTAGAAAAAATGGACAGATTTCTAGAAAGATACTACTTACCTAAACTAACACAGACTGAGGTGGGAAATGTGAACAGATTCATAACAAAAGAAGAAATTGAACAGGGCATTAAAAAAAATTACCAACAAACAAAAGTCCTAGCCCAGACAACTTCAATGAAATATTCTACCAAACGTTCAGAGAAGAACTGACACCAATCCTACTCAAACTGTTCCACAATACAGAAAATGGTGGAATCCTCCCAAATTCATTTTATGAAGCAAGCATAAGAATACCAAAACCAGGCAAAGACATCACTAAAAAAAGAAAACTATAGACCAGTATCCCTCATGAATACAAACACAAACAATCTTCAACAAAATCCTAGCCAATTAAAAAAAACACACTGCTGTGGAGTCAGATCTGACTCATAGCAACCCCTCCTTGGATTTCCGAGGCAGTATCACTACAGAAGTAGATTGCTTAACCTTCCTTCCAAGGAGTGGCTAGTGGGTTTGAACCTCCAGCCTTCTGGTTAGCAGTCAAATGCCTTCGGCACTAAGCCAATAGACTCCAACAATATATCAGGAGAATAATACATCATGACTGAGAGGGGTTCATACCAGGTTCAACACTAGAAAAATAGTCAGTGTGATCTATTACACACGTAAAAATAAAAAGAAACACATGATCATATCAATCCATGCAGAAAAGACATTTGATAAAATCCAACACACATTCCTGATTTAAAAAAACTCTCAGAAAAATGGGAATAGAAGGGAAATTCCTCAACATAATAAAGATCTTACATATATAAAACAAACCCAACATTAATCTCAATGGAGAGAGATTGAAACCATTCCCCTTACAAATGGGAAACAAACAAAGATATCCTTTCTCACCACTTCTATTCAGCATTGTATCAGAAGTTCTAGCTTGGGCAATAAGGCAAGAAAGGAAAATCAAATGCATCCAAATTGGTAAGGACAAAGTAAAACTATCCCTGTTTGCTGATGATACGATCCTATGCCTAGAAAACCCAAGAGATTCAGCAAAAAAAAACTACTGGAACAAATTGAAAGATTTAGCATAGTGGCAGGATTCAGCATACAAAAAAAGATCAGCATACGAAAATCAGTTGGATTCCTCTACACTAGCAAAGAGATTACTGAAAAAGAAATAAGGAACAGTACCATTTACAATAGCTACCATCAAAATAAAAAACTTGGAAATCTTACCAGTGACACAAAAGATCTGTACAGAGAAAACTACAAAACAGTGCTTCAAACAACCATGAGAGATCTACATAAATGGAAAAACATACCATGCTTGTGGATGGGAAGATTGAGTTTTGTGAAAATGTCAGTACTACTCATAGCAATCTATACATTCAGTACAATCCCAATCCAGATCCCATCAACATTCTTTAAGGATATGGAAAAAACAATCACTTATTTTATATGGAAAGGAAATAGACCTTGGATAAGCAGAGCACAATCAAAGGAGAAGAACAAAGTAGGAGGTCTCACACTCCCAGATCTCAAAACCTATGGTACAGCCACAGTAGTCGAAACAGCCTGCTACTGACACACAGAGTAGTGGAATAGAATTGAGAACCCAGAAATAGATCCATCAACCTATGGTCAGCTGATGTTTTACCAAGAGCTGAAATCCATTAAATGGGGAAGAGATGGTCTCTTTCACAAATGGTGCTGGCAAAACTGGATCTCCATTTGCAGAAAAATGAAACAAGATCCATACCTGACACCACACACAAAAACTAACTCCAGGTGGATCAAAGACTTAAATGTGAAACCTGAAGCTATAAAGTACTTTAAGAAAAAAGTAGGGCAAATTTAGAGGCCCTAATATATGGCATAAATAGACTGTTGAGCATAACCCAAAATCCACAAACAGCAGAAAATAAACTAGATGAATGGGATCTTCTAAAAATTAAATTTTTATGTGCTTCAAAAGACTTCTCCAAAAGAGTAAAAAGAGAACCTACAGATTGGGAAAAAGTATTCAGCAATGACATACCTGACAAGGGACTTACCTCTAAAATTTATAGGAAACTCCAACACCTCAACAACAAAAAGACAAATAATTTAATTAAAAAATGGACAGAAAACATAAACAGATATTTCACCAAAGAGTGTATTCAGGTGGCCAACAAACATATGAAGAAATGCTCACGATCATTAGCCATTGGAAAGATGCAAATCAAACCAATGAGATACCATCTGGCTCCAGCACTAATAGCAAAGTTTAACAAGGCAGAAAATAACAAATGCTGGCAAGGATGTGGAGCAATTTGGACTCTCATACACTGCTGGTAGGACTGTAAAATGATACAACCACTGTGGAAACCAGTGTGGTGATTCCTTAAAAAGTTGGAATTGGAAATAGTGTTTGATCCAGCAATCCCATTACTAGGTATATATCCAGAAGAAATGAGAGCCAGGACAAGAACAGACATATACACATCCATGTTCATCGCAGCACTATTTACAATAGCAAAAAGATGGTAACAACCTACATGCCCATCAGCAGAAGAATGGATAACCAAACTATGGTACACAATTGAATATTATGCAGCACTAAAGAATAATGTAGGATCTGCAAAACACCACATAATGTGCATGAACTTGGAGAACATTATGCTCACATAATCACAGAAGGACAAATATTGTATTAGTTCACTATTGTAGAAAGTCAAGAAAAGGTATATGTAGAAGGAAACTTTCTTTGTTGGTTACCAGGGAGGGGAGAGGAGGGAACACTGCTAGACATACATGATTGTTCAGCCTGTCTACTTATCTATCAATCTGTAGGCCAATGCTCAAGGTAGATCAAGACAGGTAGAGACAAGTATTGACTTGGGTGAAGACAAGGGCAATGTACCAAAAGTGAGTGATCGACACAGTGGCATTGAGGAAGAGAAAGACAGAGAGAGGTACATGGGAGGTACAGACAACAAAGATGAACCCTTTTGTATGTACAGTACTGCATTGTCAGTGATGGCAATCATTGGTCTATGGGTGGATAGATAGGTGGACAGGCTGAATGATGGTTTGTCTAGACATGGGATAGTGTACCCATGACCATGTATAGGGTCGGCAGACGATGTTTCTACATGTGTATTTGTAAGTGCTGTAAGAATGTCTGGGTGCATAGTAGAGCTGACAAGGGAAAAGGTTTTGGAGGCTTCTTGGTCACAGACGAAGTGAATAGGTGGACCTGCGGACCATGGTCACAGGGGACATCAAGCTCAATTGGCATAACATACTACACAAAACATTGTTCCACATCCTACTGTGGTGAGTAGCAACTAGGATCTTAAAAGCTTGCAAGCAGCCATCTAGATGCAACGATGAGTCTCTCCTCATTCAGAGCAAAGAAGAATGAAGAAAACCAAAGATTCATGGAAACAATTAGCCCTAGTGACTAATTGTGATCTGCAGTTTATACAACTAGGAGACAAGAAGAACTAGGTGGTGCCCAACTACCACTGTCAACCATTCAGAGGGGGATCTGTGTAGGAGATACTGAATAGAGAGGGAGAACAATGTGGAACAAAACTCAAAATCATTTGGAAAAAAATAAAGGGGACCAGGTTTGCTAGTCTGAGAGAGCCTGGTGGAACCACTGAGACTATGGCCCCTAGCTGCCCTTCAGGTCTGGAATTGAACCCACACCTGTGGCTTCCAGACAAACAAAAGACAGGCATATGAGTTGAACATTTACCTGAGGTAGATACACTCCTTGGAAAGAACAATCATGGGAGAAAGAAGGGCTGCTTATGCACAGGGAGACAGCTCAGGCAGCAGGAGTGCATGGAGGGATGGACACAGGGAAGAGGTAACTATTAGGAAGAAATGGAAGGGGAGGTGCTGCATTGGGGTAAATTGTAGTTAATGTCATGAGATAAAGTATATGTGAACTGCTGTATGGAAAGTGAACTTACTCTGTAAACTTTCACCCAAATCACAATTTTTAAAAAAAAAAATTGTTCTGCATCCTAGTTTGGTGACTAGCAGCCGGGATCTTCAAAGCTTGCAAGTGGTCATCTAGATGCAACAATGGGTCTGTCCTCATCCAGAGCAAAGAAGAATGAAGAAAACCACAGATACATGGAAACAATTAGTCTAAGGGACTGGTAGACTGTGTGATCCTCAGCCTATATGACCATGAGACCAGAAGAACTAGATGGTGCCTGGCTACCACTGTCAACCCCTGGAAGGGGGATCAGTGCAGGAGATCCTGGGTACAGTGGAAGAACAATGTGGAGCAAAACTCAAAATCATTAATAAAAAAAAAAAAAAAAATAGGTTCGCTCGTCCAATAGAGCCTGGTGAGACCCCTGAGACTATGGCCCCTAGTTACCCTTCAGATCTAGAACCGAACGTACTCCTGTGGCTTCTATCCAAACAGTAGCCAAACAATAGGCATATGGGGTGTGCATTTACATCAGGTAGATACACTGCTTGTAGTGATAGTAGGAGAACAGAAGGTCAGTGTTTGCACAAGGATATAGCTCAGGGGCGGGAGGGGATGGGATGAAGGATACTGGGAAGAGCTAACTATGGGGAGTAAGTGGGAAGAGAGCTATTCCATTGTGAGGAATGGCAGTCAATGTCATTGGAGAACAATGTGGAACAATACTGAAAATCGTTTAAAAAAAAAAAAAGTTTATGGTCCAATAGAGCCTGGTGAGACCCCTGAGACTGGCCCCTAGTAACCCTCAAGTCTAGAACTGAACTCATTCCTGTGGCTTCCAGTCAAACAATAGGCATATGGGTTGAACACTTACATCAGGTAGATACACTCCTTGTAGCGTAGGAGAACAGAAGGGCAGTGTTTGCACAGAGAGATACCTTGGGGCGGGAGTTCCAGGGATGGAAAGATGGAGGGAAGAGGTAGTAACTATGGAGAGTAAATGGGAAGAGAGCTGTTACATTGTGGGGAATGGCAGTCAATGTCATGAAATAAAATGTGTATGAACTGCTATATGGAAAGTGAATTTGCTCTGTAAACTTTCACCCAAATCTCAATTTTAAAATCAAAGAACTATCTGTGTGGTATCAGATTGACAACAACTCAAAAGATGAGATAGGAAACTCAGGGAGCAGTGAGTTCATGTGCACGATCGAGGGGCAGCTCAGGAAAAGTTGTGTAGCTTGAGGAATATAATCATATTACTGAATTATCCATGTAGGAAGTATTAATTTGGTGTATATTATGTACATTCTCATCAACAATTACAAAAATAAATTATTTTTAAAAACCCTGAAAATGTTTTTTTTCTTCTGAAAAACTAAAAGAGATAAAACAATTGTACAAAGTTATTTATTGCCGTATTTGTCATAGCAAGACATTGAAGCAATCTGTACATCCATCAACAGGGAACTGATTAAATTATGGTGCAGTCCTTCAGATGCTGCCATTGAAAAGAATGAAGTAGCTTTGTTGTCCTGATACAGGGTGATCCAAAATACATGGTTAGGTGAAAAAAGCAATGTGCTTTCTTGAAGTAGAATGTGTAAACATATTTGCTAATATACATGGATATACCCTTCTAGGGTACTGGAGGGCTGGAAAATAGTAACAGAGGAGAGATACTTCATTTAATATTGGGGTGGCTGTTTTGGTGCCTTTTGAATTTTGAGTATTACTATATTAGGAAATATAGTAATATATTAATAAATTCAAAAGAATTTTTAAATAAAAGGAACGTGTCAGGAACATTCATTGTGACATGGTGTACAGAAATGTACAAAAAAAAAAAAAAACCCTAAATGTTCATCATCAGCAGAATGTGTGAATTGTGGCCAAATCATACAGAGATTAGTCAACATGGCTAAATCTCAAATTTGTAGTATTAAGTGAGAAAGGTAAGTTGCAAGATTATACCCTCAGCAGGATCTCATTCACAGAAAGTTTGAAAATATAGTAATGCTTTTCAACTATGATGTTTTATTCTTTTAAAAAAGAAATCTGATACTAGTATGGCACGGAGTCTTTTTAAATCTGTTGAACTGAGTGTGAATGTGTAAGTTTTTGTAAGGTTTTACTTTTTCAGTTTGTTTGAAATATCACATAATGCTTTCTTTTTGTGTTAAAAAAAAAAAATGTGCCTTGACCAAACTGTAGTCTTTGCAGCTTTTGCCTACCCTTAGAAGCCCCAGTAACAATGTAGGCATTTCTCATGGAACTCTTCTGACCCAGTCCTGATTGTCCCACTGGGGCCCAGAACACCCTTTAAACCCTTCTCCAGAACCAGAGAGGGGCTCACATGCAAAATGTTTTCATTGTCCAACAACAGCATTTCTGTTGTTTATACCTGCATCTTGTATTCCAGGAATGTTGGTGGTGAATGTAACATGGAGAAACAAGACATATGTAGGTACACTTCTTGACTGCACACGGCATGATTGGGCACCCCCAAGGTAAGTACTCTACAAATTTTGAGTGTAAATTAGTCTGATCCCCCCCCCCCCAATCGTGAACCCTTAATACCTTTGTCCTGCTAGAGTTGTGCACTTAACTTTTAAAGTACATTATGGTACAGAGACAAGGGAAGGCACTGTATCCATCTGGCATTCAAGAAGTATAAATGAATTAGTTATTGAAATGTTGGGTGTGTGGAGAGGGGTTGGTAGAATGGATAGGAAACCATATTTAAGCCTTTGCCTGGAATTACTGAATCCTGGCTTTTACCTGTAGTCTCTTGAGACCAAAACCACAAAGTCTAACTATGGGTGAGCATTCGTTGTTGATGGCTTTTGTTGGTAAGTATCTCTCAGAAATTTAAACTCAAAAACATTTTCCATTTTAAAGTCTACTAGACCATATGGGTTTCACAAGAATCTTTTCAATGCAATTTGACCTTAAGATTGGTATTTCAGGGAATGGTTCCTTATAGCTTGTTCCTAATGTTACTATCCAGTTTGCCAGGGCTTGGGGCTTTAGAAAAATTATCTTAAACCTTCACCTGCCCAGTATTTCCTTGGAACAAAGATGGGCAGGAATAGTCCCAAGGAAAAATATTCTAAAGCTCTTGACTCCATACCACTTTTGTTTCCTCAGGTGTAATTATGCTCTGCCTAGGGGTATGT
Organism: Orycteropus afer afer; assembly: GCF_000298275.1. Taxonomy (NCBI): domain Eukaryota; kingdom Metazoa; phylum Chordata; class Mammalia; order Tubulidentata; family Orycteropodidae; genus Orycteropus; species Orycteropus afer. The sequence continues at coordinate 11,635,977 of NW_006921602.1, read as the reverse complement.
GGTTTTTTTCTGCCTCCTAGCTTTCAGAGGTGTAAGGCCAGACTTCTTAAGACTTATTGTCTAACTCTAGTCAGACTATCACAGAAATTGCCCTAACGAGAATCATGTGAACTGAGATCAGCTTGTAAAGTTCTTTATATTCTCCCTTTTGCATTTCTGGGAAACCTATTGGAAAGACTTATTTTTGCTTTGGATATATTAGATTCCAGAGAAACAGGAGCTGAGAGGGTAAGTGATACCAAGGAAAAAGTAAGGGACTTCACAATAGAACTGTTCTGGGGACCCAAAGGAGATATTTGACAAAAATATGCCCTTTTTTCTGCCATAACTATGGCTCCCATTGTCTTAGAAGCAATATTCTCCAGCTGCCTCCCGGGACAAGATCGTCTTCAAATCTATAAAGGAATCAACCACAGCTGAGGATTTCATTCTAGGCAGTGTTTTGAGCTCCAAAAAAAGCTAATATTAGGACCAGTGAGAAATGACTTCTAGGTACAGGTCTCCAAACAAAGAACTCATGTACTACTGGCTTTATCTGATGTTCAGGGGCCTCTAGTGTGGCTAGGTGCTTTGATCTACTTGTCTGTGACATTTATAATGAGGTGTATAGGAAAAAAGCAATGGGCTGAAAGAAGAACTAGATTCTAGGCCATGCTTGCCATTAATCAATTCTGTGACCTTGGGCAAGTCACTCAGCCTGCCTAGCCTTGGTTTGCTAGATATCTGAAGTCTTTCCTAAAACCATGACTATAGTTGTATACAGGAAATGCAGACATAACTGTTCTTTGCCTTATACAACAAGCTCTACTTGGCTTTAAAGCTAAATGTAGGAGAATAATTTATAAGTAGCATGCAGGTAACATTCTAAGAGCTCACAATTTAATGCAGTTCCTATGCATTCAGAAGTTTCTCTAACAGTCATATTCACTGAAAGTGGTAGTTACCATATGAACAGTTCTAAAGGCTGCAGTTAAACTAGTTTGAAGATGTTTTTTTACCCCTAATAATATCCTGTTGTGTTTGTCTTTTGCCAAGGTTCTGTGATTCCCCCACGAGTGACTTAGAAATGCGTAATGGTCGGGGTAGAGGCAAACGAATGCGTCCCAACAGTAACACACCTGTCAATGAGACAGCAACAGCCTCCGACAGCAAAGGGACCAGTAGCAGCAGCAAAACTCGTGCAGGAGCCAATAGTAAGGGCCGTCGGGGCAGCCAGAATTCTTCAGAGCATCGCCCACCTGCCAGTAGCACCTCTGAGGATGTCAAGGCCAGCCCTTCCTCAGCTAATAAGCGGAAAAATAAACCCCTTTCAGACATGGAGCTAAATTCTAGCTCAGAGGACTCCAAAGGGAGCAAGCGTGTCCGTACAAATTCCATGGGCTCAGCTTCTGGCCCTCTCCCTGGGACCAAGGTGGAACCTACTGTTCTGGACAGAAATTGTCCCTCCCCGGTCCTGATTGACTGTCCCCACCCAAACTGCAACAAGAAGTACAAGCACATTAATGGACTTAAGTACCACCAAGCTCATGCCCACACAGATGATGACAGCAAGCCAGAAGCAGATGGAGACAGCGAGTACGGAGAGGAGCCTACCCTCCATGCAGAACTTGGGAGTTGCAATGGTGCATCTGTCTCACAGAAAGGTTCCTTGTCCCCTGCCCGCTCAGCTACCCCCAAAGTTCGGCTCGTAGAGCCCCATAGCCCTTCTCCTTCAAGCAAATTCAGCACAAAAGGTCTCTGTAAGAAAAAGTTGAGTGGGGAGGGGGACACAGACCTCGGGGCCTTATCGAATGATGGCTCTGATGATGGACCCTCAGTAATGGATGAAACAAGCAATGATGCCTTTGATTCTTTAGAAAGGAAGTGTTTGGAAAAAGAAAAATGTAAAAAACCCTCTAGTTTGAAACCTGAAAAGATTGCTTCCAAGAGCTTAAAGTCAGCCCGGCCCATTGCCCCTGCCATCCCTCCACAGCAGATCTACACCTTCCAGACAGCTACCTTCACAGCAGCAAGCCCAGGCTCCTCCTCAGGCTTGACCACCACAGTGGTCCAAGCCATGCCCAACAGCCCTCAACTCAAACCCATTCAGCCCAAGCCCACTGTGATGGGAGAACCTTTCACAGTCAACCCTGCCTTGACTCCAGCCAAGGACAAGAAAAAGAAAGACAAAAAAAAGAAGGAATCTTCAAAGGAACTTGAAAGTCCTCTGACCCCTGGAAAGGTTTGCCGAGCAGAAGAAGGCAAAAGCCCATTCAGGGAATCATCAGGAGAGGGGATGAAAATGGAGGGTCTCCTAAATGGCTCATCAGACCCCCACCAGAGCCGACTGGCTAGCATCAAGGCTGAAGCTGACAAGATCTACAGCTTCACTGACAATGCTCCCAGCCCTTCAATTGGAGGCAGTAGCCGCCTTGATAGCACTACCCCTACCCAGCCCATGACTCCCTTACATGTAGTGACCCAGAATGGAGCTGAAGCCAGCTCAGTCAAAACCAACAGCCCTGCATACTCTGACATCTCTGATGCAGGGGAGGATGGAGAGGGCAAGGTGGACAGTGTCAAATCAAAGGAGCCTGAACAGTTGGTTAAGGAAGGGGCTAAGAAAACTCTTTTCCCCCCTCAGCCACAGAGCAAAGACTCACCATATTACCAAGGCTTTGAGAGTTACTACTCTCCAAGTTATACCCAGTCCAGCCCAGGAGCTCTGAACCCCAGCAGCCAGGCAGGAGTGGAGAGCCAGTCCCTGAAGACAAAAAAGGATGAGGAGCCTGAGAGCATAGAAGGGAAAGTGAAGAACGATGTGTGTGAGGAGAAGAAACCCGAGCTGAGCAGTTCCAGTCAGCAGCCCTCTGTCATCCAGCAGCGTCCCAACATGTACATGCAGTCTCTGTACTACAACCAGTATGCCTATGTCCCCCCCTATGGCTACAGCGACCAGAGTTACCACACCCATCTCCTGAGCACAAACACAGCTTACCGGCAGCAATACGAGGAACAGCAGAAGCGGCAGAGCTTGGAGCAGCAGCGGGGCCTGGACAAGAAGGCAGAGATGACCCTGAAGGAGAGGGAGACAGCACTTAAGGAAGAGTGGAAGCAAAAGCCATCAGTCCCACCAACTCTCACCAAGGCCCCCAGCCTGACAGACTTGGTGAAGTCAGGACCCGGCAAGGCCAAGGAGCCAGGGGCCGACCCTGCCAAATCAGTCATCATTCCCAAATTAGATGACTCCTCAAAACTCCCCAGCCAGGCTCCAGAAGGACTTAAAGTGAAACTGAGTGAAGCCAGCCACCTAGGCAAGGAGGCCTCTGAAGCCAAGACCAGTGCTGAGTGTGGCCGGCAGGCAGAGGTGGATCCAATACTCTGGTACCGACAGGTAACTATCATCCTGGTAGAAATATGTTTGAGAGTCTTTTCTCTCCTTACAAATTAGGGCTGTCCTTATGCAGGGGTTCAACAGAATTGAGATTTGCAGTAGATACCTGCTGGTTTAGGGATTATTTACCTTTGTAAATAATTATAATGTGTTTTAAATACATTTTTATATCAGTAAAAGATGTTTTCCTGTTTGACAAAAAGGCCTAGAGAAGTTAGCTTTTGTCTAAGGTAACTCGAGACTTCACTGGCAGAGCAAGGATTAGAACCCAGGTATCTTGACTCCTAGAGTCCAGTGTTTCATTCCTATGGAACGAGTTCATGGTGATCTCCCCATCGTAGAATAGGCCGAAAGTAGTATACGATTCAGATTGAAATACTTTAAAAAGGATTGAACAGGTAGAGTTAGAACTGAGAACCTGGAGTCTCACATCTTGCTCTGTTGATGAGACAGAGTGTCTTCCTTTCCCTCCTGGTGCCACAGTTACACTTCTCTCCTCTGACTTGTCATTTATTACTCTGTACCCCTGGGTTTGCTTTGAAGAATAGAAACAACCTATCCTTGGAAAGGGGACATCTCTTCTGCTCAAGGAGTTGGGTCCACAGAATGTTTGTTGTTGCCAAGAAAACATACACTGATGGATTTCTTTTCTGTCCTCCTACCTTGTTTCCTTTGTGGGAGGGGCGGGTAGGAGATGGAAGCCTTTTAGGCAAGAGAGACCAGGATTGGAGCATAAAGGAAGGTCCACAGGGGCCAACATCGTACTCTGCCCCCAAGCATCCAGTAATTTTCTGTCATTTCTATTGGGACCTTGGGCTTGAAATCTCTCCTTTACGTGTACAAAACTCACCCCTCATTCTGTGATTGTTGTAGGAGGCAGAGCCCCGGATGTGGACATATGTTTATCCTGCCAAGTACTCAGACATCAAGTCAGAAGATGAGCGGTGGAAAGAGGAGCGGGACCGCAAGTTGAAGGAGGAAAGGAGTCGGAGTAAGGACTCAGTTCCCAAGGAGGATGGGAAGGAAAGCACAAGTAGTGACTGCAAGCTGCCCCCGTCTGAAGATTCCCGCCTTGGGAGCAAGGATCCCCGACCAAGTGTCCATGTGCCTGTGTCCTCTCCCCTCACCCAGCACCAGTCCTACATCCCCTACATGCACGGCTACTCCTACAGCCAGTCCTATGACCCCAACCACCCCAGCTACCGGGGCATGCCTGCTGTGATGATGCAGAACTACCCAGGTACAGCACCTCCGGGCAGCTGCTGGTCATTAACCGGGAAGGGAAAGGAAGCACCATCACAAAACCAGAGTTTTCTTGCTCAACCCTAAGGCTTATTGAGGCTGTTAGATGACAGCCCCTTTTTGAGAGTGCTGTTTTTTGTGAAGGACCACACTAAAACCCAAGCTCCTTGAATGACCCCCAGTGACAGTGTGGGACTAACTCTTCCTCCCTTGCTCCAGCGAGAGGGTTGCCTATACCAATTTTCACTGATAACTGTAGGTAAAACTGCCTGTCCACCACTGCTGTCTTCCCTCAGCTGGTATTTTTAAGCATTTACCCTACATTCTGCAATCTGCTGGGCACTGTGAGGAGTACAAAAGAGGTAAAACAAAACTAGTTTCCTCCTCTCAAGTTTATAGACTAATTGTAGCAGGGGAGACACATGCAACAACTAAAATTCAAACCAGAACAATGCCATGTATTCAATTGTAAGATCATGTTCAGCTGGTAGGAAGAGCAATTTGAAATCGGATTGGGAGAAATTCCATCTAGAAAAGGACCAGCTTAGGGAGGCTAAGCTCTTTATACTGCTGAGGATGAGTTACAGGGGGGGAGGGAGTATACCGAACAGAGGTTTAAGTGTTAACTTGGTAGAAGAAAATGCTCTTAGTTCTACTCACTGATGTCTGTTGTCTAAAGAGCCATGTAGGATGCTTCAGGGCTAGAAGGGTACTTCTTTAACTCACTCCTCAGAGCTCCCAACTCCCTACAGGAGAGCAGTGTAAATAGGACAAGTAAGTTTTTCAAAGAGAGATATGCAGTTGTCTCACCCTGTGCTAATCATTTCTCCCATGTCACCCCCCGTTCATCTATATAAAAAGAATACTTCCATTTATTGAGTAGTATGTATTAGGTGATTTATATATATTATCTTTTATTCTCCCCGTCAACCTATGAAATAAATATTGGTGTCTTCATTTTGCTGATGCAGACACTGAAGCTCAAAAAGGTTGTAAATTTGTTCAAAGCTACCTGTCCAGTAAGTCTCAGGAGTAGGATTTGAGCGCGGGGCCATCTGACTCCAAACCCTGTGATCTTCCCACTGCATCATATCACCTCTCCAAGATGAGTCTCTGAGTCTGGTTCCAAGAACTATAGTGGATCTGGGGAAATTGGTTGGAGGAAACTTGAGAGCCACGTCCTTTGCTAGTTCACATATAGAGCTCTATACCCCTAGGGAAGAAAGAACAAGCCAATAGTCTCAGCTGAGGACATTGTAGCAGAAAATTGCTCAGCCTGTGCCTAGGAAAACTGATGCTCACCTAACCATGCTCACTAAAGCAGTTTCTTCCACATCTCCTATATCCTTCACTGCTTTGTATCTCCTTTCCCAGGTTCCTATCTGCCTTCCAGCTACTCTTTTTCCCCATATGGCAGCAAGGTCTCAGGGGGTGAAGATGCCGACAAGGCACGAGCCAGCCCCAGTGTCAGCTGTAAGTCTAGCTCGGAGTCCAAAGCCCTAGACATCTTGCAGCAGCATGCCAGTCACTACAAGAGCAAGTCTCCCACGGTAAGAGATGTGCAGTGATACTGGCTGTTATTCTAAGACCAGTGAGGCCAGATCCAGGGTGTGGGGAAAGGTGGGCAAGTTTGAGTCCTCACCAGAGTGCAGCTTGGCTAGGCATCTCCTGGGTCTTAAGTGTTTTGCATGTTTATAGAGTCATAATGTGGGACCATCTCATTCATGTGTGTGTGCCTCTCACTATAGTGCTTTTGTGTCTGCTTTCCTTTCCAGATAAGTGATAAAACGTCTCAGGAGAGAGATCGGGGAGGCTGTGGGGTGGTTGGGGGTGGTGGCAGCTGTAGCAGCGTCGGGGGAGCAGGTGGGGGTGAAAGGAGTGTAGACCGGCCCCGCACCTCCCCTTCCCAGCGCCTGATGTCCACACATCACCACCACCACCACTTGGGGTACTCGTTGCTCCCAGCACAGTACAACTTACCCTATGCAGCCGGTAAGCCTCTTCTGTCTGTCTCCATCCCAGTAGCAGAGGACCCCAGAAAAGAGCACCCCCCCCTTTTCTCTTTTTGAGCTTCTAGTCTGTCAGGAAGGTCCCAAGGTGGTACAAATGATTTGCACTCAACTGCTAACCTAAAAGGTTAGCGGTTCAAACCCCCTAGCAGTATTGTGGAAGAAAAGACCAGGCATTCTGCTTCTGTTAAAATTACAGCCAAGAAAACTCTATTGAGCCATTGTACTCTTGTCACATATGTGGTCACCATGAGTCTGAATCGACTCGATGGCAACAAACAACAGCAGTCTTCCCAGAGTCCTAGCCCCTACAGGTAGTCATTAAAACATCTGGCATTTATTTCCTCTTTGGGGGCTTGGGGATTCTAAAACTCCTCCAGAATATTGGCTTCGATATTGAGAAGAATAGGGAACAGGTGTTCCCCCAGCCAAAGGGAAACAAGCAGCTGAAAAATAGAACCTTACTATCTCTCCCCAGCTGCGATATCTGGCCAGATAAAAGATTTTTCCCTCTCATACCCCAAAACTCAAGGGAGCTAAGAATTTAAGGGGAAATTCCTCTCAACACCCACCCAACTAATAAAGGAAAAGTGCTTAAATGACAGGCTCTGGGAGCCACACTAACATGTTCTCCTCACTCAGGGCTTTCCTCTACGGCTATCGTGGCCAGCCAGCAAGGTTCAGCTCCCTCACTCTACCCGCCCCCCCGGAGGTGAGAAAGGTAAGTAACTTAGGTTAATTAGGGGTGACATGCTGAATAGGGATTGTTGCTACCTGGATCACAGAATCTCTGTAGAGACTAAATGGAGAGAGATAGCTGCGTGGGGCCAGCAAACGGTGGAACCCAGCCCAAACATTTCTATGTCTCCCATGAAACCATGTGTATCTTCAAGGACCTGTGGAACTCAGATGTCCCCTAGGCACGTGGACTGCCCTCCCCTGCAGTTTCTTTTCTTGGAGCACCACCTTGTGGTTGTTAGACCAGCAGGCTGAGTGCCTGGTTATCTGTCCATGTTTTCCTTGCAGAACACCAAGTGCCCGGATAAAGTCAGCTTCACGGGTCCGGACTGGCTCACCCAAGGAGGTGCTGGAGGGGCCGTTTAGACATCAGTTAAATGGTGTTGATCATCCTGTTTGCTGTTCCCACCATGGCCGAAGGCAGACCCTTGGCGCTCTCGCCTCCACCAGATCCCCGGACTCCCCGCCCCTCCCTCTTCCTCAGGAGCTGGAGAGCTGGTACTTAGCAAAAATATTTATTCTCTCAGCCACAGTTATGACTGTTGTGGCCTCTATGGAGATGAAGGCATGGGGAGCAACCAGGGGAATATGGCCTCAGCCCAGAGAAGTCACTGCTCTGTTCCCCAAGCCCCTGGTCAGCTGCCGGAGTAGTACCAGCCCCCCAGGGAGGGACCCCCCAAGTACTGGGTAAGGTCTGAAGACAGCACAGCAGCCATACCCCTCACCATCATTACCACCATCATCAGATCCTGCAGCTCTCCACGGCTTGGGCCCTGGGAACTGGCAGTACGTGGAGGAATTAGAATCTCAGGAAAGAAATTGGGGGCTGTTTTTTTTCTGTAATTGTGAAAATAAGGTCTTCACATACGAAGGCTTCTCCCCCCTCATGAGCACATGTTAATGCTCAGAGCCCAGTCTGGAAAGGAAGACCCAAGGCATTTGCTCCATTAGGGCCTTGAGCTGCCTGTCAGGCGGAGGGCAGGGGTCCCAACACCAGCACAGGGCTCCCCAGGGATACTGGGAGGGAGCTGGGGCTGGGCTGGAGCATGAATGGAGTCTGTGAAATAGAATCTGCATCCCCACCGAGTCCTGCTGCTGCTTTTCCCCCAACTTTTCACCCTTTTCTCTCTTCCCTCCTGACCCCTTGGTCCCCACACTGATCTCTTCTCCTCTTTTCCATGCTTGGCTCTGAAGACTTAGGCAGATAAGTAGTATTCCCCCAGCATGGGGAGCTCTGAAGTCTCTGCCAGGTCATCTTAGGGCAAGGCCCAGGGGGCAGGCCCTGGGAACACCCAGCAGTTCTTAGAGATGTCCTGTCCATTCAGCCATCTGAGTATGCTCATTTAGGGTCACAAATATATACACATGTTCTTCTGTGTACAAGTACATGACTTTATATAGCTCAGTCTGTAACCTCCATGTGTGCCAGTATAAGCTGTTTCTATGTAACACATGTGTTTCTGTTTTAGGGGCCACTGGCCATGGGAGGTTATGTTTCTTAGACCGTGGGATAATACATCCAAGCCATTACTCCTCAGAGCCACGGAGTATGCTCAGTGGAGCTGTGGTTTGAAGCAGCAGATAGTTTTCTGCTATCCTTCAAACTGCAGTCTCCCAGTCCAAGTGTGATGCTGTTATTGCTTGGAAAGTGACAGTAATTTGGTAGCTTTATTAGAGTCATTTCCTCCCCAGATGTGGGGAGCCTTTGCTCTTACTTTGTTTTGGGGTTATCATCCCTGTGTTCTCCTCTCCAACTATCTTTCCTTGACCCTCTGGATTGAGAGATAAAGACTGACAGGTACCAGTCTAGGCTAAAGAGAGGTGTTTGTGATCAGAGTTCCAAAAGTGACAAATTAATAGCAATTTAAGACAGTGAAACTCCGACTCAGTTGGACACGAGGGAGATGGGGGACAGAAAGCACAATGCCCAGCAGAGGTTGGTTTCCAAGAAGCCTGGAGCCCTAGATACAGACAAGCATGGAGACATTTGCCCAAGAGGAACCACCTCTCACCTGCAGACCTTTTCTTTAGGTTTCCTGTCCTTGTTTTTGTTCATTTGGGTCAAACTTCCCTCCCCAAGTGTCTTAGACCTCTTGGTAGCTCCAAGCAGCCTCCCTCTCACCTATCATTCCTTCTGCCTCCTGCTGCCCCACTGCTTGGAGCAGTGACTTCCCATTTATACACGGAAGTAGCTGGTGGGGGCATCTAGACCCCACCTAACCTGAGTCACCACTTCCAAGGTGACCGAATTTCAGCCTGATTATGCCCTCCCAGGCTCCACTGGGGTAGAGCCAAGGGCCCATCTCTGTTGCTGTTTGTTTATAAATATTGTTGTGTGTTTTATATCTGTGGCACTGGCCTACAGTGTGCTCTGTACATATTGTAAAGAAACTGTTTGGAGTAATTTTCTTTCCCTTTGGGCAGGCATGGCCCCACATTCCTGCCCCTTCCACTTCGTTCTTTAACAGAGAGGAGGAAGCTTCTGTATTAGCAGGGCAGCCTTGGGGTCTTGTAGAAAGAAACCACTTTTTCTTTTTCTTCCTTATAAAACATTTGGCTCTTTGATCCTTATACCCAATTATACCTTGAAGAGTAGGAGCTACTCAGAAGAGCAGGTGAGAAGGCGACGGTGGCAGTATGGCGCTGCCTTTTCCTGGTCCCTCATCCTTGCCAGGTCCAGTCTTCCCTCTCTGAAAACACAGAATGCTGATCCTTGACAAAGGCTGAGTGGAGGTTTGCTGACCACCTCCAGCCTCCCTTCTTGAGGGGGAGGAGCACAGGTGAGGTGGGGGGGAGTACATGTACATGTACACTCATGATCTGATCAGAGGGATGAGGCAAGAACCCCCACCCCAGAAGCAAGGGCTAGAAAAGTTTGCTGCTAAGAACCCAGGCCACCAGACCAAGGCTCCTTCGGAGCCACGCCTGTCCAGGCCTTCATGGATATTGCTCACTGGGGCTCCGCCAAGAGGAGAAGGGGAAGGAAGTGCCTCATCCCTAGGTGAGGTAGCTCAGGCTTAGAGGAGAGCTGTTCTTTAGGATTCACGTTGACTTTTTCCTCTTCAAGGTGTGCCAGCTCCCTTCCTTCCCTGCCTTGTACATGTATGGAGTTTCCGTCTCTTACCCCAACCCTCTCCATATATCCCAAGGTCAAGGAACCACATACAGAAGGGTAAGAGGGCACCCTATGAAGTGAAATGGTAACTCTTGGATCTCTTCTTTCCAGGCTCCAAGGTGGGGGTGGCAGGACTTGGCTTAGGGAGTTGGGGTTAAGACTGCAGAAGGGCTAGAGAATTATTGTATACAAGCTTTGAGGCCACCCATGTCACTTACTATCCCATATACCCTATTCACCATCTACTCTGATGCCCCAAAGATTTAACTGGGCAGCTAGTTGGCCCATAATGCTGGGCCTCTGTCATTTGCTTCATTACTAGGGCATCCCAGGAAGCTTTCCAATGATCCTCTGCCATGGGCCCCTCCCGGGATCGAGCCCCTCCTGCCCCAGCCCACCCGCTTGCCTTGGTGCTCAGCCCCCCATTGGGAGCAGGTTGGGGCGAGCTGGAGGCCCGGGCTGGAGGGGCAGTGTTGCTGTTCATAGCTTTTGTTCCATTGGCGTTGCTCTGTTGGATTTAATTTCAGTCTTCCTGAATCTTCCCTTCTGTAAAGTGTACATTACCAAGTTCCTTGTTTTTTTATATATATATATAAATATATATATATACAAACTGTACTCTTTTTGCCTTTGTACATTCAGGCAAGAAGAGAAAATAAATCTTTTTAAGAGACAATCACAAATCTGTGAGGGCTGCTGGTTATTTCTCCTGGAGTTTGCTGCTGAGCTGCCTCCTTTCCCCCCCCCCCTTTTCCCTTCTCCCTCGGCTTTCCTGATCTTCCTGGTCCTGCTCCATATGCATCCTCAGCTTTACCTTCCCTGGCTGATGGCAACCTGTTTGAACCCAGTGTCCAGACTACCTGCCCTGCAGCCTTTTCCTGCCCAGCACTGTTTGCTGGCTTGGTCACTCCTCTTGTAACTTAGATCCCATTCACCAAAGTGGCTTTGGACCCCTGGGTACTCTAGGACCTGCCTCCTGGAGGCCCTGGCTTTGGACACTCACCTGTGAAACTATGCAGCCAGGAGCTCTCTGCCTAAGAATTTGCACTATTTAAACTTGCCAGGGAGTTAGGATGGATGGTTTTTAGGAATAAGTGGGAAACTGTTCCCCAGAACTCCCTGCAGATTCCAGCCTCCAGAGTGCTCTGATCCCAGAGCCCAGAGACTCATTCCTGGCTGATGGACTCCTGCGACTACCCACCAGAACAAGGGCTATGGGCTTATGGGTCAAGAGCATTTCATCAGAATTTCAAAGGGTGGTAACATTCTGCAACAACCCAACCAAACCACTGTTCCGCCTCTCTCCTTTTCCTCTGCTTTCCTGTTCCTCCCTTTCCGCCCCCCCCTCTACTTTTCTTAATTGGCTTTGGAATTGAAGTATATTTTTAAATTATTTGTTGTATTTATTGAATAAAGTTTTTAATGTCCCTGTTCTTAAATTTAGACTTAGTTTGCCTTTCACATATCTCCTCTTATCCCACTTCACCTCCCAGAAAGTATTCTACCTTCTAAGTCATTTTAAAAAAAAAAAAAATTGGAGTGTAGCCTTTTGCAGCCTATTTCTCTCCTGTTAGTGATTTTCAGTAAGAAAACTTTTCCTTTTTAAAAGGGAAATCTTGTCTGAATACCTAGGTCTTTCCAATGTTGCCCTTCTAACTCTTACCTGTAGGAGTCCCTGGGTGATGCACATTGTTACAGCGCTTGGCTGCTAACTGAAAGCTCGAAGTTTGAACCCATGCAGAGGTTCCTTGGAAGAAAGATCTGGCGATCTACTGAAAAAATCAGCCATTGAAAACCCTGTGGGAACACAGTTCTACTCTGACACACAAGGGGTCGCCATACTCAAAAGTAACTTTTTAGCTTTGGCTGTATTGAACAGGAGCTACCGGCAGAGGGCAGAAGAATCTCAGGCGTGTTTCTGCTAACTTTGGAGAAAAGGAAAGGACTTTTTCCTTTATCTCTGAATTGTAGATTCCTTGGGTCTGAAGTTAACATCTGAATCCTAAACTGCCTTCATGTAGATATTGGCCATTGTCAGCATTCCTGTGTATCTATCGTAACCATTTTCAGTCACTACCTTCAGGCTGCCTATTGGGGTTAGCTTCTTACTGGTGGACATCTTCAGGCCCTTTGGATTTCAGTGGAATTTCTCTAGGCCCAGACCTGCTTTAGTAATACTTGGGGGAGGGCTTTTTTTTGCAGTCAATTCTTTTGATGAATACCAAGTGGAGTACAAGATTAATAGCTTGGTCCATAGTAGAAACACAAGTAAGCTCCAAGAATAATATGAAAATCTGCCAGAGACCCTTAGAAAAACTAAAGATAGCCATAGCTCAACAGTGGACATTCCAGAACTAAAGGAGATAGAAGGACATGCCCAGAACTCCACTTGGAAAAAAAGAAATAGGGAAAAATGCTAGTAAGCCCTTGAGAAATTAAGAGAGAACATAGGTGAAGGGAATGATAGCCCTGCAGAGCTCCTGAGAACTTACTCATCGGCTGGTGGTACCAGAGGATGGAAGCCATGCCTTAAGGCATTGGGCTCCAAGAGGAGGAAAGGATCTTCCTAGGGAAGGTGTATGTTTCCTTTAAAGACTTCCAGGAATGGGAATGTTAGGAAGCTCCATGCAAAAGCGAAGACTGTTTCAGGGCCCAGCCTTCTGTAAAAAAGAAGGGCTTAGCTTCTCTTCTGGATGAAGTCGATGTGTGTGCACCTGTCTCTAGGGACTCTGGCATGTGTCTTAGACTCCTAGCAACCCCACATTTCATGGTGTAATGTGTCCCCAGAGACCTCGGCCAGTTTATCTCCCCTGCTGCACTGCAGATTTTTTCTGTACACCTACTAGATTAACCCCTGCACCTCAAAAGGCAGTAATGGTAGGGAAGTGGTCCTGGTATAGGAATAAAGAACCAACCAACCACAACGTTAAATTCGTTTATTGACACAGTAACACAACACACTTGCCTCCCTGGCACCCCCACCCCCACCCATTCACCCAAACGAGATCTCTCCCCCTTCGTCCCCCCTTCAAACAAGCTGTTCAGTGAAAACAGAAAAAGGCAGGCCACCTCTACACCCCCTTTCCTACCCCTAGGTCTGTGGAGCAGGGTCGCAGGTACTATTCAGAACCTGTTAGGGAGAAGAGACAGTTACCACTACACTTTGCCAGCCAAAGGCATCCAGTCCCTAAGAATAGATTCTCCCACAGCTCCCAGGCCCTGAGTTGCTATTCCTCCTCCTCTCTGCTCTTAGTGACTCTAGGAAGGAGACCTTGGGGCCTGGGCCTATAGCCAGGAGCAAGAACTCCTAGCAATAATTGGTATTTGGCTAGTGTTTTTTTAAGGCCCAGGCACCCCCAAAAAAGCCCTGGGGGTGGGAGTGAACTTCAGTGCCCCTATTTAAAATGCATTGATAACATTTAACAGATTAAGCCGACTTAACCAGATGCCAGAATAACACCAAGCTGTAAAGAAGGAGGGGTCAGACCTGCTTAATCCAGGCCAGACACAAATGCACAGAGAAGCCCAGGTGGAGTGTCAAAAAAAACAATCCAAGGACACTGCCCAGGGGCTAAAAAGCCTATACCCAGGAGCCCCCTGGGTGCTAAGAAGCAGGGAAAGAAAAATACGCAAGTCTTAAAACCAAAAAAGAAAGCCCAACAGCAGGGGAACCTGAGCCTAGCAGTGCTGCCCACTAGCCCTCCAGCCCTCACCCTGGGCCCAGACAGCCCCTCCCTCTAGCAATGTCCTCCCCTAGGCTAGATAGAGCACGTCACACAGCGCAGTTTAAAAAGCTTCTAATGCCAGTTCATAAACATCTTCATTTACTATTGGTGATTACATGTGAATAATATGTTTATACTGTTCTTTATGGAAAACAATTTCGACAAGTCAACTCCAAGAACACAATAGGCAACCCTCACCCTGAGCCCCTCTGCGTCCTTCCCTAGAGAGCAAGGAGCCCCCTCCTCAGTCCCAGGGCTGCCTGACCTTCCCCTCTTCCCCCACGTGGCTCTTGGGCAAAGCATCCTCCATGACCATTAGTCCTCATCGGACAAGTTCTGGTCCAGGGGGTAAACCATGAACATCACATCTGGCCGAGAGGGAACACAGGGATGGCCTGGACGAACAATCTCAAAGCCCAAGAAGCTGAAGGTCTTCAGGAGTGGAGCTGCAGAAGACAGTGTGGAAAGAATTCTGATGAACATAAGGGTAGCTCAGATCAAGGGAACATCCAAAACAAAGATGGAACAAATAAGCCCTTTGTAACCCTTGGGGCACCACCCTCCATGAATTCCCAGGGTTTGTAAGGCCCAACCTCTCTGTACAGAAGCCCCCTTCTCCTCCCTAGAACCTCACTGTCTGGGCAGTAGGTCTTAGGCTACTTTGACTCCTCACCTCTGTCTTCTCGGCCCTTCCTGAAGCAGATGAAGACGTAGTTCACTTTCATCTTTTCTTCAGCAAACTCTAGTAGTGCTAACAATCTGCAAGAGGCAAAGAAAAAGACTCAGACCCACTCCCCTAGACCTCCTTCCCATCTGTCCCCCCAGGGAGGGGGGTTGGGACACAGCCAGTATTATAAATAGTGAAGTTCCTGTTTCAAGACCATAGGAACCTTTAGTTTAGCCACAACCACTGAGAATGATTACTGAATCATCTCTTCTGAAAATGGGTTCTTCATCTGAAATTAACACAAACTTAACTAATGCAGTTCACAAGATAAGTGTTTAGTGCCTAGAAAGAGAATTCAGCTCTTAGGGGTCCTGCAAGATTTCCATGGTTGGATGATAACTTGCCCGAGAAGGACCCTGGGCCCTAACACTACCTGCAAGGATTTCCTAAAGAGGTTGGGGCCACTCAACATAACTCCCTCCTCAGAACAGTTTTGACATCTGGCTGTTGGGGAGCCTGGCCCAACCCAGTGAAAGCCCACTGTGTACCTAAGCTTCCTGGCCTTTGAACTACATCATTGTATGGCAGATCAAGGGAGATTTAGCATCTACTGCAAAGAATGAACCAGGGGCAATTAACTGGCAGAGATTTCATTAATAATGATCGGCTTTAATTATAATTAGAACAGGTCTGTTGCACTAGCTAAAAATAACCTATTACAAAATGCTATGTGCTTGGGAAGCCTAGAGCTAGGGGAGAAGGCCCAGATGCCCCCTCATCTCTTATCCCCAGTATATGCACCTCCTCTGGAACAGGACCTCCTTTCCCCATTTACTCCTTACCCTTCTTTGCTCCCATCAGCTAATAATCCATCTGGAATTTCTACAAACAGGCTCTGGCTGGACAGGACTGCATCCCAGGAAGAGACCTTCACCTCAGTGACCTCATACTGGAAATGGATGATGTGAGGTTTTCCATCATTCACGGGGAGGTCCTGGGTCACAGTAAGCTTCTCGTCCTGGGAAGGAAAGTGGGGCAGAGGACCAGGTCACTGCTGCTCTGACCACATCACATGCTCTGTAACTGAGGTGGTACTGGGAGTCCCCTTGCTCCAATCACAGGGTAGCATGGGACAGAAGCACCCTGAAAATGCAGAGCTATATGCTGGCCAAATGGAGCCATCACTCATTGGCACTGAAATTCAAAGCCAGTGTAACATGAAGGGAATACGGACTAGGTGTCCACTGGGTGCCAAATACTGTGCATGTGCTTCACAATCACGTGAAGCAGGCATTAGTGTCCTGTCCCCATCTTAAACAGGAGGTACTAAGACCCATGCCAATTAGGTAACTGACCCAAGACTCCACAGCTAGTAAATGACAGAGCTGAGTTCACCAGGTTGCCCTAACTCCAAAGTCCATGCCATTTCCCGGCCCTCTCTGAAAGGGAAACATGAAAAATAATGAGGACATGTGAGGGCTTGGCAGGGGCCAGGCTCAACTAAAGCCTGCTTCTAGGTGGGCTGCAGGGTCCCTGTTAGCTCACCTGGGCATAATCTCATGAGATCAGAGCTCAGGTACCCTGCTATCCTTCGATTCCAGTCTTGGGGAAATTCTAAACCAACTTGTGGGAGCAAATCATAGATGATTAAAAGGTAGCAGCAGATAACTAGCTGCTTCAGCCCAGATCAGTCTTTTTCTCTTGGGGAGAAAAAAGGAAAGATGTTGAAGCAGTTCCCTAAAGTTTTCCAAAGCTACTGGACCATATCTTGCACTGCCAGGTAGTAGGTGATTGAGATGTGAGACCGCCTCTCCTTACTGCCCATCTACACACCACCTCCCACCCCCAGCATCAAGCTCCCGGCACTTAAGGCAAACTGAGGAGTAGCATCAAGAAATGCTCTTGTGTCATTCCCACGTAGGACCCTGAAACAGCACTATTCGAGTGCTAGCCGCCAAGCTGAGAAAATGGCAGGGTGTTCGCTTGGTGCTGATACCCTCCCTGCCCTACTATTCTCCAGAAGTCTCCTAGCAGCCTCTATCCAAAGAGTCCATCCTAATCCCCACATTCATTTGGCCTAAGAAACCAAAGCCTGAAGAACTAAAGAAAGTGATTACTGTCCTTGAGCTCAGTGGTGTCTGAGAAGGCTCTCCCCCAAGCCTTCTAACCTAGGTCCTCCTTACCTTATATATTAGAGCTGAGAGAGAAGGATCCCTGCTGCCCCCTCGCCCACCGGGGATCTTCGACAGTGGGTGAGGGGCATCAGGAGCACCACAGAGGCCCCGGAACAATGTGCCTGCAGCACTGGAGCTGGGGACAGTTACTCAAAGGCAAAATACTACTGCAAGAGACAGAAAAGGTGAGACAGTAAACACCAAGACTTGAAGATTTCATGTGATATCCCACCTCAACCCCTGCCCTGCTCTCCCTAAACAAGTGCTCTAAGACTACACACACCACTGCCCTACTTCCTTCAGCTTCAGCTTCCAGACTACCTAAGAGAACAGAACCCACCACCTTGCAGAGGCAGAGGGAGTCTGGATGGATATGTCTGACCAGAGCACCATCTGTCAAATATTTTTAAACAAACTTTGTGGCACTGGGCAGACCCTGGAGGAACCAGATCAGGGCTTGCTAACTAGACAAAGGCTGCCTGGGAGTTCACAGTACCCCACCCCACCCCACCCCACCCCCCAATCTTTTCTCACCCCAACAGTGGCTCAACAACTATGTGGCAGAATCACAGTCTACACAGTCACTTCAGGCTGGAGAACAGAGGCATATGGGCTGAGTACCATGTCCCTGAGGAACTCCAAAGGCCACCTTCCCAATGATGGCCCATTCCCCCATCTGAGCAAAGAACGTGGAACAAGAAATCACTTACCCAAATCCCGCTAGGGTCAAGAACTGAATTAAATCCAGGGGTGTGGCTCCCAAAGCAGAGGTGCACTAACGCACATACAGTAGTATGGTATTTGAGTTTGTCCCTGGCATGCCACTAAATGCTGGACTTCCTTGCACTTCTTTGCTAGAATCTGACCTAGGCATGGGAGTTTGGCAATACTGATGTGGTCAGGTTGGGGAGTAAGGGGAGGTTCTGGGAGGAGGCATACGTGCTACGACCTGAGGAAGGAAGTCAATAATCAGATGGATTAGAGAAAGTGAAAGGCTCCTGAAGGAGTTCCCTATCACCTCCAGGTATGTGCCCTTAACGGCCACCAGAGCTCCAAATGTGCTCCACTGCCTCTGTGTACCCAACTTAGTGGCTCCTTTACACTGAGATGCCACTAAGCTCACTCCTGGGCAAAGGGCAAGTGAAGCAGGGACAAAGGCCAGCTGTGCACCATGACCCAGCAACAGGCCTGTCCTAGAGCCCCAACACACCAGCCTCAGGGTGCTGGACTTAGACATTGGGGAGGGGGGCGGTTTATACCACAGGACTCAGTGAATGCTATAAATCAGGGCTTTTTCCTGAAAGCCAGTTATAAAATGGTATGAGGCACCATTCCTCACACTGTACTCTATGGCATAGCATCCCAGATTTTGGCTCTTCTATCCAAAATGACAAAATGAACTCACACCTGACATGGCAATGGTACAATAACCAAAGGGACAGCCTATGTAGACCCTTAGTACTGTTATATGCCGTCAAGTCATCTCCGACTCATAGCGACCCCTCCTTGGGTTTCCAAGGCAGTTACCACTACGGAAGTAGATTGCCCAACCTTCCAAGGAGTGG
Organism: Orycteropus afer afer; assembly: GCF_000298275.1. Classification (NCBI taxonomy): domain Eukaryota; kingdom Metazoa; phylum Chordata; class Mammalia; order Tubulidentata; family Orycteropodidae; genus Orycteropus; species Orycteropus afer. The sequence continues at coordinate 11,617,369 of NW_006921602.1, read as the reverse complement.
CTGGTGGGTTTGAACTGCCAGCCTTCTGGTTAGCAGTCAAGTGCCTTAGGCACTATGCCACCAGAGCCCTTAATACTAGCAGACTTGTATTGGCACCTGAAATCCCTCACTGCTTTAGCTCAAGTTTCCTAGGGCCGAAGAGTATATCTAGAAATGTCTTTGGTAAATGGAGTTCCCAGGGCATGATGGGCTGGAGCAGTATCAACACCTGAGAGTGATAACCACATGCCACACCCCTGCCTCCTCTGGAAAACCTCAGCATCCTTATCTCCCCCATGCTTGGTCTCACCAACAGCTAACAGAAGGGGCATAACAGAGGACTATGCTGCTGGACAATGAGCTATTTGATCCCTCTTCCAATGTGTGAAGGCGCAGAATAATAGAGTGTCCAGGCAGGAAAAAATAAGATGAGGGGTTTCCCCAAGAAAGGCACACGTAGGCCCCACATGATTCCCTTCCCACCCATTTCCTAGTGGCAACTTCTCGCCTATACCGAGGTTCATGCAGGATCAGCAGGGAGACTGACCCACAGAAGAAAGCTGGCTTGCTTATATTGGTCAGTGGAGCTCCCCAAGGACTGGGCAAATTCCCTCTGGAGTAGACAGATGAGACATAGCCCTCTATGCCAAGTGAGCTGCTTGGGTTCACAAGACACACAGATCACCAAGGCCCCTGCAATTCTAGAATCCTGCTGCCAACTCACTTAACTTCAGACTCCTAGTTGCAGAAGAATTACTACTCCACCCAGTCTTTAGATGGGAAAGCCCCATCCAAGCCCTGTCCTGCATACCCAACCATCATTTTGAGTCTGAGCCAATTTTTACTTACAAATGGCAGAAGCAATGAGGTCAACATACAGAATAAGGTGAGGTGTTTTTTGTTTTTTGCTTTAAGATCCAGAATCTCTTTTCCTAGAAATAATCTGGGGCATCTATTCCAGCACTAATCTTTGAGTTCTTGATATTTCTGGTTTCCTGATTTCTCTCCTCTTCAAATAAATGCAAGAAGTCTATGCTATGGTAACAAATCATTTAATTTCCTCACACAAGGATCCTGGAGACTCTTCCTCCTCCTCTCCCACAAAGTCTGCAGCAAAGCGTGTGTGTGTGTGTGTGTGTGTGTGTGTTTGAGAGTGGGGGTGGAGTGATATTTCAAGCCCGGACCCTGCAATCTAATTCCAGTTCCCTAAGAGAAACAGCTGGGGTTCAGGATAAGCTTCATAGACAGTAGACCACAATCAATAATTATATTCACCGTCCATCATAATGGATCTGATTTTAGTTATTTACTGTGAATGGCAAATTGCTTCTCTTTCAAAAAACCTGGTTTTCATTTCTGAAGTGAGAAGGGACTAGAAATGGGTACAAATGTAGTAATTAAAGGAATTAAAAAAAAACATTAAATTGCCCAGCAATGGCCTTCTCTTCTTAAATTGGCTTTTGTGTTCAAAATGGTATTGTGGCAAAACATGCCACCAACCCCCACTGGGAACAATGAATCCTGTAGGAACTTAGGTACAAAAGAAAGCAGCTTCTAAACCAGACCCTCCTATCAAAAGATTCAAACCAGGTTAGGTTTGATATTCACTTTAGTTCTGTTTCTAACTGTCCCCGAAGCCCAGCTTTTTCCCATCCTTCCTCACATCCTGTTCACTCCACTGGGGAGCAGACATGGTTTAATCACTACCACCACAAAGATGATTTAAGATGCTCCGTCCAGAAGCTGTAAAAAGCAGGCCAATTAAAGAGAATCAAATGTATCAGACTGAACCCAGACATCCAGCTAGGCTGGTCCTGCTTTTGAAAGAGAAGGAAAAAAATACAGCACACTTGAAGTGAGAGTGTCAAGTATCCAGCATCCCAGTCAACTCAGAAGAGAGATGGATGATTGGAGCCAATCTGTTGGTGCCTTTTATTTTTTCCGCTGTTATCAGACATGCCCTTGGAAACATTCTTAGGGATAACACAGTATATGAGAGCTCCACTATACCACATACTGGTGTCCCCTAATTTAAAGCATTCTGTGAAACTTGCCTGAAATGTCCTTAGCAGGTTATAATTTCATATAGTGGTTACAAACAGACATACAATATAAGCAGCAGATGTATTCCTTGGGGAATGCTGATGGCAAATCAAATTTTTATCATTCAAATCCTACTTAAAATCTCCAGTGTACTTACTATTTAAAGAAATTAACCTTTCTCCTGATAAAATAAAGCATCTCCTGTTAAAGGAAAAATCACTTCCAGTTGACTTTGATGTCAATTTTGATTTTTATATTTGGTTTGCTCAATGTAGGATACAGCAGAATAGAGATTTAATATAAAAGTTATTCTGTGGCAAGCTTCTATTCAGCTACAAATACTTAAATTCAAATTCTCCTTGACAGGCTTTTGGTAAGTTTCACTTGAATCGGCAGCTCCTTAGCTTGTTCAAGTCTGCACCCTTTCTCTCTGGTTTCCAATACCTGTCAGAAGGCCCTGGTATGACTGACCTTTTGGCATCAAGTGAAAAGACACAAAAATTACATTCCTAGTACTCTTCTTTCACTTCCCACTTTCAGCCTCTTCTAACTCTTTCATGTCTCCGCCTTGCATCACAGAACCCTTTCTAGGGTGCCCTAACCTCCCTCACACAGGCTGCTTTTACTCTGAGACTAGAAAATGTCTCTGATAACTAATCCTTTTGTAAGGGGGACCAATCCAGGGCTGTCATCACACTTAGCCAAAAAGAGGAAGAAAGGTGGGAGGTGATGGCCACCTTCAGTCTAGTGTAACTGTACAGGCTGATTCCCATTTGCCAACCCCCCTTCCATATGAGAAAGGGGCTCTGGGCAGATGCCAGGCTTAAGTCATTTCACTGGGGCTGTTTGCATTCCAAAGGGAGTCTACTTGCTAAGCAAGATTATAAAGAAAATGACATCACCACTCTGAATCACAGATTGAAGCTAAACTGGGTTTTGGTTGCTTTTCTACAAGAAACACACTTATGGCAACAGCTAGGGGATCTGTGCCTCGGAGGTTTGTTTCTCTTCCTTAAGACAGATTTTACTACACAACTGACATCAGCACATCTTACAACAAAGGTAAGCACAGTCACATATGCTACCAGAGGTGGCTGGATAGCTTGGGGATCATGCTTTAAGATTTTAATTTTACATCTTCAGTACCTAGATCTAGTTTGTATAGTAAGCTCATAACCCAGTGCCAGCCTTCTGTCCCAGGACAGATTTACTTCATTGTTTATATAGTATCAAAGACCTGGGGTATTTTCTTAAGGCTTATCTTCTACTAAGTTATCTTATTCTGCTGCTGCTAACAAGAAACTACCTGTTTGTTCACTTCAAGTAACAAAATTCTTGCTCACCTACTCAGCCATTTCTGGTCTATCAATTAGGCTTCATAGCCTTCCGAATCATGGCACCAACTTGAATCAACACTGCATACTGTTTCAAAAAGGGATGAATTACTCTTCTAGACATGCACATTTGTAACATCCCTCTACCCCACTCCTGAGTCCCCTTTTTGTATTTCTGAGCAGCTCCAAGACTAAATTTGGATTTCTTGGCAGAGTGGGGAATTGCTATTATTAGTCCACAATACTTTCTAAAGCATACCTCCGATATGGGGGGATTGCTGACTATACTAGTCTTTTTGTGGGGTAACCTTGAAGGCACATCCTAGGAAAACTGGCTCACCCTACAAGCCCACACCCAATAAGCCATAGTGTTATTAAATACAGAATAACCAAAACCAAATTATATGGGGAAAGACAGAATTCCACTGCCTAGAAAACCAGTGCAGATGCTCATGGCAGCTCTGGTGTGCTCTTGTGCCTTGCCCACCCCTCCAAAAAAAATTATCCGTAGAACCAAATGCTTTTCCCCACAGCCCATCAACACACAGACTGATTATAATATAGTTATCAAGCCAGGACTAGATCTTCTCCACATAGTGTACTATCACAGAGTACTAAGCAAGCCCTAGACAGAAACTCTCCTTGTCCCCACAAATCCAGGGAGAAAGGCTACACAGATCTAACAATCATTTCCTTGCATCTAAACCTCATGTTCAAAAGTCATAATAAAGGTGCTTGTACTTATGTCTTCTTCCCTCCCCCATCATCAGGAATTTTGACATTTTGAAGGTACCAATCAGAACAAGACTGGAAAGGAAGAGCCTTGTTTTCAAAACACACTGCCTGCTCCCCTGCAACTATTTCTTCCAGGAAACTGGGTCTCCACCTCTCCAGTAGTTAGTTCGTGGGAGCCAGGGAAACTGGAAATCCCATCCCCCATCCAATGGGAGAGCTAAACTCCCAGCCAGCTCCCTTCTCAGTGGATACAAAACACCAAGAGCACAGACTGAGAACATCCGGCTCTTATCAGAATCCCTATTAGGGCTCTACCAGGATTCCTTTTACAAAGTTAGGGGCAGGACAGAAGAGGCTGGAAAACATGTTATGGAGACAGGATTGCCATAACTCAAAGAAACCAGACACCCTGCACACACCACCCCACCCCCAGGCCAAAGTGGAGGAGCCTGATCCAAGGGCTCACTCCTTCCCAGGCCCTGGCAAGCCGGCTGGCTCCTCCCTCCACCTGCCTTTCATACAGCCAAGCCCCTCAAATTACTAACGCACTAAGCAAGGGCCCTGGAGACAAGCAAGCCTGTTTTGCCACTTAGGAAGCTGGAAGGAATTTTCACGTTAAGCTAACCCAACCCCCTCTTTTACATGTAAGCACACTAGCTAAGCCAGAACCAGAATTCAGGTCTCTCAATCTCAGTCTGTGAAGACCCTTATGTATTGGTCCCAAGCGCTCAACTTCTCCAGGGCTCAACCTGCAAAGGACTTGTCATCTAAGACCAGCTCAGTCCACTCTATCTTCCAATCCCTACTGTGGAGACACAAAAACATCAGACCAGAAAAAAAAAATCCATGTTACATATCCCTTCAGTGGGTTGTCCTGTAGGTTCCTCTGCTTCCCTCCACCCCTGCACTTCCTCCTGCAGTCTCTCATACCTGCCATCTATCCTCAGCACACACAGCCTTTACCACAAGTAACACCTTTTGCATTCAGCACCAAAAAGTATATATCCACCTCCACCTCCACAGTTCCAAAGGGACTGGTTAAAGAAAATGGAGTAAGCGAGAAAAAGGAATGCAAAGAGGAAAGAAAATATAACAGCAGAATGGGATTGTGGGTAAAGAGGGCTTGGGAGGCAGGGATAATGGGTCAGCTAGGAACAGAACAAACCAGGAAATGGGGAGTTTATTTTCTTTCTGTATGTAGGAAAGAAGTGAGGGGGATAAGGGGAGAGACAGTCTGAAAATTGATAGGGAAAAAAAAAGACTAATGGCTGAGAACTGAGTAAAACTCAAGATAGAATTTAAGAGGTTGTTGAGGGTACCCTGGGTATTTCTGAGTAGTACCTGAGAAAGACTAAGAAATCCCTGAAGGAAATAAGGCCTTAGTCAATAGAGAAAGGGCTGACATCCCTAAAGGAATATGATGGGAAGGGCTGAGGCTTTTTGGGGGGTGAGGACGGGCAGTGTTTCTCAACCCCAGATGCACATTAGAAAAAATTACTTGAGGAGCTTTAAAAATTATACTAATAACCAAGCTCCATCCCAAGCCAGTTAGACCAAATCTTAGAAGGTGGGATTGAGGTGAGTGATCTTGCAAATGTGCAGCCACAATGAAAAACAGAAAAAAAATCTGAAAACTCAAGAGTATTAAAGGATGCTCCTGCTGAAGGGGTAGGAAACAGAAAGTTAGATACCATTTTAGTGAGAAGGAAGCCCAAATTTGAGAACCATGAATAACAGAGCCTTAGATGAATAAAAGCAATAAAGAATAAGGAAGGCCATGTTTGTGAAAGGAACTAAAGTCTAGTTTCAAACAGACCACCGCACAATTTAAGGAGCATTTCCAGGGAATGGATTTGCTTACCAAACAATGAGCTCCAAAAGAGGGGCAGAGGCCATAAGGCAAACTGGGGACAAAGGGTCTTATGTGGGAAACTAATGAGGTTGACTTATTTTGAAGGGGACAGCAAGAGATCTAGGGAAAAAATAAAGAAGGGAATTGGGCTCAAATTGTAAATATAAGCCATCCTGGTATGGAAAAGGCAACTGGAGTTTTAAAAATGTGGAAAATCAAGGGATTATGGAACAGTTAAAGAGAAAAGTTGGAGGCAGAAATAGGGGATATGTTTGAGAGAGAGATGGGTAAGAAGGGCTGCCTAGAAGAAAGGAGAAACAGAGAAGAAAATTGAGAGATGAACTGTGCCTAGTTTGGGAAGGGGGAAGAATACAGGATGTAAGTTTGGAAAACCACTGGTATTCAGTTTCTGAAAGATGTGAAGCCTCTCTCTGCAATTAATGAAGGAAGGCTAGGGTCAGGTTTTGAGGGAGGAAACTTGCAAAGGCCCAGTTTCCAAGTTATGAGGCCAGATTTGAAGTCACTGAAGGTACAAGGAAAAAGGGGTAGTCCTTTAAGGCCTCCACTGGAAGTAGGGTGGCCTGAGTTCTGTGGCACCAATGATCTAAAGATGGGGTTCTGTTGAGATGGGAGGAATTAAGCCCAGTGTTGGAAAAATAAAAGGAATGAAGTTGGGAGAGAGGAAAACTGGGCCTAACTGGGAGTGAGGTGTTGAGGGAAAAAAAGAGGGGAAAAAAAAAGGGGAAAAAATGAAGCTCGAGTGAAGGACCAAGGGGAGGGCTGGGCATGCTGGGAAGACTATTAGGCCTGGGGGACAGAGGGGAGTAGGGGGAGTCGGTGGTAATGATTCCAGTTGAGAAGCTGAAGGATGGAGCCTGAATTGGGTGATGAGAGAGAGGTCTGGTGGGGGAGGGCAGTATGAATTAAGGAAGAGACTTAAAGGGGATGGTTAAGTGACTTAAAAGAGGGAGAAGATTTGAGGAATGGGAAACAATCTGGGGAACCAGGATAAGGGAGAAAGCCTAGTTTGGGGAACAGGGCACCGTTCGGCAGTGCTGAAAGGACAAGGGGACCTGATTAGAAGGCTGGGTCCGGGTTTGTGGGGGTTTCAGGGCAAAAGGCCCGGATGAGGGGGATGGGCCGGGCTAGGGGGAGGGGGCTACAGGACCCAAGGAGGCCCAGTTGTGGGGCTGGGGCTCGAATTAGGGTAGCTGGAGTGGGGACCGGACCCGGTGGGGGGTGGATGGGGCCCTGTGGAGAGGGGAGGAGCCAGCTGGGTGGTGGCGGAGGAGGCCCTCTGGAGAAGATGAGGGGAGGACGAGGGCGAGAAGCCTGGGCCGGGCCGTTACCTGTCCTGGGTGTTTATCATCCTCGGCGGCTCTGCTCAGGGTGGGAGGAGGCGGCGCAGGGAGTGGGTAGGTGGATGAGTGGGTAGGTGTGGGGTCGCGCGCGTGGGGCCGATCGCTGCGGGCTAAGTCCCTGTCAGGCCGCGGGCCGAGAGCCCTCCTCCTGCCTCAGCGAGCGCCTGCCTCCAACTGACCCTCCCCGGCCGCCGCCGACGCCACCGCAACCGCCCCGCCCCCGAGTGTCTCATCTGCATAGCCCCACCCCAGAGCCGCGCGGTATCCTGGGAAACTGGGGCCCACAACAAAGGGCAAAGCACCGCCCCACCTCCGCGCAGGCGCACCAAGGGCCAATAGGAGGAGGGGGAGGGGGCCTCGGGATGAAGAGTGGCTTTGGGGGTTTTACTGGCGAGTGGTTCCCGTCTATGTGTCGTAAGCGTTGCTTCGTCTAGCATTTCCTGAGGACTGACTCGCTCTCGTCTTCGTCCTTACTTCTTGTTTTCGTGGATCCAGCAAGGCGATGTAATTTGTAGATCCTGGGAGGATATTTTATTAAAACAAAATCAGAAACCGAAGAGTGCTACAAACTTAGTAGCATCATTCTCAGTCACATCCTAGTTACCTTACCTCACAATGCAGATCAGTAACCTAAGCTGTCAGCTATGAACAGTCTCTGCACCTTGACTACACATGTCCAATGGTCAAGGCCCCAATCACTGATTCTTGGTCACCTCAAGCCAAATCTCTGTAGGTCACAATCACAGTCACCTCACAGAAATTGTGAAAGGCACCATTAATAATTTGTTCACAATCACCTCAGATCACAATCAATGCAGGCTCCCTTAGATCAATCATGTAAAGCTACTAGGTCACAGTCACCTCACTTCACTATCCTTACAGGTTAGTACCAAAACGTCACAATCATTGGTACACAGACCTCTCAGATCAGGATTACAGTCATTGTAGGTGACAATCAATGCAATCCTCAATGATCCCAACCCTCAGTTCTCAGTCAACTCAGATTGCAATCAAGAGAAGTTGCATTATCTCAAATCACAATGAGTTGCTGTCATCTCAAACCACATTTATTCATTCACTGATTTAACAAATAATTACTGAGCAGCTACTTACTATGTGCTTGAGGCATTGTGCTGGAGTCCAGGAATAGTCAATAGTGAAGGAGACAAGGCTCCTGCCTCAGATGTCACAATCTAGTGAGGGAGCCACACAGAGAGGCCATCATAATATTAGGTAAGTGCTCACTCACAGAGAAAGTAACAAACTGCCTAGGGAATTAGGGACAGCTTTGCTGAAAGGGTAATCACAATCATTACAGATCAGAGGTCACTATGACCCCCAGTTCACATACTTGCGTAACACAAATGACCTATATCAGAGCCATCACAGAATATTATTCTACTTCACAAATACTTTATTTATTTATTTATTTATTAGATGATGAGGGTTCAGGGGCAAAAGAAAGGTTGGTGCTACCAAACAAGGCTTTTCCAGCAAAAAATTAAAAATAAGGCTCATCCCATCCTCTGGTTCACTGTAAGATCTTCTACCTTGTCTCCTTAGCCATCCCTACGTACTCCTCCAAGGTCAAGCCAGGTGTGTTCTTACACTGTTGTTGTTAGGTGCTGGCAAGTCGGTTCTGACTCATACTCTATGAATGACAGAATGAACCACTGCTCAGTCCTGCACCATCCTCACAATCATTGCCACACTTGAGCCCATCGTTACAGCACTGTATCAATCCATCTCATTGGGGGCCTTCCCCTTTTTTACTGACCCTGTACATTTTTACAGTAGTACATAGCAAAATTGGATGATTAACACCAGCCCTGATTTACCCTATCTCATAGTCTCAGAGACCTTAGCAATCCTCCCGGCCCTCAAAGGGAGCTGGGATGGCTCATTTTTGCCAGCCCATCCCTGAAAAAATAAACCTATGGCTTGAGGGACAGTTTTAATATTGAGAACTCACTGTGTCAATAATAATGACCATTTATTGAACATCATACTAAAGTACTAATTTTTACAACTGCTCCCCACCCCAGTTTTATAGATGAAACGAATCAAACCTCAGGGAGATTTATTCTGCTAGCTAATATTTATTGAGGATGTATATCTGCCAGGCAAGTTAATTTATTTGCTCTAACTCAAAGCTAGTAAGCAGTGATTTGACCTCGTTGTCTAATCACGTGTTTTGTCTGGATTCACATAGTGGAGGAGTCAGAAAGTCTCTGCCTAGCTTGCTGTTTGGGGGATTGGCCACCCTGGTGGCCACCTGGTCAGCAAGTAGAAAATTCACAAAAATTGGGAGCCCCTTTCCTCCAACCTATGGTGTCCAATATGTTAGCCACCAGCCACATGTGGCTATTTAAATTTGAATTAATTAAAATGAAATAAAATTTGCAACTCAATTCTTCAGTCCCACTAGCCACATTTCAAGTACTTAATAGCTGCATGTGGCTGGTGGCTACCATATTGGACAGTGCAGATACGAATATTGCTATCATCATAGAAAGTTCTATTGGACAGCATGTTGTATCCCATCATGGCCCTATTCCTATTTACTTCAATCACCACCACAAACTTGAATTCCCACTCAATCTTGATCACCTGCATCCAGGTCCTCACACTGGCAATCTGCCCAACTCTTCTCCTAGCTCCCTGCCCCAGCCACGCCCTTCTACTGTGCCCTCTGCAACCTGTAATCAGCACCCTCTTCCATATCTTCAGCCCTATCTCAGGATGCTGCCTTCACTTCCTTGCCTTACCAGAAACCTGGCTATCATCTAAGGACAGTGCTTCATTGGCAGCCCTCTTAGGTGAATGTTATTTCTCATTTTTGTGTATCTCAGGACAGGAAGTGGATAAATACATTCCTCCTCCACCTTCAATGCCATTTCTAGACCAATGCTTCACCTTCCTTCTATAAAACATCTATTCCTTTAAACCTTTACTACCTGGATATACCATCTTAATTGATGTCATTGATCAACCTCTTGGCTGTTTCCCATTGTTTGGCTCTTGGCTCACTGCCTTTCTCTCCGCCCAATTTTTGTCATATTTGGTGAGCTCAGCATCAGGGAGTTAGGAAAGAGGAGGGTGTGGTTAAAAAAAGGGCAACACCAGGGATCCTTGGGATGTTGGAATTATTCAGTATCTTGACTGTGGTGGTGGATACATAAACCTACACATATGATAAAATTGTATCAAACACACACACACACACACACACACAGATGAGGATAAGTAAAGGTGGGGAAATCTGAATAAGATAGATGGAGTATAACAATGTCAATACCTGGTTGTGATGTAGTTTTGAAAAATATTGCCATCAGGGAAGACTGGGCAAAGTGTATAAGGGATCTCTCTCTATTATTTCTTACAACTGTATGTGAATCTACAATAACCTCAATAAATCTTTCAATTAAAAAAATAATAACAACAAATCTCAACTCCAAACTGATATCCATCTCCACCAAAGACTTCTCATGTCTGGTCACTCCTGGTTGCTAAGCAGCCAAATCCAGAGTCTGCTTTTGTCCTACTAATGGAAGGTTTGGCAGAGTTGACCACTCCTTGCCACCTGAGACACTCTTCTCTCTTCTTTTCTGGGACTCTGTACTCTCCTGAGAAATTCTCTAGTTGCTTTTTCTCAATGTCCTTTCCCAGTTTCACTAACTCTAAAAACAAAACAAACAAAACAGTTGCCATCAAGTCAGTTCTGACTCACAGCATCCCTGTGTGTTTCAGAGTAGAATTGTGTTCCATGGGCTTTTCAGTGGTTGTGATCTTTCAGGAGTAGATCAACAGGCCTTTCTTCCTCGGTGCCTCTAGGTCAGTTCAAACCTCCAACCTTCAGGTTAGTAGTAGAGTGTTTAACCATACGTAACACCTAGGGACTTATCACCAACTCTATCTGACCTCTGAAATGTCAGAGTTCCCCAGAACCCAGTCCTGCGGCCTCTTCTCAATATTCCTAGATGATCTGTGGCAGTTAGGGTTGTGTGTCAACTTGGCTGGGACATGGTTTTGAGTGGCTGAGCAACTGGATGTAGTTATTCCCCATGATGAGATTGGTAATCAGCTCCATGGTGAAATCTGCTGTGACCATCTGAGTAGCTGCCTCCAGGATGTAGCCTGTTTCCAGTAGATACAGGGACTCTTTGAGAAAGATCTTGAGCTTCTTGACACATCTGGATCCTGCATTTGGCTGAGACATCAGTGGTCTGGCATGTTGCCTGCCAATCTTGGGACTACTTCTGGACTGGAACTAGTGGCCTGCCATGTTGCTTGCTAATCTTGGGACTATGCCATTTTACTTGTCAATCTTGGGTCTATCAGCCTCAGCTTTGTGAGTCAGAAAAAGCCCCCATCTCTAATTGAACCCACACCTGTGGCTTCCAACCAAAGAAAAGACAAGCATATGAGTTGAACATTTACCTGAGGTAGATACACTCCTTGGAGAGAACAATCATTGAGAAAGAAAGGCTGTTTATGCACAGGGAGACAGCTCAGGGGGCAGGAGTGCATGGAGGGATGGACACAGGGAAGAGGTAACTATCAGGAGGAAGTGGGAGGGGAACTGTTGCATTGGGATAAATTGTAGTCAATGTCATGAGACAAAGTGTATGTAAACTGTTGTATGGAAAGTGAATTTGCTCTGTAAACTTTCACCCAAATCACAATTTTTAAAAAAAAGAAAAGAAAGAAAAAGCCTCCAGCTCTAGTGGGCCTAGAACAGGAGGCAGAGCTGAAGCCCAAGATCAAGGGCCTTCACCCAGCCCCTACAGCTGGCACTTTGAACTCTGATTTCTAGCCTCCTAAACTGTAAGATAATAAATCCTTGTTTGCTAAAACCATCCATCTGTGGTATGTCTATTACAGCAGCACTAGAGAACCAAGACATGATCTCATTCATTCCTATGGATATAAATATACCATCTACAGCCTTGTGGCTCCCATATTTTTGTTACTTGCCTAGATTCCTCCTTTAAGCTATAGATATATACCCAAAGGCCAGTCTGACATCATCATTGAATCACTTCAACCACAGATGCCCAAGCCCTTGATTCCAGCTGGTCCTCTCCCAGGCTTCTCCATCTCCATAAAAGGCACCATCACCATCTGGTTGATCAGGCAGGAACTTGGGTGTCATTCTTAATTCCTCTCTTTCCCTCATCCCCACTTCTCATCCAGCTCATCATAACAAGTCCAGTCATTTCTGTCTCCAAAGTCAATGTTTATTCTCCATCTCTACCATCCTGTCCAATCCACCATATCCTCTTACTCAAATTACTGTAGCCTCCCAATGGTCTCCTTGCCTCCTTTCTTGCCCTCTTTTGATCTATTCACTTCAAAGAAGCCAGCATAATATTTTAAGTATTTTTTTAAATATAAATGGTGTCATTCCTGTATTTTAAGTCCTCCAATGGTTTCCTATTTCACTTGCAATCAAATCCGAATTCCTCATCATGGTACATGAAACCCCACAGGATCTGAGCTTTCCCTCCCTCTAACTGATCCCAAGCCCCTCTCCTTCCTGGAGTGACTCTGGCTCCTTTTCAAGGCCTCAAACATGGTCAGTTTCTTTATGCCTGAAGACGTTTATCCTTGCTTTTCCCTGGACCATGCTCCCCCTAAACTTTCACAAGTCTGGCTTCACATCCTTGAGATCACTTCCAACGTTGCCTCCTCAGAGAGCCCTTCCATAGGTCCCTCAGGAATGTCACTGTGCCTGTGTGATTCCTTCATAGCAATGATCACATCTGTGATTATTTAGTTAGTTGTTTCCTTATTCATTGTGTCCCACACTAATTGGACTGAAAGTTCCATGAGGGTAAGGAGCAAAGAGCCTGGCCCATAGTTGGGACTCAGTGAATTATGTTTTGAAGCATGAAAGCTTACAGTATAGTTGGAAGATGTGGTTTACATATGTGAAACAACTAGGAGGGAAATAAGGACAGCATAAGTAGAACAAAAGTAGGTTGTCCAGCCTGCAAGTTCTGGAGGAGTTTAGAAAAATTAACATCAGTTTCTTTGACTCCCTTGTTGTTGTTGTTGTTGGTGGTGGTGGTGTTAGGTGCTGCTGAGTTGCCTCAAACTGTGTAGAACAGAATGCAACACTGCCCAGTCCTGCCCCATCACAATATTTGCAAAGCTTGAACCCATCATCACAGCCACTGTGTCAATCCATCTCATTGAGGGTCTTCCCATTTCTGGTTGACCCTCTACTTTACCCAGCATGATATCCTTTTCCAGGGACCAGTCCCTTCTGACAACATGATGAAAGTACGTGAGATGAAGCCTGGCTATTCCTGCTTCTAAGGTACATTCTGGCTATACTTGCTCCAAGACAGACCTGTTCTTTCTTCTGGTAGTCCATGGAATTTTCAATATTCTTCACCACCACCACAATTCAAAGACACCAATTCTTCAGTCTTCCTTATTCATTGCCCAGCTTTCACATGCATATGAGGCTTATTTTGATTCTCTAGTGCTGCTATAATAGACATACCACAAATGTATGGCTTTAACAAGCAGGGATTTATTCTCTTACTGTTTAGGAGGCTAGAAGTCCAAGTTCACAGTACCAGCTCTAGAGCTGGATGAAAGCCCCTCAACCTTGGGTGTCATCTCTGCCTTTTGCTCCCAGCCCATTGAAGCTGGAGGCTTCTCTTAACTCAGGCAGTTGTTGGCTGCTGAGGCTGACAAATCCAAGGTCGACAAGTAAAATGGCACAGTCCCAAAATTATTGAGCAGCACAGCAAGCCACTAATTTAAGTCCAGAAACAGTCAGCAAACAACATGGTAGACCATTGAGATGAAGACTCGGCCAAATGCAGGGTCTAAGAGTGCCAAAATCTCCAGAGACCTTTCTCAAAGTGTCTTTTATATGCTAGAAGCATCCCTAAGGCAGCTACTCAGCTGCTCACAGTAGATTCCACCATGGAGTTGATTACCAGTCTCATCATGGGGAATAAATATATCCAGCTGCCCAGCCACTCAAAACCAGACCAGCCAAGTTGACACATAACATTAACTACCACAAGACTATTGAAAATACCGTGGCTAGGGTCAGAAGCACCTTAGCCTTCAAAGTGACATCTTGCTTTTTAACACTTTAAAGAGGTCTTTTGCAGTACATTTGCCCAGTGCAATACAACGTCTGATTTCTTGACTCTTGCTCCTATGGGTGTTGATTGTAGATCCAAGTAAAATGAAATCCTTGACAACCTCAATCTTTTCTCCATTTATCATGATGTTGCTTATCGGTCCAGTTGTAAGGATTTTTGTTTTCATTATGTTAAGGTGGGAGGTAGCATAGTGCCTAAGGCACTTGACTGCTAACCAGAAGGCTGGCGGTCCAAACCCACCAGCCACTCCTCAGAAGGAAGGTTGGGCAATCCTACTTCCATAGTGATACTGCCTCGGAAACCCAAGGAGGGGTCGCTATGAGTTGGGGCCAACTCGACAGCAAATAACAACAACAACAAGAACAAGGTGTAATCCATACTGAAGACTGTAGTCTTTGATCTTCATCAGTAAGTGCTTCAAGTCATCTTCACTTTCAGCAAGCAAGGCTGCATCATCTGCAAATTGCAGGTTGTTAATGAGTCTTCTTCCTATACTGATGCCACATTTTTCTTACTACAGTCTAGCCTCTTGGATTATTTGCTCAGCATACTTTGACTCCCTAAGATCAGAGAAAGTTTAAATGCCACTTTCTTAAGGTGAAAATAGAACCTAAGACATTTACAAGGAAATGAAATAAAGGTTATGAAAGATCCAAGCAAGTAATTCAGGATACCAAGTAAGAGACAGGTATTTCTCCTCTCAGGATTCTCTCAGAACTACCTTTGAAATCTGTACAGTGTTCTAAAAAGATATAGCATTAAGAGCCAGCAACAACGCAGCAAGGGGCTCAAACACAGCAATGACTGTGAGGATGGTGCAGGATCAGGCAGTGTTTCGTTGTTTTGTGCATACGGTTGCTGCGGTTCAAAACCGACTCAATGGCACTTCGCAACAACAGAAAGGAGCCAGCAAACCTGAGAGCCCCATTCTCCCCTTTTACTAGTTGTTGATCTTGGGCAATGCACATGTGATCTCTGTGCCTTTGAGGTGAGAATGGACCTTTAGGGCTCTTTCCAGCTCTAAAGACTCAAAGTTTCCAAATGGCCATTTGTGTATGGTCAAGCCACAATGGGCACAAATCATGTAAGAGGTGAGATCAAACATCAGGGAAAAGAGATTGAGATTCAGGACTCATTTCACACATGTCCTGTAACCATGTTGGGTGTGACAGGAGAAGGGTATGAGGAGTCCCCTGTTGTCACCTACTCAGTTCAGTGACCCACCTCACATGGTCTAGCTTCTATCCCATGACCAACTTCCTGAGTCAGGATCCAGGAGAGCCTGGCTTTTAGAGGTGGCAAAAGATTTGTAAGGAACCCTGCCCCTTGGCTTACAGGGCAGGAAGTGCCTGGCGGAAGGTGTGGAGGGTGGTGTGTTGAAAACACTAGAATTGAGAATGAGCAAGGGGTAGTACTGCCTGGGGTGTGGGGTTCCGGTCCCAGGCAGAACATTATTTTAGACTAACAGGAAGAACAAAAGTAGTGGTTCCCACAAACTTCCCAGCCCCAGGAAGCTGGAAATGGCTAGAGATTCCTTTCAGTTCCTCAGAGAATGACCCCTAGGCCTGTGAGCACCTCCTTCCTCTCCTGCCAAGATGGCTCTGTCCGGAAGAAAGAATGGGACTTCAGGGCCCTGGGGCTTTGGTCCCATTTGTGGCTCAACCATACACAAATGGTCGCTTAGAAACTTAGAGCCTTTAGAGCTGTCTCCACTCTCAGGACCTGCTTTCTCTCGAGAAAAATGTAGGGAAAAGTAACTCTTCCCACCTGCCTCCACTGGCCAAAATCCCCATCAAAACCTACCTTTGTCCTTTCAGACTGGAAACTATACCCAAATGGACTGTGGGAGTGTGGGTGAGAAAGGAAAGAGGCAAGCTGCGGATAGGCGAGCCTAGGAGAGAGGAGAAAGTTATCAGCCATCTGAAGTTCCACAAGAGTGGTGAGAAAGGTCTGAAGAAGGCCAGACTTTGGGGAAGCCAAAGGGTAGGGCAAACTGACTGAGAGGGAGGGGTGTGTGGTGGGAGGAGGGCAGCCAGGGGTCAGAGCTCCTAGCCTGCCAAGGCTCAGTCCTAGACCCTGGGCTCTGTGCCCATTCTCTGATCTGCCGCATTGTTCAGCCATTTCCTTCTCTGGAAGTAGTAAGGGGGTGGAGGCAGCCAGGGGATTGCATGGCCAAGAGTAAATGGAGCAGGGTGAAACTTCCACTGGGGGATGGGGTCTCTGGTCCATTCCCATGACCGGCTGCCCTTCCGGCTGCCCTGGGACTGCGTGGGAAAAGGTCTCAGAAGTGCCTGGGACTATGTATGTGGTGTGTGTATGTTGTGTTTTCATTTGTGTCTGACTGCCTTGCTTGGCTTCAGTCACAGGACAAAGCCCTTTGAGGAATAGTCACCAGTCTATATGTTCCCACTGGGCTCTGCCCTGGGACAGACCTAAGAACCTGCCCCAATGCTGGAAGAGAAGGACACTAGAGGCCTTAGGACTAAATCCCTGGAGGGGTCTTGGCTGACTTCCATGGATATATGGGGATGCTTCTGGAACCTTCTGCTGAGCTCCCAGCTTTCTGGCAGAGCTCTGTTATTGGATACTGGAAAGCAAGTGGGAATCAGATATGGGGCGTGAAGTCAGACCATTCCCACAGAATCGCCCTAAGAAGCTCAGAGTCCTCTACATTCAAGTAGATCTTAGAGCCCAAATGCCAAGAGATTATATGAAGGTCCAGTGCTCTGCCTTCAGGCAAGAAGCCCTAAAGCAAAGATTATAGACTAGCAGCCCATAGGCCAAATACAGCCTGCAGAAGTGCTGTTTGGCCAGTATCCAAAGAAAGGAAAAATGAAAACCAAAATCATTGCCACTGAGTCAATTCTGACTCATTGCGACCCCCATTGGGTTTCTGAGGCTGTAAATCTTCCTTCTGTGGAGTGGTGGGTTTGAACTGCCAACCTTCTGGTTAGCAGCCAAATGCCTTATCCACTATGCCACCTTATAAGCCAGCATTGTTATTGTTATGTGCCGTCGAAGCCAGCATAGTGCTTAAGAAATTTCTTGAGCCAATTTTACAATTGATTTCACACAAAAACCATCTCGATTTCTACACTGGCTTGAACAATCAGAAGATCCGGATGACGCTGATCCTGTATTTGCCCATGACAGCAGTTGACTGGACTAGGAATGATGGCTGCCTTTAAGAAATGCTGGGCCTGTCCATTTGCCACCATTCCCACCACTCTCCACTGTCCTCAACATGAGGTTGGGTAGCAGTTGCTGTCACTCATCCCATTTGCATGATTATGGAATAGTGTTCTGTGTCCCTGCCTCTATCAAAAGTGTGGGCATGAAAGAGATCAAGAAGTCCTTTAAATAATTTCTACCCAGCCAGACATACATCTGGAAGGCATTGATGAGTCGGTGGTAGAGTTCTCCTCTTCCATGCAGGAGACACAGGTTCGATTCCTGGCCAGTGCATCTCATGTGCCGCTGCCGTCCACTTGTCACTGGAGACTTACACCGTGTTGCTATGATGCTGAACAGGTTTCAGCAGAGCTTGCAGAGTAAGACAGACTAGGAAGAAAGGCCTGGAGATCGACTTCTGAAAATTAGCCAATGAAAACCCCATGGATCACAACGGTCTGATCACAGGACTGGCACAGGACCAGGGAGCAATTTATTCCCTTGTGGGTAGTGTCACCATGAGTCAGAGACCGTCCCAAGGGTAGCTAACAACAAGAACAACAAATATATAGCTGTAAGCAAACAAAAATGGGATCTGGTGATTGTACACTCTGCCCCCCACCTTCCAGATGTCATAGGCCTGTGCCAAAATTACCCCACACTCCTCTCAGCCCCATTCACAACTCTCATTTTCTCAGTGAGCAAATCTCACTTGCAAGACATAAAAAAGTTATTATAATGTCTTGTAGCAATCCTCTGCTCATCTTCGCAGCCCAGATTACTAATGACCCCATGATATTGTCCAAACTCCTCAGCCTGTGTGTTCTCTCATGAAGAGACTATGACATGTGTGCAGATAAATGGATACACGTCTGAAGGGGCTCACACCAAACTGAATACCTCTGGGGAGGCAGACCCAAAAAAGCCAGCCCAACCCACTGCCCATGAGCTGATTCTGACTCATCGGGTTTCCAGTGCTGCAAATCTTTATGGAAGTAGATTGCCTCATCTTCCTCCCATGGAGCAGCTGGTGGGTTCAAACGGCCTACCTTCTGGTTAGCAGCCTGTGATGGTTATGTTTGTATGTCAACTTGGCTAGGCCTGGCTGAGTGGCTGGCAGTCTCATGATGAGACTGGTAATCAACTCCATGGTGGAATCTACTGGGAGCAGCTGAGTAGCTGCCTTTGGGTATGTGGTCTGCTTCCTGTATATAAGGAGAAGCTTTGAGAATGGTCTCTAGCCTATGGCACGCTTGGACCCTGCATGTAGCCGTGTCGATGCTCAGCAGCCTGCTATGCTCTGCCGACCTTGGGACTTACAATGGATTTAAGTCAATGGCCTGTTGTGTGGTAACATCAGGACTGTGCCTTTTTCCTTGTCAACCTTGGGGCTTCTCAGCCTCAGCAGCCTGCAGCTGTCTGAGTGAAGAACTGCCTCTAGCTTCAGTGGGCCGGGAGCAGGAGGCAGAGCTGGACTCCAAGGTTGAGGGGCTTTCACCCAGCCCCTAGAGCCTGGTACTTTGAACTTGGACTTAAAGCCTCCAAATTGTAAGAATAAACTCCAGTTTGTTAAGGCCATCCCATTTGTTGTATGTCTCCTGTCAGAGCGGTACTAGATAACCAGAACACAGCCCAATGAATGCCTTACCCACAGCACCACCAGAGCTCCTAGGGGAGGCAGACATGGCATCAGAAATGGAGGTGATGATCCCTGGCCTGGCCATAAAGCTTTAATTTTTTTACAAGGAGATTGTAATCATGCATAACCTACCTAATTAAAATTAATAGTAGGCAGATGCCTTAGCCTAGTACCTGGTAGTCTGAACCCAACTTACCGTTCCGGTTTATCTCAGATACTCCCCTCCATGAACCAGTCCACTTGCCACTCCCTGAACATGCCCTAACTTTGCCTCCATAGCTGTTCTCTCTCTCTTCTTCCTACCCAGAATGCCTTTCTCCTCCTTCTCTACCAAGCCAAATCCAGCCCATCCCTCCAAGTCATAGTCTTTAAATAATTTTGTTCATGCACACCCTCAAAACTGTTTACATTATGAAGCTCTCATTAAACCTAACTTTATAAAACTATGTATGGCTTTGAAATTCTAAAATTTGATTGAAGTCTTTTTCAATTAGGTTTAAGTAATTGCAAAGTATACGATTTTTGGTGTACTAGAAATTCAACATTTTAAAACGAAATGCACAGTAAGTGTATCCAATGGTATCTAAATATCACAGTGATTTGAGACTCATCATCCACCATTTGAAAAATACATATGCAACGCTCTTCTTTAACAAAGGAAATTTTACGTCATTACTTTTTCCTCAGGAACTCATAATTCCTTTACACTTCACCCACACAGGGAGCTCTGGTGGCATAGTGCCTAAGGCATTTAACTGCTAACCAGAAGGCTGGCAGTTCAAACCCACAAGCCACTCCTCAGAAGGAAGACTGGACAATCTACTTCCGTAGTGATAACGCCTTGGAAACCCAAGGAGGGGTCACTATGAGTCGGATCAGACTCAACGGCAGTGAGTTTGTTTTTTTTTCTTTTTTCTCCCACATGATTCTTTTTTTTCCTCCCATATAATTCTATCCTAATATATAGTATATGCTAGAAAAATCTTTTATTGATCACCAAACCATACTTCGGGAGCTCTGGTAGTACAGTGCCTAAGGCACTTGACTCCTAACCAGAGGGCTGGTGGTTCAAACCCACCAGCCACTCCTCGGAAGGAAGGTTGGGGAAGGCTGGGCAATCTACTTCTGTAGTGATACTGCCTCAGAAACCCAAGAAAGGGTCTCTATGAGTTGGGCAGACTCGACGGCACATAACAACAACAACAAACCATACTTCTCTGCCATGAAAATCTGTGTACGTTAAAATTTTATTTTATTAGTTTTGTATATAACCATAAGAATCTAGCACTTAAATATTTCTTCCAGATTGACTTATCATTAAAATTATTATTAGCTCACTTTTTATCAAAAGCAGCATAAATATATTACAAATGTTGATGTTGTTGTACGTGCTGTGGAGTCAGATCCGACTCATAGGAACCTTTCCTTGGGTTTCCAAGGTGGTATCACTACGAAAGTAGATTGTCTAACCTTCCTTCCGAGAAACAAGTGTATGGGAATGGAAGACATTCTCTCAGAGTCACTTAATACCATATAATGATTGAGCCACTGATAACTAAACTGGGAAAACTTTGACTTACAAAAGGATTTATTACCCGGTTGTTTTGAGTCATTCATTTTTTTTCAATGCCACCTCATAGAAAGAAAACTGGGCAATCCACTTCCGTAAAGATTTACCGTCTTGGAAACCCAAAAGGAATCGCATGAGTCGGAATCAACTTGATGGCAGTGAGTTTGGTTTTGGTTTTTTATTTTAAATGATTTATTTGTTTGGATTCCCAGAGATTTTTATGCACCTAGCAACAAATCAAAATAAGATTTAGGATGGTGGAGAGAAATATCCTTTGTATAGGCTGAATTATGCTCTAGTTAACAAAGCCAATTGCCTTCTAATCGATTCTGACTCATGACAATTCCATGTGTCAGAGAACTGTCTATGTAGGATTTCCAATGGGTGATTCTTTGGAAGTAGATTCCCAGGCCTTTTTTCCAGAGCACCTCTGGGTAGACTTGAACCTCCAACCTTTCAGTTTACAACCAAGCATGTTAACAGATTACACCACCCAGGACTCCCTGCTGAAGTAACAAACATTCTAAAAATCGCAGCTGCTTAAAACAACAAAGGCTTTTCCCCCACACATACCCTACACACACACTCATGCACCATCTCAGGTAAGTTAAGGGCTCTGATTCATGCCACCCTTGCTCAGGGATCCAGGCTCTACCATCTGCAGCATCATGGGTCACCATGGCAGCGAAAAGATAACAAAATCAAACACCAACATTTAACGCTTCTACCCAGAAGAGTCACAGTTTAACTCATATATCGTAGACCAAGGAAAGCCACATGACCAGACCTAACTTCCAAAAGGTGGGAAATATTTGGAAGGGAGCAGAACCAGGAAGATGGATGAGCTGCACTAATGCTTACACTATTCTGAAAACTGGATGACATGGAATTGTGAAAATGAGGGGAGGAGGGGCATCAAGCACAGAACTAGTACTTACTGAAGATGAGGTTCTGGAAGTTTATCCTCTTAAACGTAACTATTGCCACCTATCCTCAGAAAAGTCTTTTTGCATCTCTAGGGGTACATATGGCTCAGTCTAAAGGCCACTACTTCTTCTGCGGTGTCTTCTCTGGCCCCTTTGACTTCCAGGTCCTCTCTCTGGTGTTCCTGCTGTCATTATTACTGACACTATCCATTTGGAAGCTGTTGAGAGTTAGTTGGCTTTTTATATATGTGTATCACGTTTTCCTGAAGCTCCTGGGTGGTGTCAATGGTTAACGCACTTGGCTGTGAATCAAAAGTTTGGAGGTTCAAGTCCATGCAGAAGCACTCCAAAGAAAGATCAGGTGATACACTCCCACAAAATCAGCCATTGAAAACCCTCCACAGCACAGTCCTACTCTGACACACAAGGGCTCCCACGAGTTGGAATTAACTTGACAGCAACTGATTTGGGTTCTGGGTATCATATTTTCCCAACAAGCTGTGGACCCATATATTCAACTTTTTATCTCCTTCACACTATGTAAAGAGGCCAATCAGAAAATATTTGCCTACTGTTTGATGATCGAACTGGTCACTTTTCTGTGTGCTTTAATCTCCTTGTCTCTAAAATTGGAATAACAAATCTTGCCCTTCTAGTTACACTTTAATGTGGTGACGATCAATAGATAAGATCAGCTTCTTGACACTCCGCTTCTGAAACACTGGGTAGACCCGCTGTACACAATGAGGAGGAGCCCTGGTAGCTCAATGGTTAGGCTCTAGGCTGCCAACTGAAAGGTTAGTGGTTTGAACCCACCCAGCAGCTCTGTGGGAGAAAAAGGCTGGTGATATGCTTTCATAAAGATTCTCAAAACAACTGACTGCCATCGAGTCTGATCCAACTCAGTGACCCCTTTTTGGGTTTCCGTGGTGGTATCACTACGGAAGTAGATTGCCCAAACCCTATGGAGCAATTCTGCTCTGTCACATGGGGTGGCTATGAGTTGAACATCAACTCAACAGCACCCGACAAACACCTAACATGTAATGAGGAAACATTGAAAGCTCTGGAAAAAGTCTGTGCAATGTGCAGTTCGGGGTTGATCAGTCTGCATTAGTGAGTACTGGGTGCTGCTGAGTGGCTGGGGGACGTGGGAGACAATGCAGGAAGTCCAGAGAAAAGGTTACTCCTATGATGCAAAGATGAGTCTAGAAAGATTCACTGGGGAGGTGTGGTCAAGGAATGACCTCCCTGAATGCCCAGACCTAAATTCAAAATTGAGAGCTACAATCCTAGCCAGGGATGATCATAATTAATCCCCATCCGTCAATCCATCATTTTCTACATCCCGACCCTGCCCCCTCGTGGCCTTTGGAGGCATTGCGGATGCAGTGCTATCTGTTAAAAAACAGAACTGAGTGCAGGATTTTCTTAGCTGGAATCTTTACCAGGGTTGATGTTGTTGTTGTTATGTGCCATCGAGTCGGCCCCAACTCATAGAGACCCCTCCTTGGGTTTCCAAGGCAGTATCACTACGGAAGTAGGATTGCCCAACCTTCCTTCCGAGGAGTGGCTGGTGGGTTTGAACCGCCAGCCTTCTGGTGAGCAGTCAAGTGCCTTAGGCACTATGCTACCAGAGCTCCTAGGGTTGAGGAGGGGGTGGTAATTCCTGGGTGGGGGCGCAACCATTAACCCAAAGGTTGGTGATGCTGCAAAGGAAAGGCTTGTCAATCTGCTTCTGAAAAGTCACAGCCTTGAAAGCCCTAGGGAGCAGTTCTACTCTACATGTATGGGGTCTTCATGAGTCGGAATCCACTTGAGAGCAACTAACAAGAATATTTAAGGAAGCAGATCGCCAGACCTTTCTTCTGTGGCATCACCTGCCTTTCAGTGACTAGTCAAGTGCAAACAATTTATGACACCCAGAGACCTCTACAGTTCTCAAAAACCAAAACAACAAACTCACTGCCATCCAGTGGACTCTGACTCATAGCAACTCCCATTGGGTTTCCAAGGCTGTGAATCTTTAGGAAAGCAGACTGCCTCATCTTTCTACAGCAGAAAAGCTGGTGAGTTAGAACCACTGGCCTTTTGGTTAGCCGCCATATGCCTTAACCACTACACCACCAGCACTCCTTCTACACACACACACACACACACACACAAACCCACGCTCTTTGCCCTCAAGTCAATTCTGACTCTTAGAACCCACTTTGGGTTTCCAAGGTGGTAAATCTTTATGGCAGTAGATTGCCCAGTCTTCCTTCGGCAGAGTGGCTGGTGGGTTTAAATGGCCAGCCTTCTAGTGAGCAGTCAAATGCCTTAGGCACCGCACCACCAGAGCTCCTTCTGTAGTGCTACAGGAGGCAGAATTCTGGTTCATCGGAAGAGAGCTACCCAGCATCTGTGCCTGACTCCTAACAGGTCAACGGAGTGTCTGTAGAAGAAGAAAGGAACAACGGAAGGAGAGGAGGGGACTGTGCAGATTTTGACCCCGACTCTGCATCAAGAAAGAAAGAACTGAAGAAAAAATTGAAGCCTCGAGTTGCAATATTGAGAGATTCTATGGGCAAAATATTGAATGATGCAGGAAACATCAAGAGAA
>NW_006921602.1:11588498-11591576 GCF_000298275.1 Orycteropus afer afer | reverse complement strand
TGGGGCTGGCGCGGGATCGGGCAGTGTTTCGTTCTTCTGTGCATGGGGTCGCTATGAGTCGGAAACGACTCGACGGCACTTAACAACAACAACTGCATCAAGTTAAAATTAGAAGGAACTTTGACCTCAGAAATTAGAAACATAAGCTCTGAAAATATCAGAGCTTAGGTGGTTATTTAAGTTGTTAAGGTCAATGCCACCCCGGAACATTAGTATGAACATCCAGGAAGCTAATCAATGGATGGGAGGGCATAGAGGTAACTGACTTGATCTCAGGACGCCTGAGTTTTATGCCAGTGCTGCACACCTCTGCCTCTTAGAACCAAAGCTTCCCCATCTGTGAATGGAGGGAGTTGAACCAAATCTATCAGGGCCTAAATTTGCTAAAGTAGGTTCTGTACAAATCCCGTAGGTGCTCCATGAATGTTGTGATTAATTGCAGGACTGTGCCTCTGAAAGCCTGAGTCAGAACGTTGGTGTCCAGAAAGTCCAGAACCAAAGAACTGAAGTAGCTAGCCCCAGGCATCAGACCTACTAGAAGAGCAAAAGAAAAGAATATGGGTTGAAATGACAAATATTTGTTATGCACATTCTTTTTGTACTTAGCTGCCCATTAGCTGATTCTGAAGGAGCTCTGGTAGTGCAGTGCATTTGACTGCTAATCAGAAGACTGTCGGTTCAAATCCACCAGCCACTCCTTGGAAAGAAGGTTGGGGAAGGTTGGGCAATCTACTTCCGTAGTGATACCACCTGGGAAACCCAAGGAGGACTTGTTATGAGTCAGAGACAACTCCACGGCACAAAACAACAATAACAACAGCTGATTCTGATGCAGACTGGGACTCCAAGTGTTACAAAGTAGGAATGCTCCTACTGGCATAATGGTTAGCTCTCAGCTCCTAACCCACCATTAGCTCCATGGGTGAAAAGACCTGGTGATATGCTCCCGTAAAGATTTCAGCCTAAGAAAGCCTCAGGGGCCATCCTACTCTGTCACTTAGGGTCACTATGAACCAGAATCCACATGATGGCACACAACATCTTTACAGCAACAGATCACCAGGCTTTTCTTCTGCGGAGCCAATCACTAGGTTCAATCACTAACTTTTAGATTAGAAGGTCAGCGCAAAAATATTGCGTCACCCAGGGACCTATACACATATACTTATGACTGTTTAAGGAAAAAAAAAAAAGAAAGTAGGGGGGATAGGAGCTCTGGTAGCATAGTGGCCAAGACACTTGCCTGCTAACCAGACGGCTGGCGGTTCAAACCCACCAGCCACTCCTCGGAAGGAAGGTTGGGCAATCCTACTTCCGTAGTGATACTGCCTCGGAAACCCAAGGAGGGGTCGCTATGAGTCGGGGCCGACTCCACGGCACATAACAACAACAACAACAACAACAACCCCTAAGCTTCTCATCTATGCTTTAGAGTTACTGTTGACTGTTTGATCTCATATAGATAATTCTTAAAAAGAGATAAATGCTCAGGGCATTTATCTTTACTAATTTGGCTAAACACTTGTTTGGTTTAAAGATGACTTCACGAGATAATTTCGGTTTATGGTGCTTGTTGATGGAGCTCTTGTGGTGCAGTGCCTAAGGCATTTGACGGCTACCAGAAAGTTGGCGGTTCAAAACCACCAGCCGCTCTGCGGAAGGCAGACGGGGCAATCTACTCCCATAAAGATTTGCCACCTGGGAAACGCAATGGGGGACACTATGAGTCATTGCAAGGCAGTGAGTTTGGTTTGAGTTGGTGCTTGACCACCAGAGGGCACCCTAGCCCCACCCCATCCGCCGGTCTCTGGCAGGAGGGAAGTCCCATCAGAGGCCACCCAGAAAGTAGTATCGTTAGTGAGCAGACACCCCAACTTGGTCACAGCTGGATGAACTGCGAGGCCTGAGATGTAAACACGGGGAATCATTGGAGGATGGGGGCAGGGGGCGGTCCAGGGAGGGAGCCACAGAGAAAGGGTTGAGGTCATAAACTACGCCTACAGATGCATCAGGGAGTAAGACCAGGATCGCATTGAGGTTTTCCCCTCTTACACTGAGGATGAAGGTAATGATCAGTCTAATAGGCAAAAACCTCTCTCTGAAAGTATATCAGAGCCGCAGTGGTCACTGATGCACAGGGCAGTGGTGGCCAGAAGCTACACTTGGGGGCCCTGAATGTGTGACTTTGGGCCCTTAGCCCATAAACTCTAGAAAACCATGTAAACAAATTCTTTGAAATGGTGAAAATTGACGTGATTCACCTGGCTATACCAAACCAAACCCACTGCTGTCAATTCCAACTCAGTGAACCTACAGGGCAGAGTAGAACTGTCCCATAGGGTTTCCAAGGCTGTAAATCTTTACGGAAGCAGACTGCCTCATCTTTCTTCTTTGCAGTGGCTGACCTGTTTTTGGTTAGCAGCCAAGTGCTTTAAGCATTACACCGCCAGAGCTCCTTGGCAGCTATAGATAAGAGAAATTTAAATACATAGTTATAGGGAAAGTATATGCAAATAAATATTTGGGAACGTGGTCTTTGGGGGAGGTCTAATGGAGCCCATTGCTCCAGGGGCCTTTAAACCCCTCCTCGTTTCCCCTTTTGAGGTTATTCTCCTTCCAACTCTTCCCTGAGATTCAGGCTAGTTTCCAGGAAATGCACTCTGTTGGTTCCAGGAATGAGAACCTGGGTTCTCGTCTATTATGAGTGACTATCTTCACCAGCTGGAGCCTCCGCAGGAGAAAGACAAGGCAGTCTGCTTCCATAAAGATTCACGGCCTTGGAAACCCTATGGGGCAGCTCTAAACTGCCCTGTAGGGTCACTAAGAGTCGGAATCAACTTGATGCAGAACCCGTGCCCTGCTCTGGATGTCGAGGAGGAGTCTCTTTGGGATAGAAAATGGGGCATCTCTTTCCACTGCTCCAGTAACCCATGAAGTTGTTCTGAGAAGCCAGGCACAGAACCAAAATAACACAGGCCTAGAGTAGGGCTCTGGACACTTGTAGATGTGAGGCGGGGCGTGAGGCAGGGGAAGTCAGGAACTGCATCCAGGAGGAAAAGAGGGAAACTGAGCCATTTG
>NW_006921602.1:11543841-11587438 GCF_000298275.1 Orycteropus afer afer | reverse complement strand
AATAAATCTGTCTTGGAGGAAGTACAGCTGGAATGCTTCTTAGAAGCAAGAATGGCCAGACTTTATTTCACACACTTTGATTGTGTCAGAAGGGACCAGTTTCTGGAGATGGATATCATATTTGGTAAAGTAGAGGGTCAGTGAATAAGGGGAAGACCCTCAATGGTAGACTGACACAATGGCTGCAACAACGGGCTCAAACAGCAATGACTGTCAGGATGACGGAGAACCAGGCAGTACTTGTTCTGTTGTAGTCACTATGAGTTGGAACCATCTCAATGGCACCTAACAACAATAGAAACTACTCATTTGGGCAGCATTGTGAAGATGTAGTTGTTAACAAACTCTATAAAGAGATAGATTCAAATATGGGTAGTTGACATTGGCACATGCATAAGCCAGCTTTGGCCAAATTAGGAGGCAAACCTTAAAGAGATTTCTGAGCTCTGCTCATTCTTGTCCTGGTCGTTCCCCTCTTCATCATACACACCATGTTCTAATGGTTGTAGCCTTTTAAATTATGGTAAAATACGTGTGAGTTACAAAATTGAGGCACTTGACTCCTATCAAATGGGCCCAGGTCTGAGCCAGGACTCCATTTTAGCTTTGGCTTATTTTCCTTGCAGCCATCAAACCCTTAAGACAAACTTAAGTACATAACAAAGGATTTCCCCTGCAACGGTCAAATCCTTAGGGAACATTTTTCCCTGTGGTTAAAGATATGGAAAGAATGTTCCAAAGAGAGGAGCAGAAATTCCCTCAGCAGATGTTTTAAGAGAAATACTTTATGACCACCCTGTCAAATCCCTTTCACCAATCCAGATAGCCCATGTTTGGGTTCGCAACCAATCAAAGACACTTCCCCTCCCCCTTTGAGTTGCCTTGCCTCCAGCTTCCCTGCAACTTCCAATCAGAATGCTGTACCTTTAGTTCTCCTCGATTTTACCTCATAAATATGCCGCTGTTACTCTACCGTTTTTTGTTTCACTTTGTGAGATCAGATGCGTCCCAAGATCAAATTTTTTGAAACTTCCAATAAATCTCTTTGCTTTTACTTCACCAGAGTACTCATTCTTACTAGTTGACAAATACAACAAAAAATGTGCCATTTTAACCACTTAAAGAATACAGTTCAGTGACATTAATTGGACTTACCATGTTGTGCCACCACCACCATTTCCGAGTTTTTCAGCATCTCAAACAGGAATGCAGTACCCCCTTAACAATAACTCTCCATTTTCCCCGCTCCCCAGCCCTGGGCAACCACTAATCTTTGGTCTCCATGCCTTTGCCTATCCAGATATGTCATGTAAGTGGGATCATACAATATTTGTCCTTTTGTGTCTGATTTACTCCATTCAGCATATTGTCAAGGTTTGTTCATGTCATAGCATGTATCAAGACAATTCCTTCATTTTATTGCTGAATAATATTCCACTGTATGTATGTGTGTGTGTGTGTATATATATATATATATATATATACACACACACACATATAATCTCACATTTTGTTTATCCATTCATCGATTGATGAACACAGGTTATTTTCATCCTTTGGCTATTGTGAATAATGCTGCAATCAATGCTGGTGTATGTAGCATTTGTTTTTATTCATTGATTCATGTCTATTTCCTAACCAGATTAGTAGAGGTTTCTCAAGTCTTTGTTGTAGAGGGTCTGGATGGTGTATCTGCCTAATCCGCTATCTTGGAACCTCCCCAGTGGAGGTTTGAGTATTTTGGCTCTTCTTCCTGTTCAAACTGGACCTCTCTGGCCCCCATGAGGCTCTCCCAGAGTTGAAGGAGCCCTGGCTTTTGTTGGACCTTGTGGCCCAATTAGAGAATTCTTTAACTATGCATGGAGAATGGGAAAACTTGGGTCTTAAGCTTTCTGTGGGATTTTTTTTTTTTAAGTGTAGTATATGAGTGGATAGATGGGTGGGCAGGCTGAACTATTAGGTAGGTCTATGAAGTGGGGAGTGTACCCAAGACAATGTATAGGGTTGGCAGACAATGGTCCTATAAGTGTATTTGTATGATCTGTAAGAATTCCCAGGTGTGTAGTAGAGCTGACAAGGGACAAGGTTGTAGTCACTTCTTGGTCATAGCCAGCTCCCAGAGGGAGTGAGTAGTTGAACCTGTGGGCTTGGGACCATAGTTGCAGGGGACATCAAGCTCAATTGGTGTAACATACTACATAAAACATTGTTCCACCTCCTACTTTGGCGAGTAGTGACTGGGATCTTAAAAGCTTGCAAGCAGCCATCTAGATGCAATGATGGGGCTCTCCTTGTCCAGAGCAAAGAACAAAGAAGAAAACCAAAGATTCATGGAAACAGTCCTAGCAACTGGTACACCATGCGATCTGCAGCCTATATGACTATGAGACCAGAAGAACTAGATGGTACCCAGCTACCATTGTCAACCACTCAGAGGGGGATCTATGTAGGAGATCCTGGATACAGAGGAAGAACAATGTGGAACAAAACTCAAAATCATTTGGAGAAAAAAAAAAAGGGAGGGGGGGACCAGGTTTGCTGGTCTGATAGAGCCTGGTGGAACCACTGAGACTATGGCCTCCAGCTGCCCTTCAGGTCTGGAATGGAAGCCACAGGTCAAAAGACAAGCATGAGTTAAACATTTACCTGACATAGATACACTCCTTGGAGAGAACGATCATGGGAGAAAGAAGGGCTGTTTACGCACAGGGAGACAGCTCAGAGGGCAGGAGTGCATGGAGGGATGGACACAGGGAAGAGGTAACTATCGAGGAAATGGGAGGGGAGCTGTTGCACTGGGGTAAATTGTAGTCAATGTTATGAGACAAAGTGTATGTGAACTGCTGTATGGAAAGTGAATTTGCTCTGTAAATTTTCACCCAAATCACAATTAAAAAAAAAAAAAAAAAAAAGAATCTGATAGCTGAGTGGGGAGGGTCAATATGTGTGGGAAATCTGGAAATGGAAGAGCCATGAATGATGGAATGGAAGATGATGATCGGTTACAATGTCATATTCTCCACAGCCTACAATCCTCTCATTTGGTTTATGGACTACCTAATCGGTATCAAGTAACATCCTACAAATCCTTTCATCTTTGAAATGTTTAATGTAATCCTTTGTGATTTGTGTATAATAAAGTCCAAGTCAAGATTTAAAAAAAAAACCACAACTCTAGTATATATATGTGTGTATAAAAATTACCGTTTCAGTATTTTTTTATATGTATGATTCAGTAATGTTAGTTATACTATGCTGTCTCAGTGGTCCCCTTTTAAACCTCAGTTGGCTGAATAATGTGGGTAATATAATGCTTTTCTTGGTTATCAGAGTTTTTTTGGTAATCATCTGGAATGGAGTATCTGCAAGTGTTTTGTAAACTATAAAGCAATTCTAAATGGTCTGAGAAAAAAGGTTAGGGTTAGATCCAGAAGTACCAAATTGCACAGGCCAGCTCTGGGGGTTTGTAGATATTCTTTGCAATCCTTGGGCCCTTAGCCCTCCTTCTCCCCGCTCTCCTCCAGGTGGAACATGGAATTAAAATACCTTTTGAGGGCTACTGGTCCATTGGTATACATAACCAAGAAGTGGGTAAATTAGAATCCAATTTAATTTCTTTTAAGGATGAAATATTAAAATGTTACGCTCTTTTTAAGAAAACTACAAAAAAAAAAAAAAAAAAACCAAATCCACTGCCATTGAGTCAATTCCAACTCACAGTGGCCATATACACAAGGTAGAACCGTCACACAGGGTTTCTAAGGGTGTAAATCTTTACAGAAGCAGACTGCCACATCTTTCTCCTATGGAGCAGCTGTGGGTTTGAACTGCCAACCTTTTAGCTGGCAGTTCAATGCTTTAACCACTGCACTACTAGAGCTCAGGACAACTACAGCAATTTATTGAGTACCTACTACGTGTGAGACACATTCTTGTGTTACCATTAACTCTAATAATAACAATGTGAGAGAAGGACACAGATTGACAAAAATATACCCATTCAGAGGGAATAATGTAGGTTTTCATGGAATGATAGAGCCATTCATTACTTATCTCTTAAGACTCCTTAAGTACTAAATTGTGTTGCATTTTCTCTACCCCAGACAGAAATGGAGATACAGTGACTTGTTTCTTACATAAGCTAAGGGCCCAACAACTCTCGTCTTTAGGTAAAAACAAAACAAAACAAAAAAACAGAGAAACTGCACAGGGCTGGGCTGAAGCCGGATAGATCACTGAGGCTTCTCTTTGTCTCTCCATCAAGGAGCAGGACCTAGTATCCCAGGAAGAGATCAGGCCACGTTTAAACCAAGACATCCGGGCAGAAAGCAGATGGTGTGGTATGGCAGGAAGGGAAGCCAGCAGACTTGAGCCCTAGTCCTGGCTTCTGGAACTGCAGAGACGGGTTCTAGGCCTGCAGCCATCCTTTTCCTGCCGCCTCCCTACCTGTGTCCAAAAGCTGTCTGCACAACCCAGTGATCCTACTCTCCTGTTAAGGCCCCGAAATGACAAGTCCAGTCCCTAACAATGCTGACCAGGCAGCAGTGCCTGGGAATGACATGTATAAAATTTGCTCCAGAGTATTACACAGCCAGCTTCTGGCAGGATCCAGGGCACAGCATAAGCTCCCTAGCACCTCAACAAGCATCTGCTCAGCAGCCGCCTCATTTGAGCAGGAAGGGGAGGATACACTTGCAGAGATGGCTTCCTGGCCATGGGGGAGATTGCAGTGCTGCTGGAAGGTTATTCCAAGATTTCTAAATTATTTTCAGAAAGGAAACCTTTCACTTGCAATCACAAACAAAAACAAACAAACCCATTGCTGCGGAGTTAATTATGGCTCATAGATGATGCATAGTGACCCTATGGGACAGAGTACAACAACCCTATAGGGCTTTCCAAGGCTATAAATCATTACAGAAGCAGACTGATTGCCTCATCTTTCTCCCATGGAGCGGTTGGTGGGTTTGAACTACCAACCTTTTGGTTAGCAGCCAAATGCTTTATCCACTTCACCACCAGAGCTCCTTTACCTGTAATCAGAGATCAGGATTAAATAGCCTGGAAAGGAATTGTGTCCTGAAGAGAGAGCACAGGGTGGGGAGCTTCAGGTTCCAGCCTTACTGTCCTCGCTAGGGAAGCCCCTAAACTAATTGGGGCACATATCCTTACAAGTTCAGTCCCCAAATGACTGTCCACCTAAGGCTTTTCTGGAAAGCCCCTATGCAGCTAAAGGGCCCTCTCTGACATGGCCTCAGGGTCTCCCCTGCTTGCTGGCTCCTCCTCTCAGGCCCATGCCTGGGCCCTGTTTGACAAAGCATGAAGGAGGCCACCCCCAGGGAAGTCAGCAGCACAGTGGCCTTTAATTATGAAGCAGCTTACTTAGCCCCTCTCAGAAAGGCCCAGGCGCCCCAGCTAAATAATTCACCACCTCAGGAAGACCCAGTGGTTCCTGACATAGCTGAAGTAGGTCAGGCATTGGCTCCGCCCTGGGGTGGGGGCTGCGTGGCCTCCCCACTGCATGAGGTGGGGCTGCAGGCTGAGGAGGACTTGCTGGCTTGGTCAAAGTATCTAGCTGGTCTAGATAATATGGTGAAGTGAGGGGTACAAGGTGGGAAAAGCATCAACCCCTCCTCTTCCTGGTGCAAACAGTGCCACCAAATCCCCTCTTCCCAGTGCCTCTCTGTGCTCCAGGTAACCCACCCCTGCTACCAGTTACTGCAGGGCTTGTGCCTGACCAGGTATCTTCTCTCACTGCAGGTGAGCAAGTGACCACAACAAGCCCCGGCCACTTGTTTTGCTCATAGCAAGGCTGGAATGAAATCTAGCGAGGAAGGAATCTCTGGGGGCTTCTGCCCTCTCTCTCTAGGTGCAGCCGTGGCCAACCTGTGAAGAATACTGGGTGAGAGGTCAGTACTGCAGAACCTCCAGAAAATTCTGGGAAAAATTTCAAAGCACCATTTCATAGATGGTTAAACTGAGGCCCATAATCACAGCTGGTGTCCTAACATCCAGTCCCCTGCAGCTCAGGGTCTGGTACCACATGGCTTCCCTGGCTTTCGTGCCCTGCACCTGGTATTCACTCCTGGGCCCCAGCAAAACCTGCTCTCAGGAATCAGAATATTGCAGGCTACACGGTGGATTACTTAACTCTTTTTGGGCCAGATTCCTGGACTGCATCTTTTCCTCTCGCAGCAACCTAGCTGCTGCATGGCTTCACAAGACACCATGAGGACTGCACAGAGCCCTGATATTCCAAACTACAGCCGTTTCTTACTAAAGCAAACACCAAACCCATTGCCATCAACTTGATTCTGACTCAGTGGTACTACAGGACAGAGTAGAACTGCCCTATAGGTTTCCAAGGCTTCTTGATGGAAGCAGACTGCCTCATCTTTCTCCCACGGGACAGCTGGTGGGTTCAGACTGCCAACCTTTCAGGTACCAGCCAAGCACTTTAACCACTGTGCCACCAGGACTCCTACTTTCCTAGTAGATGGCTTGAAAAGACCACAGCTGTGAAGGGTTAAGCACTAGATATTGGGACCCTAAGAAAACAAGGCCCTTTTGGGTGCAAAGCCCTTTATCAGATACAGGGTACACAGAACCCCAGCATGACTGAGATGGTCTCACCTCCTGCCCCCAGAGCTCCATTTCACTCTCAAACGTGGTGGGCTGACAGGTTTGGTCCCCAGCTATACGGCCCGTGGGCAAGTCACTTACCCTCCAGGACACTGTTCCTTAAGCTGTAGGAAGAAGGGACAGGCTGAGCGTTTATGTCCTCTCCCCAGGCCAGGGACATGCTGCCTAGACTGTCCTGGGCCCACTTCTTCTCTTACCCGTTGGGTCTCAACATCTCATCGCTAGTCACGTCCTGAGTGGCACTCTGCATCTCATGAAGGTGGAAGCAAGGGTCAGAGAACAGTCACTTTGGATCATTTTTTTATTTTGCATTTCATATATTATCCAGTTTCACATTCTCACAGGATCAGCAATTAACAATAGCCACCTAGTCTCCCAAGTCTGAAAACGGCAAGACAGTCCCAGCCGCAGCTGAAGGTAAAGCTCTGGTATGCTCACAGAACAAAATAAAATTGCACAATTTCTCCTTCATTTCCTTTCTCTTACAGTTAACACCTGACGAAAATAAAAGGCTCACTACTGAAGAACGGAAACCCTTTTCTTCTTCATGCTTCAAACTAAACGTTAAACTCATCTGACAGGGCGAACAAGGTCTCTTGAATAATTAATTGCGTGCGCGTGCACACACACACGAAAAATCCTTTATGATGCATAAATATTTTGTTACACAGGGTATAAAAATACTTTCACTTTTTGGTTGGTTTGGAAACTTGGAAAGAATAAGGACCAGTGGTGAGGAGGGGTGTACTGTGGTGAGGTAAAGAACACAGACAAAGGATTTTCTGACAGTTGTTGGCCCACGTGAGGAGAAAGAAGTGGAGGACCCTGACTTGAAAAAGAAGACACTATCTGTTTGCTGGGTTTCTGTTGTAGCTGTTCAGCCTGCAAGTGTGTGGGGGGTGGGACCAGTGGGGCAGAACTGGCTGCAGAGCTGGGTCCTCGCTGGAGCAGGCGGACATATGGGTGAGGGGTGTGAGGAGCAGACCAGGAATGGTGAGCCATCAGTGGCCAGGACCTGTTGCTATGGTGACACCAATGTGAGAACAAACTGTACACTCACATATATACAAGTTTAAGTGTCTTAATTCATGCCAGAAAACATGCAAAATTAAATGCCTCATTTCCTTGAAGTGGAACCACCAAAGCAAGTTTGGACAGAAGGTTGGGACTTGCTCAGTCCCAGTGAGGCCTGAGAAGGGGGTCTGGTGTCCAGCAAGGCGGTCCCTGAATCCTTACATGAGGCTTTGGAGAAAGGCCTGGGGGAAGGACAGGGCTGAGGAAGAGGAGAGATAGGAAACAGTCCACTGAGTCAGACTTAAAATTCACAGTCTTTGGAGGAAGCAGCAGCTCTCCACAGGCTGCCTAGGGGTAGTGGAAGCTCCAGGTACCACTGTACGGATCCCCAGAACTGACTCCTAGGGGATCCCCCCAGTGGGCAGGGGCTTCAAGCCACAGTGACAAGACCTGGAGGGGGAGAGAGGTGGCTGTGAGCAGAGGTGTGTGTGAATCAGGTCTTCTCTGTGTTCTTCGGGGACCCTGAGGCACCTGCACAGGTGGAAGGCAGGGGAGCAGGAGGGGGAGGTAGGAAGAGAGGGGAAAAAGACTCAGAGTGTCCTAGGAACAAGCTTGGGTTCATGTCTAACACGAGCAGTCTCTCAGGACTCAAGCAGAGGAAGGAATCACGGCTTTGTGGGAAGCCAGGATGCTTTTTGTCCTGAATTTGGGGGCCGACACTTACTGAAGAACTAACAGAACTGACGATACTTCCATCCTTGCTGGGTGGTGTCAGAAGAAGGGTACCAGCGCACCTGCAAGAGAAGCCAAAGTTGGGAGCTAGCTGTGTAGTCCCTTCCCATGACAGCCGGGTCTGGTAACACAGCCTTCAGCACCCCTGTTGAAGAACGGTTCTATCACCATCTGGCCAGCAGACCTCAAGCCAATTACTTACCTTAAGCAAAATTTTCTTCATTCTGAAAACAAACAGCCCAGCAGCTAACCTGCCTTCTCCGGAGGGCAGAGGCTCCAATGTGATAAAGGTTATGAAGGTGCCTTATACAGGCTAAGCTTGATTCACAGATGCCAGGTTGTACCAGGTGGAGTCTTGACAGCCAGGGGCCCTGGAGTCAACAATCTACCTTTCCCCCTCCCCCTTCACTGGGAGCCCAGGAATCGCTAACATTGGAATTAACCTAATACGTTTTGCTCCAACTTCTCTGATTCTCAGTGCCTTATCTAGCTAGAGGACGGAGATGATTAAGCCATGGGATGGTCAGATAAGAGGATGCAAAATACTTAAAAAATCAAAGTTGGTATGGTCTCCCAGGGGTAAGACTCACTTGCAGCAATTGACTCTGATTCTTGTATGATTCCCAAGGAAGCCATGGATGAGACCTAGCTGATGCTTTCTCTCCCTTCTGACCTCCCCACCTCTCCTGCTTCCTCACTGCAAACCTCGTAAGTCCTGGGACTAGGACCCACGGGATGAGCCCTTGGGTTGGGTTGGGTTTCAGATCATTTTTACCAGTGCCAGGCAGGTTCCTAAACCCTGAAACTTGCCAGAAAGTCCCAGAGAACAGTAGCCATTTCTCTCCACCCAGCCCCAAAGCAAGATTCCCAGTGGCTGGTCAAGGAAATCACCTGTATTCCCTCACCCCACGAGCCAGTTGTCAGGAAGGTGCGTGGTGCAGGGAAGCGCCTACTCTAGTTATACACAGAGCCTGACCTCTGGCTTCCTAGGAGAGTGGGAGTGGGGCGCCAGAAGACCCTGAAGGAGAGGAAGGGTGAGTCCCCAGAGCAGAGATGTGGGCCCCATTAGGAAAGGAAGGGATGGCACACAAGAGCCATCATGGAAATGAGCAGAAGCGGCAGACGCAGTGGCCGTTTCAAGCAATGCCAGGCCACCTGGGGAGTGATGGGAGAGAGGTCCCCAAAATTTGCCCGTGTCCTCTCCACCGTTTATGTGCTGTATTACACAGTGCAGAATTCTGGCCATCACATCCTCCCAGGAGCTTGGTAGGAAGTTAGGAGCTGGCTGCCCTGAGATGCCAGGACACTTGGCACACAGCAGGACCAGGTCCTCAGCCACCTAGCCAACACCAGGACCCTCCCTGAGTTCTGAAGACGTGACACTGCTGTCACCAGGATACAGTCAACCCTAGAAATGCTGGG
Source organism: Orycteropus afer afer (assembly GCF_000298275.1). Classification (NCBI taxonomy): domain Eukaryota; kingdom Metazoa; phylum Chordata; class Mammalia; order Tubulidentata; family Orycteropodidae; genus Orycteropus; species Orycteropus afer. Next base: position 11,577,628 of record NW_006921602.1, on the reverse strand, counting down.
CTATCTGAACTGAGCTCCCCGCCACTCAGAAGGCCCCGTCCTAAGGGTTCAGGAGGCTCTTTACCCCTTTGGGCTGTCCAGCCCCAGATGCTGTATTTATTATCCTGTCTCTTAAACATCTGGAAGCAGTTTCTTCCCTTCCCAGCTGACAGCTTCTCTTTCCTTTCGCTGAGCTATGTGGGAAGGTTGGTTAGATACTAGCACTCATTTCATAAGAGGAACACATAAGAACCAGCAATGCTGTGACAACAGAAACCCATGGTATGGTTCCACTTGGGGATGACCTGCTGGGCCCTGACCTCTGCCTTCACCCAGCCTCTAGCCACAGCAGCCTCACGGCAAGGACGTGTCTGACTGACTGGGTGCCCAGTAGCGCAAGGTGAGGGCAGTACATCAAAAGACAGCTGGGAGGGACTCAGGAAGCCATTAACTTGCTCTTCTTTACCACTGGGGAAGCCGAGACCTTGGGTGTCTGCGTAAGGTCTCTCAGGGACTCTGCCTGATCCAGTCCCACAAGGTGCTGAGATTGCCTGCCTCCAAAGCAGCAATTTTCCCTCCAGCCCAAGATGACTCAGCAGACTCCTTGGGGAAGTACAGATCCCATTCATGGGATCTGGGAAAGCCAGGCCCCTGACTAAGGCAGAACACATTTAAGGAGCTGCTTTTCCATCTCCCTCAGATGTCCAGCACAGGCCAGGGTCTAGAGACATCTGAGAAGACTGGTGGTCTTTTCAAGAGCTCTCCCTTCCTGCTCCAGATCAGAACCAGGGACCAGCTCAAAACAAGGAAGGCAGAAGATTTGCCCCAACCCTGCCACTGCCAAACATGGGAGGGTCAGCATGTCAGGGAGTGCTCGATCCCCTGTTAGCACCTCCAACTGTCCACAGTAGGACAGCTGGAGATCCCTAGGGACAAGCCCACTGGCTCCAAGCATCAAACCAAAGAAGGGAGGATATGAACTCAGCCCTCTCTCACATCTTAGGACTGGGAGAATATGCTAATAGGAATGGGAAAAGTAATGAATCTATAAGGAGAGAATATGAATAGCCAATAAATACGGGAGGCTCACACATCACAAAGTCAATGAAAATAATACTTAGTCTTATTTAACTAAGTAAATGAGTCTACACTTTGACTTTGAACTATTCTAGGAATTTATCATAAGGAAAATAAACTGGACAAGTGCCCAGAAGTGTAAACAAGGGCACGCACTGCAGTATGGCCTATCAGTAGCAAAAAGTAATGTAAACAGCCTAACTTACCAATGACAGAGAGCTGCACACATTTACACAATGCTGGACCAACTAGCCATTCTAAGACATAGATTTACATTTACTGACATGGAAAAAATGTTCTGTTTTTTGTGAGGCCAGCATTACTCAGATGCCAATGCCAGATAAAGATATCACAAGGAAAGAATACTATAGGTGATGAATATAGATGCAAAAATCCTCAACAAAACACTAGCAAACCATATCCAACAGCATATTAAAAGGATTACACACCATGACCCAGCGGGATTATCCCAGGAATGCAAGGGTAGTTCAACATTAGAAAATCAATCAGTATAACACACCACATTAAAGAATGTAGGAGGAAAAAAAAATCTCATCATCATCTCCATTGATGCAGAAAAGGCATTTTGCCAAATACCTTTTCATGATAAAAGTACTCAGCAAATGAAGAAAAAGGGAAATTCTGTAACATGAGGATACTTATGAAAAACCCGCAGCAAACATCATACTCAATGGTGAAAGACAGAAAGCTTTCCCTCTCAAGATCACAACAAGACAAGGATGCCCACTTTCACCACTATTATCAACACTGTATTAGAAAGTCCTAACCAGGGCATTTAGACCTTAGGTCAGAAAAGGAAATAAAAAGAAGGCAAACTCTCTCTGTTCACAGCCAACATACTATATGTAGAAAATTCCTAAAACTCCATAATACAGCTAGTTGGGCTAATAAACAAATACAGCAAAGCCGCAGGGTACAACATCAACACACAGAAAGCAGTTTTGTTTCTATGTACCAACAACAAACAATCTGAGAAGGAAATTAAGAAAACCAATCTTTTTATAATAGCATCTAAAAGAATAAAAATATTTAGGAATAATTTTATCAAGGAGGTGAAAGAGCTTAAACACTATAAAACTATAAAACACTGCTAAAGAAATTAAAAATACCTAAATAAATGGAAAGTCATTCAGTGTTCATAGCTTGAAGACTTAATAATAAGATGTCAATTCTACCCAAAATGATCTTCAGAAACCCAATTCTAGTAGTCTCAATTCTGCAGAAATGGAAAAACTGATCCTCAAATTCATATGGAATTGCAAGGGCTCCAAATAGCCAAAACAAACTCGAAAATGAAGAACAAAGTAGAACAACTCATACTAAGGGATTTCAAAGTGTAAGCCACAGTAATTAAAACAGTGTGGTACTGGTATAAGGACAGATATATAGACCAATGGAACAGATTTGAGAACCAGAAATAAACCATTCAAGGGTGCCAGACCCATTCAATGGGAAAAGAATAGTTCCTTCAACAGTGTGTGGACAACTGGATCTCCATATGCAAAAGAATTAAGGTTGGACCTAATTCAAATTTTGGCGCATATATATATATATATATATACACACACACACACACACATACACACTGGAATATGTTCTCAGCCATAAAGCAAAATGAATTTCTGATACATGCTACCACATGGATGAACCTTGAAAACTTTATGGTGAACGAAAAGAAGTCAGGCACAGAAGAACAAAAACCATACGATCTTACTTATATTAAATACCTAAAATAGGCAGAGGCACAGAGACCAAAGAAGATTAGTGGTTCCCAGGGGCTGGAAAAAGGGGCAAAACAACCCCTATAATCCTTGCATGACCAAATGGGAGTTGTGCATAATCCTAAAGACGTCCACTACATGGATTAAAAGGTAAGGGGAAAAAAAGAGTCCTAATATCTAAGTTAAACACAATTTTGGCAAAGATTCATATGTATTGATTTATTTATAGACCTGCACTCAACCAACCACCTACCAGGTCTAAGGATTAAAATGCTAGTTTCCTGGGGAGTAAAATGATAAGCCAAAGGGAAAAAAAGAAAAAAACTCCAGCCTTTGTTTTTTTTCCCCATAAATGTACAACTGTAATAGCAATAATAGCTAAAGCTTTTGCAACACTTCCCATGTGTGCCAGATACTCTTCCTAAACAGTTTCCATATATTAGCTTCATTTAATCCACATGCAAAAACCCTATGTAGTTGATGCTATTATTATCCACATCAGTTGCCATCCAACTCATGGGACCCCTGTGTCAGAGCAGAACATGCTCCAGAAGGTTTTCGATGCCTGATTGTTCATAAGCAGGTCATCAGGCCTTTCTTCCGTGGTGCTTCTGGGTGGTGCCAAATCTCCAATCTTTCAATTAGCAGCTGAGCATGTTTGCACTACCCGGGGACTCCATCCTCCTCACATAGGTAAGAAAAACAGAGGAAAGGGAGTTTATTTAATTTCAAGGTTCTGAGGAAGTGGCTGAGGAGTAAACAGCAATTACGGTGAAAGAACCCCATCTCCTCAGGTTAGAATGGAAACCAGAATCCAGTCAGGGAGGACCCTGGGACACAAGAGGACAGAGAATCCTTGCTTTTAGGCTACCATCTCTGTGAGCCAGGCCCCAGCATACTCCTGCTATCCACACCTGCTTGCCTGCCTCACTCTCTTAGAGAAGATTCTACCAAGATGATTAAGTGCCAACCAAGATGGCCTTCTGCCAAGACAGCACATGACTGAATGACCCTCAAACCCTCTTTCCTGCAGGCCTACTTCTTGTGGCCACGCAGACGATCTGCTTAGGCTGAGGTAGTGCCAGAGGGCCTGCAGGCCTGCAGTCAGGGTGTGTATATTGGAGTAGAACAAGGAGGTCCCGGTTCTTTCCTCTTTTTGTCTCAGTTACTACTGAGTAGTACCTACTACTACTACTTCTACCAGTGGCCAGAATGGCAGGGGAAGCCCAGGAAGTGAGTGGAGCAGTTGGAACAGCTAAGGGAGACAAACTTGTCTGTCGGTTTGTCATACTGTGGAAGCTTGCGTATTGCTGTGAGGATGGAGGCTGTGCTACCAGGGATGCCCATGGTGGACCAGTTTCGGTGGAACTCCCAGACTGAGAGATTCGGAAGAAGGAGGTGGCCAGCCACTTCTCAGAGAATTGGCCAGTGAAAACCTTATGAATAGTAGTGAAACACTGTCTGATGCATTACTGGAAAATTTTATGAATAGCCCTGAAACACTGTCTGATACAGTGCCGGAAGATGAGCCTCTGAGGTCAGAAGGCACTCAAAATATGACTGGGAAAGAGCCGCCCCATTAGAGTAGAGCCTATTTTAATGATACAAAAGTAGAGCTTTTGAGGCCTCCATTTGCTGAAGTGGCACGACTCAGTGAGAGGAAACAGCTGCAAACATCCACTGATAATCAGAACATGGAATGTATGAAGTATGAGTCTAGGAAAATTGGAAGTTCTCAAAAATGAAATGGAACGCATAAAGATTGATATCCTAGGCATTAGTGAGCTGAAATGGACCGGTTTTGGCCATTTTGAATCAGATAACCATATGATCTATTATGCCAAAAATGACAAATTGAAGAGGAATGGCATGGCATTCATTGTCACAAAGAATGTTTCAAGATTCATCCTGAAGTACAATGCTGTCAGTGATAGAATAATGTCTACATGCCTACAAGGAAAGCCAGTTAATATTATTATTCAAATTTATTCAAAGCCAAAGATGAGAAAATTGAAGATTTTTACCAACTTCTGCAATTTGAAATTGACCAAACATACAATCAAGATGTGATTATCACTGGTGACTGGAATGCAAAAGTTGGAAACAAAGAAGAATCAACAGCAGTTGGAAAATTAGGCCTTGGAGATAGAAATAATGCTGGAGATCACATGATAGAATTTTGTAAGACCAACGACTTATTCATCGCAAATACCTTTTTCAACAACACAAACGGTGGGTATACACGTGGGCTTTGCCAGATGGAGTATACAGGAATCAGACTGACTACATCTGTGGCAAGAGATGATGGAAAAGGTGATCTTCAGCGAAAACAAGGCCAGGAGCTGATTGTGGTATAGACCATCAGCTGCTCATTTGCAAGTTCAAGTTGAAGATGAAAACAAAACAAGTCCATGAAAGCCAAAATATGACCTTGATTATATCCCTCCTGAATTTAGAGACCATTTAAAGAATAGATTTGATGGACTGAACATCAATGACCAAAAAACAGAGGAACTGTGGGATGACATCAGGAACATCATCCATGAAGAAAGCAAAAGGTCATTAAAAAGACAGGAAAGGAAGAAAAGACCAAAATGGATGTCAGAAGAGACTCTGAAACTTGCCCTTGAACAGTGAGTAGCTAAAGCAAAGGGAAGAAATGACAACAAGATAAAAGAGCTGAACAGAAGATTTCAAAGAGCAGCTTGAGAAGACAAAGTCAATTATTACAATGAAATGTGCAAAGGCATGGAGTTGGAAAGCCAAAAGGGAAGAACACACTTGGCATTTCTCAAGCTGAAAGAACTGAAGAGGAAATTTAAGCCTCAAGTTGCGATACTGAAAGATTCTATGGGCAATATACTGAATGATACAAAAGAAGATGGAAGGAATACACAGAGTCACGGTACCAAAAGAATTGGATGACGTTCATCCATTTCAGGAGGTGGCATATGATAAATAACCAATGGTACTGAAGGGAAGAAATCAAAGCTGCACAGAGGGAAGTGGCAAAAAACAAGGCTCCAGGAACTGACAGGATAGATACCCATTGAGATGCTTCAACAAACGGATGTCTCACTAGAGGCACTCACTCAGCTAAGCCAGGAGATTTGGAAGACAGCTACCTGGCCAATTGACTGGAAAAGATCTATATTTGTACCCATTCCAAAGAAAGGTGATCCCACAGAATGTGGAAATTATCGAACAATATCATTAATATTACATGCAATAAAATCTTACTGAAGATAATTCAAAAACAGTGATAGCAGTATATTGATAGAGAACTTCCAGAAATGCAAGCTGGATTCAGAAGAGGACGTGGAATGAGGGATATCATTGCTGATGTCAGATGGATCCTGGCTCAAAGCAAAGAATACCAGAAAGATGTTTACTTGTGTTTTATTGACTATGGAAAAGCATTTGATTGTGTGGATCATAATCAATTATAGATAACACTGAGAAGAATGAGAATTCCAGAACACTTAATTGTGCTCATGAGGAACCTGTACCTAGACCAGGAAGCTGTCATTCAAACAGAACAAGGGGACATGCATGGCTTAAAATCAAGAAGGGAGTGTGTCAGGGTTGTATCCTTTCACCACACTTATTCAATCTGTATGCTGAACAAATAATCCGAGAAGTTGGACTACATGAAGAAGAATGTGGCATCAGGATTAGAGAAACTGATTAACCACCTGCATTATGCAGATGACACAACTTTGCTCGCTGAAAGTGAGGATGACTTGAAACACTTACTGATGAAGATGGAATACTACAGTCTGCAGTATGGATTACATCTCAATATAAAAAATCCTCACAACAGGACCAATAAGCAGCATCATGATAAATGGAGAAAAGATTGAAGTTGTCAAAGACTTCATATTACTTGGTTCTACAATCAACACCAATGGAAACAGTAGTCAAGGTATTAGATGTTGTACAGCATTGGGCAAATCTGCTGCAAGGAACCTCTTTCAAATGCTGAAGAGCAGATGTTTCCTTGAAGACTAGGTGCACTTGACACAAGCCATGGTATTTTCAATCACCTCATATGCATGTGAGAACTGGATAATGAAAAAGGAAGACCAAAGAGTAGATCCTTTTGAGTACTGGTGTTGGCGAAGAATGCTGAAAGTCCCATGGACTGCTAAAAGAACTAACAAATCTGTCCTGGAAGAAGTGCAGCTGGAATGCTCCTTGGAAATGAGAATGGGCAGACTTCATCTCACTTACTTTGGTCATGTTGTCAGAAGGGATCATTCCCTGGAGAAGGATAATATGCTTGACAAAGTGTAGAACAACAAAAAAGGGGAAGTCCCTCAATAGGATGGATTGACACAGTGGCTGCAACAATGGGCTCAGGTAAAGATTGTGGGGCTGGCACAGGACTGGGCAGTGTTTCATTCTGCTGTACATGGGGTCACTATGAGTCCAAGATGACTAACAACAACACACTACTATCTCTCAATCACCTCCTTGCCCTGAGGCACTGAAAAGTCAAATCTGTCCTTTGGGTTCAGAGTAATCCACCTGGGATTAAAAATGATCATTTCTTTTAAGCACTCTATTCTGGAGCAACACTGTCAGAAGGCATGGGGGGAAGGTAACTCTTAGGAGGAAAAAAAATGCCACTATATGGAAAATAATACCTGTTTCATTCCTGTACTGTATTTGCTTCTATCTAACAGCCCATTTTGCAGATGAGGAAATGGCTGTCCAGAGAGCTTGAGTAGCAAAGGCAGCACTAATGATTACCTGGTCTAATCTCTTGCTGTTAGTCTGCCTCCCAAAAATGCCTCTGTCCTTTGGGGTCTGGGGGCCTCTAGCCTCAGAGGGATCTGAGGAGAAACCACACAATGAGGTATTAATTATAAAAGAAACTAATTGGCACTTCTATAGCACTGTTTCTACGCTAATAACAACCCTACAAAATCGGTATTTCTGGTATCATTTTACAAAGAAACCAAGACAGAGAGGTGAAATAACTTCCCCAAGGTCACACAAAGCCAGGACCTGGACTGAGTAGGGAAACCCTGGGTGGCACAAATGGTTACACTCTATTACTAACTGAAAGGCTGGGGTTTGAACCCATGCAGAGGGACCTTGGAAGACAGGTCTGGTGACCAAAAGGTCACAGCTTTGGAAACACTATGGTGCCTCTACTCTGGACACATGGGATTGCCATGAGTCAGAATCAACTTAACAGCAACCCAACAATAGCACGACTAGAATTGGCCAGTGTGGTGGGTATAATGGGAAAAAGCTAAAGAATGGAGAAAAGAGACTAGCTTGCAGTGTGGAGCTTGGGGAGGCAGTGTGCCAGTCCTGGACAGCCGAGGTGCCACCCCGAAAAGGGCAGAGGTCCCTCCCCTGATTATCGGTTGAACTCATTGTCCCAACCTTTGCCCCTCCATCCTCATGGCCTAGCATCCCAAAGCAGAGGGGGCAGAAGCTCTCCACCTGATCTGGTCTAACCCTCTCATTTTACAGACAAGGACAGAGACGAAAGGTAGGGTCACCTAACGAAGATCACATAGCTAATTGGTGGCAAAGCCAGGATCAGAGGCCAGAAGCCCAGCCAGACAGGAGCCTGTCTCCCATTTAGAGATTCACAGGGGCCCCTACTGTTAGACCCTCCACACTTAGGGGAGGGGAGCATGGAATAGTTGCTATCGCTTACATACACCAGATCAGAGGACAGGAACCATCTCGTTTGCTCATGACTCTATTCCCACCACAGAGCCTGGTCTGTGGTAAATGCCTAAACACTTTGCCCTGTGAGAAGGTTTTTACCACCTTCCTATCCTCTAATCAATTTTCTGGTTGTCTGTGATGCTCTGCCGGGGAACAGTGCCAGGTTTAACCTCAATCCCATCCTCAGCACAATCTAATGTTGCCCTGATCAGTGAAAATTCTGCTGGGGGAACGAGTAGGGCAAGGTAGCCCTTGAATCTGAGCTTTCCACCTTGAATGGGGAGAACCAGATGTCACTAAACCTCTCTGAGGCCCAGGGGATGAGCAGACACTTAAGTGAGAATACTGACTCCTCCCACCTCCAGCTTCCAGTTCCTATGAGCTCTTCCTTCCTGGTACTCATTGCCATTTCTTCATCTGCCCCTCCAGCCCTACATCCCAGCCAGTTTCAAGTGACCCCTCTTCTGTCCCTCAACAGCACAGCATGCCCTAGCTGGTCCCTCAGCTGTCTCATTGCTAATCAGAGGCCAAGCTGGGTTTGTGATTGCTTCTCAGCCACCTCCTGTGGCTGCCTGGCTGTGTCCTACTCATACACCACGCAGTCCTTGCCTGTGAGATGCCCCCCACCACAACTGGAAGAGACATTCCTGCAGAGTGTTTCCTCAGGGTCCTGAGTGTGGGGTGGAGTAAGACCAGACACAGCATCAGCACGGCCGGGGGCCAGTGTCCGATCAGACTGTGTCTCTCCCTGCCCAATGACCTCTCAGGCACCCATCATGGAGCTCTGGGGTGCATGGAGCCAGCCCTAATCCCTCCCCAGGTCTCGCTTAGAAATGTCCATGCCCATTCCCACACCAGGACAGGCTCACGATGGATAGGTCTAGGCTTAACGAAATCAAGAGTGCATGGAAATGCCAGTAAGGTTCTAGCACTTTATACGTGTTAACATTCAATTCCCCCAAACAACTCTGAGGTTAACACAGTATTGTTCCTACTTTAAAGATGAGTGAAAAAACAGAGGCACAAAAATGCCTAATAGCTCGGTCAAGATCATAAAGACAGGAAGAGGCTGAGGCAAGCAGTCTGACTCCATAGGCTACACTCAGGTTGGGATTTGAATGTCACCACAGTACAATGCCTGGCCAGTGGGTGTTCAGAGGGTGGAACCCAGCAGGGTCTCTGTCAGTACTCACAGCATTCATTCTACCTCCCATCCAACTTATCTCAGTTTAGCTTATCCCTCCCGTCAGTCAGAACCCAAACCCTTAAGCCAAGAATGTAGATCCCTAAGGCCTAGGCTCTCAAACCCTCAAGGAAGACAACAGTTTGGATACAGTATTGAGGATGAAGTCTGGCCAGGTTAGAGCCCTTGCTCGTCCCTCCCCACTCCTCCGAGGGGCTCACCTGGGCATGTAGGGCAGCGGCAGCAGTGGCAGCTGGGTAGGTGATGGCAGCGTGGGAGATGGCTGGGGTCAACTCTGTGGTGTACAGAGGGTAGGGCGCCCAGGCCTCTGGGGATGCAGGGATCAGAGCAGCCCCCATAAGGTCATCTACAATGGGAGACAACAGCCCCCGTCATCAGAACACTACTGGTCTCCCCCTGCACCGTGCCCTTTCAGACAGAGAAGGGGACTGAGCACTATGGTTGAGCCATAAGCCCTCCCAACTCAGGTCAGACTCCTCCTGAGGGCCCTGATACCAGGGAAAGAAGCCATGTTAACCCGGCCTGGTGAGCCTCCTGTCTGCTTCTGAGACCTTCTCAAATGGCCCCAGCCCATCCCAACCAAGAGAAGTCAGAGAAGACTTCAGGCAAGTGAGGCAACCCTAATAGCTCAGAGGCTGAGTCCTTCTTAGGGGAGGAAGGAAGTCTGCAAGCTTCAGAGATGGGGGGCAAAAACCTCTTGGAAAAAGGCAGACAGGCAGAACTGATTCCCTCTACTAGAATCTGAACGTCTGCTTTCTGTGTGCAGTTCTATGAGGGGCCCAGGGTCAGGCCGAGTAAAACAGCATCAGGAAGGCAGCTCTGAGCACGACTCACAGGGGTCCCGTGCGATGAAGTGTGCTCCAAGGGCAGGGTGAGCATTGGTGGGATTTGGTGTTGCCATTAGCTTGTTCTTGGCCATCTTGGTGTTGGCTTTGGCGAACTCTAGCCTCAGGGTCTGTGGGTTCTCGGGATCAAAGCGAATACCCTACACAGGAAGGAAAAGAAGAGAAAGACTTACTCTGTAGAACCCAGATTGTTAACGACAGTGGGTACAGAAGGCCCCGGAGACAAGCTTCCCCGCATGGGGGCTGAAGCAGAAGAAATGCTGTTCAGGTCCCGGTGAGTCATGGCGTTTGGCACAGACAGTGCAGCCAAGGACTCTGCTGGGATGGTGGGGAAATAAGTGCATGCCCATAACTCAGGCACGGAGTTGGGGGAAGGTCTGCAGAAGGGGGAACGGAGACAACCACTGCCCGAGAGGTCTGTGGGTCAGAGAGACCTGTTCTCCACCTACTCACGTTCAACGCATTCTTGGCCGCTTCTGCTCCTGCCCGGCTGTCAAAGATCACAAAACCAACAGGCTAGTAGGAAAAAGAGAGAACACCCTGCATCTCTCCCAACATTCCATCCTCCTCCCAAAAAAGGCCCATCATTTACCTAGAAACAGCATTTTTCCTGCTAATGAGATAGAGAAGGAAAAGAAAAAAAAAAAAAATCTTGCCCATATCTCCCCCTACATTCAGCTGGAGCTGCAGAAGGTCTGAATATATCAAACTCTAGAGTCTGCCCTCCCAGGTACCACATTGTGGGAAACAATGCTAGCAAAGCTTTATTCCACTGCATTAAACCCCACTCTTTCAATAAGGTGTTTTTTTTTTGTTTTGTTTTGTTTTTTTTAATGTAGATAGTTAAGAGTAAGTCCCAGTGTTTTCCCCACAAGAAAGGGGATAGTAATGTGTCAAGGTTACAGAAAGGAGGAACGCTTTGAGTTCAATCAATGGATAGCAGATTGAAAACTTCTCCAACCTCATATCACCAAGGATCAGTCCAGACCCTACCTCGCCCCTGAAGGCTCTGGGCACTGGCCTCCTTGCCTCCTCTCAGCCATGGGGGCCAAGCTGGGGTTTCTGATTCTCAGGAGCTGATGGGCCTGGATAGCTGGCAAAGAGGAGAGGGGAGCCACGGAGGTGGTCCTTCCCTCAGCCCAAAATAGAGATGGGGTCAGCAGGGAGTGGGTCTCAGCGGCCAGATGCTTCAAGGTTAGGGTAAGAGCAACAGGCCTCGGTTGCAAGCTCAGCAGTCAATCTGGGCTAGGGAAAACAATAATCTAGCAGAGAAATTACCTGTCTCGATGTGAGCTTGATCAGGGACCCTTCATACCCCTGTGGAGAGAGGGGAGAATGAGCAGAGAAGGTCAGAGAACCTGTGTGGTGCTATCCCAGCCCCTCCCAGGAGCCCACCTTTCCCTAGGACTCTCCTGAATCCTTCTCATTTCCTTCTGCCTTCCTCCCTAAAGCGAACCCACTCTAACCTTCACTGGTGCCCCCCCATTGCCGTGTATCACATGGTCTAGCACATGAGGTGGACATCATGTGGCAGTGTTCACCAGCTCATGCGTAAACTCCTATTTGCTCCACTAGCTTATAATCCTGGATCACAGATCTTACTTTATATAAATTTTCTCATCTGCAAACTGAAAAGGCTAGAGAGAATCTCAGATTCCTTATATGGTAAAATCTAGTAAGATTCTCTATTGTCTCCACTTTATGGATGAGCAAACAGAGGTTCAGAAGCACTAAGCAACTTGACTAAAGGCAACATGTGAACAAGCAGAAACAGGACAGGGACCCAGGTCTGCGATCACAGTTTCTGATATACTTTCCCACATCTTCTTGCTGCCCAATCCCAAACCACAGCGTCACGCCCGCTGATCATCCCTTATCCTAGGCTCTGCCCTGACTCACCTTGAATGGTCGAAAGAGCAGGTAGAGCTCTCTGGGTTTAATGTCCACAGGGAGGCCACTAACAAACAATGTCCGGACCTGGGGACAAAGACCACAGTGTTCAGGGTCAGGGAGGACAGGTCTTCCCTCAGGCAGGGAATTGGAGTCCTTCTGGAGGTTACTGCAGTTTTTCCTGGGCCTCCTTTGTGTGCAGAGGTAAATTTTCACTCATAAGTTTCATAAGCAAGAAGCCCTGGGGTGCACTGGTTGAGCATTTGGCTGCTAATTGAAAAGTTGGCTGTTCAAACCTACCCAGCAGCTCTGTGGGAGAAAGACCTGGCAATCTGCTCCTGTAAAGATTACAGCCTAGAAAACTTTTTATGGGGCAATTCACGTAGTTGCTTAGAGTCACTATTGACTCAACAGCACCTAACAAAAACAACAGTTTCATAGCATATAACTTTCCAAAGCCCTCTCAGTGAACCTTCTTTTCTCTAGGCTCACAGCATCCTGAAGGTGTCATTAACAAGTGCCTGTGGACACCTCTGTGCATGGATGGATTCAGTCACTGTCAAAAGGAATCAAAAAGGGCTTTGTTTAAGTAGGGGCACAGACCAAGGATCCTTTCTCAGATTTTGGACTTCTCTACTGATCTGAAGAAAGCATGTGCCTTACCCCAAAAAACACACAAAAATGCGTTCTTGGACGCTTCTGCTCCTGCCCAGCTGTCAAAGATCACAAAACCAACAGGCTAGGAGGAAAATGAGAGAACACCCTGCATCTCTCCCAACATTCCATCCCCTCTCCCAGAAAGGCCCGTCATTTTACTGGAAATACATGTGACAGTAAAAATGTATATGTTTTCAGAAGATACCCACAGACTGCTGGTTCAGTGGCTGTCGAGGAGAGAGGTGAAAATGCAAATGGACCCTAAGTCCCAAGGCCAAGTGTGCCCTGGAGAGAATTCAACAGAGGGCCCAACACACTTGTCCATCTCCTACTGGTTCCCTACACTAGATGCAGGCTCCATCGTGGCAGGGACTGTGCAGTATTCTTGCTTCCCAGCACAGTCCTAGTACCAAAACGCTCACTGCATGAATAGGGGAAATGGATGAGGACTCAGAGATGAAAAAATGACACTCGAAACAATGACACTGGGTTTGGAAGATTAAGTAGGAGCCTGCTAGCTTCAAGTGAGGCAGATGATGCCATAAAATCACCACCTTGATCTCATGTTGGTGGCAAAGCCAGGGTTAGATACCAGGTATCCATCTTGTAACTCCACCAGACCTGAGCTCCTAAACTGCAGGTGAGGTCCACAAAAGGATGCTTGGCAGAAACACCTTCCTAATACATTGTTGTTGTTGTTGTTGTTCGCCGTTGAGTCCCCTCCTTGGGTTTCCAAGGCGGTATCACTATAGAAGTAGATTGCCCAACCTTCCTTCCAAGGAGTGGAACCCACCAGCCTTCTGGTTAGCAGTCAAGTGCCTTAGGCTACCAGAGCTCCTAATACATTGTTGTTGTTTGCCATCGAGTCGCATTCGCATTCGACTCATAGACTTACAGTGACCCCTCCTTGGGTTTCTGAGGTAGTATCACTAGGGAAGTAGATTGCCCAATCTTCCTAATACATTACTGCTATGTAAATGCTGCTGCAGGTTCCCAATGCTAAACTAGCAAGCCCAGATCAGCTAATAATAATGATAATGAAGGGTGAAGGAGAGATTTTACATAGTGTGTTGTCAGTTCTGACTCATAGCGACCCTTCCATGTGCAGAGCAGAACTACTCTCCAGATGGTACCCAGCTACCACTGTCAACCACTCGGAGGGGGATCTATGGAGGAGATCCTGGATAGAGAGGGAGAACAATATGGAACAGAACTCAAAATCATTCGGAGGAAAAAAAAAAGGGGGGGGGTGACCAGGTTTGCTGGTCTGTGTAGAGCCTGGTGGAACCACTGAGACTATGGTCCCTAGCTGCCCTTCAGGTCTGGAATTGAACCCACACCTGTGGCTTCCAGCCAAACAAAAGACAGGCATATGAGTTGAACATGTACCTGAGATAGATACACTCCTTGGAGAGAACAATCATGGGAGAAAGAGGGGCTGTTTACGCACAGGGAGACAGCTCAGGGGGCAGGAGTGTATGGAGGGATGAACACAGGGAAGAGGTGACTATCAGGAGGAAGTGGGAGGGGAGCTGTCGCATTGTGGTGAATTGTGGTCAATGTCATGAGACAACGTGTGTGTGTGTGTGCTGTATGAAAAGTGAATTTGCTCTGTAAACTTTCACCCAAATCACAAATAAAAAAAAAAAAAAAAAAAGAACAAACTATCTATATGGGATCAAAGTGACGAAAGCAACTCAAAAGATTAGATACGATGCTATTGTCGTTGTTATGTGCCAGTTGAGTCGGACCCGACTCATAGTGACCCCTCCTTGAGTTTCCGAGGCAGTATCACTATGGAAGTAGATTGCCCCATCTTCCTTCTGAGGAGTGGCTGCACTAGGGGCAGTGAGTTTATGTTAATGGAAGAGGAAAAACTCAGAAAAGGATGGTGAGGATGGTTGTACAACTTGAAGAATGTAATCAATGTCACTAAACTATACATGTAAAAGACAGCTGAATAGGTATGATTTTGTTGTATATATTCTCAACAACAACAAAATTAATTAATTAAAAAAAAAAAGGACAATGGCTTATATTAGGAACCTGGAGCAATACCAAAGGAGCTCTGGTAGTGCAGTGCCTCAGGCATTTGACTGCTAACCAGAAGGTTGGTGGTTTAAACCCACCAGCCAGCCACTCCATAGAAAGAAGATGGGACAATCTACTTCTGTAAAGAACTATCACCTTGCAAACCCAATGGAGGCTGCTATGAGTCAAAATTGATTTGATGGCAGTGAGTTTAGTTTTTTGGAGCAATGCCAAGCAAAATTATACCCAACACCTACCCTCCAAACACACATACACCTCAACAGAGCCAGGAATGTCAAAGAAAACCTGCCAGGTAACTGTTGGTTACTAGGTGTCCCTACCCCACCCACACAAGAATGACCCCCAGCGGCTGGCTAACCAAGAATGGGAAGGACAAGCTTCTTTCATGTGAGTTTTTGCCAAGAAGCATACCCAGCCAAGATATGCAGGAATCTCTTTCCATTTAAGATGCATCTGCCCCCTCGGGTAATACATTTCCCTAGCCAGCTCCATCATTTTTCCTGCCTCTGCCCCAAGGTTTACATCTCACAGCCCTTGGCAGTTTCTGCACCCCTGTGTACTGCTCTCAAGTCCAGCCCTGCTCCCAGCAGCACCTGGGGAAAAGTGGGTAGCTGAGGCTCCAGGATGGGCTAACAGAGCTCCTGCACTAGAGTACAACCATCCCTACATCTGAGCCCTAATATTAAAAAAAAAAAAAAAACCCGAAATCAAACTCACTATCATCAAGTCGATTCCAACTCACAGCAACCCCACTGAGTTTCCAAGGTGGTAAATCTTTACAGAAGTAGAATGCCCCATCTTCCTTCTGAGAGCAGCTGGTGGGTTTGAACCACCAACCTTCTGGTTAGCAGTCAAATGCCTTAGGCACTGAGCCACCAGAGCTCCTTTTGAGCCCTTAATGTAAAGGCCTTGAATTTTACATGTAAACCCCCCCCCACAGAAATAGACTGCCCAACAGCTTGTTCTTTAAAGGCAGTAGAACTGGAACTCCCTTCTACTCATCCATGTTGGCAGAGATGGTACCTGCTTTTGGGTGCCAGAAAAATACAACAAGACCTGGGCACCCAGCCCTCAAGGGAGTGCAGAGTTTGCCCCCATCCCACCCCTAGATACAAGTCCTCATGCGCAGATGACCTGATAGAGTGCAGGGCCAGGGCCCTCCCTGCTGGACCTGCTCTGCCTCTGCTTTCCTTCTTCCCGCTTCCAGAGATGGTGGGAAGGGTTTGGGTTAACAAGGAGACCAAGACCCAGGGCCAGAGCAGCTCCACAGAAACCTCTGCCTCAGTTCCTCCCCAGGGATCACCAAGTTCACCCGGGCTAGCTAATTTTAAATCCTCCTTTAAATGGCTCCTTTCTAGCCAGGCCTCCCCAGAGGCCCCCTTAAATAGCAAGTTCTCAGCACAAAGTTTCCTGCTTGGAGTGGAGCTGGGAGCACAGGGGATCCTTCCCTCATTCCCAGTCCAGATCCTAGTTCCCAGCCTTGCCTCTAGTCCAGATGATCCTTTTCTTCTGCTTTTCATCTTTTAGATTCTAAAGTGTCTAAAAAGCCACACTATATCTCCTATTCTGCCCACAGCCACCTCTCAGGAAACAAACTGAAGCCAGGGTGGTTATGAACTGGGGGATGGGGATGGGACTGTCCACCAGGTCAGACCCTTCACTGGGAAGCCCTCAGTCTGGGATTTGAGTCACAGGAAGTCTGACCTGAATACTCTCTGGTTCTTACTTGATCCTAGCTATCCCAGCAGAAGATGCTCCTTCCGCCCATTCCCTTGTACAGAAAGGGAAACTGAGGTCCAGAAAGGCTCAGTCACTTGTGAAGGGCATGCAGCTTAGTTCACCAAGTAGCAGAGCTGGGTAAGGTTCCAGTTATCCTGACTCACCACCAACAATAATTTGGCTGTGAGGAAGAGAGGGGATAGCACCTGGGTGGCCTCAGCAACCCCATGGGTGAGTGAAGTATTGCCATAGATCTATTCAGTAGCCCATGTCCTTCCCTAGGCAGTTGTTTAGGATAACAGAGTGGCTGGAGTGATGGGGGCAGAAGAGGAAGAAAGTGGCAAACCAGAGCTGGGGGGAAGCTCCACACCAGGAGAGAGCTCACCTCACCCACCCTTCTGCTTCTGACTCTACCAGATCTCACCCAGCCCCACCTACGCTAGGTCCCCAACTATCATCCACATAGCCTCATCTCAAGACAGGTGCTCTGCCTGGTGGAATCACTGAGACTACGGCCACCAGCTGCCCTACAGGTCTGGAATTGAACTCACACCTGTGGCTTCCAGCCAAATAAAAGACAGGCATAGGAGCTGAACATGTACCTGAGGTAGGTACACTCCTTGGGGAGAACAATCATGGGAGAAAGAAGGGCTGTTTATACACAGGGAGACAGCTCAGGGGGCAGGGGTGCATGGAAGGATGGACACAGGGAAGAGGTGACTGTCAGGAGGAAGTGGGAGGGGAGCTGCTGCATTGTGGTGAATTGTGGTCAATGTCATGACATAAAAAGTGTATGTGAACTGCTCTATGGAAAAGTGAATTTGCTCTGTAAACTTTCACCCAAATCACAATTAAAAAAAAAAAAAGACAGGTGCTCTGCTCCCACTACTCTCTTGGCCCACCACCTTCTTCTTCACTCCTTAGCTAAAAGGCAGCCATCCTTCATGTCCCTCTATTTGCTCACTCTTTTTTCCTTCTTCTGAAATCTGACAGTGGTCCTTAGGGCACCTTGCCTTATATTATCCCCACCAGTCTGAGCTTATTCCCTCACTTTGACTAAGACAGGAGCCTAGTCTCACAACCTGTGTTATGACCCAAGGTCACTAGACAGGGCTCAATAGGTGAGATGTCCCCACGTCTTCACACTTTGGTCCCACCAAAGAAGAAACTCAGAGCCAGAAGACTAGATAGATAGATGTAGCCCAGCAAGGCAGAGGGTCACCATAAACGGGAAGAACAGGCTTTATAGTTAGATCTTACCCCTTGCCTGGGGCAGTTGCTTTGCTGTCTCTGAATCTTAGCTTCTTTATCTGTACAGATCAGACACCATCTACCTCCAGGATTGAAAGCTCACCTCACTCTATGCCTGGCACATAGGAGAGGTGCAACAAAAAGATTGCTTCATTTAAGGTTCCTGTTGTCAGAACGTGTACCTGCACAAGACCTCACCCATAAGAAGATACTGCAAACCACTTATTTATTAAGGTTGCCTAGTAAGGCTGTATTGGGGCCAGGTCAGTCTGGAATTGGGAACATGGGCAAAATGACCATAGGTGGTCATTCCCCAGGGGAGGTTTATGGACGCTCGTAATGTCAGATGTGGAAGGCACCATGGAGATCAGCCAGTTCAAGACTCCTATTTTGTACATGAGGAAACAGAACCTAATAGAAATGTGACAAAGCAAGTTGATGGCATAGCCAGGATCCTTTTGGGACAGTAAGAACAAAGACATGCAGCTACTTCTCCAAGGCTTGGCCAACTAAGTCTTATGTCTCTGGCTGGCATTAGGAACCACTCCTCCCATGCCGCTTTCTGGGAATGGCCTCATGGCAACAGGGTCTGATATTTAGGAAAAACGTTGGGTACAGACAGGGATTCAGGCATCCAGTTGGTTGATGGCAAGACAAAAATTACAAAATATAGAAATTACAAAATTACAGAAATAGAAAAACCAATCTTCACCTTTACATGGAAAGGCAAGAGGCCCTGAATAGCTAAAACGGTGAAACGGAAAAACAAAGTAGGACTCACACTTCCTGATTTTAAAGCATACTATATAGCTACTTTGGTCATGTGGTCAGAAGGGACCCGTTCCTGCAAAAGGAAATCATGTTCAATAAAGTAGGGGGTCAGCAAAAAAGGGGAAGACCCTCAATGAGATGGACTGACAGTGGCTGCAATGATGGGTTCAAGCACAGGAAGGATTGTGAGGACGACTACGACCAGACAGTGTTTCGTTCTGTCGTACATGTTATACATAAGGTCACCATGAGTTAGAGCTGACTCCACTGCCCCAAACAACATACAGCTACTGTAATCAAAACAGCCTGGTTCTGGTAAACAATAGGCACAGAAACCAATGGAATAGAATTGTAATAGCTCCTGAAGTCTTAAAACCAAACAATAGTTTAGCTTAACTAGTAAAAAAAAAAAAAGAGACCTGCCTTGAGCATTATACTTTTAGGAACTATCCATACAGAATAATCAACAACAGCAATTCAAAAGAGTAGACAGGAACCTTACAGGGCAGTGAATTTATGTTAAAGAGTGAAGAACAACTCAGAGAAGAAGGGTAAGAACAGCTGCACAACCAGAAGAATGTAATCAATGTCACTAAACTGTAAATGTACAAACTTGAATTTGGTAGGGTGTTTTTATTTTTTTAATTGTGATTTGGGTGAAAGTTTACAAGGCAAATTCCCTTTCCATACAGCAGTTCACATACACTTTGTCTTGTGACATTGACTACAATTTCACACAATGCAACAGCTCCCCTCCCACTTCCTCCCCATAGTTACCTCTTCCCTGTGTCCTTCCCTCCATGCACTCCTGCCCTCTGAGCTGTCTCCCTGTGCATACACAGCCCTTCTATTCACCCATGATTAGAACAAGGAGTGTATCTACCCAATGCAAATGTTCAGCTCATATGCCTGCCTTTTGTTTGGCTGGAAGCCACAGGAATGGGTTCAATTCCAGACCTGAAGGGCAGCTAGGGCCAATAGTCTCAGTGGTTCCACCAGGCTCTATCAGACCAGCAAACCTGGTCCCCCCCACTTTTTTTTAAATGATTTTGAGTTTTGTTCCACATGGTTCTCCCACTGTATCCAGGATCTCCTACAGAGACCCCACTCTGAGTGGTTGACAATGGTAGCCAGGCACCATTGAGTTCTTCTGGTCTCATAGCCATATAGGCTCAGGACTACACATGGTGTACCAGTCCCTTGGACTGTTTCCTTGAATCTTTTATTTTCTTCATTCTTTTTCACTCTGAACGAGAAGAGACCCATTGTTGCATCTAGATGGTCACCTGCAAGCTTCTAAGATCCTAGTCGCCACTCACCAAAGTAGGATGTGAAACAATGTTTTGTGTAGTACGTTATGGCAATTGAGCTTGACGTTCCCTGCGACTACGGTCTCAAGCCCACAGGTTCAACTACTCACCCTCTCTGGGTAGATGGCTGTAGCCAAGAAGTGACTACAACCTTGTCCCTTGTCAGCTCTACTACATACCTGGGAATTCTTACACAACATACCAATACACTTATAGAAACATTGTCTGCCAACCCTACACATGGCCTTGGGCACTCTCTCCCCTGCATAGACATACCTAATCGTTCAGCTTGTCCACTCATCTATCCACCCATAAACCAATATTTGCCATCACTGACAACGCAGTATTAAAAGTGTTCATCTTTGTTGTCTGTACTTCCCACGCACCTCTCTGTCTTCCTCTTCCTCCTCAATGCCACCGTGTTGATCACTCACACTTGGTACACTGTCCTCCCTTTCATGAATTTGGTGTATGTTTTGCTGTGTATATTCTCAACAACACAGTAATAAAATTTAAAGGAAAAGAATGAAAGACTGTTAGTAAGAATCAAAAGAAAAAGAAAAAAAGGTACCAAAGAACCCATGACTTAAATTTATATAAAAATGTAACAACACAAAAACTATTTTGGAGTGTTTAAAGCATAAAGGACTGGTCACACAAATCCCAGACTGGTAGAAAGAACCGAACTAGTTTACCCAGGCCCCTCTCTCCTTTCAAGCTCTCACCATTTCTCTGGAAGTACTCGGACAATCCAAGGGATTATCTCCTTCCTGTCCTGAAACGTCAAGTGCAACTACCAAATAGTAATCGTAATAGAAATTAAGAGCAGACACTGCAGAACCACAGCCAAGTCCTTATCACAGGAAAGTAAGTTAGGAATGGGGTGGGGTGGATATTGGGAAAGAAGTGAGGAAGGAAAGCACCCCCATTAGTTGGATGAAAAATCCTTAGAAGTCAGTGAAAGAGGATAGATTTTGAGGAATTCTTCTAATGAAACTTCTAGCAGCAGCAAGTTTGACAGACAAGGAATTTGGCCACGGTAGTGTCCCTATACAAGATGTCACAGACCTGGCTGTGTGGCTTCCTGAAAGTAAGGTTCCAGAAGCACCAGGGCTGTGGGGGCTCCCAAGGCTTCTCTTCCCTAAGTCAAGTTACTGGTTGCCTGTCTGTTATCTAGACTTGCAAGGGGGAAGGGAGGAAGGAGGAGATGCTAGCCCCTTCTGCTAAATCCATACCACAGGCTATTGTTTGCTGGCACACTTCCTGGGGTTGTCCAAGTCTGTTCTCAATTGTCTGCACGCCTAAGTCCTTCAGAAAGAAGGGCCGTCCTCTTTGTGGGCTCTTTCCCTCCAGCCAATGCTGGGCCCAGAGTGTCTGGGGGCTCCCAACAACCTCTCCTCACCTCTGCCATGGGAAGTCACTGAATCTCACTTCCAGTGTCAGGCTCTTATCTCCAATTCAGGGTCCCCAGGGGAGGAAAGAAAGGGAAGAGGGCAGCACCGAAGGGCACAGGAAGTAGTGGCCTTCTCATCCTCAGCCTTGTCCTTGAGGCTCCACTCCCACTAAGAACAGGTTCAGAAGGGGCTTCACAACCTCACTTTCTAATCCCAGCAGAACAGAAGAGCCAGGCTCAGGTCCAAGAAGGAAGGAAGGAAGACTACTGGGACAAGACAGGGGCAGAAGGTCTAATGAGCTCCAGGAACCCTATCCTTCAGGAAATGTGTCAGCTACAGGTAGACTCCTAGGTTTTTCCTCACCCTTCAGCAGCCCTCCCTGGCCCACACATTAGAGAAGAGGGAACCTCTGACAAACCAGTGCACATTAAGGTGTCAGTGATGTTCTTCCTTCAGACAAATTCACATTTGTTTAAAGATCTTCAGAACAAAAATAAAATAATTTAAACAAAAGCCTTCAGGAGAAAAATGGCAATGACACCCAAGGCATCATCAGCCAAACAACACAAATTCATGCTGCTGGAACGACGGAATTTCTTTCCATCAGTACAGATGGGCATCCCCTTTGGCCCTGGACAACCCTATGGGCAAACTTATCCCTCAGCTACCTCCAGCAAGGTCAGTTTCGTAGACTGACCAGATACTCAGACATCTCCTTCTACCTGGGGCACTCATAGGGCCCAGTTCATACTGTAGCCCCTACTGGGCTTGGCTCACTGTGCAGGCCAAGGGGGTGGGGGAGATCAGAGAGCGGTACACAGGAATCAGCTACTCAGTGATCAAGATGATGTACTAGGCAGGGTGCTAGGGAGAAACCAAAGAGCTAGCCACTCCTCTGGCCAACCCACATTCGGTCTAGTAAGCACAGGCAGGCAAGGAGCCCCTGATTACAGTACTATATTAGAGCTTAAATTCTAAAGCATTTGGTTTGTGGAAAGCTGTAGTCTGCTGTGGGAGCCTGAACTCCATTCTAAGGCTTGACATAAGTTTCAGATGCCATGTGGGTTCCTTCTGACCTTTAAACCAGCTATCCACAGACAAGTTCCAGGACAAACCTAGGGAAGGGCAGTTTGCCTTCAGGAAGAATGTGGTTGAAAGTAGATTATACTCACACAAAGGACTAGGAAACTTGCCTAAGTATGCCCTTTTCTAATTTAAATTAAGGTTGGGGTCTTGGTATTGTTTGGTAGCCACCTTGTGGCAGGACTCAGGCTGCAAGGTCAGGAGTCACAACCTATCCTGACCACCAACAAGCCAGGGAGTCAAGGCCCAGAACCAATCCTTTAACCCTTTTGTATCTTCAATTATGTCCGCATCCCAATCATGGTCTTTTCCCTGCTTCTGCAGTCCCGCCTGCAACAGCGATAAATCAATCTACCACTATCATAATTTTGCAATGATTCTCTTTTTTCAAATTGTTTTTAATTAGCCCCACGGCTATGACCCAGTGGACTCCATTCAGCTTTCTGTACTGTGCACATGCTAGTCGATTCCCTCATCCTGGATGACTGTCCTTAATTTGTCTTTATCCTGTCCAAGGCTTAATAAAATGTCTCTATTGAACCTGTTTGAATCTAAGATCTCTTTTCCCCTATTACAGTACCAAGAATAATGGGTTGGCCTAGGGCACTGTGATTGCCCAGGGCAGGCGTGGGCGAAACCGCCCAGGGGGCTTCCAGAGCAAGAGACTTGAAGGGCAGAGAGAAGGGAGAGCAGAAACTAAAGGGAAGAGGGCTGGTGTGGGAGGAGAGGTGAGCATTCTACAAAGAAAGTAGCTGAGCAGAGGCTCTGTGTGAAAACAGGATTGGGACAGCAGAGCCATCTGTAGGCTCCAGCCACGGAGCCCAGCCATCCCTAGTGAAGAGAATCACCCCCACCATGGTGGGAGACCCCACTCAGGCCTGGCGCATTCTACCCTCAGAGTGTGATCCTCCTCTGTGAAGGAAGGGGGTGGACCTTCATACTGAGCATTAAACACTCAATTTCTCAGTTAAAAGGCAGCAGCAGAGTATTGTGGCTAAGACAAACTCCACAGTAACAGCCTCTATTAAACATGGAAAAAATAAATGCTGCTTGCAAAAACAGATATGCCCATGGATATTAAACCCTCTTATCCTTTAACTCTAAAGGACAGCTACAGCTTTCTTCAAGCCCCAAGCCTTGGAATCTCCAAAATGGGACTCTGGATTTCATTGATCAACCCTGCCCAGAGAACAGACCTTCCACAAAGGAAGTAGAGGCAGGAAAACATCAGGGCCACTCTCTGCCCTCCCCCACCCTCCACCCAAACAATCCTATCAACACACCAAGCAGGTCTTCCCTTCAGGCAGACCCTGGCCTTCCAGGTAAATTCCTGCCTCACCATCCAAGTTGCAACTGAGGGAGAAGACACACCCAAAACACTAGAAATATCCTGTAAAAGATACACTTGTTCATTGTTGGATTCATGGAAACCCCAAGTGTGTAGAATTGTGCTCCACAGGGTTTCCAGCCTCTTCCCCCATCTTTTTTCGGTACAGTGGTTGGTGGGTCCAACCCACTGACCTCTTTGTTAGAGGCTGAACACTTTTAACCACTGTAGCACCAGGGCTCCTTTTTCAGCTAGCAATTGAGCACTTATATGTCTGTACTACCCAGGGACTCCAGTAAACCTTTAGCATCTCTAAAAGTCAGGATTCCATCTGGAAAGGAAAAAATCATTTGAATTGTTCATGCCATCAAAATGGTCAAGTAATGAATGCACTTGCTTCAAGTCCCAGCCCACTCAGTGCTTGGCGTAAGCTCTCCTGGTGTCATTTGGATGGAAAACACTGCTTAGGGAAGGGGGTGGGGAGGATAGGGAAATCCAAAAAGGGAAAAACAAGCCTCTCCTGAGCCCCTCCCACATCCTTCCCCAACTGGCAGCCCTCAACACCAACCCAAATACAGAACATTTGAGTTGGAAGAAACCTTATTTTTAGATAAGGAAACCAAGGCCCAGAGGTCCAGTGACTTGCTCATTCACTGAGCATGTTAGAAGCAGCCCCAGTGGCCCAGGTGCCTAGCTCACAAGTCAATGCTTTTTTGCAGGCCTTGATCTCACCAACCCACTTAGGCCCCAGTGGAGTCAGACCGAGGCACTCAGAAAGACAATTTCCACTTTTGAGTGGAAAGAGCAGAAACAGCCCCTTACAGAAGGTTTGGGGGAAGGCAAGAGTTACGGAGAAGTCTTTTGTGTCTTAATGGTAGTGTACACAGTGGATGATGATGGACGTGGGGAGGTGAAGGGGGTAGGGCTCCCAGTCCTAACAGCATAGGCCATTATAAGGGAAGTCATAGGAGAGACAGCCAGCCAGGCTGCCAACTTGCAGCCACCATGTGTGAACAGCCTATGGCCCACTAACTATGGGGCAGGGTGTGGGGAAGGGTCTAGGGTTGGAGTAGAAGCACTTCAGACAGGACAACTGTCCCACAGGCAGCCTCAGGGAGCCCCTTGTCCAAAGATACTTGAGCCCACACTGCTCAAGTTGGGCAACAGAAGCTCAGGGCTTCTTTATATTAGTGTTTACCACCACCACCCCTTACCCCAAGACCATGGGGTTTATGAGCTATAACCTATGTTATAAAATTTATAGCTTTCCTATTATAAAGGTATAGAATAATATCTGTGTATCTACCAGCCAACAATACACTCAAATCTCATGTGGCTCCAGCAGAGGGAGGAAACCTCACTGAGATCCAAGATACTGGATCCAGGCTCAGCACCTTCTGCTCAGAAATGCCTGCTGCTCAGATTTAGAGAAGAAAAAGGCCTCAAACCAACTGTTGGGAAGCCTGGGTTGAAGTCCGAGCACTGCCACCAGCCAGGGCAGGTAGCTTTATGGTCTCCTCTCCCCTGTTCAGCTATGAAGAGGAGAGGGAGCGTAGGGCAATTACTCTCCAGGGTCTGTCACTATTTGACATTCTAAGACATCAGATTTTTTTTTTAAAGGAAGCGAGAGATTGAGTTTCAGGATAAGGCTTAGGGGTTGCCCTCCAACTCCTCACAAGAAGGCAAAGAAAGATGAAGAAGAGAATAGAGAACAAGAGACGGTGAGAGCAGGGAGTCAGAGGCCAGGTTCTGGGTCCTAGGCCAAGTTGGGCCTGGGGTTTGAGAGGGTCTCTACTGGGCCAGTGGTGGAGTTGCCAAGCAGCAGGTCAGCACAGTTACACTCCCCTCGCAGAGATCTCAGTGAGAGGTTTTTTTCGTGTGTGTGTGTGTGTGTGTGTGCGTGTGTGTATATATGTTAGGTCCTGCCTGGGTCCCATGCTTAAGCTTGGCACTAAGCAGGTTGCTCCTACCCCTCCCAGGGGAAAGAAGTCCCTCTGAGTGGGGCCACTTGACGCGAGGTGGATGGAATGTGGTGACACGGCCTGCAGACCCGGGACTTATAAGGCGCTGAACAAGGACACAGGAAACAAGAACAAGCAAGATACAGCCAGTGGACATGACCCATCATATTGACACACACACTCCCAGACCTCTCATGCTGTTACTGTTAGGACACAGTTCCCATTATTCCACCAAGGAGCTCTGGGGCTGCTCAGCTACCCAGGCTCACACTGCCCAGAAACCCCCTCCAGGCAGCTCTCGTCTATGATGACGCCTTACCAAGACCACACCTACATCATCACAGCTGACCCTGTGAAAAGCAGTTCCAGGATGAGGGTCTATTCTAGTGCTTTGCCTGTCCTTACTAATTCCAGCACCAATCACACAGTATCAGTTTGGCTCTAAAGCCCTGTATTGGGCAGTACTTTAGTTTCCAATTCTTTCACACATACTACTGTCATGATTCTAACAGTTGTTTGATATAACAAGCAAAGTGTATTCGAGCCCCATTTTACAGAGGATACTGGCTCAGAAGTTAGGTAGCTGACAAGCCAGTGGTGGCAGAGCTAGGGGTCAAGTTCAAGCCATCTGGGAAATTTGGGGCTCTTCCTTTATTGCTTGCAATAGGTTCTACAATTCTAGTGCATGTGTATATGTGTGTATGCGGGGAGCCAAGCTGGGGTGACAGGAAGTTGTCTAAAGGTAGGGACTGGGCTAAGCTCGTAAGAGGTGCTAAAGAGGTTTCAAACCTCATGCTCTAAGCTACTTCTAGCTCAGGAACAGAAGGCTTAACCTCTGGGGACACACCTGGTCAAAGCCTATTGCGTGCATTGATCTATACTTCATTTAGGGAGCCAGACCAAACAGAGCATGAACTGTGCTGTGCAGACTCAGTGCTACAGCAGGCTGATGAGGTGAGGGGGAATATGGTGGCAGAAGAGAGCTACTATCCATCCGGCTCCAGACAGAGGCAGGTGCTAAGGCTTAGCTATCAGACAACCCAGCATGCCAGGCACATGGGGACCTCCCAGGCGAGGCTCCCTTCCCTTCTGCCATCTGTACCCCCTCAACCCCACCCCCACCCCACCCTGTCCCTCAAGTGCTGTGTGGCCAGCCAATGCTGATCTATCGTTTGCCCTGTGTGTCAGGAAAGGGCTGCATTCTCTCTCTTGCTACACACTCCCCTCACAGAAAGGACTAGGCTCAAGGCACTGGGCTAGGGGAATCGTATGTACTCCCCACCACCACCACACACACAGCCCCAAAATTAATATCTCCAACTCTGAAGCTGCACTGTTACTCTATGTCAGCACAGAGCACTGAGTCTACCACACCACAAACATCCATCACTGAACTGAGGCAGATGAAGTCTGACAGGACAGGAGGTGTTCCTGGTGATCTTGCTGGGAGAAGGTCTCTGGGCAGGGAATAGAAGCTGTTTCCAGGGCTTGCATTCTGGTTTGGAGCTCCACTGCTGCAAACAAACTAGAACCCCTCCACCCCAAGCTGTGCATCAATATGGCCACAGCTATACATTGAGAGCACTGGCGGTTCAGTGGTAAGAATTCTCTCCTGCCACATGAGAGACTAGGGTTCGATTCACAGCCAATACACCTCAAGTGCAGCCACCATTTGCCTCTCGATGGAGACTTGCGTGTTGCTATCATGCTGAAAGGCTTCAGCGAAGCTTCTAGATTAAGACAGACCATTAAAAATGACCTGGTGATCTGCTTCCAAAAAGCAGCCAATGAAAACCCTATGAATTACAATAGTATGATCCACAACCAATCACGGGGATGGTGCAGGACCAGGCAGCATTTTACTCCATTGTACACACAGTCACCGTGAGTTAGCGGGCAACTTGTTGGCAGCTAAGGACCAAACATCAAGAACAAGGACGAATCTGGGTAGAAGATGTCAGAAGAGGTAGAGAGGAGAACCATCACAGCTACAAAAATTCTCAAAAATGGTATCAGGCTAAAATGCTGAATTGGTAAATGTTGTGTTATATACACACACACATACACACACATATACACAAAACAATTAAAAAGAAAACCTTCTCCCACTCCTCCAAACCCCATTTGGGGAGGGAGAGGTTGACAGAACCTAAAGAGGGGCTAAGTGAGTACTTCAGACCCTTTGCCACAGCCTGGTCCAGGTCAGGCTCCATCCCTTCTCCCTGGGGGATCAAGGGCATGTTCAAAACTATACAGACTGGCCTTGATGCCTTGTGACAGCCAAGAGCCTCTGCTCAGTCAGCCATGAATGAATGAACACCCTGGCAGATGGGCCCAAGGCAGACCCTTCCCACCACACCTGGCCCTTACTGAACTCTGGAGGCCTCCAGCACTAACGGCTCCACCAGTGGACTCTTCCTACCTGGGTTCAGGAAGGGAAGACCCAATGATACTGGCATCTGCCTAGCACTGGCACATTCAGAGGTAACCTTATTCTTTCCATTCAAGGAAGGGATGTAGGAAGAAGCAGAAAGCAAGGAGGCTATTCTGGTCTCTGCCAGGCAGTGCAGGTGTTCTGACACATGAAGGCTTGTGGGCTGTTTGTAGTTCCCATCTCATGGCAGCATGATTTCTGAAGTGTAGGTGACAGGCCCTGCCTGTCCCACAGCTTTGCCAGGGGCATGAGAACTCCACTTGGGCAGCCATGGTCAGAGGACGGCAGAAGAACTGACAAGGCACCAGATGTGGCTGCTGTCTCTGATCAATGGACAGAGGTTGGGGCCAGAGGGCTGTGCCAGGACCTAGCACACTCCAGTTCAGCTCTGTAACCAGAGGAGAGTGGTCTTAGGCCAGGACAGGCAGGACTGTCTCCTTCTCTACCTCCAGGACTGTCTGGAGGCCCAGTGGGATAAGAAAGAGAATGTGAGAGCGAAGCAAAGGCACAGCATCCGGCAGGCCACATCTTGCCTCCACCTGCAGCACTCACCAGCCCCACCCTGAAATGGGGATGAGAAGGAACCACCATTCACCAAACTCTGAATGGGATTTAGAAACTTGTTCTTACAGGGCAACCTGTAAGGTTGCCACCTACCATACTGCTTAATAAGATGCCCAAAGCAGAGGGGTACCACAAAGGAAGGTGAACACAGTTGGTCTTTGGTACAAGCAACAAAGGTTGTTGAGAATTTTAAAATTAATTTTAAAAAACTGACTTGGTCTTTTTATTATCAACTCACTGCTGTTGAGTCAGATTTGACTCATAGTGACCCCTCCTTGGGTTTCCATGGTGGTATCATTGTGGAAGTAGATTGCCCAATCTTCCATCCGAGGATTGGCTAGTGGGTTTGAAGCACCAGCCTTCTGGTTAGTAGTCAAATGCCTTAGGTACTACACCACCAGAGCTCCTTTATCATCAACATGTGGTAGCAATTCTAAACAATATTGGTGATAAAATACGTCTCCTGGCAGGAGCCAATAGCTTCCATCATCCGGTCTTAGGATGTCACCAGCCCAAAAGAAAGTAGCCTTTGGCCAGTCTCTGGGCTTCTGTTTAGGACACTGGCATTCTCCAAGGCTCAGTCCTCAAAAGCTTTAGTTGCAGAGATCTTCTCTCCCCTTCATGCCTAAATCTTGCCAAAAACCCTAATAAAAAACAGAGCAGCAGGTAATGTGTGGTTAAGAGCACAAACTCTGGGTTTAAATCCCAATTCCACCACTTAACAGCTACACAAAAGTTACTAAACCTCTCTATGCTTCAGTTTCCTCATTTATAAAAGGGTTATAGTAACACACCTACTTCATAGTACTGCTGTGAAGGTTAAATGAGCTAAAATGGTAAAGTGTTTAGGACAATGCCTGGCATAACACCATATACGGGTTTACTATTATTAGTACAGCCTTTCAATATATTGGGTATTTGAGCAGAGGAGACATATCCACAGCAATGCCCAGGGAGGAAGGGAGCCTGATCTCTTATCAAAAATCTGCCTGAATCCACAGCCCTGGACCCTGCTTCTAATGAGGAGCCCAGAAGCATAGAAGTTCCCAACCATCCCTCACAGTCAGAATGTCTCATATTCTTGGAGACACTTTTGATGACAGAGAAAAGTGAAGGCACCCAAGTCATACACTGGAGCCCAGAATTCCTTCACACTGACCTAGAAGGTTAATTGACCATTTCCTCAGAGCCCAATGCAGGGTACCCTGGGGTAGCAGGCCTGTAAGGAGCTTCCTTGGCCCAGCTAAGCTGGATGCAATGGACAAGCAAAGATGGGGTAGGAAGTGGCTGGTCAAGTTGTAGCCTCCTTAACTGCCATTAACCATTGCCTTTTTAAAGCTCACCATTAGGCTATCACAAAACTTCAACTCTTAGAAACATGTACCTCCACCTCAACCCAAAGATCTAAATACCATCATTCCCCCAGAAATACTCTCCCAATTAACAATTACTGTAATTGACTTTCCACTGCCAACACAGACTACATTTTCAAACCACACATACCTTTCCCCAGTCATCCCTCCTCAAAGAGCCTGCCCAGAGAAGGGTCATTTGCTTTATCTCACCTCCTGGAGCGCCAGCACCAGCCACAGATCCATGTGGGAGAGAGCTACAGCCTCTAGCCTTGTTTTAAGATTAAAACAGGATACTGAGCACCTCCCCTGAAACCCCTTCTGTTTGTTCTCCTTAAGTTCCCAAGTGAATGAAAAATGCTCTTCCACACCACCAAGATCTCAGGATCTTCATAACCTGGCCCCGATATTGCTGCAATGCACCGAACTCTAGTATTTATCCAGAGGAGCCATTTGGTTCCATCATCTACTCCCCTCTTTGCACATGCTACTCCCTCTTCCTGGAATGCCCTTCCCACCCCTACAAGTCTAACAACTTACTCATCCTCATCTTAGGGAGGGCTGATTTCTAACCTCTTAGTGGCACCAATGTACTATGCACTAATATCCCGTTATACATATCATTGCACTTAACAGACCATATCACTTCCTTACAAATCCTTCTCACCTCCCAGTCTACAAACTTTTCACCTGCATTCTTAATCCCTGGGTCCAGAAAAGGAACCAATGATTATGATATGGGTGAGGTCTCATGGGTAGGATGGGTAAACAAGGCAAGTCAAAACTACACAAAGCAGATTAAGAAGACAGCCCTACCCGCTGCCAACAAGTTGATTCTGACCCATGCCAACCCCACATGTGCAGAGTAGAACTGCACCCCATAAGGTTTTCAAGGCTGTGGCCTTTTGGAAACAGATCACCAGGCCTTTCTTCTGAGGTGCCTCTGGGTGGGTTTGAACTGTCAACCCTTCAGGTAGTTAGCAGTCAAGCACTTAACCATTTGCACCACCCAGGGACTCCAGAAAACAAGCAGTCCCACTGGTATCTTCCCAAGACCATGAAAACACACCTTTCTCCAGCAACCTAACACTTTTAAGAATTAAGGCACTATGTGGGCAGTAGGGTTCCCTAGTTTTCTATACTTACTCTAGCTACTCAACAGTCAGTTGGGAGAGTCAGCCTGGGTCAGCTATGAGAGTAAACCACAGCTAACGCAGATTCCCTAGGCAGTGACTCTTGGGGGAACTGCCTGCCTATGGGCCATCTAAGCTGGAAGGAAGAGTCCAGTTCCAACCCAAACCACCAATATCCAAAATAAGAGACCCCAGAAAAGGAGCCCTTGACCTATTGTTCAAAAAGCTGGTGAGGAGAGGGGTCAACTCTTGCTCTTACTTGACCAGAGTAGACACTGGGCTCCAGGCCATTCATTTCAGACCTCTGCACCTCTGCTAAACATAAGCCCACACCCCTCTGCAAGCACCTTGATGTTCTAGTATACCACAGTGCTGCAGCCTGAAGAGGAATAGGGATTCCACTTTTTAACAAATGACCTCAACTGCATTCTCTTAAGATTCTAACCTGGCCACATGGTTCATCCTTCCCACTCCAGAGCAGTGGGTTTGAGGGGCAGCCCAGCCCCAATCCCCTGGATGGTATGAAGTCAGCCCTCTGGAGTGCTGTCTATGCATGCCGAGCAGAGCTCTTCACACTGGCAATGATGTCGCCCTCTCCAAACTCACAGGGTAGTTTCTGAACAGTCAGGTGGAGTCAGGATGGTTAAAGTCCCCCAAAACCTGTCAGCATCAAGGTCCAAGGTGGACAAGGCCTTCAGAGGCCAAAACAATCCGCCAGCACTAGAGCCACTAATGGCCACACCCCTCAGGGTAAAGAACTGTTTATCAGCACCCTCGCAAAGGCAGGTTCCCAACCTAGATTCTTAAGGTGTCATGCCATTGCTGGACTAAGGCTGGCAACAGGCCTCTAAGGAGCTAAAAGTGGGAACTTCAAGTGAGAGCCCCCCACACCATCCCAGTGTTGTGGAAACCAGTCATGGGCCGTCCTGGGCATTCTGCAAACCCACAGCATCACCAGCCACCGCCACAGGACCGGAGGGAGGCAGCAACACCAGCCCCCAGAAGGGGTTCTGCGGTTTCTCCACCATCCCAAGGGGAAAGAAGCTCAGGGTTGATAACTGGCCCTTGGTTTCCTGGGCAAAGGCATGCCAGGGTGGGGCAGGAAGGGTCTCTCAGCTGGGAGTGACACAGCAGAGGCCAGGGCCCCTTCCAGGCGGATGGGAACCCTAACCCCCATCCACACCAGTCTGCCGGCCTAGTCTCTGATCCTCATTCTCTGATAGTTTTAAGGCTTTTTTTTAAATCCACCATCCCACCCCACACACACATCTTTCCCGATTTCACCATCCCATTATCCTCCCAGCTGCTGGTGGTTCCAAGACAGCGCCTCATACTCCCTCCTCTCAGCACATGGCTGGCGGACAAGATGTTGCTTCTCCTTGTAGAAACTCAGGCCAGCTTTGGGGTCCTGGCTTCGCTGCCGCAGCAAAACCGGAGGGAAGAAAAGTTGGGAGCAGAGGGTCTTTAGTCATCTTCTTAACCCCAATTCCCGGCTGATCTTTCACCCAATGCCCAAGTTCTGGGGCTGCGAAGAAAACCCACCTATACTGCGTGACCACAATGCTGGTGAACCGAGGTGCTGGGTTGCTGGCCCAGGCTTCCAAGGTCACCGGGAGGGATCAAGGTGGAAAGAGTAAGCGGCTAAAGGTGCCACCCGCCGGCGGTGCTAATTTCTGAGGACCTGCTTCCAGGCGAGGCAATAGTTCCGGCCACGCGGGAGGAGCGTATCGCAGAAGGGCAGCTAGCCGGGCCCGGCATGGGAAGAGAGGACGCGTGGAGAGCGAGAACGCGCGGGCGCGGCGCCGCTAGCCCACGGCGGGACGCACCCACCGCGGATGGCGGGCGGCCCGCCCCGAGCTTGCGAGGGCGGGGAGACAATGCCCGCCCGGTGAGGTAGTCCGGGCCGCACATCCCCGCCCGCCGGACACTGGCTGCTCCTCCGGGGCGAAGGGCAGCGGCGGGAAGGCGCCGGGAGTGATTGCCAGACCCCACGCGGCGAGAGTGACCCCCAGCGCCCTCCTCCACGCCCACCTCCGCGTGCACTTCGCGGGACAAGTCCCGGGACCGCAGACCCACCTCCTCTTCTAGGGTGCCGCCGGAGCCCGTGCTCGAGCTGGTGCTGTGCTCGCCGTCCGGCTTCAGGTTGCTCATGGTGCAGGGAGGAGGGGACGAGGGGAAGGGAACGCGGAGGGCAAGAGCGGCGCCCGGCCCCGGCGGGGAAGTGGGAAGGGGCGCGGTGAGTGGTGCGCTCCGGGAGTGCCGGGCGGAGTGGCGGTGGGGGGAGGGCGCGGGGAGGTGAGAGGGGCAGCCGCCGCGCCGGGCTGGGGTCACATCAAGTTTGGCGGGTG
>NW_006921602.1:11506204-11543585 GCF_000298275.1 Orycteropus afer afer | reverse complement strand
CGCAGCCAATCCCTGCCGCCCACTGCGGGCTCGCCCCGGCCCGGGCCGCTGCGCGCCGGCCTCCGGCGAAGTTTTTCTGCGGTCCTCCCTTTGCCTATCTTCTCTTCCCCTGCTCCCTTCTTCGCGACGACTTTTTAAACTTTGATGGGTTGGCCCTGAGAACTTTCTTAAAGGGGCCGCGCGCTTCGCGCTGTCTTAGCCCGCGGGAAGTGGAGCCGGGTGGCCGGCGCCCGGCTCCCCTTCGTCCCTTGGCATTCCGATACCCCCGCGCGACGGGCGCCCGTGGCTGGTCTCCTGGGTCTTCAGCTTCCGGAAGGGGGCTCTCTTTGTATCTCGGGCTGGGACTGTGAGGTACCGGGCGCATCCTTTTCATCTCCACATCTGGTCGCCCAGTCCTCGTACGCGCTCTCCTCCCTCTCCAGAGCGCAGGGCTGCGGGGGACCAGGTTTTGGAGATGACGGTAAGTGAGCTAGACACCTGAGATCTGGCCCTGGTTCGGCGCTATTTTGCTGCGTGACCTTGAGGAAATCACTTCCCCTCTCGGGCCTACGTCCCAGAGGGTGGGACTTAGGATCTCAAACTCCCTTCCCGCTCCCAGTCACAGGATGGGACTCAGGGCGGGAAACGAGTCACTGGGACTTAAATGGTTAGCCCTGGGAGAGGATGCCTCGAAAGGCCGAGAAGGTTCCGTTATTGCTGTCACCCCTCCCCCAGCTTTTAGGTCCTCACTCCTTCAGTCACAGACCCCCTACACACCTTTTCTCCGCCTCCTATTCAGAGGTGGTTTTTTTTTTTTTTTTCTTTTTTATGGTGTTTTCAGAGCTCGATGCCAAGGAGGGGACTTGCAGTTTTGGGCGGGGCCGTTGCGACTCCCATCTCTACCCCCTACACGCGCGCACACACCCGGTCACCTGCGCACGGCCATCCCAGCGGGTTTTCTCCAGCTTTTGAAACCCGTGCAGACTAAGGCCTGCACTTGCCGCCACCTTACTAGAAACTGACGCCCAGCTCAAGTCACGCTAAGTTGCTCCAGGACTGGACCCCTTTCCCCTCCGCTTGGCAGTCTGGAGCAGCCTGGGAGATCCCCACCAGAGATGCCATGAGGCCTTAGGATGCCACTGGCGAGAGGTGGAGGGAGGCCTGGACCAGAGATGCCATGAGGCCTTAGGATGCCACTGGCGAGAGGTGGAGGGAGGCCTGTGGGATCTCCGTCCTGGCCAGACATCGCCAGGTGTGACCTGAGGTCCGGTGCCTACTTTCAGTCCTGACTTTACCCACATGGGTTTTTAGGTTGGAGATGATGCTCAAAGGCTTAGAATGAGAAGAGCTGGGTTTGCAGTCCCAAACCAGTGACTCAGCTTCTTCAGCCTCCATGTGGTAAATAAACCAAAAAACCAAACCCACTGTCATCAAGTTGATTCCGACTCATAGTGACCCCCATTGGGTTTCCGAGGCGGTAAATCCTTAGGGAAGTAGATTGACCAGTCTTCCTTACCTGGAGTGGCTGGTGGGTTTGAACCTCCAGCCTTCTGGCTAGCAGTCAAATACCTTAGGCACTGTACCACCAGAACTTCAATGTGGTAAATAGGATTTTCTAAATGAGTGTGGCTGTACATCTTGCTGTGGCTTTACCCGAAACCAAACCCACTGCAATGGAGTCTATTCCGACTCAGTGACCCTATGGGACAGAGTAGAGCTGCCCCATAGGGTTTCCAAGGCTATAAATCTTTAAGGAAGCAGATTGCCACATCCTCCCACAGAGTGGCTGGTGGGTCTGAACTGCCGATCTCTTGGTTAGCAGTCTGATGTTTTAACCATAGTGCCACAGAGCTCCACAATAACTTATCATCTCCATCCTAAACTGCCATTTCACAATTGAGGAAATCAAGGCCTAGAGATACATTTCCCAATGCATATTCATTAATATTTATTGGGCAACAACTGTTGTGTGCCAGTACCGGGAGCATCCCTAGTTTTCCCCAACTGCCTTTGTCAACACTTGACTGAGACCCAATGTGAAGTCTGCTGTAGACTGCCATTGAGTAGATTCCAACTCAGCAACCCCTGTTGGGTTTCCAAGGCGGTAAATCTTTACAGTTTGCCCCATCTTCTGTGGAGCAGCTAGTGGGTTTGAACTGCCCACCTGGTTAGCAGTTGAATGTGTTAGGCACTGTACCACCAGAGCTCCTTGAAACCTGTTATAGGAATTGGGTATTGCCAATCAATGATGTGTGCTTCACTTCACGAAGTTTTTAAGGTGCTTCCAGCCTTCAGTGATTCCAATTCATTCACAGACCTAAATCTAACATTGTCTCCTCCACTCCATACCTCCCCAGTTCCCTAGATCTTCCCAATCAAGCTTGTCTCTAGGCTGGCCAACCTTGTCCCTCTCTGCTCCCTCCTCTCTTTCCTGCTATCATCATTCCACATCCTCTCCTTGCTTCAGCCTTACTAGTTCTAAGAGGAACCCAAAGCCTGGTCAGTTTTCTAAGCACAGCTACCCCTGTAAATTAATTTGAATTTTTCAAAGAGAAAGGGACTCAGATCTTATAGTTCATCTCTCCATTTTATAGGTGAGAAAGCTGAGGCCCAAAGAGATGACAAGTGACATGAAGTTGATGATTCTTTGAAAAATAACATATATTACTTTTCTGATGATAATAGCAATAATTGCTCATTACTAAATAGTTCAAAACTATAAAATAGTTCAGAAAACAACCCTACCATCTAGGGAGCAAGACTATTAATATTACCCAGGAGTCTTTTTTCTATTTAAAAAAAACAATTGAGATCTATGTTGAGCACAAAGTACTCAGTGCTGAGCAAAAGCATTCTTTTTTTCTATTTTGCTTAAATTCATCATGAGTGTTTCTTTTTAAATCTTTCAAAATTATAACCTCAGACCCCAAAGGAGATGGGAGATCATATAAATGCAGACTTCCTATGCAGCCCACATTGTAATGAGCACTGATGCAAATGGATTGAGAAACTAGCATTCTGGCTGGAGAGACAAAGAGTTCTAGCTATGCAACCCTGAGACTGCTTGGAGGGTGGGAACTTTGTCTCCCCCAACTGTGACCTAATTGGCCCAGCCTCTAGCACCTCATCAGTGACACACACACCCCAGTGCCAGGCTCCATATCACCTCTGAGTTCTCTGAGTTCTCACATTCTTGTTCCCTTCCCCAGCTCCCTGGCCTTCCCTAGCACCTGGGTTGTTAATCTCTCAGAGGCTCTGTTTTCTCATGGTCAAACTGAAGACACCTTCCAGGCTCTCCTAATGTTAAGTGAGATCCTGGTTCTGAAGGTTCTTTAACAACCTTAAGACTAGCGTAACAAGAGGAGGGATGATTATAAAGTCAGCAAAGAAATAGGACTGGGAACTTTGCCTCAAACTTGGCTTCCTGAGAAGCAATGTCCAGCTGCACCCCTCTACCCCCAAAAGTGTAATTTCTCCTCTCTGTTCCCACATGGCTGAAAACTAGGGGAGACTGAGAACAGGGATGGTATCCTTTTATTTTTGATTACTGATGGCTAGCCCAGGTCCTGGCACAAGGGGTCAGTAATGAATATTGAGTAAAGTCAGGAAAAATTTTATACTATGGAAAAATTCCTAAAAGAAGTAATTTTACACTAAATGCAAATAACTGCCTTTTCCAGCCCCCACGACAGGGGGATAGTGAGAAGGGTTCAGAGAATTGAAGAACAACAGAAACCCACAAGGGGTGTCTGAGCAAGCCAGAGGTTTCTTGCCTGAATTCTGGGCTCCCTCCTTGTACTTCTCTCTCAGCAGCCAGAGCCCCTGTCCTTCAACCAGTTCCTACCCAACCACTGGGACAGTTGTCTTTGCAAATGGGAAAATTGAGGTTCAGAGGCTGAAATTACTGAGTTCATGTCATACTTTGTTTTAATTTCAAAAGCAGGTGGGTAGGAAAAAGCCTCTGTTCACAGATGCTTACATTCTTCTGAATTTCTTGAAATGTGATTTTAAAATAATATACCAATATATCAAATTTTCTTCAATAAACATTTTAATAAAATAATAATAAAAAGTTAACTCTTTGGAAAACAAAAAGCAGGTGGGTAGGAAAAAGCCTCTGTTCACAGATGCTTACATTCTTCTGAATTTCTTGAAATGTGATTTTAAAATAATATACCAATATATCAAATTTTCTTCAATAAACATTTTAATAAAATAATAATAAAAAGTTAACTCTTTGGAAAACAAAAAGCAGGTGGGTAGGAAATCTTCCAAGAAAAAACAAGACTAAAGATCTTTTTGTATAGAGACCTCAAATGGTCTTTTTATCTCTAGAGAGTGTGTGTTGGGGGGCGGAGAGGAATGGGTTTTAAGTTTTGGCAACCATTAAATGACACTTGCTAAACTTTTACTGGGTTTGAGTCCTTTCCAGTGAACCAAAGGTCACTGCCTCGCTGGCCCTCTTCCCTTCCTGAGTTCCTGGCTCCCACAGCCTAGGAGAGGGCCCTTCAGTCCAGACTAACTTAACAGAATTGTCCAACATGCCCCCAGGAGCTGGCCCCACTGGGTAGGGTTTCCAGGAAAGACCACGGGACTAAGAATAGGAACCTCTGCCCCTCTGGAATCTGATCAAGCAACAGTCATTTGAGGGCTGGGGTTCTACGTGGGGAAATGTGGGGCAAACTGAGGAGGGAAGATGAAATCGGTTCTACCTTTGCCACTGAAGGTGTGTCTCCTTACTGCCTTTTGTCACCTAATAGAGGCCATTGCCAAAAAAGAAGAGAAAGGGGGCAGATACAGGCAGTTCCAGGTTACAAACGTCTGACTGACTTAAGGGACAACTACTTGCTCTTTATTGTTAGGTAAACTTGCCCTTACTTTGAAATGATTGAACCAACCCCTACCTTAACAGATTCTTCATCACAGTCACCTTCACTTGCTGCACGTGCCGCTTTAAAATTATTGGGCAATGTACCAAATGTGAGTGACCAATATGGCAGCATTGAGGATGAGAAAGACATAGAGAGGTACATGGGCAGTACAGACAACAAATATGAACCCTTTTGCATATACAGTACTGAGTTGTCAGTGAAAGCAAACATGGGTATATGGACGGATACATAGGTGGACAGGCTAAACAATTAGGTATGTCTAAATGGGGAGTGTATCCAAGATCATATATAGGGTTGGCAGACAATGGTCCTATAAGTTTATGTGAATGATCAGAATTCCCAGGTGTATAGTAGAGCTGACAAGGGGCAAGGTTATGGTCATTGCTTGGTCACAGCCAGCTGCCCAGTGCAACCGAGTAGTTGATCCTGCAGGCTTGGGACCATAGTCGCAGGGGATTTTGTTGTTGTTGTTATGTGCCATCGAGTCAAACCCGACTCATAGCGACCCCTCCTTGGGTTTCCGAGGCAGTATCACTACGGAAGTAGGATTGCCCAACCTTCCTTCCGAGGAGTGGCTGGTGGGTTTGAACCGCCAGCCGTCTGGTTAGCAGGCAAGTATCTTAGCCACTATGCTACCAGAGCAAGCTCAATTGGCATAACATACTATACAAAACATTTTTCCACCTCCTACTTGGGCGAGTAGCGACTGGAATCTTAAAAGCTAGCAAACTGCCATCTAGATGCAACAATGGGTCTCTCCTTGTCAAGAAGAAAGAAGAAAACCAAAATTAATGGAAACAATCAGTCCTAGCGACTGGTACACCATCCGATCTGCAACCTATACAACTATGAGACCAGAAGAACTAGATGGTGCCTGGCTACCACTGTCATCTACTTGGAAGGGATGTAGGAGATCCTGCATAGAGAGGGAGAACAATGTGGAACAAAACTCAAAATCATTTGGAGGCAAAAAAAAAAAAAAAGAAGATGGGGACCAGGTTTGCTGGTCCAATAGAGCCTGGTGTAACCACTGAGACTATGGCCCCTAGCTGCTCTTCAGGTCTGGAATTGAACCCACAACTGTGGTTTCCAGCCAAACAAAGTACAGGCATGTGAGTTAAACATTTACCTCAAGTAGACACACGCCCTGGAGAGAACAATCATGGGAGAAGGAAGGGCTGCTTATGCACAGGGAGACAGCTCAGGGCGCAGAAGAGTATGGAGGGATGGACACTGGGAAGAGGTAACTATGGGGAGGAAGTGGGAGGGGAGCTGTTGCATTGTAAATTTTGGTCAATGACATGAGACAAAGTATATGTGAACTGCTGTATGAAAAGTGAATTTACTCTGTAAATCTTCACCCAAATCAAAATAAAATTTAAAAAATAAATAAAAATAAAATCATTGGAAAGGCTTTGAGCTTTTTCTTGCACTAACCAAAACCAAACCAAATGTGTTGCCATCAAGTCAGTTCTCACTCATAGCGACCCTATAGTATACAGCAGAACTGTTCCCATATGGTTTCCAAAGCTGTAAATCTATACAGAAGCAGATTGCTACATCTTTCTCCTGCTCTTGCATTAACCCACCCACCCACTGTCACTGAGTAGATTCTGACTCATAGCAACCCTATAGGACAGAATAGAACTGCCCCGATAGAGTTTCCAAGGCTGTAAATCTTTACAGATGCAGACTGCCACAACTTTCTCCAGCTCTTGTATTAAAGTAAGGCTAAATAAGAATTGTATGAATGTTTTAACGTACCTCCCAATTCTTAAAGACACATTCGGGAACAGCTCTTACTCATAACCAAAAAGAACTGCTTATTCTCATTCTCTCTGAGGCCTTAGGGATTTAAGAAGGCACTAGGGGAGGGGAGGTCCGTAGTGGTACAGATGGTTTGGGTTCTGTTGCTAACAGACAGGTTCATGGTTCTAAACCACCCAGCAGTGTCATGGAAGAAAGGCCTGTGGATCTACTTCCATAAAGATTACAGCCAAGAAAACCCTATGGAGCAGTTCTGCTCTGTAACACATTGGGTCACTATGAGTCAGAATCAACTCAACTATAAGTTAGGAGGAGAGGGAGAGACACTGGGGATTCAATGGTAGCGTTCTGACCTTCGATGCAGGAAATCTAGGTTCCATTGCTGGCCAGTGTACCTCAGTGCAGCCACCATTCATCTATGAGTGCAGGTATGTGTGGTGCTATGATACAGAGCAGGTTTCAGTGGAGCTTCCAGACTAAGACTAGGAAGGAATGGCTGATGACCTCCTTCTGAAAATTGGCCAGTGAAAACCCTATGGTCCGATCTGCAACCATTCATGGGAATAGTGTAGGACTGGGCAGTGGTTTGTTCCATTGTGCATGGATTCACCATGTGTCAAGGCCAACTTAATGGCACAATAGGAAGAGGGCAATGCTAAACCCAAAGGAATGCCATCTTTGTGGAGGGTATTAGGGCACTACAGATCATAGAACCTGTGTCATAAAGGACCCTGTTATGGATTGAATTGTGTCCACTCCCCCACCCCCCCAACATGTATTTTAAATCCTAACCTCTATGTGCCTGTGGTTATAATCCCATTTTGGGATGGGTTGCCTTGGATATGTTAATGAAGGTTTACTTTAGGCTATGTTTTGGATCGATCCATTTTGAAATATAAAAAAGATAAAATATAAGAGAGCAGAGCAGAGATGGGGAAAATACATGCCAAGCCACGTGAAGATGGCCTGGAGCAGAAGCTAAAAAGAGGCAAGGACCTTCCTCCAGAGCTGATAGAGAAAGCTTCCCCTAGAGCTGGCACCTGAATTTAGACTTCTGACCTCCTAAACTGTGAGAGAATAAATTTCAGTTTGTTAAAGCCACCCATTTATGGTATTTCTGTTATAGTGGCACTGTTGTTGTTATGTGCCTTGGAGTCGGACCTGACTCATAGCGACCCTTCCTTGGGTTTCCCAGGCAGTATCACTACGGAAGTAGATTGCCCCATCTCCCTTCCGAGGAGTGGCTGGTGGGTTTGAACCGCCAGCCTTCTGGTTAGCAGTCAAGTGCCTTAGGCACTATGCTACCAGAGCTCCCATAGTGGCACTAGATGTCTCAAATCAAAAAACCAAACTCATTGCCATCGAGTCAATTCCAACCCATAATGTCCCTCATTGGGTTTCCGAGGCGGTAACTATAGAAGTAGATTGCCCCATCTTCCTTCTGCAGACCTGCTGGTGGAATTGAACCGCCAAGCTTCTGTTTAGCAGTCAAATGCCTTAGGTGCTGTGCCACCAGAGGGCCACTAGATGTCTAGGAACAGGCCCCAAAGGATTTCCAAGCTGTAAACCCTACTTGGCTGCAGACCAGAATCACCTTTTGGAAAAGATTCCTGGGGCCCACCTACAGCAATTACATCCAAATCTCCGGGGCCAGATCTTGGGGATTTCCTTATCTCCCAACAGCTAGAATCCAAGAACCTCGATCCAACTTTTGGCATCAAATAATGGATCTCAACTATGTTCTTATCCTTGAACTCATCATCTCCAAGCCACTGCTTCTACTGCCCCTTCCAACTCTAATTACAGCAGTATTGTTACTAGATTATGATTAGTGATAACGTTTGCCAGGTACTTGGTCAATGACCTCTTAGCACAGAAGTCAAGCTTCCAAGTTCTGCTCTGAGACAGGACTGGATTCAAAACCCCGCTGCACTTTATTATGTGCCTTTAGGCAAGTGACTAAGCACTCAGCCTCAGTTTTCTCATCTGTAAAATGGGAGTAGTGACTACCTCATAGAATCTGGGGGGAATCCAATGAGAAGATGTGTAGAAAGTGCTTCGTACAGTACTTTGCACTGATGTAGCATGTAACTACATGCCGTCAAGTCGGCTCTGACTCAGTGATCCTGTGTACAACAGAATGAAACACTGCCCAGTCATGTACCATCCTCACAATCCTTGCCATACTTGAGCCCATTGTTGCAGCCAGTGTGTCAATCCATTTTGTTGAGGGTCTTCCCTTTTTTGCTGACCCTCCATTTTGCCAAGCATGATATTCTTCTCCAGGGAATGGTCCCTTCTGACAACATGACCAAAATAGGTGAGATGAAGTCTGGTCATTCTTGCTTCCAAGGAGCATTCCAGCTGCACTTCTTCCAGGATAGATCTGTTGGTTCTTCTGGCAGTCATAGTATTTTCAGTACTCTACCAACACCATAATTCAAAGGCATCAACTCTTCAGTCTTCCTTGTTCCTTGTCTAGCTTTCACATGCATATGAAGCAGTTGAAAATACCATGACATGAGTCAGGCGTACCTTAGTCTTCAAAGTGACATCTTTGCTTTTCAACACTTTAAAGACGTCTTTTGAAGCAGATTTGCCCTGTGCAATATGACATCTGACTTCCTAACTGCCGCCTCCATGGGCGTTGATTGTGGATCCAAGTAAAAGGAACTCTTTGACAACTTCAATCTTTTCTCCATTTATCAAGATGCTGCTTATTGGTCCAGTTGTGAGGATTGTTGTTTTCTTTATGTGGAAGTGTAATCCATACCAAAGACTGTAATCTTCAATCTTCATCAGTA
Source organism: Orycteropus afer afer (assembly GCF_000298275.1). NCBI lineage: Eukaryota > Metazoa > Chordata > Mammalia > Tubulidentata > Orycteropodidae > Orycteropus > Orycteropus afer. The sequence goes on along the minus strand of NW_006921602.1, from coordinate 11,534,143 downwards.
AGTGCTTCAAGTCATCTTTACTTTCAGCAAGCAAGGTTGCGTCATCTGTATATCTCAGGTTGTTAATGAGTCCTCCCCCAATCCTGGTGCTACATTCTTCTTCATATAGTCCAGCTTCCTGGATTATGTGTTCAGCATACAGATTAAATAAGTATGGTGAAAGGATACAACCCTGATGTAGACCCTTCCTGATTTTGAACTATGAAGTAGCCCCTTGTTACGTTCAAATAACAGCCTCTTGGTCTATATAAAGGTTACTCGTGATAACAATTAAATGTTCTGGAATTCCTATTCTTCTGAATGTTATCCAAAATTTGCTGTGATCCACACAGTTGCATGCCTTTGCATAGTCAATAAAACACAAGTAAATATCTTTCTGGTTTCTTTGCTTTCAGCCAAATCCATCTGACATCACCAATGATATCCTTCATTCCGTGTCCTCTTCTGAATCTAGCAATTCTTCAATTTCTGGAAGTTCCCTGTCAACATACTTCTACAACTGTTTTTTAAATTATCTTCAGTAAAATTTTACTTGCGTGTGATATTAGTGATGTTGTTGTTGTTATGTGTCGTCGAGTCGGCCCCGACTCATAGTGACCCCTCCTTAGGTTTCTGAGGCAGTATCACTACAGAAGTAGGATTGCCCAACCTTCCTTCCGAGAAGTGGCTGGTGGATTTGAACTGCCAGCCTTCTGGTTAGCAGTCAAGTGCCTTAGGCACTATGCTAACAAAGCTCCTGATATTACTGATACAGTTCAATAAATTCCACATTCTGTGGGATCATCTTTCTTTATAATGGGTACAAATATGAATCTCTTCCAGTCAGTTGGCCAGGTAGCTGTCTTCCAAATTTCTTGACATAGCCAAGTGAGTGCCTACAGCACGGCATCCGTTTGTTGAAACATCTCAGTGGGTACTCCCTCAATTCCTGGAGCCTTGCTTTTCACTAATTCCTTCAATGCAGCTTCTACTTCTTCCTTCAGTACTGTTAGTTCTTGATCATATACCACCTCCTGAAATAGATGAACATTGACCAATACTTCTTTGTGCAGTGACTCTGTGTATTCCTTCCATCTTCTTTTGATACTTTTTGCATCATTCAATATTTTTCCTATAGAATCTTGCAGTATTGCAACTCGAGGCTTAAATTTTTTTTTCTTCAGTTCTTTCAGCTTGAGAAATGCCAAGTGTGTTCTTTCCTTTTGGTTTTCTAACTCCAGGCCTTTGCACATTTCATTACGATAATTGGCTTTGTCTTCTCGAGCTGCTCTTTGAAATCTTCTGTTCAGCTCTTTTATCTTGTCATTTCTTCCATTTGCTTTAGCTACTCTCCATTCAAGAGCAAGTTTCAGAGTCTCTTCTGACATCCATTTTGGTCTTTTCTTCTTTTGTAAATGTACCCTGGTTTATCTAGCCCATCCCCTTTTGATGGACATCCAAATTGTTTCCAGTCTTTCCATTTTAATCAAACTGCTGTGAATACTCTTACACATGGGTCCTTAAGAATGCCTCTGTCTGTGGGGAAAATTCCTAGAAGTGGAATTGTTGGGTCAAAGAGCATGTGCATTTTAATTTTTCTAATTGCAAAATCATTTCATACTTACATACTTATTATAAAAATTTCCAACAACTCTAAGGCTTATAGGCTAAAAAATGAAAGAAGTCCTCTTTACCACCCCAGTTCTACTCAGAGTTGGAGGATGCTCCTTCTTACTCATCTCCCCCCTTTTCTGGCCACTTCCTTCTTGTCCCCTGGCCTGCTCACATCTCCAGAAACCTTCCCCACCTGCCCAGCCCTGCCAGCCCTGCAGCTTGACCCTAGGTCTTACCCTCCCCCACCAGTTTCTCCCCTCATCCCTCAGTAGAGGCTTCCCCACCTGTCCCCAGAGCCAAGGCTGGGATGGAGACTCAAAATTAAACATAATTGTTACCCCTATCAAAGCCAGGAGCTCTGGTAGCATAGTGCCTAAGGCACTTGACTGCTAACCAGAAGGCTGGCGGTTCAAACCCACCAGCCACTCCTCTGAAGAAAGATTGGGCAATCTACTTCTGTAGTGATACTACCTTGGAAACCCAAGGAGGGGTCGCTATGAGTCGGGTCCAACTCAACAGCATATAACAACAACAATAACAACAACCTATCAAAGCCACCTGAACAGGGCTTCAAATCGTAAATGTTCAGATGGTTAGAGGCGTCTCTTCCTCCCTCCTCACACTCCATTTCCCAGAGGTGGTAGCTGAGGCTCTGAGGATGGAAATTGTGGCTCAATGAATGGGTTAACAGAGCCAGGAAGAGAAGCCATATTGCCTAACATCCTATCTGTTGTTGTTGTTGTTATGTGCCGTCAAGTTGGAACTGACTCATAGCGATCCCTCCTTGGGTTTCCGAGGCAGTAACACTACAGAAGTAGATTGCCCCATCTTCCTTCCAAGGAGTGGTTACTGAGTGTCCATTGTACCAGGCACTGGGTTCTAGCAGTGAACAAGGCAAACCCATGTTTGCTTGTGTTATATTCAGAGAGACAGACAAAAAACAACTGAACAAAATATTCCAGGTGTGGTTAAGTGCCTTGTAGAGAACAAAGAGTGACTTGGGCCCAAGGGACTTAGATTTAGATTGAACAGCATAGAGACAGCTAAACCAATAGCCAGGAAGGAGTATTTCAGGCAGAGGGACCAGTACCTGCAAAGGTCATGAGGTAGGAATAAGATTTGTATTGAGGCAGGAGAGGGAAATGAAGGAATTATAACCTTTGCCCAACCTAAATAGAGAAGTTCTGTAGAGCAGTGAAACCATCCTGCTTGGTGTTAGCATTTCCCTTGATGGCTCTGGTAGCAGTATACTGTGTTAGACTGGGTTCTCTAGAGAAGCAAAACCAGTAAAGCTTATATATACATATAGAGAAAGAGAAATTTATCTTAGGAAAATGGCTCCATACACTTACAGAAGCTGGCAAGTCCCAAGTTCTTGGATCAAACGTCAAGCTGGAGGCTTTTCCCAACTCATGCAGCTGAAAGGGCTGATGAGCTCAAGGTTGACAGGCAGTGTGCTAGCTGTTGACTCCAACGAATGATGAATCCAAGATCTCCAGGCCAAATGGTGGATTGTTTGCTCATGGACAGTTGTAGGCAGCACAACAGGATCCTGATCCACTGAAGAGTGTCTCTTTTCCCAGAATGTCCATAAATATATTGGAAGCAGGCCACACCCCTAGGGAAACTCCCTTTCAACGGATTGGCTGCTCAAAACATATGCATCCGATCCCATCATGGGAATAACCCACATCACAACTGCTTAAACCACACAGAATTGTGGTCCAGCCAAGTTGACACACAGCTCCAGTATTCACACTTACTCACTGAGCAAATACAAGGCCTGTATGACTAGCCGATGAGGGAGATGAGATGGCAGATATGGGCAGGGCCTGGAGACAAGGTGAGAGGTCACTGTGCAAAGCCATAGGGTCACCAATCCTTTCACCTACCCCTAGCTCAGTCTAGAGGACACAGCAAGGGATCCCTGAGCCTTGTTAAACAATGAATGAGCTCTGTGTCTTAAAGGTGAGTGGAGAGAAAGGCAGAGAGATATATTAGAAAAACCTTGAAGTGAGACAGATTAAGGCCCAGATTATTAGCCATGTACTTTGGGGCCTCTGTGCCTAGTAGACCTTTGTAGGAGGGACTCAAGGGAATGGTGACACTTGAGGCCTGGCAGAAGCTGCAAGGGGCAAGGGTTTGGGGGGATGCTGAGGAAGTCATTTTGGACCTGCTAAGAGCCCAGGTTTGGTAGGAAAGCTCTCAGGTGTTTGGAAATGAGAGACTGGGGGTAGGGAGAGATTAGGGCACAAAAGACAGGCCTTTACTAAAATGAATCACCAGCAAAAAAAAAACAAAAAAACAGTTGCCATAGAGTAATTCCAACTCATGATGACCTAATCTGTTTCAGAGTAGAACTATGCTCCATAGAATTTTAGATGGCTGAGTAGAACTATGCACCATAGGATTTTAGATGGCTGAGTTTTTGGAATTATATCACCTGGCCTTTCTGAAGCACCTCTGGGTAGGTTCCAGGCACTGCACCAACCTTTCCGTTAGTAAGCCAAACCATTGTTGTGGAGTAGATTTCAATGTATAGCATACCCTGTAGGGCAGGGTAAAACTGCCCCATAGGGTTTCCAAGGCTGTAAATCTTTACAGAAGCAAACTCCACCATCTTTTTGACACGGAGTGCCTGGTGGGTTTGAACCGCTGACCTTTTGGTAAGTAGTTCAGCTCTTAACCACTGCACCATCCAGGGACTGGAATGGCAGGCAGTGGCCACAGTCTTTTCAGAGGAGAGATATTGGTAGGTGCCCTAGGAAGTAAGTTTGGAAAGCTACATTCCTTCCACCCCTCAATTTACACAGGGAGGGTCACAGTGCACATTAACATGTGAAAGGCTAAGAAAGAACCTGGGGAAGGGGACCTGGGTTTTTGTCCTTTGGTTTTTAGTTGTGCTGTTGGTTAAAGTTTACCAGGGAAAGTAGTTTCCCATTCAATAGTTTGTATGTAGAGTGTTCCCTGGCATTGGCTACCTCCCCCACAACATGTTAACACTCTTTCTGTTTCCCCTCTGGGTTCCTTCTTTCCTTCAGTGTCTGAATTTTCTCCCCTATCCTGCCTTCTTATCTTTGCTTTGGGGCAAATGTACTGCTTTTGATCTCATATGTGATTGTTCTAAGGAACACCTTTCTCTGGGAGTTATTTTTTATTTTATGGGCCTATCTATTGTTTGGCTGAAAGGTGGTCTCTGGTAATGGCTTCAGCTCCAGGCCAGAAGTGTGTTTTACGATCATAGTTGTGGTGGTTATGTTTGTGTGTCAACTTGACTAAGCCTGGTTGAGTGGCTGGGTAGCTGGTGGTAGTTATTCCCCCGTAATGAGACTGGCAGTCAACTCCATGGTGGGATCTACCACAAGCAGCTGAGTAGCTGCCTTTGGGATGTGGTCTGCTTCCAGTATATAAGCAGAAGCGTTGGGGAATGGTCTCTAGCTTATGGTACACTTGGACCCTGCATGTAGCCGTATCATTGTTCAGCAACCTGCCATGCTCTGCCGACCTTGGGACGTACAATGGACTTAAGTTAATGGCCTGCCATGTGGTTTGGTAACATTGAGACTGTGCCTTTTTACTTGTCAACCTTGGGCTTCTCAGCCTCAGCAGCCAGCAGCTGTCTGAGTGAAGAAACGTCTCTAGCTCCAGTGGGCTGTGAGCAGGAGACAGAGCTGGACCCCAAGGATGAGGGGCTTTCACCCAGACCCTACAGCTTGGCACTTTGAACTTGGACTTAAAGCCTCCAATTGTAAGAATAAACTCCTGTTTGTTGAAGCCATCCCATTTGTGTTATATTCTTGTCAGAGCAGCACTAGGTAACCAGAATAATTGTCTTGGGGGTTCCTCCAGTCTCTGTCGAACCAGTAAGTCTAGTCGTTTTTATGAATTTAGTTTTTTGTTCTACATTTTTCTTCTGCTCTGAAACCCTTTGTTGTAATCTCAATCAGAGTGGTTGATCACGGTAGCCGGGCACCATCTAGTTCTTTTGGTCTCAGGGTCAGGTAGGCAGTGGTTTATGTGAGCCGTTAGTCCTTTGGAACTAATTGCTTCCTTGAGTCTTTGGTTTTCTTCACTCTCCTTTGCTCCAGATGGGAAAGCAATAGTTGTATTTTAGATGGCTGCTCTCAAGCTTTTAAGACCCCAGGTGCTACTCCCCAGAGTGGGATGCAGAGTGGTGTCTTTATGAACTATGTTATGCCAATTGATGGAGATGTCCATCGAGTCTAGTCTGAAGGAGACCTATTAAGCTGTTCTCCAGTCTACTTAGGCAAAAAATTTTAGTCCAGTTAGCTTATTGAGTCCCTGTGGCTTGAGGCACTCACAGAGACTCACACATGGACTTCTTAGAATGTTCAAGACAAACAGAAAAACAGGCACCAAAAAGGTGTAACCATCTGACAAAGTTAAATATTTTTTTAATTGTTTTTATTTAACTCAACATCAACAGGTTTTATTGAAGTGTTAATTACCAGTAATAATAATAAGAATTATCAAATGAATGCTATAACAATTTCTTACCTCAAATCTCTAATCCTTTATATCTTGATTTTAATCTGAGAAATTCAAGAAATCACAGGGCTAGAAGCAGGAGCAGATTAATCAGTAATCATGGTGCATACTGGCTTATACTAAACAAGGTTGTTGTTGTTGTTGTTGTTGTTGTTATGTGCCGTCGAGTCAGACCCGACTCATAGCAACCCCTCCTTGGGTTTCCGAGGTGGTATCACTACGGAAGTAGTTTGCCCAACCTTCCTTACAAGGAGCAGATGATGGGTTTGAACTAAGTGCCTTAGGCACTATGCTACCAGAACTCCTACTAAACAAGGTATGCACTGGTTTAATTGTGCTTACTTACTAATCTGTAGTAAATTGTTCACTACAAGTAGTAGACTTACTAATTAGATTAGTAAGTAAATACAATGAAACCCATGTATACTTTGTTTACTGGGTAATCCATCCCTGGTAGAAGAAGCTCTGATATTTCATCAGTAGATGGTTCCGGGCAGAAGTTACTTCTTCTTCTTCCTCTTCTTTTTTAATGCATTTTATTGAAATATAATTTATGTACAGTGAAATACACAACACTAAAATGACATGGGTCAATGCTTTTTTTTTTTTTTTTTGTTTTTTTCCCTCCCCTTGCCCCCCTCTCCTGGCAACCAATAAAGTTTCCCTCCTTATATAAACCTTTCCTTGACCTTCCACAACAACAAACTAATACTATATTTGTCCTTCTGTGATTGACTTATTTCACTTAGCATTATGTCCTCCAAGTTCATCCATATTATGCAGTGTTTTGTAGATTCTACATTATTCTTCAGTGCTGCATAGCATTCCATTATATGTATGTACCATAGTTTGGTCAACCACTCTTCTGTTGATGGGCACATAGGTTGTTTCCATATTTTTGCTATTGTAAATAGTGCTGCGATAAACATGGGTGTGCATATATCTGTTTCTGTCCTGGTTCTCACCTCTCTAGGATATGTACCTAGTAATGGGATTGCTGGGTCAAATGGTATCTCCAGTTCCAGCTTTCTAAGGAATCACCATATTGCTTTCCACAGTGGTTGTATCCCTTCACAGTCCTACCAGCAGTGTATGAGAGTCCCAAACTCTCCACATCCCTGCCACATCTGCTATTTTCTGTCTTGTTGAACCTTGCCATCAGTGCTACGGTGAGACGGTATCTCATTGTTGTTTTGATTTGCATCTCTCTGATGGCCAGTGATTGTGCGCATCTCTTCATTTATTAGCTGGCCACCTGAATATCCTCCTTGGTGAAGTGTCTATTCGTGTCTGCCTATTTTTTAATTGGATTGTTAATTTCTTTGGTGTTGAGGCATTGGAGTTGTCTGTGAATCGTAGAGATCAGTCCCTTGCCAGATATGTAATTATCAGCAAATATGAATTTGTTGCTGTCATTTTTGTAACGTGCTTTTTCAAGGTGTTAATTTCTTTATTCCATATAATTTTCTATGCTGAGCTCGTTTTGTTTATGAATCATGGTATCACTTCCTTTATTGCTGTTGTTTTAGTATTTGCTAAATATTTGTGCTGGTCCTCTTTTTTTATTTTGATGTGAAGATTTATCATTTTTCTTTGAGGTTACCCTGTGATTTATAGTTTTCTTCCCCAAGTTTAGAACAGTCCATTCTATCTTGTAGTTGTCTTATCTTTCCTACCATCTAGTTGTGTAGCGACACAGTTTTTTCCCTCTTTTTGGTTTTAATTGTCCTCATTTGTCAATTGATGTCTCTGGTTCCCTGTTTACAATCTTGTAGGCTTATTTACTTTGGATACTTCCATAGCTGGGATGGTTATATCATCATGTGTGTTAATGGTCAGTTGTTGTTGGCTGTTGTTGCTTCTCTGTCCAAAGGACTCCCTTTAGCATCTCTTGTAAGGTTGGTCTGGATTTAACAAATTCCCTTAATTTCTGCTTATCTGGAAATGTCCTAATTTCACCATCATATTTGAGGGACAATTTTGCTGGGTACATGAGTCAGAGCCAGCTGCAAAGCAACTAATGACAATAACAGGTCTAGGGGCCTATGGTTCTATTAGTGGAAATGGACAGGTTGAAAGCAGGAACCAATTTTACAGATATAGTTCCTTTGTCAGTAGATAGACTTGATCAACTCTTTATCAGTGGTGCAACCTTGACAAGTAAATAAATTCTCAGAGTCTCTGCTTCTCCAAACTATAAATTGGGAATAATAATAGTATCTACATCACAGTATTTTGTGAAAGTGAAATGCAGTACTGAGTACCACACACTCAGTTCAGGGCCTTCGTATATCCTGAGGGCCTCAGCCATATACACAATTATTATTATTACTTTTATTAGTGTTATTATCTTTAGATGGGTCCTGAGGTGGTGGTGGTGGTGGTGGTAGTGTTATTTTTCATTTTTCATATTCTGCAAGACCTTAATGGCTTCACATTTTGAATTTGAGATACTGAAAGTGGTTGGAATTTTAGGGCTAGGGCTCGGGAGAGAGATTAGGTGTCTAGAGCTGGTGTTGGGGTATCTTCTGGAGGACACAGTGTACAGAGGAGCTTGGAGTTGCTACCTGAGCTCCTATCCCTTTTCACTCCCTGCTAAATCGACCAAGCCTACCCCTTTGGAGTCAGCCTTGGGAGGCAACAAGTCATGGCTCTGGGGACAAAAGGCTGGGGTTCAGATCTGGCCCAGTGAAACTGTGTGAACTTGGGCAAGTTGCTCAATGCCTCCAGCCACCATTTTCCCACCTGTGCAAGGGAAGATATAAGAATGCTATTCATAGAGGAATAGTACGTGAGAAGTTGAGATTATCAGTCTAGTATCTTCAATTCTGAATTTGCTGCAAATTTTTTTTATCAGGAATGTATGTTGGATCTTTGTCAAAAGCTTTTTCTACATTGATTGACACAATCATGTGATTTGTTTTTTCATTTTCAGGCCTTTAATATGATGAATTACATTGATTGATTTTCTAATTTTAAGCCAAACTTGCATTCAGATGAATCCCACTTGGTGATGATGCTTTCTCTATATTACTAGATTTGATTTCCTAAAATTTTAAGACTTTTTGCATCTATTTTCATGAGAATTTATTGGTTGGTAGGTTTCTTTTCTTGTGATGTTATTGCCTGATTTGGCTATCAGAGTAAAGCTGGCTTCATAGAATGAATTAGGAAGTATTTCCTCCTCTATAAGTTTTTGAAAGTATATGTATACAATCTATTTTATATTTAAATGTTTCATAAAATTTCCCATTTTGTGTCTTTTATGGAAATGTTCATTTCATCTAAGTTGTCACAGTTGCTGGCATGCAGATATTACCTTTTAATTTTTGTACAAACTGCAATGATTTCACCTCTCTAAATCTTGATACTGGAAATTTGTGTTTTGTCTCTTTTTCTCTGATCAGTCTGGCTAGAAGGTTAACTATTTTTTATTGATCTTCTCAAAGACCCAGCATTTGTTCTTACGGATATTTTTTCCTGTTTTCTATTTTGTGATTTCTGCTCTCATCTTTATTCAATCTTTTCTTCTGCTTACTTTGGGTCAAATTTGCTCTTTTCTAGTTTCTTAAGATGAAAGTTGAGATCATTGATTTGAGATTATTTTTCTTTTCTAATATAACCATTCAATACTATAAATTTCTATCATACCACTGCATGCCACACATTTTGATATATATGTTTTCATTTTCATTTAGTTTAAAATATTTTCCAATTTCTTCTCTGACTCATGGTTATATAGAAGTGTAATATTTAGTTTTTAAATATTTGAGGACTTTTGAGATCTCTGCAGAAAGGGTTTAGGGGAGGCATCATCTTCTGACCCCCTCTAATTTCATGAGGGAGAGAGAAAATCACCATCAGCAACCCAAGGCTGATTCCTATGAGGCAGAGGTCAGACATGACACTCCAACCCTTTTTACCAAATCTTTTTACCATCCATCCCTTCCACAGCACTCTTTACTTCTGTGCTGTGTTTGATAATTTGTTGCAATGACCACTTAGAACTCACAGACAATGCTCACAATTATGGGGTTTATTAGGGAAGAAACAGGTTACAAATAAGGATCAGAAACATGTCAAGATTCTTCACTTAGGACAGCTTATTCTCAGTTGTGCTTCAGCACACTTCTCTCTGGCCTCGTCATCTGCCCTGCTGGGGCCAGTGTTACAAAGCTTTTTCAGTTTTGCTGATGGGCACCCAAAAAAACAACCCACTCTCCCAGCAAGCCTTCTGCCCAAAGGCACTCAACTTTCTCGCTCAGTAGGCTGGGAAGCCCACTACTCCATCTCATGCCGGTCTCTCGGTTCTGCTGCCTCTACTACTGCCGTCTCCCTGCCGTCGTCTCCCTGCATGGATCCCTGGTCCAAGGATGTGTTCTACTTCTGGCTCTTCTCTCTTGATGTCAGTAACATCCCCCTTTCTGCCTCTGAGATGGTTCATTTTAAGCCTAGTGGGATGCCAAAATTGACCAGTCCCCATGTTAGGGTTCCGTACACATTATTTGCATGGTCCCACCATGCAAGGTCATTTGCTGGGAGTCACAAAGACCATGGCTAGAAGAACCATATTAAATAATTAATGCACCACATAGCTTTTCATTATTGATTTCAAATTTAATTCATTTCTAGTCAGAGAGCATATTATATATGAGTCAAATCCATTCAAATGGATAGAGTTGTTTTTTGGCATTAGCAGTCATTACTCATTCTTCTTAGCCCCTGGCATCCACTAATGTACTTTCTCTCGCTGTGGATTTACCTATTCTGGATATATTGTACAAATGGAATCATGCAATATGTGATCTTTGTAACTGGCTTCTTTCTCATAGCATAGTGTTTTCAAGGTTCATCCATGTTATAGTATGTAACAGTACTTCATTCCTTTTTTTTTTTTTTTTAACAGTGACTGATGACAACTGGAAGGAAGAACAGTTGAAGAGGAGTAAAGGACAGAAACAAGACCTTCAAAAGCATAGCCCCCTGGGGTCATTTAGTGAAAAGATAATCACAGCTCAACTGGGTGCTTTTCCTTACAGTAGAGTTCAAAATGACCCTGAAGCATTAAGAATAATTAATTAAGGAAGTGTGTGTTAAAAATCTTGAGGGTAAAATATATTTTAAGAAGGACTTCATTCCTTTTTATGGCTAATATTCCATTGTATGGATATGCCACATTTCATTTATCCTATTTATTATAACTGATGGACATTCAAGTTGTGTTCATCTCTTAGCTATTGTGAACAGTGCTGTAAACTATTTGTGTACAGGCTTTTGTGTATAGACATTCATTTTTCTTGGGTATATACCTAGGAATGGAATTGTTGGGTCATATAGTAACTGTGTTTAACTGTTTGTGGAACTGCCAGACTTTTCCAAAGTGTCTATACCATTTACATTCTTTCCAGCTATGAGGAAAGTTCCTATTTCCCTATATCCTCTCTAACATTTGTTATTATCTGACTTTTTTATTCTAGCTGTCCTAAGGGGTGTGAACTGGTATCTCTTTCTGATTTTGAGTTGCATTTCTCTGATGACTAACCATGTCGAACATCTTTTCATGTGCTTATTTGCCACTTATGTATCTTTTTTGGAGAAATATCCAGATCCTTTGTCCATTTTTAATTAGGTTACTTGTCTTTTATTATTCAGTGGTAAGAGTTCTTCATATATTGTAGATACAAGTTCCTTATAAGATATGTGATTTGCAAATATTTTCTCCCATTCTATGGGTTGTCTTTTCACTTTCTTTATAGTACCATTTGTATTACAGGTTTTTCATTTTGATGAAGTACAATTTATGTATTTTTTTTCTTTTGTTGCTCATGGTGTCATATTTAACATATTTAAGAATCCATGGTCGAATTCATGGTTGTGAGGATTTTACTCTTATGTTTTCTTCTAAGAGTTTTCTCTTTTGCGTTTAGGTCTTTGATCCATTTTGAGTTTTTTATTATTATTATTATTTATTTAAATTGTGATTTGGGTGAAAGTTTACAGAGCAAATTCATTTTCCATTCAACAGTTCATACACAGTTTGTTTCATGACATTGATTGCAGTCTCCATAAGGTAACAGCTCTCTTCCCACTTCCTCCCTGTGGTTACCTTTTCTCTCTGTCCTCCTTTCTCGTGCATTCCTGCCCTCTGAGCTTTCTTCCTGTGCAAATGCTTCTCTTCTGATGTCCTATTATTCTAAGGAGTATATTAAACTTGTGTAGTTATTTAACTTGTAGACCTGTCTATTGTTCGGCTGAGTTGAGCCACGGGAGTGAGTCCAATTCCAGGCCTGAAAGGTGACTAGGGGCCATAATTTTAGGGGTTTCATCAATCTCTATCAGACCAGTAAGCCTGGTCTCTTTTTTTATGATTTTGAGTTTTGTTTACATTTTTCTCTCACTCTATCCAGGATCTCTTATTCTGATCCCCTTTCTGAGTGAATTTTGAGTTCATTTTTGTGGTGTGAGGCAGGGGTCCAACTTCATTGTTTTGCATGTGGCTAGTCTGTTGTCCCAGCACTGTTTGTTGAAAACACTATTCTTTCCCCCATTCTATGGTCTTGATGCCTTTGTCAAAAAATAGATTGAGTATAGACACATGGGTTTATTTTTAGATTCTCAATTTTATGTGTCTATCCACATGTCATTACCACATTCTTAATTACTGCTGCTTAGTTTTGAAATTGGGGAGTATGAGTCTTTCGTTTGTTCTTCCTTTTTAAGATTCTTTTGACTATTCTGGTTCCCTTGCAATTCCTTATAAAGTTTAGAATCAACTTGTTAGTTTCTATAAAGAAGCCAGCTGGTATTCTGATAAGGATTGCTTAAATCTACACATCAGTTTGCTAAGTATTGTCATCTCAACAATATTTCATCTTCCCATGAACATGGAGTTTCTTTCCATTTATTTAGATCTTCTTTACTTTCTTCCCACAGTGTTTTACAGTTTCCCAAGTGTAAGTTTTATGCTTTTTTTGTTAAATTTATTCCTAATAAAATGCTATTATAAATGGGATTGTTTTCTTTTCTTTTCTTTTTTTTAAATTTTATTTTGATTTGGGTGAAGATTTACAGAGTGAATTCACTTTTCATACAGCAGTTCACATATACTTTGTCTCATGTCATTGACCAAAATTTACAATGCAACAGCTCCCCTCCCACTTCCTCCCCATAGTTACCTCTTCCCAGTGTCCATCCCTCCATACTCTTCTGCACCCTGAGCTGTCTCCCTGTGCATAAGCAGCCCTTCCTTCTCCCATGATTGTTCTCTCCAGGGCGTGTGTCTACTTGAGGTAAATGTTTAACTCACATGCCTGTACTTTGTTTGGCTGGAAACCACAGGTGTGGGTTCAATTCCAGGCCTGAAGGGCAGCTAGGGGCCATAGTCTCAGTGGTTCCACCAGGCTCTATTGGACCAGCAAACCTGGTCCCCACCTTCTTTTTTTTTTTTTTTTTGCCTCCAAATGATTTTGAGTTTTGGAATTGTTTTCTTAATGTAATTTTCAGATTGTTCGTTGCAAGTGTATAGAAATACAATTGAATTTGGTATTCTACAACCTTACTAAACTTACTTATTAATATTAGAACTTTTAAAATAGATTTCTTGGAAATTTTTATATACAAGATCATGTCATCTGCAAATAGAGATAGTTTTACTCCTTCCTTTTCATTCTGGATGCCTTTCATTTCTATGTACTGCCTTATTGCCCAGATTAGAACCTCCAGTACAGTGTTGAATAGAAATGGCCACAGTAGTCAGCCTTGTCTTGTTACTGATCTTTGGGGAAAAGTTTTTAGTCTTCTACCATTAATGTGATATTAGCTGATTGTGGTATTTCTGTTATAGCAGTACTAGATAATTAAGACAATTACATTACATCACATTATATTGTGGAAGGTGATTACTTTATCTTACATTACATTTGCATTATATTATGGAATAGTAAGTAGTCTAATATTTGGCCAAACTGCTGAGAACCATAGCCCAGCCAAGTTGACACATAAAATGAACCATTACACCAGTTGAAATGTTTCAATAAACAGATGCAACACTGGAAGCACTTATCTATATAAAGAAATTTAGAAGACCTATTGGCCTATTCCAAAGAAGGAATATGAAGAACATAGCATTAGGATTGGAGGAAGACTTATTAACAACCTGCATTTTACTGATGACACAACCTTGCATGCTGTGATAGTTGGAGCTGTGTGTCAACGTGGCTGGACCACAATTCTGTGTGGTTTAAGCAATTGTGATGTGGGTCGTTCCCATGATGGAATCAGATGTATGTGTTTTGAGCAGCCAATCCGTTGAAAGGGAGTTTCCCTAGGGGTGTGGCCTGCTTCCAGTATATTTATGGACATCTTTGGAAAAGAGACATTCTTCTGTGGATCGGGATTCTGTTGTGCTGCCTACAACTGTCTGTGAGCGAACAATCCACCATTTGGCCTGGAGATCTTGGATTCGTCATTCGTTGGAGTCAACAGCTAGTATTCTACCTGTCAACCTTGAGCTTGTCAGCCTCTGCAACTGTATGAGTCAGGAAAAGCCTCCAGCTTAATGTTTGATCCATGAACTTGGGACTTGCCAGCTTCTATAAGTGTGTGAGCCATTTTCCTAAGATAAATTTCTCTTTTTCTATATGTATGTATAAACTTTACTGGTTTTGCTTCTCTAGAGAACCCAGTCTAACACACTTGCTGAAAGTGTAAAGGACTTGAAGCACTTAGATGAAGGTCAAAGACTGTAGCCCTCAGTATGGATTACACTTGAATATGAAGAAAATGAAAATCCTCACAAGTGAACTGATAAATAACATCATGATAAATGGAAAAGAAATTGAAGTTGTTAGTGATTTCATTCTACTTGGATAACAACATCTACGGAAGGAGCAGTCAAGGAATCAAATGATACAAAATTGCATTGATTAAAGGTAGAGTTGCACACCAGATTAAGGTAATTGTTGTCCATAAGTTGTACACATATAAAAAGTTAAATTGGCAAAAGTTGTGTGATAGACACATTTATAACAACAAAGAGCAGTTGTGAGGTACAACCAAACACCTAATGGGAATTTGATTTCTTGGTTTGGAGGTTTACTCAGTCATGGTTTCATGAGACATCCTAGTTAATTGGCTTTATATTGTGTTTACTGCCTCTGTTCTACCTCCTACTTCTTTGTGAAGTGCCTGGGGTCTGAAGAATTCCCTTGGAATGTCAGAAGGAGAGTCAGGAATAGGAGGATAAATGGAAAGTGTGGCTAATTGCCTGCTTAATAGCTGCATTCTTTGCTGTGAGGTCAGAAGAGGCAAATGGTGCCCAGCTACCATTACTGAACATTTTGACCAAAGATTCTATAGCAGAATATCAATCAAAAGGGGGAAAATGTGAAACAGAATTTCAAATTATCATGGGGTCCTGACTTCCTGGAGCCATGGAGCCTGGATAAATGCCTGAAACTATTGCTCTGAGAGATACTCTTGAAACTTTAAATAAAAAATATCCCATAAGGTCTTCTTCAAACCAACTAACAGTTTAGCTTAATTAATAAAGAATGTCGGTCTTGAGGATTGTGCTCTTTTAAGGACTATCTATATGGGATCAGATTGATAACAGCAGTTGAAAGAGCAGATAGGAAACCTAGGGGAGAGAAAATTTATGTTAATGGGGGAGGAACAATTTAGTAAAGGAGGATAAAAATGGTTGCACAACTTGAAGAATGTGATCAGTGCCACGGAATTGTACGTGTAGAAACTAAACTGTTAACTCGGTATATATTCTGCTGTGTATATTTTTAACAACAACAAAATAAATTATTAAAAAATGTATTGCATTGGGCAACTCAGCTGGAAAAGTTTTAAACAGCAAAGGTGTCACTTTGATGACTAAGGTGTGTCTGCCCCAAGCCATAGTCTTTTCAATTGCTTCATACACATGTGAAAGCTGGACAATGTAAAAGGAAGACAGAAGAATTGACCCATGGGTTCAAACTGGTGTCTTGGTAAAGAATATTGAATATAATGTAGATTGCCAAAAGAATGAAAAAATAAGTCTTACAAGAAATACAAACAGGATGTTCCTTAGAAGTCAGGATGGTGAGACTTCTCACTTATGTCGGACACGTCATCAGGAAAGATCAGTCACCAGAAAAGGACATCATGTTTCGTAATGAAGATGGCACAGGACCAGGCATTGTTGCCTTCTGTTACATACAGGCTCGCCATGAGTTGGAGTTTACTCAACAGCAACTAACAACAACACTATTTTTTGCATTTTACATGACTTAAAAGACAAATTTATAAAACATATCATTCTAAACCTCTGCTGTTGGATACACAATGTATAGAGATGTAACTTGTAACATCAACAGAACTCTGGGAAGAGCAGTATAAAAGCAAAGTTTTTGTTACTGAAGTTTAGTTGGTAGCAATTTAAACTAAGTTGTTATGAATTTAGGATGTTAAATATAATCCCTGTGGTAACAACAAAGAAAATACCTAAAAAATATACACAAACTGGGGAGCTGACAGGAGCACAGCTCCCAGCCTATGGTCAGCAGCAGGGATGGGGTATCAGCCCCTGGACTGAGGCCACACTCAATTCACCCTCAGCCTCATTCTCCCTAGTGGTATCCGAAGGCCCCTATTTGCTAGCCAGGGTAGGACTGACAAGTGGAGCTGATGAGTTCCAGACCCAGCAGTATAGAACCGGATGCTGGGCAGGAGCCTGAGCACGTTTCCATGACGTCATTGCCTTCCAGGGCCACCCCTCCTTTTAGGCCCTTGGTGGGACTTCAGTACTCTACAGCCCGTCTCAGAACTGCTGCTATGGGGCTCTGGGGAAGACAGCTATCCAACATGATTCTGGTCCCAGATCTGTCATTTATTAATTGTATGATTATTGACAACTATTAGAAGGCTCCAAATTAAATGAAGGTTGGCTCTATAAAGTAAAAGTACTTACATATAAAGTGAAAAATAAACTTATAATAATCTCCAAGTACTCACTGAGCTAGAAAGGCCTTAGGAAGCTTCTATGCCAAATTCCCTCCCACCCCCTTTTTTTTCAAGTTAACAAAAATGTATTCCCTTTTTTTTTTTTTTTTTAATTGTAAAAAGATATGCGGCATTAGTGGCTGTGGTTCAGTGATAGAATTCTCGCCTTCCATGCAGAAGACCTGGGCCAATTCCTGGCCAATGCACCTTTACACAGCCACCACCCATCAGTCAGTGGAGGCTTGCTATGATGCTGAACTTGTTTCAGTGGAACTTCCAGACTAAGAAAAACTAGGAAAAAAGGCCTGGTGATGTGCTTCTGAAATCAGCCAATGACAGCCCTATAGATCATCACACCACCCAACACAGGAAAGGTGCAGGGCTGGGCAGCATTTTATGTGTGCACTGGAGTCAGGGGCCTATTCAAGGGCAGCCAACAACAACATAATATACGTCACATAAAATTTACTATTTTAATCATTTAAATTATACAGTTTAGTGGCATTAAGTACATTAACAATATTGTGAAATTATCACCACTGTCTAGTTCCAGGGAGCTCTGTTGTATAGTGCCTAAGGCATCTGACTGCTAACCAGAAGGCTGACGGTTCAAACCCACCAGCCATTCCTTGGAAGGAAGACTGGGTAATCTACTTCCGTAGAGATACTGCCTCAGAACACCAAGGACGGGTCGCTAGGAGTCAGGTCTGACTCTATGGCACATAACAACAACAACAATGTTGAACATCATTCATATGCTTGCTAATATTTGTGTATCTTCTTTGGAGAAATGTCTATTCAGATCTTTTGCCCATTTTTAAAATTTGTCTTTTTGTTGTTGAGTTATAAGAGTTATTATATATATTGTTGTTGTTATTTGCCATCGAGTCAGCCCTGACTCCTAGCGACCCCTCCTTGGGTTTCCGATATGTATGTATATATATATATATAATATATATATATATAATTATATATATATACATACATATATATATGTATGTATATATATATATATAATATATATATATATAATTATATATATATACATACATATATATATGTATGTATATATATATATTCTAGATGATTTGCAAATACTTTTTCCCATTCTGTGGCTTGTCTTTTCACTCTCTTGAGAATGTCCATTGCTGCATAAAATTTTTCAATTGTAGTGAATTACAATTTGTCCTATTTTTTCTTTAGTTGGCTGTGCTTTTGGAGTCATAGCTAAGAAACCATGGCTAATAGCCTGGTACCTCATAAATGCTCGAAAGAATGGTAGCTATCTGTGGTTCAGTGAATTCCTTGGTATGACTCTTTCAGCCGTGGTCTTTGTGACTCCCACCAGATCACTGGATGGAACTATGTAAATGTGTCATGCTTTGTGGCCTACCAAGGGGACTGGATAGCTTGTAATGTAAATAAGGTGCTTGGCTCTTTTGTGGAGGTGGTATTGTGCAAATAAGGGGTATGGAACGCTAATGTGAGGATTGGTTAGTTTTGTCATTCTATTAGGCTTAAAATGAGCCCTCTGAAAGGCAGAAGGGGGCTCTCACTACCATCAAGAGAGAAGTCAGGAGTGGAGCATGTCCTTGGACTCAGATCCCTGTGCTAAGACAATAGCAGGGAGACCAGCAGAGAGATGGTAGCAGCAGCACCAAGAGACCAGCACAAGATAGAGCAGCAGTTTTTCAGGTCCATAGAACAAGAGAGCTGAATGCTTTTGAGCAGGAGGCTTGCTGGCAGAGTGGAGTTGTATCCAGGTGTACCTACCGGCAGAGCTAAAAGAGCTTTATGACACTTGCTGGAGCAGGGCAGAGGCCAGGCCAAAAGGCCAAGGGCCAAAGAGAGATGTGCCTTTGGGCATGGCTGAGGGGAGGCTGTCCTCATTGATGAATTGTGTCCTGAGCTTTCCTCAACCTGAATTGTAACCTGTTACTTCCCCACTCCTCAGAAGGAAGGTTGGGCAATCTACTTCCATAGTGATACTGCCTGAGAAACCCAAGGAGGGGTCGCTATGAGTCGGATCGACTAGTCAGCACATAACAACAACAACAACAACAAACTTCCTCAATAAACCCCATAATCGTGAGTATTATCTGTGAGTTCTGTGTGGCCATTGCAACAAATTATCCAACGCAGCAGAGAAGTAGAGTGCCATGGGAGGGGAAGGTTAGTGTCAGAGTTGGTAAAATGGCTGGAGGGTGGTGGCATGTCTGGCTTCATAGGAATTAGCCTTGGGCTGCTGATGGTGCTTCTGTCTCGCCGTGTGAAGTTAGAGGAGGTCAGAAGATGCCACCCTCGTGCCCTTTGTGCACTATCATGAAGATTTTCCCCTATATTTTCTTCTAAGAGTTTTTGAACCACCTTTCTTCAATAAGCTCCATAGCTACCTTTTTTTTTTTTGAGCATTTATGAGGTACTAGGACATTAGCAAGGCGCTCTGGTAGTGTAGTACCTAAGGCACTTGACTGCTAACCAGAAGGCTGGCGGTTCAAACCCACCAGCCACACCTCGGAAAGAAGTTTGGTCAACCTACTTCTGTAGTGATACTGCCTTGGAAACCCAAGGAGGGGTCGCTATGAGTTGATTCGATGGCATATAACAACAACAACAAAAACGATAGGACATTAGCACTAGCAAGTGGCTGAAGAGCATTCAGACCCCAGAGTGGGAAAACTCTAGATTCTGGCTTCTCTTTCTTTATCAGTTTCTTCCAGTAACTTACATTTCCTGCCTACTACTCCTTGATAGAAGGAGCCCTGGTGTCACAATGGTTAAGTGCTCAGTTGCTAATGCAAAGTTCAGCAGTTCAAACCCATCAGCCATTAGTGGGGAGAAAAGACCTATCAATCTGCTCCTGCAAAGCTTGCAGCCTAGGGAAACCCAACGGGCAGTTCTATTCTGTCCTATAGGGTCACTATGAGTCAGAATTGACTTCAAGGTTAACAACAACACAACTTCATGGGCCCTTGGTGAAGATTTCTAGAGTCCATTTGATCAGTCATTGGAATGTGGCGAGGCGGTGTCTAAAACCTCCAGGTGATGGGCTACCCTGGGGCATAGTACTGAAATTTTTTAGAGCTGGCAGTAAGGATGTCTCAAGGTTAAAGATAGTTCTGTATCAGAAACACAGCCCTGGGGAGAAGAAAGGTGGAGTAGGAAGGAGTCCACAGACCCAGCTATTCCCTCTGCCAGCACACACCTCCCCCCCCCCCCGCAGCTGGTTCTCTAGGGCTCCCAGTGATACATAGGATGGTAGGAGCTGCAGATGGAGGCAGAGGAATGGAAGAGCTTCCAGTCCAGTGGGAGCTCCGAGAACCAAGATGGGGTAGGTCATTTCTGATGGGTGCCATGCAAGGATCTGGCCTCTCTAGGAGGGGCTGCTACTTGAACCATGCCGAGGAGGAACTAGCCAATCTGGTGAATGAGAGTAGGGGTGGGTTGGGTAGCCTTTCCAGTGCAGGGAAGCTGAGGATGCTGGTCAAGCCATGTAGCCTTTCCCAGGACCTTGCATGTGCCCCACTTAGCAAAGGATTGTTACTACCATTTGGCAGAAGAGGAAACTGAGGTTAAGGGGCTTGCCCAGGATCTAAGACTGTGGGCATGGTGTGCTGAGCCATCCTGAGGGAGGCAATGGGGAGCCATGGAAGGTTTCCAAGCTTCAGGAGGTTACCTGGACAATGTGTGTGAGGCAGTTTACCAGAAGGGAAGAGAGTGGAGGCCACAGGCAGTGCAGAGGCTACTGGAGTCATCCCCATGGGCTGAGACAGGCCTGGGCCAGGGCAGGAGCTTGGAAACAGGCTTGGGAGTTGGGCTGGGCTGTTGGGGGTCCAGATCTGAGCTAGAAGGGATCTTGGAGTTCATTGATCCAATTTACTTGTTTGACAAGAGGAAACTGAGGCCCCAGGAGAGAAAGGAGTGTGCCCCAGGGCACACAAGAGGTTAATCATAGAGCCAGGCTAAAGAACACCCCTACTAGCACTGAACTCACCCTCTTCTCCCCACTAAAACGGATAATGAAACGGGCTGCACTTCCTCCTATCCCTAATTTCCCCAGCCCCACCCCAGGGATTGCATCCTCCCCAAAGGTTATCAGAGTCCTAGTCAGAGAAGCAGTTTAGCTCCTACACACAGCCTCTCACCTCCTAGAGGCTCATTTGGCACAAGGGAGTCCCAAAATGCCCCGCTAGGGGTGAGCAGGGCCAGGCTGAGGGTGGGGGGACTGCTCCTGGGCAAGCCCTCTGGCCCAGAGGACGTCTGGGCTAGGGCTTATTCCTCACTCTGCCCCACAACCCCAGACTGACGTGGGGGTGGGGCTGCCCGCTCAGACTCACATGCCTGAGGAGTGAGCACCTGGTCCCGAGGAGGCAACATGATCTGTAAGGGATCCTGACCGTCTCCGTTTGAACCCTGGAGAGGGCATCTCAGTCATGTGAGGACCACAGGCAAATTAGTGATGCTGAGGTGGAGGCTGGGGAGGTGGCCACCTGGAAGGAGGCCCACTGGGAGAAGGCTGGGGAGAGAAAGAAGGTGAAGAGGGAAGGCCTCAGGCCTCAAAGGGGGGGAACTGAGCTGCTGGAGAGCTGGAACCAAGTAGGTCTCTTACTGCAAGTTCTATCAGTGGGAAGGGACCCGGAATCTGGCTTTTTTTGGGGAGTGTGGGGTATGCCCTCTTCCAGATGTTAAGTTTCTGGGTATGTGAACCAAGTCAAGGGGAGGGTTCTGGGGCCAACTTGGCCTGAGGACCCAGGAGATGGGGAAAAAAGTCTGGTGAGCTTGGAGGAAAGAGGAGAATGGAGGAAGGGAGGGAGGGATTCAGGGACTCTGCTAGGGGGCTGGGCAGGCTGAAGAAGGGTGTGTGCAGGCGGCTTTGATAAGAGTCCTGACATGTCATCCAGTCCCTGGCACGAGGAGCCTGGCAGGAAAGGAGAGAAAAGCATTAGATTTGGAGCTGACCAGGCCTGGATTTCAGATCCTTCCACTTGCTGGCTGCGTGGCCCTGGAGAGGCCCCTTGGCCTCTCTGAGCCTTGGGTTATAGAACGAAATAGCAGTTACATTTCACCCTTTGTACTGAGTGGCTGTAAAGTTAGAAGTCAATCTTACCTCAGACCCTCCCACTCCCCTTGTTAGTCATACTGGTTGTGCCCCTTCACCCAAGCATATTGCCCTCTATGCCCTTGAGTGGCACTATCCCCCATCCTCCACCTCCCTTCTCCAAGGGGCTGCATGTAGCACTCTGGGAGTGTCCTAGGCCCTCTAAAGGAGTTCAAGCTAATCCATGGCCTGTGTAGTGAGGGGACCCAATGGGAGGCTGGTGTTAGGGTTGCAGGGACCCTCCATGCCTCATGCTGGGTGGGACGTGGCATGGGGTGATAGGGTATCATACCTGTCCCACCTCATCCCACCCTTCACCTGCCCTAAGTCGATATACTTGGGTCTCTACTTCCCTTTCCCGAAGCTCAGGCCCTGTTTGCCTTCTCTGTAACAAGGAGCAAATGTTTAAAAGGAGATCAGGAGATTTGCCTTAAATAGGCATGGAGTGCTGTGCCAGGGCCCATGGGGTGAGAAGCGGGGGAAGAGGCTGCGTGTCAGAGAGAATGAGGTGCTGGAAGAAAACAGCCTCCCCAGGGGTGTGCACTGCCCTTCGATTTACCAGGCACAATCCCAGTCTGTGGTAAACCTACAGCAACTTGAGAAGTCAGTCAAGCAGGGGTTATCCTTATCTTACCCCCAGGTAACTGATTTGTGCTAGCTACCAAGTGGGATCTGAGACCAGATGCCATGGATCTTTCTGCTGCAGCACCCCTCCCCAAGCAGGGCAGGGTGGTGGTGCCTCAGGGCACCCCAGAGGCCAGGCCCTGCAGTCTCAGGGCCTCCTGCTGATACCTGTCCCCATGACCAGTTCCCAGACCTTTATCTCCTGCCCCGGGGTTGCCCCTGCCCACCACCACGCCAGCCCCAGATTGTAACTGGACGCCCTCCTCACTCTGCACCTTCCCAGGTGAGCTGGGGCTCTGCTTACTGAACCCAACACCAGCAGGGGGGGGGAGTGAGGGGCACCCCTGGGGCAGTAATGGGTCTGGAGGCCTAGGTGACCCAAGTGAAGGCTGAGAAGCTGAAGGAGGGAGCTGGAGGTAAAGGTGGGCTGGCGTCACCCTCCTCCATTGCATGCTTGTCTGGTACCTGGGGTTCCACTTTCCTATTCAGGGTCTCCTTCTAGGCCCCTCCTCCTGGGCCAGAGGACTCAGGGCTCTTGGGCAGTATTTATCTCGGTAAGTGATGCTCTTGAAATCATCAAGAAAAGTCTTGAGTGGGCTTTCAGGGACAAAGCCAGCATACTCCATCCCTTTTGCGGAGACTCTAAATACTGAGGTGAGGCCTCAGACACGGAGGTGCCTGTCCTGGTTCTGCCATTTACAGCTGTGGTACGACGACCTCTGACCACCTTCTCCAAGCCTTGATGGAGACCTTCATAAGGAGGAGGGTTGTGGAAAAAAAGGTCGTAACAAATGCATTCATTGACAGGTGACGGCTAGGGGCTCATATTTCTGGGGAAGAGAGGGGGCCAAACCAAAGCTCACTGCCATTGATTCAATTCCAATTCATAACAACTCTATACCCCAAACCAAAAACCCAGTGCTATAGAGTTGATTCTGACTCATAGTGACCCCAATTGGGTTTCCAAGGCTGTAGCTCTCAAAGGAAGCAGACTGCTTCATCTTTCTCCAGAGGAGCAGCTGGTGAGTTCAAATTGCCAGTCTTCTGATTAGCGGCTGACTGCTTCAACCATTGCGCCACCAGAGGTTCTTCAGAGAGAGGCCAAGACTGAATTATTCCTCTCCCCATAGTGGGTGGGCCCAGCCTGGTCCTCTAGGAGGGAAGATAGGAAGGCTGACTTTGTGAAAGAGGACATTCATTTACATTGGGCTCCTGTTAACTCTCTTTGTTATTACTTGGAGGACATTCAAAAGGCTGGGGGGAGGGGAAGACTAAGGGTGGGGGAAGGATGGCCTTTGCAGGTAATGGTAATAAAAGCAAATAAGAGTTAATCTTGATGAAAATGAACACTTGAAAGAATAAGCAACTGAAAATAAACATTAACCAGAAAAAAAGCTAACTTTGAGGGTTTACCAGGTGCCTGGCCCCACCCCAGCTCCTTCTGGGTCTAACTCCATTAATTGCAGTTATCCTCGTTTAACTAATAACAAAACCGCGCTCTGAGGATTTAGGTAACACGTTCAAGGCCACATGGTCAGGAAATAGTGGAGCCAGGATTTAAACTCAGGAATCTAACTTCAGGGCACTTTGCTAAATTTGCAAAAAGCCCCAGGAGTGATTATCTGGAACTTGAGTTCTAGATCCTGCTAGCATTGTGGCCTTGGGCAAGTCACCCGGTCTCTCAGAGATTAGGTTTCTCCCTCCACAAAATGGTGGAGGTGCTCCGCGGGCCTCTCAGGGTTAACAAAACAAGTGGACTAATGAACGCAAACCATGGTCTACAAAGAACGGGTGGAAGTGTCTTAACAAAGGCGCCTCCCCCACCCTACGTCAACGCGGCCCCCAGCTGCGGAGGTGTGCCTCACCCAGGCACCCAGACCTGAAGGCAAAGGACCAACCAGGTCACTGGAAGAGACTGGATGACCATTTGGCGCCACCTCGTGGTCAATGATGTTTGGTGCTTAGCCTGAGGACCTGGCTGCTCTGGGTTTGGAGGAGAGGGTCTCATAGTGATTCTTGGCTCAGTGGCAAAGTAAAAAATAACCAAGGCCTTTGGAAGGATGGGGTGCTGTCTAGCCAAGGCCTGCTCTGGACACCTACTAAGGACGGTGTGGAGGTGGCACTCCACCAGCCTCACTATCAGCTCCCCACCCCCCTTGTCCCCTCCTCACATCTTATTCTCTCTGGACAGCTCAGTGAAGACCATCCAAGGGACTGGCACAGGGCTCTACTCCCAGATCTGAGATGGACTAGCTTTCACTGAAAAATGGAGAAATCATTTCTCTACCTTTCAGGGGACCTATCACAAGGTCCTTTCACTTGTCAAACATTTTATGAAGGTCTATTGTTACTAAAATCATGAGGGGTATGGGGACACAAAGGAGCTCTGGTGTCAGAGTGGTTAAAGCATTTGGGTGCTAACCTAAAGGTTGGTGGTTCAAACCCACCAGCTGTCTTGGAAACCCTATGGGGCAGTATATTCTGTCTTATAGGTCACTATGAGTCGGAATTGACTCGATGGTAGTAAGACGGGGACACAAAGACCTCTCAGCCAGGTCTCTTGCTACCAGGGGATCTCCCTCATTCTGGGGAGGGTGATTGCTCATTACCCTCCAATGCAGATCTAGATCTTGGCAAGAGTTGAAGAGGGGCCACTGAGGCAAGGGAGACAAATGGGAGGGTTAGTGTAAAGTGGGACTCAAATACCCTCTCGCCCCCTGGAAGAGTATTTTTGAGAGTGGAAGGAGCTGTAGCAAATCATATTGTGGGGCTAACTTTCTAGAGATGATGTCCCACCTGCTCCTTGTCCACCCCCAGCCTGCCTCCTAGCAGGCATGGGCTCACCCTGTGCTGAGCCCCCTCTCCCCAGCTCCTAGCACGTCTTGTTTCAAAGCCTCCAGTGGACCATGAGGGTAGAGATAGTTCTGTTCACACTTCCCTGCTTTAGTGCTATGTGATTCGCTTTTCCAACTTGTTCACCTGACAAACTCCTTTCCAGTCTCCCAGCTGGAGAATGGTGGGTAGAGTGGAAAACTTCATGAGTGGGAGCAGGGGGGGGGATGAGGGAGCTCTGGTGGCATAGTGCCTAAGGCATATGACTGCTAACCAGAAGGCTGGCGGTTCAAACCCACCAGCCACTCTTCAGAAGGAAGACTGGGCAATCTACTTCTGTAGAGATACCGCCTCAGAAACTCAAGGAGGGGTTTCTATGAGTTGGAATCGACTTGGTGGCAGTGAGTTTGGTTTTTTTTTTTTTTAAGGGGGATGAAGCCCCTTGGTGGTGCAAATGGTTAACATGTTCTGCTGCTGGCTGAGAATTTGGAGGTTCAAGTCCATGCAGAAGTGCCTCAGAAGAAAGATCTGGCAATCTACTTCCGAAAAATCAGCCATTCAAAACCATATAGAGAATTTCTACTCTGATACATGTAGGGTTGTCTTGAGTTGAAATCAACTTAATGGCAACTGGAAGGAGGAAACAGAAATTAGGGGGTCCTCTGAACAGCAGCACAGACACCGCATTAGGGCAGCACTCCCAGGGAGGTGGCTGGTGCTATGGACCCTTACAAGCAACCTCTCTGCATTCCTTACTTTCTTTATTCTTTCTCTTGCTCCCTGCACTCTTCCATGTGCTGGGCCAGGAGCTAGGGCTACAGAGGGCATGGGGCCTCAGTCCTGTCCTGAGCAGCTTGCTGGTCCAGACAGTCCCACAGTGTATGGGGCTCAAGGGAGGAACTAACCTCTCTGGCTAGAAAGGGATGGGACTAGATCCTGGGAATGAAGGAGCTGGTGATGTCTGAGCTAAGGCTTGGAGGGTTAACCAGGCATTTCAGGCTAGAAAAAGCATAAGCAGAGTCAGGGAGGTATGAGGTGGGTGGCAGCTCACTCCACCAGGCCCACATCTTCTCGGGCTCCTCCTTCCGGTCTTGGCTCAGATGTCCTCTCATCAGAATCACTTTTTCTGACCACTCCCTACCCCCTTGTTGTTGTTGTTATGTGCCCTCCAATCGAACCTGACTCATAGCGACCCCTCCTTGGGTTTCCAAGGCAGTATCACTACGGAAGTAGATTGCCCCATCTTCCTTCCATGGAGCGGCTGGTGGGTTTGAACCGACAGCTTTGTGGTTAGCAGTCAAGTGCCTTAGGCACTACGCTACCAGAGCTCCTCCCTACCCTCTTAGGTACTCTCTATTATTTCACACTTGTTACAGTACGAGATGATCTTATTATTTGTTTGCTTATTTATAATGTCCCCCTCCCCAAGGAGGGCCACGTCAGTCGGGTTTACTGCAGAATCCCCAGTGTCTTGCCTAGCACAAGGCATGTTAGAGGCACTTGATAAGTATTTGTGGAACGAATGAATGAACACACAGGGTGAGTGGGTACCACTTTATTTCAGCATGGCAGGATGATACTGGAGATATTTTCTCCTTTGTTCTGCCTGTTCTCCACACCTGCCCCCATGTTCTAAGTGGGTCATCAGGCCTTTGTGTTTCTTTGTTTCAAACTCAGAAGCTACCTGAAGACACACTCTTTCCTGCTTTTTGCTTTGCAGACTCAGTTCCTTGAGGGGATTATGTTGGTGGTAAGGAGAGGCAGAGAGGAAGGTCCCTAAGATTTGGAAGAGGCAAGTGGTCAGAGGGTTCCCTGGGAGCAGGGCAGGGAGGTGGCAGGGTCTCAGAGGGCCTGGGGTTAGGCACCTGGTGAGACCATGGATGGCTCTCTGAAAGCCCTCCCACCCCAGCCCACTCCTGGTCAGTGCAGAGGCCACTAGCCACCATGAAGCCCTGGAGGTGAGACCTGTTCCTATAAGCCCATCCCCTGTCCTAAATTCCTGTTTGACCCTGGAATCCTGACCAAACCAACTTTTGATTTAATGAGAGTCAGATTAAGTTAGATGTCATCACTAATAACATCTTTGAAGAACTGAAATTTATTTGCAAACAAGATCTGGCACAACCAAGCTTTGCAAACCAAAATCAATTTATTAAATACAAGAATTGCATTACCATACCAAGCATAATTCAAGATGCACCAACAGCAGAAGAGAAGCCAGATGATTGGGACCTTCTAAAAATTAAATGTTTATGTGCTTCCAAAGACTTCTCCAAAAGAGTCAAAAGAGA
>NW_006921602.1:11450703-11504324 GCF_000298275.1 Orycteropus afer afer | reverse complement strand
TGTAAATTTTGGTCAATGACATGAGACAAAGTATATGTGAACTGCTGTATGAAAAGTGAATTTACTCTGTAAATCTTCACCCAAATCCTAAAAAAAAAAAGAATTGCATTACCTAACATTTTTTATGTTCCACTCATAAATATCCATTTTTCCATTCAAGACTCTTGGTGTAATGGTGTCTCTACCTGGAGGCTCAATGTTCACCTTTCATTGAGAGAAATTTTCATTCTCAATGCCAGCAAGTGGCAATAAAACCAAAACCAAACTCACTGCCATCAAGTCGATTCTTTATTAGAAGCAGACTGCCTCATCTTCCTTCCATTGGGTAGCTAGTAGATTCAAACCACCGACCTTTTGGTTAACAGCCAAATGTCTTAACCACTACACCATCAGAGTTCCTAAGTGGCAGAAAAGATGGCACAATTGTCAGTTCTTGCTCCTGATTTCATCTGTCTCCTCTGTGGCTTCGAGACTCAGGGTCAGCCATACTTGGCCAAGATATTCCACCTCCGTGAGCCTCCATTTCCTCTTTTTTAAAGTGGGCATAGTTCTTGGTAGGGTTTTGGGAGGATTTGAGAATAATATTTGTCCAGCATCTGTCCTGATGCCTAACTTGGCCAGCAAGTACTCAATAAATGTTTCAATTATAATTATTAAAAATATATGTATATGTGGTGGTTAAGTTTGTGTGTCAACTTGGCTGGGCCTGGTTGAGTGGCTGGGTAGCTGGATGTAGTTATTCCCCATGGTGAGATTGGTAATTAGCTCCATGGTGGAATCTATTGGAGCAGCTGAGTAGCTGCTTTGGGTATGTGATCTGCTTCCCCTATATAAGCAGCAGCTTTGGGAATGGTCTCTAACTTATGGCACACTTGAAACCTGCATGTAGCTGTGTCATTGTTCAGCAGCCTGCCATGCTCTGCCAACCTTGGGACTTTTAATGGACTTGAATTAATGGCCTGCCATGTGGTTTGGTAACATGGGGACTGTGCCTTTTCACTTGTCAACCTTGGGTTTGTCAGCCTCAGTAGCGAGCAGCTGCCTGAGTGGAGAGATGCCTCTAGCTTCATTGAGCTGGGAGCAAGAGGCAGAGCTGAAGCCCAAGGTCGAGGGGCTGTCACACAGCCCCTAGAGCCTGGCACTTGGAATGCAGACTTTTAGCCTCCTAAACTGTAAGAGAATAAACTCCTGTTTGTTAAGACCATCCCATTTGTGGTATATTCTTGTCAGAGTGGTACTAGGTAACCAGAACGGTGTATATATATATATATATATATATATATATATATATATATATATATATATATGGAAAAGAAAAAACCTTGAGGTTCTTGTACACCTACCTAACAAGATAATCTCCTACCCCAATCTGGCCTGAGGTGCAGATGAGGTCTGGCATGCCTGGAGTTCCCTCTCAGAAGGAACACATCTGTCTTCTTCCAGGGCCCTCTGGAAAGTATCTTCACAATGAGAAAGAATCACTCACTAAGAGCAGGACTCCCAAATGCCTGGGCAGGTTCATGAGGGAAGACTTCTTTAAGCTGACAGGTCCTTAGTCTCCCATATGAGACCAGGGAAAGCTGAAATCAGTCCCTGTGTGAGATGAAAGGGCTGGCTGGGCTAATGGAGGTGTTTCAGGAGTATCTTGGGGGTGGCAATGGTATCAGAGAAAGGAGAGTCCCAGGAGTAGGTGTAGAAGAAGTAACTGCATCACTGGGGACCCACCCCCCAGCTGTCCCTAGTAGCCTGGCTGTTAGGGATTATGGAGATTATGGAGGAATTATCTCCAGGCAGAAGCACTGGACCCATCTTCCACCTTGATAGCACACTCAGCCTCTAGCTGGGGTTGCATGACTTGGACCAGGAACCACACACAACCAGCCTCATTCTGCCTTAAGATCTGGACTGAGGGATGAGGGGGGCAGACTAGTGCAGATTTCCTTCCCCTGGTGGCTGTGCTCAGTGTCCAGCAGTGGCCATATTGGTCCTGTCTCGCCAGCTGCTCCGGGTCTACTCCTGCCAAGGGCTCTAACTTCCCTGGTGCCCACTTATTCCTAACCCTTGTTTTCTGGGTTTGTCATCTGCAAGGTAGCATTCCATAATCTTTCTTTCCCACATCATTATTCTGAACCTGTTTCTGCTGTTTCCATCCAAGAACCCCAAAGGGGCAGAGGTATTAGAAAGGATGAGGCAGTACTGTGCAGAAATGGATGGTCCCCAAACTGTTTAGTGAGAGGAAAAAGTGAAAAAAGCAAGATGTGACCAGATGGCAAGCCCCTGAGTGTAGGGGCTGGGTGTGACTGGTTTACAGCTGGAACCTAGAGGAGGGCTATGTCCTGTGGGCTGATGGGGCACATCTTGATCCTCACATGACACCACATATAAGGAGGCCCACAGCTGCCCACTTGTTGGGGAGGAGGTCATCCTGGTGGTCTTTGTTTCTGCTTCTAGGAGTGCAGAGAAAAGGGATCACGATACAAAAAAACTATGGATTCCTCAAGGCCAAGAAGGAGTGGTGACAAGAGCCAGGCAGGTAGGGATTCTCTAGTGTCCAGATCCAAGGCTAACACATCTTGTTGTCAAAGGAGCCAATGTAGGAACCACACAGGACTATGTTCTGCAGATATCACGGTGATACCCATACCCACCTATGCCTTCAAGTCAATTCTGACTTATAGCAACCCACAGGGTTTCCAAAGTTGTAAATCTTTATGGAAGCCGACTGCCACATCTTTCTCCCCTGGAGTGGCTGGTAGGTTCAAACTGCCGACCTTTAGGTTAGCAGCCAAGCACTTTGACTACTGCACTACCAGGGCTCCTCATGGGAATAATAAATAGTAACAATACATGTTCATATCTACTGATCCAGGGCCTACCATGTGAATGGCCTTTCTCCCACTAATTCTGTGTGGAAGGAACAATTACCACCTGCACTTTGTAGGTAAGGAAACCCTCTCAGAAAGGTTATATAACAAGCTAAGTTCATACAGCTGGTAAGTGGCAAAATCAGGATGAACACTCAGGCGGATTTTCTGAGTTCTAACCACAGGCCAAATTCTCCAGAGGCTCTGGCCTTGCCTCCCCCACTAGGCTCACAGTGAGGATCTGAGCCCCCCAGAGCCCCTCTGTAGCACGACAGCATGAGTCCCCACATCAGTGGTCTCCACTGCCGTTCAACCCACATGCTCCTTTACTGTCCCCTAGACTTCACATTCCCCTTTCCCCCTCCCTTCTACCTGCCTTTGGCAACCACTAATAAACTTTTATTTCTGTAAAAGTCTATTCTTGATATTTTGTATAAGCAGGATAATACAATGCTTGCCCTTCTGTGACTGACTTATTTCATTGAGTATGTCCTTAGGGTTCATCCATGTTGTAGCATGTATCAGACCTTCCTTTCTCTTTATGGCTGAGCAGTATTCCAGTGTATGTTATGTACTACTTTTTTAAAAAATATTTTAGTGTTTTGGATTTACAAAACAGGTTCTCATTCAACAATTTTTATACATGCTGTTCTGTGACATTAGTTACAGTTTTCACAATGTGTCAGCATTCTCATTATTCCCATGCGGTTTGTTCTGTTTCTCATCCTTGCTTTTGTGTAAATGTTTATAATTTGTCTCATATAGTTAATTGTTTAAGGGACATGTTACTCATGGGTGATATTATTTTATAAGCCAATCTATTCTTTGGTTGAAAGGTGACTTCTTGGAGTGGTGTACCACCTTTTGTTTATCCATTCACCTGTTGATGAGCATTCGTGTTGGTTTCTACATTTAACAACACCACAATGAACACGAATATACAAATATCTGTTTGCATACCTGTTTTTAATTTTTCGGGGCATATACCTAGGAGTGGACCCAGAATTGATGGGTCATTTGGTAATTCTATGTTTGACTTTTTGAGAAACTGCCAAAACTGTTTTCCTTAGCAGCTGTGCCATTTTACAATCCCGTCAGCATGGATGAAGGTTCCAATTTCTTCACATCCATCCTACCTGTCAGGCTTTCTGATAAACTGAAGTTAGTTTATGGATGATCCCTTCTCCATCAGAACTTTCAAGCTGGAGCTTTGGCATGGTCCAATCTGAGAATGTTTCAACCAAGGCCACCAGCATTCTTCCAATGCTGTGTTGGGCTAGCTCCTTTTTCCTACCATATGAATTCTCTATGTTCTTCTTCTGACTATTACTGGGTGGTGTGATTCTCCTTGTCATTTCACTGTTACCAACATCAGATGACTTGGCTTCGCAAACAACCAGTGTTACCAACAAAACCTCACACGCGGATGCTGTAATCTCAGCCAGCGTGGTGTAAACAAATGACAATGTGTGCATCTGCACAAGTGAGAGAGAGAGAGGGTGAGAGAAAGCAGGCAGAAGAAGGCCTTCCCAGAAGGAGTATCCCAGGCCCCAGGCAGAGCTGCCCTTTTAAAGACAGAAGATGCACAGTTCTTACACAATTCTTAAATTTATTTGTCCTAAATAAATATAATCCGAGAACATCCATTTCAATGTTCCCAAATATTCTCTCTCCCCCCAAAGGTGCAGTTTAAAATACGAGTGCACATTTGTAGTGTATGTTCTTAGGTTAGGCCCTGGAGGTGCTTGTCTGAGCTGTATAGGCCGGGCCTAGCTGGAGAGACACCCCTGAGTTCCATTCCCTGGGCTGGGCCTGTACCTGGCCTAGCTCCTCCCCAGGATCCCTGTGTAGAGAGGCCTGTTTAATGTTCCCAGTACCTGTCTGGGCTGCCTCTTCCCTCTACAGCCCAAAGCAAGCAACATTCAGAACCCTGTGGCCTATGGCCATCCCTTGCAAATCTGCAAATAAAAGTTCTGTCCTCTGATACCACGTACCACCACAGGCCCATTTCTAGTGGGCACAGAAAAGCTTACTCCTGGCCCTGAAAGCAGCTCACCCAGGACAAAGGGGTGGAATAGACAGCTGGAAAGTAGAGGGAAACACTCTCCCTTCAACCCTGCCAGGAACTGAGAGGCCCCAAAGAAGGAAGAAACACTCCCCCAGTTACCCTCTTGGGCCCTGTCACACCAGGGAGCAGGAGGATGGGGAGACACCCTTTGTCTTGCTCTTTGAGGCTGAGTTCAGAGGTTTGGGCCCACATCCTGGTCTGAGGCTGTCTCACCATCATCTGGGGACTCCTGGATCAGATTCAGAGGAGTCAGTCACAGCTTGATGCTATTAGCCAGAACCACACCCTGGGGCCAGCATCTCCTTCCCTTTGCCTATCTCCAACAAAGCCAGGGTCCCACCAAGCCACCCTCTGTTCTAGCTCCCAGCCCACCCA
Source organism: Orycteropus afer afer (assembly GCF_000298275.1). Taxonomy (NCBI): domain Eukaryota; kingdom Metazoa; phylum Chordata; class Mammalia; order Tubulidentata; family Orycteropodidae; genus Orycteropus; species Orycteropus afer. Next base: position 11,499,017 of record NW_006921602.1, on the reverse strand, counting down.
TAGCCGCGTGGCCCACCATTGCGTGACTCCCCATTACCAGACTGAGCCCTCCGTCCTGCTGCAGGGTAGCATAGAAACGCAGTACGCGGGGGTCACAGCATATCACTGTGGGGTCAAAGTCCAGCACACGCAGGCCCTGCAAGCTGCGGGCCCGGGAAAGGGCCACATAGGCTTGACCACTGGCAAACACACGTCCCAGAGAGATCTCCACGCAATCCAGGGACATGCCCTGAGGGATGGAGGGACGGACATGGAGCCACCTCAGCCTGAAGCCCCTGGTGTCCAGAGCCTGACCCAACCTTCACCAGTCCAGCTGCAGCCCCTGGGTCTTTTTGCCCAGTTCAGAGATGCTCAAGACAGAGGGATGGGCTGACAGCAGATAGGTGTCTGAGTACAAAGGAGGTTCCTATAGATCTATAAGAGTTGAGGTGTAAGGATGAAAGAAAAGAGCTCAGGCTTTGGGCTGAAAGGCTTGGAGCAAAAATCCTGGCTCTGCTCACTAGGTGTGTGACCTTAGACAAGTTACTTAACCTCTCTGAGCCTGTTTCCTCTTCAGTAAAATGGGAATGATGCTTATATCTATACCTTGTATAGTTGTGTAAAGATTAAATTGAACATATCCAGTAGGACGACACAAAATGGTGGCGCAGAGATGGCAAAGTGAGGAGTACGTGTCTGGGAATGTCAGAGAAGGGGCCAGGGTGGGAAATACACCAAAGGAAGGTTATTCTACTTCTGGTATGGAATTTTCCATCCAATAAGGCCTTCAAGACCCCTCCTTAACATATCCCAGGCCTATTCTGTCCACCCTCTGTCCTTGCCTGTTCCCATCCCCCATACTGGGTGCTCACCTGGCTTTTGTGGATGGATATTGCCCAGGCCAATTGGAGGGGCAGCTGCTGCCGACTGAGTAGCTGGCCCCCGGTGGCCTGCACTGTCCAGCGGTCAGCACGGATGACCTCAGTGACTCCACACAGGAATCTCACCTGGGGTAGCCCTGGTGGAGGTGTGGAGAAATTGAGCCTTTCAGCCCTGCTTTAGGGTTCAGAGGTGGGGAGCAAGGACCCCTCCCTACTGCCGCAAAGCCTCCCCTATCACTTACCCCTCCCCTCAGTCTCAAACCCAACGACTACTCCTCGGGCCCCATTCACCAGGCCCCGAGACACTGCTAGGTTCTTCACCAGCATGACCTGCAAGAGAAAAAGAAATGGAGGGATGGAGAACAGGCTGGCCTCACCTCCAGAACCTGCTGTTCTCAGAGGCTGGGGAATAGGGCTGTCATGGAGGGCCACCAAGTCCCTGTCCTTAGTTCTGCCAGTGGTTGGCTGTGACCCCTGGGGAAGCTGCCTTATTCTCCTGGGTCTCAGTTTCCCCTTTGTGTCAAAGGAGAATAACACTAGCTCAGGATACCTTAGAAAAAAAAAAAACAAACAAACCCACTGCCATCGAGTCACTTCTGACTCATAGTGACCACCATAGGGTTTCTGAGGCTGTAAATCTTTATGGAAGTAGATTGTCTGATCTTCCTCCCATGGAGCAGCTAGGGGGTTTGAACCACTGACCTTCTGGTTAGCAGCCAAATGCCTTACCCACTGTGCTCCTCATACCTCAGAAGAAAGTAGTAAAGATCAGTGAGGTAATAGATATCACAGTGCTTTGAAGGTCTGTTCTATGGGGTATATATGTGGGCCACAAATCTTGAGGGATAGCCCTCAGGTCCCACCATCCTCTCCCCCAGCCCTACTGCACTTGGTTTCTTCCTATTGGATGACCTTTGGGACTGAAGAAAGTCTCCCATTCCACTCACCCCCAACAGCATGAGAGGACAAGGAATCTCACATCTGTAGGGTACATTACAGAAGACAATCGTGGGATAAGTATTTGCTCCCCATTTTACAGATGATAAAACTGAGCTTTAGCAAAGGAAAAGAAAGTGTCCAAAGTAACACTGCTTGGAGCTCTATGGGGCAGGGGAGGAGGGCAGTGGAAAGCTGAAGATAGGAAGGTGGGTGGGAATAAGCGGGAGGGAGGTTTGGCGTGGTCACTGCCGGGCGCACTGGTTGAGGATCTGCCTGAACAGAGGGTGTAAGGAGGAGGGAGGCCCATGCAGGACAGTCGAAGTTCCCAGGGTCTAGGCTCTGCTTCCCACTCACCTGGGTCCCCAGCTTTAGCTGAAGGAGCCGACTAGCAGGACACTGGGCATCCAGGGTCTGGGCCTGCTCAGGGTCACTGTCCATGGCCTCAAAGCTGTGCACCTCACCTGGGAAAAGAGTCAGGAAAGCAGATGATAGATTACTGACTTGTGACTCAGTTTCCAAAAATACTTGTTAGACAGGGATGTGGGGGAGAAGGGGGTCTGGTGGCCAGGAAAAGGCTCTGTGGGGATAGTGCAGGTCTAACTGGAGTGCTAGAGTCAGAGGCCTGGGATCAAGTCTCAGTTCCAGCACTTACTGGCTGAGTGACCTTGGCCAACTCACTGTACCCACAGTTACATCTGCAAATGTAAGGCCCTTTATGGCCACTGAGGTTGGGTGCATAGATATCCAAATGATCTCATGGGTGGGGATGCAGGGGGCCATACCTACCTGATGGCTCTCCCAGCGGGCCCTGCCCAACCCTAGCTCCCTGCTCACCTGGCAGCTCCTGCAGTCGCCTCTCGTTGGTGAGGGCCACATCATCCTGGTGAGTGCAGAGCCTCGTGGCCACAATCCCATCTCGCCCCACCTTGTGGGCAGCTGTGGCCCGGATTTGGCGAGTCATCTCATCTGAGCACCTATGGAAGCCAGGCTGTCAGGAGAGAGCCCACCTTAACAACCAGGGAAGGTGGGGAATGTGAACATATGACCCAAGCAGCAAGCCATGAGCCAGTCCTTGGGCTGGAAAGGGCCAGGGCAAGATATGCTAGCCCCCAGTCTGCCCAACTTGTCCCTTACCCACCTGGACTCCAGACATGGGGGACGAGCCATGGGCTAAGGGAATGCTGGGCTGTGAGCATGAGTGAGCAGGGAGCAGCTAACTACCCTCCCACCCCACAATGCTCCTGAGGAAGCAAGTGAGGGAATACAAGCCACAGGGTTGAAGGACCTAGACAAGGAAACAGTAATCAGACCAGCCCCCAGGGTATAATCCTCTAGCCCCTTGCTTGGTGCCTTGGTGGCAAAAATCCACCCTGTTTTCTATTTTCCCCAATCTCAAGCCTGGACACAGCAGCAGCTCAAATGGGAAGAAGGGGACAGCTTGAGGACCCTGAGCCTTCCTCTTGTCCCCCATGTGTTTTATGCACCTTCCTACCTACCTCCTGACTCGACGGCACATAACAACAACAACAACAACAAGCTACCTCCTGGGAACTCTGATAGTGTAGTGCCTAAGGCACTTGACTGCTAACCAGAAGGCTGGCGGTTCAAACCCACCAGCCAGCCGCTCCATGGAAGGAAGATGGGGCAATCTACTTCCGTAGTAATACTGCCTCAGAAACCCAAGGAGGGGTCGCTATGAGTCGGGTCCGACACGACAGCACACAACAACAACAACCTACCTCCTGGATCTGTGCTAGGAGTCGTGGTAAGAGACTCCGGGCTCTGGCCCCATTTCGTCTACCCTTCTGGCCTCCTTTCCATTCTCACACTAGAGTAGGCATGGCATCCCAACCTTCTGTGCTGGCTGGGGAGGCATTATGTCTACAGAGCTGCCCACCTATACACCAAAAGGCCCCTTAGACTCTAAAAGTAGAAGGAACTTGGGTTTTGGAGTCAAGACAGACTTGCTTCAAATCCCAACACAGCTACTTACTGGCTGTGACTTTGGTTAGGTCACATCAACTCTTTTTTGCATCTGTGAAATGGGAGTACTAACATTGCTGAATTCCTCCTATGTGTCTATATACCCATCCTTCTCTTGTCCTGCCCAGGTCTCCTCTCTCTGTAGAGACCATGCCCCAAAGACAAGCATTTCTCTCCCTTCCCAGTGCTCCACTCTAACTTGAACTTGGATTCTCATTCCGTCGTCCCTTCCCTTTCCAACAGGGCTTACCTGCCCAGCCTCACAGCCTGTAGCAGAGAGACGAAAGTCTGGTCTGCCTGCCTCCACACTTCAGTCAGCTCCAGGATCACTGGGACACACCTCTTCCAGCTCTTGGCCTGGTGGGGTGGGGTAAGTCAGGGAGCAGAGAAGACAACCACAAGGGTGAGGGCGGGGCCAGAGGGTGAGTGGTACCTGGAAGCAGAACTTTGGGGGCTGGGAGCCCTTGGTAACAGGTGGTAGTTGTAGGAAGTCCCCACAGATAATGAGTTGGATCCCTCCAAAGGGCTTGTTCTGCTGCCGGACAGCTCTGGGGAGGGGCATGGGGTGATTTAGGTACCAGGGTGGGCAGATTCCACATGCCAAAACTACCAACCAGACTCCAGACCTTACTTACTGCCCTCAATGCATATACTGACCTGGCCACAGCCTCCAGCTTGTCAAACAGGTCTGCCTCCACCATGGAAATCTCATCAATAACCAGACGCTGACAGTTCAGCCAGCCCTGCCGCACACCTGGTCTCTGGGCCAGGGCCACACACTGGGCCAGGGGGTCCTGGCCTGAGCCGATGCCTGTGAGTGACACTATTCAGCCTGGGCTGAGACCCCAGCCCCTTCTCAACCTCAATTCCTTTACCCTCTCCACAGACCTGGCTTACTCATAGCTCAAGCCCCAGAGACTCCCACTTACCTGCAAAGGCATGAAGGGTGGTACCCCCAATGTGACAGGCTGCCACCCCAGTGCTGGCAGTGGCCACAGTGCCTGTTGGGGGCAGTGAACCAAGGATACGCTTCAGCAGGTATGACTTCCCTGTCCCTAGGCAAGGAACAAAGTCAGAGCCATTTGCTCTTCATCTCCCCTGGTCCCCTTACCCCTACTCTGTCCCCTTCTACCTGCACTCCCAGTGAAGAAAATGTTCTGGCCTTTCAGAACAGCCCTCAGCACAGCAGCCTGTTCTGCAGAAAGCTGTGGTTTGGTTGGGGGCAAGCTCAGTCTCTTCACAGGCAGGGGCCACCTTGGGGCTTCCTGGGGAAAGACAGGGTGATCTCAGAGTCCCCTCCTACCTCCTAGACGTTGCCCCCCAACCCCCTTCTTGGCTTGGATGCAGTAGTAGGCCTGGCAGTCCTTTGTCTCTGTTGGCTTCACTCCTTGGAACCCTTGGGCAGAGATAGGGATGTGACCCCAGCCCTGGTTCACCTGGAGATCTTGACAGCAACTATTAAGATCCAGGCCTCTTCTTGAGGAAGGATCCAAGGCTGGGTCTCTACTGACCTCTGCTGCCCTGAATTCCCCCCTTCCCCCATTGTGGGTCTGGGCTCTCCCCCAGATCCTTTCCCTAGGTTCTTTAATCCTTCTGGTTCTTTCACCCAGCCTTCCTTCTCACTTACCTTCCTGTTACAAAACTGTCTCTTGCACACATGTCAAAACACACAAGCAAAACCCTCCCAAACCAGTGGCCTTTCATGATCCATCTTCATCTTCCTCCCTTAATTTCAAACCCAGATGATCTGTGATACACCTGTCTCAGTCCACAAACACTGTCAAAGCCACTAGACTCTGACCACTTAATTTTATTGGACCTCTTTGTTGCCCCTGGCACTGCAGCCTTTACTGTCTCTCAAAGCTGCTCCCTTCTGCTGGGCTGCTATATTCTCCTTTTCCTTTCCACACCTCCTTCTCTGCTTCCTCTTTGTGCCTGGATGCTCCCCAAGGCTCAGGCCTGAACTCCCTTTTCCTGCTATCTTACCCAGTCTTGAGAATTCCACTATGAGAAACAGGCACAATTTCCACATTCCTGTCATGTACAGATGTCTGATGGGCATCTACTTTGAGATAACCAGCAGCCTCCTCAAATACTACCACCATCTTTTCCTCAAACTTGGGCATCCTCAGCCTCTTCCATCTATAGGATGTCACACTCACTCCCAAAGCTGTCCCTGTTTTCCTGTCCTTGCTGTGCTCGGCCCCAGTCCGGGGCTTCTTTGGCAACTTCACCGGAGTGGTGTCCGGGGTCCGGGTGGCCGCCACCACGCGCCGCAGCTCCTCAGGCTGCACTGGGCTGATGGTAACGAAGTCGCGGGGCCGCGGGCCGAGCAGCTGCGCGCGGGCAGAGGCAGGCCGGGGACCTGGGGCAGCAGCCAGCTTGAGGCGCAGCGTACGTAGGAAGCGGCGCAGGCGGTCCGGGGGGCAGTCGGAGAGCAGCAACTGCACAGTGCCAGCGCCCGGCCGTGGAGCGCCGTCGGCAGGGAGACGCAGCGCGCTGCGTCCGGTCGCTGCAAACCGCGTGAAGAGGCGCGCTGCGCGCAGGGGAAAGCACCGCGGCCGCCCAATCTGCCCCGGCCCCTGCAGTCTCAGCATCAGCTCTCGGCGCTCATTGCGACCCAGGCTCAGCTCCGCGGTGCGCAGAGACTGGCGTTTTCGCGGTTGCCCGCCAGGGCTCAGCTCCTCTACAGCTACGCTGCACCGCAGCTCCGCATCCTCGCACTCTGCTGCCACCGTCTCGGTGCCGGATAGCATCGTCGCCGCTGCCTCAGGTCTTCTAAGGGACCGAAGCAGAGGTTGTCGAGATAGGTTCAAGGGGCATACTGGGTAGTAGAGAGGGGACCCAGTTGAGGGACACATGGGGTTACGGTGGCTGTCACCGGTAAAAGGACTCTATAGACAGCCGAAGATCAACTCTTAGAAAGGTACTCCACTACACAACAAATTGCGGAGCGGCAGATGGGCGGTGTCACGTGCATTTAGGATTGAGGAAACCCAGGCTGTTCCGAAGGAAAGCAAGGGCCACAGAAGGAGTGGACCACTGAGCAGAGAAGCAGATTGCTTTAAAGAGATACAGGGCGAGCACGGGAATCCTCACAGTCCTCTGGAATGGGAATCGCACGTGGGGAGATGAGAAGGGGCCTGGCATATAAAAAGCGCTTTCTGTTTTCCAGATACGTGCCCTGGTTTATTTGGTCTCTCTATTCCTTGTGTGTTTAAGTGGAAGTTAATACTTGCCCTTTTTAAGCCACAACTCTTGGTATGCGCTTCCCACCTCCACGGTAGGTATGGGAGCTCCTTCCGTGTGACCCATTCATGTGCACCCTCCCCAGGGATTCTAACCCCTTGAAGAAGTCAAACGTTCCGCCTCCCACCACGGAGTTCGGGTGGACACTCACTTTCTTGAGCTGGCACTTTGATGAACAAGGTGATCTGCCGGATCTGCTGGGGACAGCAAAGTTCGGAAACTAAGAACTTTCAAATACTCGGAGTAGAACATCACCCTATCACCGGACGGATCTTTAAATTCTTCAGCCAATCAGGGGTAGGGGCGTGTAAACAGGCTTGCCTTTCCTTGAAGTATAACTCCACCAGCTCGGGATATACCAATCGCACGCAGGAGAGATGGGGTGGATGGTTGTGGTCGGAGCATACCAAGTATAGTGTACGAATGGGCGGGGCAGGGGGCTGGGCCCTTACCTGTAATCTAGAGTGCTCAAACGCGGCTCCGAAGATTTATTTTCAGACCCATTCTTTCGGCACTCCTTCACCCCCAAATCCTGGCTCCTCTCCTGGAGACCACACGCAGCACCGAGACTTGGGAAGAGCTGCCTCTGCTTTCTTGTACCCTCTGTTTCTGCTCTGAGGATCACTACCGGCCTCCCAGCTCTCCGTCCTGCTCTGCCTTGTAATGGTCATTTCGCGCGTAGCTCTTTGTCACTGACTGAGGTGCTGGGTACTCAGAGGGTACAAGGAAAGTGTGTCTTCAAGGAAGTCTAATTAGAATTATTAACTTTTATTGAGGTGAAAACATACACAAGACATTCACCAATATGACTTCCACATTTACAGCTTGGGGACATTGATGACATTTTTCACGTTGTGCTACTATTATTTCTATCTTTTTCCAAAATACTCCACCAACCTTTAGCAATGCCTCGCAAACAAAAGCCTCCTCTTTTCCCCTCCCCGCTACCCCTGGTAATCACTGATAATCTTTAGTTTCTTTTTTTTTTTTTTCCCCAACCTATATAGGAATTTTCCCTCCCCAAAAAGTTTCCTTCCATATATAAACCTTTCCTTGATTTTTTACAATAGTAGACTTATATAATATTTGTCCTTCTGTCTTTATTCATTGAGTCCTTATTTCACTCAGCATGTCCTCCAAGTTCATCCAGGTTATGCAGTATTTTGCATTCTTCATTATTCTTTAGTGTTGAATAATATCCCATTGTGTGTATGTACCACAGAGGTTATCCATTCCTCTATTGATGGACACTGAGATTGTTTACATTTCTTTGCTATTGTGAATAGTGCTGTGATGAACATGGGTGTGCGTATATCTATTTCTGTCCTGGCTCTCACTTCTTTAGGGTATATACCTAGTAATGGGATTGCTGGATCAAATGGTATTTCTATTTCCAACTTTTTAAGGAATCGCCATACCAATTTCCACAGTGGTTGTATCATTTTATAGTCCCACCAGCAGTGTATGAGAGTCCCAAACTCTCCACATTCTTGCCAGCATTTGTTACTTCCTGTCTTGTGAACTTTGCTATTAATGCTGGGATGAGATGGTATCTCCTTGTTGTTTTGATTTGCATCTCGCTAATGGCTAATGATTTTGAACATTTCTTCTTTGGTGAAGTGTTTGTTCATGTCTTTTGCCCATTTTTTAATTGGATTGTTTGTCTTTTTAATGTTGAGATGTTAAGAGTTTTCTATAAATTTTAGAGATAAGTCCTTTGTCAGATCTGTCATTTGGAATATTTTTTCCTTCAGGGAATTCTTATCTCTTCTTTTGCACTGGATGCCTGGGGAATTTTTAAATTATCTTCTTTCCCTATTAGAAACTTGGATTTCCCTAGCTGGAAGGGATCTCTGAAGTGAATCTAGCCCCTCATTTTACAGATGGTAGCTACCATGAATTGAATTACCCTAATTTTTCAAATAAGGAAAATGAGGTGCCAAGAGGTTTTACCAAAACCATGCCTTGAACCCAGATCTAACCTAACTAAACCTGCTGGCTTAACCTCTATACCACACTGCTCCCAGGTCTTATTTCATGAAGGGAGTGGGACAAAGCTAGGGGAATCTGGCTCCTGACACTCACTGAATTGTCCCATCCCTACCAGTTACATGTTATCCTAAGCAAGTTTCCTTAACATCTCAAGGTTTTGCTTCCTCATCGGTTAAGACAGGAGAAAAATGAAAATGCTTTAAAACTGGGCTGATAGTTACACAACTCTGTGACTGTACTTAACACCAATAAATTTTACATGTTTAATGAGTGAGTTGTCTGGTGAATTATATCTCAATAAAGCAGTTATCAAAAAAAATCATGAGAAGTATTTTTCTTATTCAGTGTTGACTTGACCTAGTGTCATAGGTCATTACCAATGAGTAAACAAATAGATTAAAGAAAATTCTCAAAGTTGCTGTAATAGGCAGAATAATGTCCCCCCAGATATCCATGTTTTAATCCTCAGAATTTCTGAATATATTACCTTACATGGAAAAAAGACACTTTGCAGGCATTATTAAGTTAAGAATCCTGAGAAGGGAGATTATCCTAGATTATCTGGGTGGGCCCAGTGTAATCACAAGAGTCCTTATCAGGAAAGCAAGGAGGCAGATGAGTCAGGGAAGATGTGACTAAGGAAGCAAAAGGTCAGTGGTTCAAACTCACCAGCTGCTCTGTGGAAGAAAGATGAGGCACTCTGCTTTCGTAAAGATTTATAGCCTAGCAAACACAATGGAGGTCACTATGTGTTGGAATCAACTCGATGGCAGTGAGTTTGGTTTTGATTTTTATCCATCTATCCAAAGGAGCCCTGGTGATGCAGTGGTTAAGCCTCGGCTGCTAACTGAACCACAGTTTGGTTATCCATTCTTCCGTTCATGGGCACTTAGGTTGTTTCCATCTCTTTGCTATTCTAAATAGTGCTGTGATGAACATGGTGTGCATATATCTATTCGTGTCCCGGCTCTCACTTCTTTAGGATATATACCTAGTAATGGTATAGTAACTGACAGGTTGGTGTTTTGGAACTCAGTAGCTGATCTGCAGAAGGAAGAAAAGGCAGTCTGCTTCCATAAAGATTACAGCCTATGGCTCAGTTCTACACCATCCTATAGGCTCTTTATGGTCGGAAACAACTCAACAGCAACACACTTTGTTTTTTATCCATCTACCCATTCCTACATCCATCAACTTATCATTTTGTTACGCATTTTAGATTTGCAGACATTAGAACATTTCACTTCTAAACACTTCAGCATGTGTGCCATTAACTAGAGTTCGGTATTTTCCACCTTTCTAAAGTAAATTTTACATACAGTGAAATCAACAATCTTAGGCATATCCTTAGAGGAGTTTTGACTGTGTAACCTAAACCCCTGTCAGGATATTGGATATCCTATCCAATACTGTAGCCACCAGCCACATATGCCTATTTAATTTTAAATTAATTAAAATTAAATATTCAGTTCTTTGGTCACAGTAGCCACATGTAAAGTGCTCAGTAACAATAGCTACCACTGGACAGCACAGATACAGGACGTTTCCATCTTTGCAGAGCATTCTATTGGACAGCAATAGAACATTACTGTCATCTAGAAAGTTCCTTCAGGTCACTTCCCGGCCATCCTCAAACCTCAATCCCATGGCAATCCCTGTTCTGAATTTGTTTTCACCATACATTATTGTTGTTGTTGTTATGTGCCCTCGAGTCGCCCGCGACTCACAGTGACCCCTCGTTGGGTTTCTGAAGCAGTATCTCTATGGAAGTTGATTGCCCAACCCTCCTTCCAAGGAGTGGCTGGTGGGTTTGAACAGCCAGTCTTCTGGTTAGTAGTCAAGTGCCTTAGGCACCATGCTACCAGAGCTCCTATATATTAGTTTAGGTTATTTTAGAACTTCTTATAAATAATCAGTATGTATTCTTGAGTGGAAGGCTTCTTTCACTAAGCAATAGTAATTTTGAGATTATTCATGTTGTTAGGTATTTCAGTAGTTCGTTCTTTTTTATTGTTGAGCAGTATTCCATTGTAATGGATACTGTTTATCCATTTTCCTGTTGGTAGAAAGTCTACTTTTTGTGGATTTATGCTTTATTTTGGGTAAATACCTTGGGGACAAATTGCTGGGTCATAGGGTATGTGTATGTTTAGTTTTATATGAAACAGCCAGATCTTTTCCCAAGACAGTTGAACACCCATCGAGGTTTTTGTAAGAGGAACAACACTTAAATCCTTGTAGGGAAAGGAATCAAATACCTTACAACTGCCTGGCGGTGGATTAACGGTCCTCTGGCACCGTCCCCGCCCTCACACCGCCCCACCCGCCAGCCGGATCCTGACTGGCCTGTAGAGGAGAGAGGCGGAGCCAGAGGTGTCCTCACAGTTGGGGCCGGACTTCCTCCCTGTGGGCGGTTCTCAGCATCCGCCCGGACCTTTGCTCATTGCTGCCACCGCGAGGTCAATCCCAAGCAAAGCGTTACTCGGCTCATCTCCTCGCTTAACCTGACGCGTGGTTTTAAGGGAAGCTCTTAGGAGGAACGGGTTTTCTTCTTATGAAATTTCCTCCCCTGTAACTCCTTCCGTTTTATTTGCTTTCCCTCCTCTTGCTGGGAGGTCTCAGTCCAATCTCCGACTCATTAATAACAATGACATTAGCAATGAACTGATTGGTTTAAAAAGTCCATTTTCGACATTATATTCGTTGATTCTCAAAAGAGTATTCCTCTCACCTTAACCAAACCAAACAGAGCCGAGTCGATTATGACTCATAAGGACTCTGTAGACAAAGTCGAACTGTCCCATCGCGTTTCCAAGACTAAGTCTACGGAAGCTGAGTGGGAGCGGTTGGTGGGTTCCAACCACCGACCTTTCGGTTAGCATCCGAATGCTTTAATCTCTGGGCCACCAGAGCCCCTCCCTTCCACTTTACTGGGTCCTCTCTCTCCAAGTTTTTGCCCCTCCCCCCACCCCTTGGGGCCCGGAAGCTTACAAGGACAGCCTTGGAGAGGAGCTGAACAGGAGAGAGTATTGCATGGTGTTCCAGCTTCCAGGGCACTGTGCATTTCTTCATCACACTGGGCAGCAAGACACTCATTTTGTTGAATCTGAGTATTATTCCACATAGCTAACCACTATCTCCTGCAAACCTCTCAATTTCCAGGAGATACACTCTTCTTGTTTCTTCCTACCTGTTGGCTGTTCCTTGTCAGGTCTCCTTGGTTAACCTCTCCTCCTCAACCAGACTTCTCAATGTGGGAGGCCCCCAGCCTTGGACAATTATTTTCCCCTTGTCTCTTCCAATCCCATTCAACATGCTGATTCCCAATATTTTATCTTTAGACTGCCCTTCTCCCCTGAACTCCACACTGTATCTCCATTTGTCCACCTGTAATCTCCACACAGATGTCTATCAGTTCCATCAGTTCACTTTCTCCAAAACAGATTCTAATCTTCCCAATGCCACATACACCTGTTTTTCTCCTTGTCTTTATCATCTCAGTAAATGGCACCACCATTTTTGGCTCAAGTTAAAAACCCACACCACAGTCTTAATTCCTTCTTAACTACCACATCCAACTCACAACCGACACCTTGTTTCTGCTTCTAAAATGTATTTCTAATCTATTCACCTCCCTCCATCCCCTTCCCACACCCTAGAACTAGCAGCCCATCCTGTCTCCCCTAGATTACAGCAGTAATCTTTGGCTTTTGTGTTTAGAACATGTCTGACACATAATAGACTCTCAATAAATATTTATTAAATGAATAAATATTTGAATAATGAAACCATTATCTCAAGTCTTGACCCCACCTTTTATCTCTTCACTATCTCTTGAATCTTTCCCTCTGAGACTCGTAATGATTGCTCTGGTTCAGGCTTCATCACTTCCTACCTGGATTTCTGTAAAAATCTCCTACTCAATGGACCTCCTTGTCTCTTTTGCCCCCATTGTCCATTCTCCACACAGCAGCCATGAAAGTGAGCTTTTAAAATGACAATCAGATGTTGTCACACCCTGACTCAACCCTCCAGTGGTTGCTGCTACTTGCAGGAGGAATTTCAAATCCCTTAGGTCAGCACTCAAGGCCCTTTGTGGCTCTGGCTCCTGCTGCCTCCTTGTCAGAATCTCTCCTCATTCCACTACCCACCCCAAGTATTATGACCACACAGAAACTGCCCACAGTTCCCCTAGCAAGTCAAGATGTTTTACATGTTCTCACTTTTGTTCATGATGTTCTTTCTTCCCAAACCTTCTCCCATTCCTCCACCCAGCTAACACTGCTAGAATACAATTCAGTCATTCCAGCCCCTCCTTGGGAACTGACTCTCCCCAGGAGCTGTGTACTCCTTAATCATAGCACTTCTCAGGACTTGTCCACCCTTCTTCTGGTTGATCAGCTTCCCAAGGCAGGGTCTGCATCTTGCATGGCCTTGTCACACAACACTGCAAAACAGGTCATTTAGTAGAGAGGTTAGGAGTACAGAGTGGAGTCAGATAGGGTTTGAATCCTAGTTCTACCACTTCCAGGTGAGTAGTCATTTAATGTCTGGATGAGGGATGGAAAGCACTCCGCTTTAGGAGGCACTCAGCAAACTTTTTTGATTGATTAATGGCACAAATGCAGAACAGATTCCATCACTTCCATGTCAAAAGCCTTCAGTAGCTTCCCATTGCCCTGAGTTTAAAATATAGTCTTCTCAACACAGCCTGCGAGGTCCTCCCTGCATTGAGCCCTCTCTTTCCCGCCTGGTCTACACACACACACACACACACACATACACACACTATGCTGTTTCATGACATTGCTTACATTGTCCCCTCTGCCTAGAATGCCTGTCCTTCCTTCTTTCTCCTAGTTTTGATGCCCCTCCTATGTGCATTTACACTTATATTCAACACATGGTCTTCTCATTATCTGTTTATTTATCTCTCCCAGTAGACACACACACACCCAGGACCCTGATGTATCTTCCAGCCATTGGTATATAGGCAGACAGTCAAGGCAAATAAAATATGGGTGTTGAATGGATGTGTACACTATGAAGGCAACATCCAGCATGGGCAGGATGGGGAAACCGAGGTCAGAGTGGATATCAGTGGCTCACTCTCAAAAGTGACCTAAATGGGTTGTTCTGCCCAGCAACACGAATTCTCCAGGGTCCCTGGTTTCCTTCAGGCAAAACCTCAGTTTATAGGTACAGGATCCTTTGGGTCCTCAGGCATGGGGGTCAGTGGCAGCACAGCTCTGTAGATAGAGGAAATAAAGCTATGTGGTGGCTATGAGAGATTGTCATAGACTTTCTCAGATCCCCAGGCTGAATTCCTTCACCCCCATGAGCCTAACCCAGGTCCAGCCCTGAGGACAAAGTGTTCTCCATCTCTTTTTCCCTTGGCACTGGGAAGGCTGGAAAATGGCCTGGGAGCCCGAGGACTGGCAGAAGGCAGTGCTGAAAGGGGAGCTTTGACTAACTGGCGTGGCTGCTGCTATGGCAGCCAAAGGAGGTCACCCGCATTGATCCCACACTCAATTCTTCTGCTGAGGAACGGGGCAGGGTTGATCACGAGATCGGGGGTTGGGGGTTCAGGAGACCCATCACTCTCTCTTTCTCGGGCCTCTCTTTTTCCAAGTGTAAAATGGGTGCAGGGTATAATGTGGTCTCCTCCTCTGGAGTGAAGTGCCCCACCCTACACACCACTTCTTAGCAAGGTTGTCAAGTCTGTAAGATAACCTCTGGGTAGGGGTAGTGGCGGTGGTCTTCAGATATGTGAACCAGGGAGAGAAACAGCTCTAAACGATGCTCAACTAGGGGAGAACACTGCGTTTGGGGACCTCTCAGAGGCAGAACCGACCCTCCCAAAGAGAGCCAGGAGTCAAAACTGCCAGTCCCAGGTCCTTCCGTTTACACCACACTCCCGACGGGGTCTGAGCTCCAGGTCGGAGCTTCCAGGAAGAAGAGAATCAGGAGGTTGTTATTGCCCCAGCTTCGAGGAGAAAAGAAGTGAAGTCGCTTGGTGCTCCCATCTCTGGGCCGGCCAGGGCAGCTCTGCCAGTCCTGCAACCCCAGCTCACTCCTCTCCGTTGTTGTTGTTATTTGCCATGGAGTCGAACCCGACTCATAGCGACCCCTCCTTGGGTTTCCCAGGCAGTGTCACTACACAAGTAGATTGCCCAATCTCACTCCTCTTAGGAGACCTCAAAAGGACCAGCAGCCAACGCCTCCGACGCTCACTCGGTTTAGCCCCACCCTGGCCACGCCCCTGAGCCCCGCCCCTGAGCCCCGCCCTCCCCCTCGCCTCCGCCTCTAGGCCGGAAGCCCCATCCCCCTCCCCCCGCCCCACCACCTCATCCTTTTACCCTTTCCCAGTTCCTCTCCCTCGGCGTCTCTGGGAAACCTTTCTCTGCTCCGGCTCCCTGCTCCTTCCTCAGTCCTGGCCCTGCCCCGGCTCCTCCACCCGCCTCTCCCTGGCCCCGCCCCTCCCATTTCCCGCCCCTGGCCGGGCCTCCTGGGCGCCCCCCGTTCCCTTCTTCAGGCCCCGCCCACAGCCCCCGGAAGACTCTCCCCGCCCCCGGCCCCGCCTCCCCTGAAGTTTCTTGGGCCCCCGGCGGCTGACGGGACAGAACGTAGAGAGCCGCCGCCCGGCCGGGCGTGGATGGAGGTGTCGGAGTCCGCGCGGCGCCGGGAGTGAGCGGCAGAGCGGCCAGACCTCAGTGGATTCGCCATGGAGGAGGAGGTGAGGACCGGACTGGGCGAGGTGAGGGTGGGGAGGAAGGAGGCTGGATTGGGGTCTTTGAGCCCCTCACGAAGGTTGGGGTCCCGGGTTCAGGCCCTGGCTTGGCTCTACCCACCCCATTCCTTCCGGTCTAGGGACCCCCAACACCCTAGACAGAGCCTAGGCAGGTGGGGCAGGGGTGGGGATAGAGATCTGTGCTGGACACTTCGCAGACCGCATCCTCCTTCATTATCTCTTAGGCTTCGCTCACCAGCCGTGGGAGGTTGTGGTTGTTATTGTCCCTGTTGGACTAACGGGGAGACTGAAGTGAGTTTGGCGACTTGCTGAAAGTAGTCTAGGGAGCTGGACTCAAACCCAGATTGTCCGTTGAATCTCCCCCGCTTTCCTGCCGGTCAGATTAGATCCCGAGAGGGCAAGTTGTATATGTGTGTGTGTGTGTGTGTGTCTATGTGTGTGTGTTGTCGGGGGTCTCTGGGTTCTGTGGTTCCTGTCCAAAGAATCTGAGGCCCTTGCTGTGCCCGGTGATGGGAGAACTGGAAACATTTCATTTTTTCTCCCCTGTATAAGTTCCTTTTGAGTCCTTTTTCCCCCTAGCCTGATCCCTGACCCATATCTGTCTGTGGAGGCTGTAACTTCCTGATCCTGGTCCTTGCCTTCCCCACTTCCTAGGGAGGAAGACCTTCCAACAGGAGCTGGGCTTCTGGACCAGTACTCCTTGAGCCTCCTTCTTCCCCCTCAGGATACTCCTAGTCTAGGGTGGGGTCATGTGCTTTGTGACCCCTGCCCTCTCCTTGCAAACTCAGTTTTCCTAGTAGCTGCATCACCCAAGGGTCCAGCACACACAGCAGACACTTAATATATGCTGGTGGAATGAATAAATTAGGGCCTGCTTGGTCTAGAGAGTGGTGCTGACTTTGCTTCTTATCTCCTGAGGGGGTCACAGTTTCTGTCACCCTAAGCCCAAGGTGAAGGAGTGGGTCTTTGCTTGGATAGGTTGGGAAGAAAGGTAAAACCTTCACTTTTGGGGCAACCCTAGCCAGCTGGGGAGCTTGATGGCCGAGGAGGCTGCTTTTATCCCCATCAGTACCCACCTTCCTACTTCCAGGAGCTACTGCCCAAGGGCAGCTGTGCTGGAAGTGAGTGCTCCCTCTAGGTCAGGCCCTGCATTTCTGTGGGGTGGTAGATAAGTCACTTCCCCTCTTGGCCTGCATTTCCTCTTCTATAAAATATAGGGCCTAACCTCCTCTCTGACAGTAGGATTGTGGCCCCCTCTCTCAGAATGGGTGGAGGTAGGCTGCAAAGTTAGGCCACTATGATTTGCTGTGTTTTTTTGCTGACAGGGGTGGGGCTGCCCTGCCCCAAGCCCCTGCTGCTTTGAGGGCTGGGCTCTCTGCCTGTGGCCCCTCCCCTGCTCCTGGAAGATATGGGTCTGGATTACTCCATTTCCCTGTCTGCTTTGCCCCCCAGTTAAGAGTTCTCCTGGGCTTCCTAGGCCAATGCTTTGTCCAGCTATGCTCATTCCCTCTGATCCTGAGTCTCTAACATTACCACTTACTGACTCCCAGATGCCAAAAGCTCCTGGAATAGCTGGGACATCTGTGGTCTTAACTACCCCTACCCCAGACTCACCCACACAGCCAGGGCTCCCTATCTTCTGTCTCCCCTTTGGCATCTCTAGCTTTCCTTCCCATTTCCTCTCCTACTAGCTTCCCCATGTTTCTCTAGGCCTTAGCGCCCATCTTCGTTTTTCTAAAACACCCCTTAGATCATAGTCACCTGCTGTGTCTCATGACCCCAGACCCAGAGAGGGTATCACCTCACTCCCAAATTACTGCTTTTAGCTCTCTGCCTGTCTTTAAGCTTCCTGTCTCTGCTTGCCGAGCCCCTCAGCCTCAGTGACATCCTCTGTTCAGTGGGCTGTTCCCTATCAGACAGAGGCTTGGTGAAGAAGTGCTTCTGTGGACATCTGCCTGTCTGTATTCTCAGTTTCCGCATCTGTAAATTGAGGCAAGGAAACAATCCAAAACTGCAATGATGTGTGCGCAAGAGCTTTGAAAACTGCAAATGTCAACGAAGCATGTTATTGCTACCCCTGGAGCTGAAATCTCTGCTCCCAGGTTTTCCTGTCTCTGCTCTGAGGTTCTGCCTCCCTGCTGTCCCACAGGCCTGCCTTTCCCTGGCTCTGCTTTGGGCGACACCAGGCTGCCCATTTATCGTCGTTCATTTATCGTCGTTCATCTAGGAAGAGACAGGGCAGTGTCCTATCCCAGCACTGGTTTTATGACTTCTGGCTAATAATCTCTTGCCCTCTCTGGGCCTGGCTTGTTCTGTAGTAAAAGGGTTGACATTCATTGTGCCTTTCCTTCTCCTCTGGGCCAAGGTATTTGTTTCATCTCCTTCTCACACTTCTACCAAAACCCTGACTTCCTAAGGCTTTACCCCACCTGAGAGGTAGGACTGGGGTCATCTTTCAGGGTAGGTCCTATGTCTCTCCCAACAGTCTGGGACCCTCTCAGTCAGGGAGTGCCTATCTTCCACCCCTCCTGATTGAGTACCTCCTTTAGGCAGAGTCTATGTCACCCCCATCGTACTGGAAGTTCCCTCAGGTTGCTGTGTCCCCCATCTGACTGGGAGTTCTCTAAGGATGAGGGTTGTACCTGGGTGAATCCTGTGGCTCCTCTCTGATTGCCCCATCACAGGGCTCTGACATGGTGAGTTCTTACAATTTGGTCAGGGCATCTCTAGGTTGAGTCAAAGGGCAAAGGTTGTCTGTCATAAACGCCCTGTGATGTGAGGTGCTGACTAGCCAACAAGGTTTCTTTTACTGGTGTTTGTCATGGTCTGTGCTGTGTGTTATGGCTTTCCACCCTCTCCTGCCTTTGCACAGGGTCAGGTTCACCAAGGTTTTTTTTTTTAAATGAATGACCCAGAGAACCTCCCACCTCAGGCAAAGGGGAGGCAGGCTGATACCCCGGGGATGCCTCAGGAGCTGCTCACAGTGGGTGGGGAGGGTCTGAGTTAGGATGGATGGGAGGGGAGAGGGCAAAACAGGAAGAACAGTGGTCAGCTGGTCAATAAGAGGAGAGGAGGCTGAGAAACTGGGCTGAACAGGACAAAACCTCTCCTGTGAGCCCTGCCAAGGGGAGAGGCCAATTATTAAAACTTCTTGGGGCAGAGTCAGGCCCCCTGGTTGGAGGGGATCTGAGAGGCAGAGAGAGGGGGCTGGGCAGAGGATGGCAGGCAAGCAGGACCCTGGCTTCTAGCCAGGCTTCCCATAGGGTGGCTCCTGCCATGGGTGATTCCTGACAGGAAAACCCTTTCCTGAACTTTGGTTCATGCCACCTCTAGCCCCTCAATAGCTCCCCCCACCCCAAATCCCAATGCTTTCTGTCTCATTCCTTCCCTGGTGCCACCAGCTTCTCCAGCTAGTCCAGTCATAGTGTTCTTTGGACCTTCTCTGCTAGGCCAGAGAGGATAGTGGTCAAGACACAGGTTCTTGCCTTGCACCCTGGACACTTCACATGGCAGACAGCCCATGAGGCAGGCAGCGGTCACAAACAGAAGGAGTTTAGAAAAGGAGTGTGAGATCCTATGGGGTGGTAGGTGGGCTTCCTGAAAAGCAGGAGGCAAGCCTGGAGCTCAGAGGTGGGCGATATTGGCAGCAGCTTTATACTCCACAGCCCCCATTGCTTTGTTTAAAAGACATGAAAGTCTGTCCATCCAGATCACAGCAGACCAAGAACATGGTCAGTAGTGCTGTAGCCAGTTCTGCCCATAGAAGGGATATGAATGTGTGAAGTGTGGGGGTAAGATTTCCCATATTTTGGTTCTGGGCCTGTGACAGCCTTTAGGGGCCGCTCAGGGGGTTGAACCTCTGGAGATCACATGCTCACTGATAGCTGAACATAGTGTCAGTATTGATGGTATTGATGTGGGGAGGGGCCAGTTGGATGCCAGGATAGAATGTGAGAGCCTTCCCCTTCTTGTCAAAGGGCCCTAAAATGATGTCCCTTCTTCCTCTGGACAGGGTGGCTCATAACTGACCTATGGGCAAGCCTTCCACTTCCTCTTTCCTCCATCTGGGAAGGCCATTTGGGACCATCCACTTCTCTATTTCTCTTGTCATTGATAAATCAAGAGACCCTCAGGGGGCACTGCACATTCCTGGAGCTCGTGAAGCACTGAGGCCCAGCATCTGTAGCCCAGAAAGACCTTGTCCTGAATTCTGAACCATGCCCAGCAAGAACGGCTATGAGGATGACAGTGACAACAGTAACAGTAATGATGGCTACCATTTGCCATGTTTAAGATATACTAGACACTGCTTTATGTAACTTATCTTTATTCAGCAACAGACATTGATTAAGTGTATACTGTGTACCAGGCACTGTTCTAGATATTGGGGATATAGCAGTAAACAAAGCAGAAATCCCCACCCTTATGGAGTTATAATCTTTGCAACTTCTACAGTTATTATCTCCATTTTACAGATGGAGAAACTGAGGCTTAGAGGGGTTAAGTGACTTGCCTCTGGTCTGAATGATTTGGATTTCAAAGGCTAGACTCCCATCTATCAGAATTTGCTGTTCAAAGTTAAAATGCAGGCTGGGTCTCCCTTGCTGTGTTGGAGAGCGGAGACAGACGCCTGCCCAGCCCAAGACCTGACAGCTTACCACACCTATATCTGCTCAGGCTTGTCTTTCCTAAGGCAGCTGTGATCATAGAGTGTCCCTGGGGACAGGCGTGTCTCTTTTGACTGGGGCCTCTTTTTTCAGTTTTATGTAAAGTATAAAGTATTCAAAATTAGTCGGTGCTAATTTCCTTCTAGCATCCTCTAGATTCTGACACCCTTTTGGCCCCCTATCCTCCTCCCTCCCCTCCACACTCACTACTGGGGGTGGGTACCAGTCATTGAAGCCAAGTGTTTAGCAAATTGGGTGTATATTTTCATTTCACAGATATTTCTTTTCTTTCTTTTTTTAATTGTGATTTGGGTGAAAGTTTACAGAGCAAATTCACTTTCCATACAGCAGTTCACACACACGTTGTCTCATGACATTGACTACAATTAACCCCAATGCAACAGCTCCCCTCCCACTTCCTCCCGACAGTCACCTCTTCCCTGTGTCCATCTCTTCATGCACTCCTGCCCCCTGAGCTGTTCTCCCTGTGCATAAACAGCCCATCTTTCTCCCATGATTGTTCTCTCCAAGGAGTGTATCTACCTCAGGTACATGTTCAACTCATATGCCTGTCTTTTGTTTGGCTGGAAGCCACAGGAATGGGTTCAATTCCAGACCTGAAGGACAGTTAGGGACCATAGTCTCAGTGGTTCCACCAGGCTCTATCAGACTAGCAAACCTGGTCCCCTTTTCTTTTCCAAATGATTTTGAGTTTTCACAGATATTTCTTGAGTACTTATTATATGTAAAAGAACAGTGCTGAGTGCCAGAGACCCAGAGGTAAATCTGGCCCTTTCTGGTGGGCTAGCATGTACCTGGTACTCAGCCACCCAAGCAGGTAATGGAGGGGCACAGGATGTCAGTGGCCAGCCTTGAGGCTCCAGGTTGGCATCTCATGTCTAGGAGAAGGGTTTGAGTTTAACTCCTATACTAGCCTGTGGTCAAAGGCAAAGAGCCCTTATAGGTCTCAGCAGATGGGTTTTGTCTCCCAGGGCCATCCTGAAGTCCTGGCGTGGGGCAGGAGCGGGCGGGAAGCAGGGACTGCAGAATGGGTTCTCTAGAAGTCTGTGGGTAGAGAGGTTGATTACCTGCCTGCCTCTTTCCATCCTTCTGATGGAATACTTAAGTACTATTTTTCTCTAGGAGGCCTTCCTGGACCACCCCGACCTGAACCAGCTCCCCCACTGCCCTCTCTCGCTTTCTCATTTTTTTTTTTTTTCCTTCATCGCATTTTATAATTGTTAATGTGCTTGTGTCTGGTATTTATTTGTTCAGCTCCTCCTCTCCGCCATTGTGAGCTCCATGAAGGCAGAGATTGCGTTGTTTTTATTCACATCAGCCCAGCCCAGTTCATGTGACATTGTAGGTGTTCAGTACAGTATTTGTTGACTGATTGAGCAAGCACATCAAGGGAGGCAGAATGGTGGAGTGGGAAAAAAGTGAAGTCTGAGAAACCTGATTTGAAATTCTGGCTCTGTCCCTCCAGCTATGTGACTCTGGGCAAGTCATCTCTCCTCTCTGAGTCTCAATTTGCTGTGCCATGTGGATGACAATGGCACTGTCTCAGAGGCCAGTTAGTTGTACAGGCTAAGTGAGATGATTTGTGTCAAACCAAATGCTGTAACTCAATATAAGTTGGCTACTGCTATGATTATTACAGTTGCTGCTATTATTACTGTTATTAGAATAAGAATAATTGGCTTGGGAGTTGTAGAATCATGTCAGTAGATACTCAGCATAGGGACACATCCTTTGCATGGCTTGTAGACCTGTGGCCTCATGGCAGAAGCCCTCATGACATGCCCTGGTACTTTCTTGCAGAGTGTGAAGGAGGGGAGTGAGAAGCCACGGGGAGCGCGGACAGCGGACAAGGCTGGCTGGATCAAGAAGAGTGGTGGAGGCCTCCTGAGTCTCTGGAAAGACCGCTACTTGCTCCTCTGCCAGACCCAGCTGCTGGTTTACGAGAATGAGGTGAGGACCTCCCTGGCTTTGAGATTGGGGGGTTCTGGGACAGAGGGCAAAGTGGGGGTAGCCCCAGCCAGCAGGAGTAGCCTGGGATTGAGACTAGAAGACCTGTTCTACCTTTGACTGCTATGTGATCTTGGACAAGTGCCTGCCTTTCTCTGAGCTTGTTTACAATATGGGGTCAGTATATTTAGGGGCAAGAATAGATAGGATGAGAGTTTTTTGAACCATATGTGCATATGGATGTGTGTTTGTTTTCTCAACTGTACACCCACACATCTTAACTCTTTGTCAGTGGACAAGTTTCCACATAAATGAATGTTCCAGAAAACTGATGCTTACCCTATTCAGCAATGTAGTAGAAATAATAACTAGTGCTCTTACTTGTTTGAAACTCTTACATACCTCTCATTTGACATTCACAACAGTCCCATAAAAGTGGGCATTATGATACATTTTTCAGAAGAGGTTCTTGATGATCAAGAGAGCAAATTGCTTGTTGAGCATCTCACAGAGAATGGAGGAGCCAGGTCTAGAACTAAATCCAGTGCTCCTTCCACTAAGACATACCAGCAAGTAAACTCCAAGACAATTTTTCATGGAAATCCTCTAAAATATATTAAATATTTTCTGTCTTCTTCAAAAGAAGGGATTGGCCTAAGTTGGTGACTCAGAAGAGTGTTGCACACTGCTGACCTGTATTTTCCAGTTATTCGTTCTCCTTTTACATCAACCTGCCAGTTGCCACTTCTGTTGTCCTCAATGTTTCTGACAGCCCTCACATCTTCCCCCTTCAAATTCTTGTGCTTCTTCTAGTTTTCAACAGGCTTGGAACTTAGACAATAAGATGTTAAAATTGTACGTTAGGTAAGAATCAGTAAAGTTCTGTAGGAGAACCCAAGGAGAAAAATACATTAATTCACTGTGGGAATTTGTGACTATCTTTGGAGGCTTTTACTTGTAGATGTGGTTTGTCTTTTGAGGCTATCAGAGGGCCTACCTAATGAAAAATGGGGTATCACTGTAAGCTTTTGACAGATGATAAAAGAACTGGCCTGGGGGCAGAAGAAGGCAACTGCCTCTTCCCCATAAGCCTCTCTCAGTGTGTCTCCAGGTATCATGGCAGGTCCATAATTGTCCTAGGCCACGAAAGCTTGTTTAAAAGAGCTGCTTTTGAGAGCACCTTGCCTTCCTGCCCTAGTCCACAGGCTTATGGAGAGTGGTGTGTCAGAGAAACAGCAGAGGGGAGAGCAAGGGGATGAGGTGTGCCAACAGACAGCCCCCCCAGATGTTTTATATTGCTGCTATCACCAAATTAGGATGTGACACAATTGGGAATGTAGCAGCAGAGGGATATTTTTATAAATAAAGGGGTTGTCACATCTTCCTCCAGTCCCAGCTGCTGTAAGAGTGAGTGACAAGCTCCCAGCTGTCAACCCGTCAGGTGCTGCTAGACTTGTCCTGGGCTGCCTCACCACATCTGGCCATGGCTGGGAAGTAGGAAGGATTTCACATCTCCCAAACATGAAAAATCCAAATCATGCTTTTTTTTAAAAAAAAAAAAAAAAAAGATCACTATTAAAAACCTAAACTCAATTTCAAGAACTTAGCACTTGGGAGTAGGGGAGGTTGGCCCAGGAATAGGAATTGAGAAATGCTTATTAGCTCAATTCCTCTTTCTGATGTAAGGAACTAGGCGAGTGCTAGCAGCTCTTGGCTGTATCTTTGCTGTCAGAGAGGCTGACATTCCAAAGATGCTGCCCCCGCCCAGTGCCTGCTGGTTTATCCATGTTTCTGAGCTGCAGAAGGGCCAGGATGATTCAGCATTTCTGGAAAAGAGGAGACCCAGGGCAAGCAGCTGTGGGGGCTGGCTTCTGGTGGTAGGGATAGACTGAGGGGTGTGTTCGGGCCAGTGGTTGCCGAGGTGAGGGAGGCCTGCAGACATGGGACAAGTGAGCGGCTCTCTGGACCAGGGCTTCTTCTCTAGGCAGCTTCCTTTATTTGAATGCCCGGGTAGGGGGATCTTCCTGGGGTCTCATTCCGTTCTAGGCATTCATTCCAACAAACCAGTACTATGTGTGCCCCTCCTGAGGGCTGACCTGTGCAGGGTGCTGTGGGGGAAACAGATACACACCCCATAGGGAACAGAAGGAAAGCCAAGCAGAGAGTTAACATTGTGCTTCCCCAGGGCAGGGCTCTGTCCCTGGCACCTAGTATGGTGCCTATATCTGGCAGGTTTGCACACTCTCAGCAGTAAGTAATGGGAGACTTCAGAGAAGAGAACACCAAAGCTCAGGGGTTCATTGGGTGTGATCAGGGGAGCTTCCTGGAGCAGGTAGATTTTACTGGCCCTTGTATTCATTGGAGGAACTTAGAAGGGATTTGAGACTTGTTGTTGTTGTTGTTATGTGCCGTCGAGTCGGCCCCGACTCATAGCGACCCCTCCTTGGGTTTCCAACGCAGTATCACTACGGAAGTAGGATTGCCCAACCTTCCTTGGAAACAGATGTATGGAGTTAAAAATGGGAAAACTGACCTGAATAAATCTGGATGGGAGAGACCAGGCTGTCTGGCTATCTGGTTCCCTTTATCTGAGTGGCTGAAGTCAGCCCCCAACTCATGGTGACCTCATGCACAACAAGGTGGGACATTGTGATTGCATAAGGTTTTCATTGGCTGGTTTTCAGAAGTAGATCTCCAGGCCTTTCTTCCTAAGCTATCTTAGTTTGGAAGCTCTGCTGAAACCTGATCAGCATGAGTAGCAACATGGAAACCTTCACTGACAGATGGGTGGTGGCTGTGCATGAGGTACATTGGCTGGAAATAAAACCTGGGTCTTCCACATGGAAGGTGGGAATTCTACCACTGACTCACCACTGCCCTTGAAGAGAGCATAGATTAGGAGTTATCCACCGTGGCTATACAGTCATCTGGGGAACTTTAAAATGTACTATTATCTAGACCCCATCTCCAGAGATCCTAATGTAACTGGTCTGGAATATTCCCTGGGCATTGGGGTTTTTAGAAGCTCTCAGGTGCCATCAAAGTTCACAACCATTGATGTAGTGCATCCAAATTGTCTTGGGTGCTCATTAAAACTCAGATTGCCAGGCCCATTCCCCTAAGTTTATGAGTTACTAGTAATGAAGCCTGAGGATTTGCATTTCTAACAAGTGCTGATGCTGCGGGGATAAGAACCACACTTGGAAGACCACTGTGTAGAGCAACCTATTGTTAATGTACTAATGCAACACACAAGAGCTCGCTAAGTGTCAGGATCTTTTAGTAAGAGCAGATTAACGAGGGAGATTGGGGCATTTTCTCTGCAAACGAATTCCTGCCTCCCAAACTGAAAACTGTGGAGCGCTGAGTGTTCCCTGGGTGGGTGCTCTTGTTGGCTGTCTGCATGATGTCCAACAGCTAGGGTGTTCATAACTGGTTTGCCAGTCTCAGGGCATTGTACCCCAGGAATGGCCTGCTTCTCAGTGAAGATGTGCCAAGTTGGTCTTCCCTAGAAGGCAAAATAATTCACCAACAATGAGGGAGGGAGCTTGTCCCTGTCAGCTTGCTGGAGAGATACCTGGTGGATTGAGCCCATGTGAAAAACACTCAAGTGGCAGGGCTGCTAGCTAAGAAGGCAGCCTGGCTAGTGTCCAAAGATGGCCTGGAAGAGGCCTCAGGATGGCAGGCTTGCAGGCTAGGGGTACTTTTGAGGGAGCCCTTTCCTCTTCTGCATGACCTGCAGCCTGGGGTCAGGGTCTGCTCTCCCATGTCACTGTCAGCAGAGGACGATGCCAAATGAGGGTGCCGGCTTGTGAAGGCAAGATCACTTGTGGTGCAGGTAAGGTGTAGAACTCCAAATGTTCCTTTTTCATGCTTTCTTCTTTGGCTCTGCCTTTTCATTTTTTCCCATTTGGTGACACTTGCTCCCTCTTCCAGGCTACCTCTTACATATACTCCTGCCTGGCCTCTGGGCCTACATGGATCCCTACCCCTCACTTCTGAGCTTCTCCAGCATCCCTCTCTGTTTCCTCCTCTGGCCTTAGGGACATTTGACTCAATGCTGCTGCCCACCTCAGGGCTCACACCTCTGTCTCCTCTGGATGGTGAGCCTCAAGCACATCCCTCCAGCCAGCATATACTGAGCACCAACCACAAACCTGATGGGGTCTGAAAATACTATATCTTGGTGATTTATCAAAATGCCCTTGCTGAATAGCCAAAACACCCTGAGGGAGTGAGTTACCAGGCCCAAAGACTTGGGACCATAGTCGCAGAGGACATCAAGCTCAGTTGGCATAACACAAAAATATTGTTCTACATCCTACTTTGGTGAGTAGTGTCTGGGGTCTTAAAAGCTTGCAAGCCACCATCTAAGATGCAACCATTGGTCTCTCATCTGGAGCAAAGAAGAATGAAGAAAACCAAAGACACATGAAAACAATTAGTCCAAGGGACTGAGACTAGAAAGACTAGATGGTGCCTAGCTACCACTGTCAACCACTCAGAAAGGGATCAAAATAGGAGATCCTATTTTGATAGAGAAGGAGAAAAATGTGGAACAAAACTCAAAATCATAAAAAAGACCAAGCTTACTGGTCTGATAGAGACTGGTAAAATCCCTGGGACTATGACCCCTAGTCACCTTTTGGGCCTGGAATTGAACTCACTCTTGTGGCTTCTAGCCAAACAACAGACAGGCATATCAAGTGAACATTTACACCAGGTAGTACACTCGTTGTTGTTGTTGTTGTTGTTATGTGCTGTCCGGTTGGACCCGACTCATAGCGACCCCTCCTTGGGTTTCCGAGGCAGTATCACTATGGAAGTAGATTGCCCGTCTTCCTTCTGAGGAGTGGCTGGTGGGTTTGAACCTCCAGCCTTCTGGTTAGCAGTCAAGTGCCTTAGCCACTATGCTACCAGAGCTCCTAGTATACTCCATAGAACAGTCAATTATGGGAGATCAGAAGGGCAGTATTTGTACTGGAAGATAGCCCAGAGGGCAGGAATTCATAGGAAAGAAGGACATAGGGAAAAGGTAACTACAGAGAGGAAGCGGGAAAATGGCTGTTACATTATGGGAATTGCAACTCTGGTGGCGTAGTGCCTAAGGCATTTGACTGCTAACCAGAAAATTGGTGGTTCAAACCCACCAGCCACTCCACGGAAGGAAGTAAATTTCCATAAAGATTTACCGCCTCGGAAACCCAAAGGGGGTCTCTATGGGTCAGAACCGGCTCGATGGCAGTGAGTTTGGTTTTGGTTTAGTCAGTGTCATGAAAGAAAATGTGTGTTAACTGTTGTATGGAAAATGAATCTGCTCTGTAAATTTTCACCCAAATCATAATTTAAAAATAAGCCTTCAGCTGAGTGTTAGGGGTGTGGTCTGAGTGGCAGAGGGTCTGGTGTATCTAGCTGTGACTCTGTCTCCTTTCCTAGGATGAGCAGAAGTGTGTGGAGACAGTGGAGCTGGGCAGCTATGAGAAGTGCCAGGACCTTCGTGCCCTCCTCAAGCGGAAACACCGCTTTATCCTGCTGCGATCCCCAGGGAACAAGGTAGGGAGGTGCCCACTGCTGCCTGACCTCCCTTCAGGCCAGTCTGCTTGGAAAGGTCACCCTGGAAGGTTCAGGTCCAGGGGCTGCCCCAGGTTGGGCCTTAGCTTATTTTGTCTTATTGCCTCCCCAGTCTCTGGTTGACAGGACATGTATTAGGCTCTGCTGAGAGAGCTCTGCTCGCCTCTCCATCCCAGGCCCTGAGGCCTCCTTCCCAGGCTACAGTTGGAAAGTAGCATCTGAGGGGTGAGGCCCTTGGCCCTTCCCTACACTCTGGACACAAGAGTCCCAGGGCTGAGGGCAGGAGAGCTGTGGATGAGGCCTCCACCCCTAGGCCTCTAATACCCTGATACAAGCTGGGGCAGAGGGAAGGTGTGGCTGCCTCTTAAGTCCAGGCCTTCCTAGGTGGACCACCCTTCTGCCTCCATCCTGGACTCAGGGCTCAAAGGCCTGTAACCCCCTAGCTTTTCTCCCCTTGCACTTTTCTCTTTGCTGGGGTTTGGGAAGATATCTTGCCTGCAAGCTTCTTTCCCTGTGACATGCTGTGTGTGCAGATGAAGTTTGTTGTTTGTACCACATTTCTCTGGGTGGGTGTTGACACATGGCATAGTTTCACAGATGTCAGGAGGGAATTGAGATTCTGAGGCTGGTGTGTACAGCACCTCTCGCCAGCTCGCACCCATCTGCAGCTGGGCCACACCACATACCGCCCCGACCTCTGTGTGTCATGTGGTACCTCGCAGAGTGGGGCTGAGTCACAGAGGCTGGGGGTTGGGTAGTGAGTCTGAGTCTGAGTCTGCTGTAGGCTGTTCTGTTTCTCTTCTGACTTCAGGGACCTGGAGCCCGCTCCTTGGTTTCCTGGGACCTGGAGGAGACCATGATGCTTTGCTCATTAAACTTTTGTCCTGGTCTACAGTGGGTGGGGGCAAAGAAGCAACCAAGATAGCATTGAAGGATGTAGTAGAGCTGTGATCTCTCTTTGCATCTTCTCTTGATGATTTGTCCTAAATGGGAGAGATTGGGAGATGCATCTGAGGATAAGGGTAGATTTCTAGTGCCAGGAGGGCTTACGGGGCTAGGCTAGATTTCACTTGACATCTGTTGCTTTGTTGTTGTTGTTATGTGCCATTGAGTCGGACCTGCCTTATAGTGACCCCTCGGGTTTCTGAGGCGGTATCTGCTGCTTAGGGCTCCCTGTTTCGGAGACCTGATTCCTGTTTGGGTAGGTGCTGTGTAGGTGTATGTGAGTTGGAGAGAGATGCAGAGTACATTATGTGTGGAAGTCTGCACCTGTGTGTCTGCTGCGTGTGTGCCCCTCTTTGTGTGAAGATGAGTGTCTGCTTGGTCATAAGTCTGTCTGGGTCTTTGTGTGCCTTTTAATGTACTTACATGGATGTGGAGTGGAAGGGCCTTGCCTCTCTGTCCTCTGCCCATGCTGTTGTGGGGACTACCTCCATTCCTCAGCTCTGAAAGTCAGCTGATGGTGGGCTAGGTGGGCCCGCAGGCTCAGGATGGGACCTTCAGAGAGGCCTGTTTGTGCAGCTGCATTCTCTGATGCTTCAGCCAACACCCTTGCCCCTACCCCTAGCCCTGCCAAGAGTTCACCTGGGCCCTGGGTGTCTCTGGGAATAGGAGAATCAATCAGGGATAGGGGACTGTGGAGCCACTGGTGGGGGCAGTAGGTGGTGGGCGGACACACACTCAGATACCAAATCAAGGGCCCACTGACCCTCGCCGCCTCCAGGAGCTCCCCCAGAGGGTAGGGGCTCTCCAGAGGTCAGATGGGTCCCAGAGCATCCCCTCACCCTTCTTTCCCATCGCCCTGGGTGTTCCCCATCTTCAGTGAGGCCTCCAGCCAGGCAGGAGGTCACATGACCCTGGCTGTCTGGTCCTGAGGCTGCCTTTTCTTTTCCCCCCTCTAATCAAATAAACAAAGACTCCAGTGTCTTGCATGCCCCTTCTCCCCCTGCCTCCCCATCCCCACACCCCTGCCCATGAGGTCACAGGAAGATGCTGCCAGGAAGCGCAGAGTGACTGTAGCTGGGCTTTGCTGCCCCACTGGTCACAACCAGCTTGGCCCTTTCCTTTTCCTCTTCTCTGCCTCCTCTCTCCCCCTTCCACTTTTTTCCTCTTTGCCTCCGTCTTTCCTTAGCCACATGGGTCTGCTCTTAGGCCAGTTTTATTATCTTCAAAGCTCCGAGCAGGACCTGTGCCTCTTGGAAGGCCTTAGGGCAAAGCCCTGTCCTGTGTAGCTCCTGGGTCTTCAGGGACAGGAGTGGGGTGGGGCTAGAGGGGAGACTTCCTGATATTCTCGATATTCTAATTGTCCCCATTCTGATCATCCTTGTGGAATACCTGATTTATTCAGCCAGGATTACAGGGTTCCTTAGGGTAGGTCTGGGTCTGATTTAACCTCTTATGAGAACCCTTTGCTAGCAACATAGTAGGTCTTCCTTATGGAAGAGGAGAAGAGAGTAGACATACCTTCCCCTAAGCCTGCCTCAGGCTAGCTGGGCCAGAAAGGAAGGGGCCCTGTTTGGGTTGGGTTCAGTTGTTCTGTTCTTGTACTGTGAAGGCCCAGAGTAGTAAAGAGACCTGTGCAGGGTGACATTGCCAGTTGGTGAAACTAGAACTCAACTCCCGGGCCATGTCCCATTAATGCTGCTCCTGCTGCTGAGTTCAAGTATATTTTCAAGCTCTCTGCAGGGCTAAGTCCTGCACAGAGGGGGCGTCTGGTCAACTCAGAGCCTGCAAACAAGAGCAGGAGCTGGTGTCAGAGGGGCTGGCTCTGGCTTCTTTTCTGGCAGCCCCCATCACAGAATTGGGTAGGCCATTGCAGACCCTGGGTACAGTGCTGTCCCTCCCCAGGCCCTGTGCAGCCCTGGTGGCTGGACTGAGAGGCAGTTGCCAAGGTGCCCTGGGGTTTCTGACTTAACTGCAGATCTGCTGCCAGGATCAAATTTACCCTGGTCATGCAAATGAGCATTTGGCTGTGTCTGGTGTGTGTGGGGGGGTAGGGCGTGGGGACCCAGGCCTTGTATGAGGGGAAGAAGGCGGCAGCCAGGAGGAAGTTATATAACAAGGATGCTGAGGGGGCCAGGCGTACTGTGGCGTTATGTAACTGGGAGAGTGGCAGGAGGGAAGGCGCGATCTAATACCAGGGTGGGGGATGGACAGGCTGGTGACCCTTCTCAGACAAAGAACTAGGGCATCTTAAGGTCAGAGAGTGGGCAGTGCCCCAAAAATAGGGTGAGGGAAAGAACCTGTGGCCGGTTCATTCATTCATTCATGGGCTCATTCATTTGGTAAACATTTAGAGTCCTTACTATGTGCCAGGCCCTGATTTTAATCATTTATCTCCCTCAGCGTTGCTCTGTAGTAGGCAGTATTATCCCATATGACAGATGAGGAAACCAAGACTTGTTTTGTCCAGAAGGAAATGATGATCATTTCTATTACTTAACACTCACTCTGTGCCCAGGTCTGGATTTAGTAGGGTGTGTCAATCATTTTTTTTTTCTCCATTCTTTCTTCTGTTTAACTTAAAATACAAATGTCATTGTGTCAATCATTTTTCAGAGATCTTCACATCTCTATGAGGCAGGTCATTGTGATGTTCTCTTTTTATAGGTGAGGAAACTGAGGCTCTAGGTCAGACAGCTATAAGTGGGAGACTCTCTAGCTCCAAGAGTCTGTCAACCATCAGTTTATATGGCCTCATTTCCTTCCCACTCATTTCCTATCTGACTGTGGGGCCTGTCAAGGAGGGGGCTGCCTTGTGATTCTAATATAGGAGCTTGGAGCTCCTGCCTGAGATGGGAAGGCGCCAGTGAGGGTGTAATGGGAGGTGGATCAGGTCTCCTTCAGACCACATAGGACCTTAACTATGTCCTGTCCCATCTACTGAACCTCATTTTCCTCATGAGGAGCATCTAATGCCCTTTGTCTCTTACAGTCTATGATTCAAGGCCAGAAAAGAGACCTCTTCTAGGAAGAGTCTGGGCACATATTTTAGTTGGGGCCTGGGCTGGATGTGGGGCCTGCTGTGGTGCTGAGGTGAGGTCCTGCTTCCAGTGGGACTTCTCCAGTAGACACCCTTTATGCCTGCCACCTCTTTAGTGCCTAGCATGGATATAAATTGGGACTTCTTTACAGAGGAGAAGCTGAAGCCTTAGAGGTCAGGTGGCTGCTGGGATACTCCCATGGGAGAGGGGCCAGATCCAGGTTCCTTCTATTGGGCAAGGATGATTCTAATCCAAATTTCTGGTAGCTCCATGCTGGGGAATGGCCCTTTCTCTGCTGGATCTGTCCCCCTCCCCCACTTTCTGAAAGCTCTCATGTCAGACACATTGTGGAGTCATTTTGGTTTGTTCCTGAGCAGTTGTACTTAGGGCAGATACTGAGAGCTTCCTTAAGACCCCAAATATGAGCCCTGTTAAACATCTGCCATCCCCCTGGCAGGTCAGCGACATCAAATTCCAGGCACCCAGCGGGGAGGAGAAGGAATCCTGGATCAAAGCCCTCAACGAAGGAATCAACAGAGGCAAGAACAAGGCCTTTGATGAGGTAGGATGCAGCCCTGTGGATGGCTCTTTGTCCCCCCTTTCTGGCCCATGTGCCATCTGAAAGAGGTCCCTGCCCCCCACATCATCCCAGACAACCCTTTGATTATGTCTCTGCTACAAACACTGGTGAATCTGCTGTTGTTACTTCATTTAATTCTTACAGCAGCCCCCCAATATTAGTAGTGGTATTCCCCATTTTATAGATGAGGAGGCTGAGGCACAAGGAAATTATGCCTTACTTTAAATTACTTTAAAATAAAGTAATTTATTTTAAGTCAAAAAGCAGGTCAGTGGTGGGATAGAATTGATCTGATTGCAGCTATGTGAGTTGCATCCTTTGAACCCAGCCTCAGCTGGGAGTGGTAGGTAGGCTAAGGCTAGAGAGGGCTGGGGGTGAGCTGAGAGCCTGAAAGCTCATTTTTCAGCTTGGCCACAAAGTCCTGGGGCTGGGCTTGCTGTGGACCCTGGGCCTCCCTTGGATTGCAGAAGGACTGAGGCCCAAGGAGGGGAGGGGAATCTTCTCAAGCAAGTCCTTGTTTAACACCCAAGTTCCCTGACTCCCAGCCCTTGGCTCTTAATGTCTGTCCTATGTGAATATTTCGTGCTCAGCTTTTCATTCCCTGGGGAAGTGCCCCCATCTTGGGGAGACAGATGATGGGACACATCTTGGGGGTTGGGAGAGGCCCAGGAGCCCTGGGCTGGGCCTCATCTCACAGTCTTGGTGAGGCAGGGGTGATTCCTCTACTGAGGAACAGAAACAGTTACTATCACCTTCAGCCATCTGCTCCCTGAGGAGATGTGGGGTGAGGAGTCTTAGTCTTGCTCCCCATCACAAGGGCAAGCTTCTTCATGGTCATGAGCCTGATTTCCCATGTGGACCTTACTCTGAGGTGTCCCAGCTACCCCTGACTCTAGTTCCTTACCCTCAGAGGAGGTGCTTCCCTCCAGCCATCCTGATCCAAGGGGGTGGAGGCCCTGCTCTTTCCTGGGCTAGCCTCAGGGGTCTTAGGAAAGTAGCCTTTTGTCAGGTGTCACAGGATCTGGGCTGGATGCATAGTCTGCTCACCCTTCAACCCCCAACCTATAGCTAAACTTCAAAATAGCCTCAGGGCTGCCTGGGCCTTTATAGTAGACAGAGGAGCAGGGTTGATAGCCCATGACTGGGCAGGAAGACTGAGGGAGCACAGCTGCGGAGAGGGGGCACCTCAGACCCTTCAGAGACAGATGTGGCAGTGTAGAGACACAGAGAGAAACACCTCAAAGAGAGGGATAACAAGTAGGATGCTGACCCTGGTAAGTGAGGTATGAAAGGTGCAGACCCTGCCTCTGAGTCATGTTAATGCCTGGCCATTTCCCACTCTCCCCAAGGCCTAGTAGGGGCTTACCTGGTTTCCCTTTCTTCCCAGGTAAAGGTGGATAAGAGCTGTGCCCTGGAGCATGTGACACGGGACAGGGTGCGGGCAGGCCAGCGGCGCCGGCCACCCACAAGAATCCACCTGAAAGAGGTAAGGCCTTGTCTAGCCTTGATCAGATGGGAGGTTGGTTGAACCTGGGACTTGGGCTACTTTTTTTCCCTGAGGACACCTGGAGTTGAGGGTCCTGACTAGTCTACAGGGGTGTCTGTATGTGGAGGCAGCTGTGTTAAATGTGCTCAGATAGTATATGGCCCAGAGATCAGAGCCTACTTCATTTGCTGAATTCACACACTGGCTGCAGCCAGTCGCTACCCTGCAGAGCTCAGATTGCTGTAAGGAGAGCTGTGTCTAATGTTTTAAAGAATGGGAAAGGATTCAATTAGTAGACTAGGGGTGAGAGGAGATGGAGTGGAGGGAATGATGAGAGCAGAGGCTTGAGGCAAGAGAGTTCAAGGTATGCTGAGTGTCAACCTTGACTGGGAGATAGATTGGACTGGCAGAGGAGGATTGGACAGAGGGAAGGTTCTCCCCAAGCCCAGAGTGGGAGAATGGAGTCCCTGAACACAGGGAATTTGAAAGAGGAAACTTCTTTCTGACTTGTGGAGCTCATGGGTCTGTGGGGGTGGGGGGGTAAGGGAGAGATTTTAGAGGTCTGTAAAGAACCTCAGCAAATGTTGCATTTATGGGTGGGGGTGGAATAGCCAGTAAGGAGCCAGTGAAGAGGCAGCTAGAGAGGTGAGTGACACAGAACCTCGAGAGTCATTAGCCAGGTGCCAGCCACAAGTCATAAGGGCAGGACTAAGGAAAAGGCTGGTGGGGACATTTATGACATTTTCCAAGAGACAGAGTCAGTTTAGGGCTGTTGTGGGGACTCTGTGGGGAAAGGAGGCTGTGGAAGGGAAGAAAGAGACAGGACCATATAGAAGAAAGGGGCCCAAGGTTGGAGGATTTGTTTTTGAGATGAGGCAGCCTTTTCATGTCTGTCAGCTGAGGGAAAGGAGCCTACAGAGGGAGTGACTCAAGTTGCCAGAGAGAAAAGGATGACCTGAGTGGGGACTTCTAAGAGATGTTGGGGAGGGGTGGTGTTGGAGGTGGGGATCCCTCCAAGACAAATTCAGGGAGGAAGCTATGTATGGTGGTGGATGTCTCTGTGGTAGTCTCAGTAACTGAGTGTATCTGTTGCCCAGATTACTGGTGGGTGCATATAAAATGGAGTGAGGATTAGGCTTATTGATGGTGTGAGGGTTTTAACCAACACCCTACCTTCTGAGGAACCTTGGGAAAGGCCTCATGCCCAGCCCTGCTTTTAGGTCTCTGAGGAAAGGATGCAGCTCCCCATGACCATGGGATTACTCAGTGTCTGTATGGGTCCCTGGAGCCAGATGGGGGAACAGCTGTCTGCTTGGTACAGCTGTTCTCCTCTGGCAGTCAGCTGTGGTCTGGGGCTGCCTGTGTCTGGGACCCCATCCCATCATGAGGAGAGTGGGCACAGATTGCTGGGCAGCTGGGCAGGCAAGGGCTGGAGTATGCTCAAGGCCATACAAGTAGGGGGCAGAAACAGGGCTGAAACCATGTCCCTTGCTGCCCAGATCAGCACAGTTGCCACTAAAGAAGAATGGTCTCTTTCACCAACTTGGAGAAGTCAGGCTGGGGCACCGAGAGGGCACCCTGGCTCTGACTTCCTGGACTATGATTATAAAACAGAATCCTATGGGGTGAGAAAGAAGAATCATCAGGGAATCACTTGTAGTCAAGTGGCCTTGGAAGCCAGGGCAGAGGGAGTAGAGAGTCGGGGCTGGGGATCTGGGTAGCATGGATGGGAGGGTTTGAGAACCCTTGTAGGTCGGTACACCTGACCCAGTGGCTAGTCATCCAAGATGATGCCTGTATACTGCCCCCCACCAGGTGGCCAACGCAGCTTCTGATGGGCTTTTGCGCCTGGACCTCGATGTTCCTGACAGTGGGCCACCAGTGTTTGTCCCCAGTGATGATGGCAATGCAGCCCAGCCCCAGGAGATACTCCAGCCCCCTATGCCTCCCACCAAGCCTTCTCCAGTGCCTGAGATGACCAGCATTGGTGAAAGGGCAGAGACACCTGTGGAGGAAAGAGCTCCAACCCCTGTCTCAGTGAGCACTGAGACCCACCCTGAAAGCCAAGAGGATGCAGAGACCCCAGCCAGGGAGGACAAGGATTCCAAGCAGCCCCCCAACAGGATCCTGCCTGACATACTGAAGGTGAGCTGGGAGAAGCCCAGCCCTGAGGAGCCCCCTGCCTCTGAGAGTACAGGAGCATCCCAGCTATCCTGTTCTGAGGCTTCTGAGGCTGTCTCCAAGGAGGGTGGGAAGCCCCCTACGCCCCCACCTAAGATCTTATCAGAGAAACTAAAAGCCTCCATGAGTGGGCTGCAGGCTTCTGGGCCAACCCAGAGTCCTGGGGTCCCTGAGACCTCTACCCCAGGCCCAGCCCAGGTCTCAGTGAATGGCATGGATGATAGCTCTGAGCCTGCCAAGCCGTCCAAGGCCATGGCCACCCCAGGAACCCACCAGAAGGATGCAACAACATCCACCACACCACCTCTTTGGGACCCATCACCTCAGTTCCATCCCCGCTGTTCCTCCCTTGGGGACCTGCTTGGG
Source organism: Orycteropus afer afer (assembly GCF_000298275.1). NCBI lineage: Eukaryota > Metazoa > Chordata > Mammalia > Tubulidentata > Orycteropodidae > Orycteropus > Orycteropus afer. Next base: position 11,462,441 of record NW_006921602.1, on the reverse strand, counting down.
GAGGGCCCCCAGCATCCACAGCAGCCCAGGGAACGACTGTATCAGGCTGAGCTGGAGGTGAAGGTGGCCTCAAAACAGACAGAACAACTGTTGAACAAGGTGCTGGGCAGTGAGCCAGTTCCTGTGAGTGCCGAGACACTGCTCAGCCAGGCTGTGGAGCAGCTGAGGCAGGCCACTCAAGTCCTGCAGGAAATCAGAGATTTTGGGGAACGGAGCCAGGAAGCACCTGGGCTAAGGGAGAAGCGGAAGGAGCTGGTCACTCTCTACAGGAGAAGTGCACCCTAAGGCCTGCCGGCCCAGAGGCACGGTCCCCCCTGGCTGATCCAGTCCATCAAAGCCTAGCCCTGCCAAGAAATGTGCTTCTGCCTAGGCCTTGGAAGGGCCCGTGGGCACGTTGGAATCTGGCCAGGAATTGCTGAGACTCCTGGGTATCCTTTCCTGGGCAGGCCAGGTGTGCCAGCTGCCTCCCTATCTGGCCTGGTCTCCAGGCTCTGGGCTTGGGAGCACAAACCTGGGACCTATGTGCTTATGTGGTTGTTCTGAATACCTTAGGTCTTTGGCACAGCACCTGGGGTTTCTGGGGGTGGCATCACCCTCAGTAGTTTACATTCCTGACTTCTGAATAGAGCACAGATGAGGCCCCTAGCAGTCCCCATCTCCAGATATTCCCAGACAGGGAATGCTCATGCCAGAGGCCACTTTTAAGCCAGCCCCTCTCCTACCCTTACCCACCTATTCTGAGTTGATACAGAGGCCCTGGGCCCAGGCTCAGCTAGGTGAGACCTGGAACCCAGCAGGGCTTTGCAAGGCAGGTAGGAGGCATCTCTGTGCAGAAGCCATAGCTGTGTGGCCCCTCTCTGGGCCTGTGTTTCATTTCTGCAAAATGAAGTCTTCTGCAGAGCTGTCCCTTCTTGTGACCTATGATTGGAGGGCTTAGATCTGGAGGACTTCAAGATGGAGGAGGAACTTGAAGGGTCTCCTAGTGTAGTCCCTGCCCTGGACCAGCTGTGCCCAGCCTTATACATTTCTGAAGAGGCAAACCCCGGAGTGACCTGATGTCAACCTCAGAGAGACCTGTATGTAATGATCATAAGCCAACCTTTAGAAAAAGAGACCTCCCCCTCCCCCAATGTCTGTGCCTCCCCAGATAAGATTGATGTCTAGGTCATTATGGTCACTCCTCAACCCAAACAGGTTTAATATCCCAGTCATTTCTTCAAATGCTGATGAGGATATATTAGGGCCTAAAACCACTTCTTCCCCACCTCCACCCTGTACTCTAGGCCTCTCCCAAGCCCTTTTGGGATTGCTCCTAGCTCTGGGGCAATCCAGTTTCCATCTTTCTACAGTGGCTGGACCAAGGGCAAAGCCTGTAGGTGCAGAGACCCTGTGAGTCATAGGCTTGGGTCTGACTCCCCAGGCCCAGCCTCTCCCTTGGGCCTGACCAGGGCATTTGTGCATGTGCACTTTGTTTACAGAAAGAGAGGAGAGGGAGGGGCACAGTAGCATGCTCATCCAGTCGTGCACCAGTTGTGCCACCCAGGCCTGCCAGCACAGGCTGCGGCCGCCTTTACTGTGCTTTCACTCTGGTCTTGAAGGGGTGGCCCAGGGGTCATGAGGGACGAAGTCCACTCTGTGGCCGGCACTGGGCAGGAGTGGGAGTGAGCAGCAGTACCATGGCTTCTGAGTCCCTCACTGGCCTCCCCAAACCACACTCTGTGAGCAAAGTGGGTCCCCATGCCACAATTCACTTCTCTCCCTCCATCTGTCTCCGAGAGGAGAGTAAGTATGTTACCAGGTGCCACAGTCACGTGCTCCTTGGGGAATAGCACGCTCCCACTAGAAGCCAGAGCTGGCTGGGGCTTTAACCAAGTCACTGGCTTCCAGGAGCTGGAGCCTCAGTTTCCTTATCAATTAGTTTCTAGGCTGGGCAGGTAGCTCTGGGGCCACCTCATTAGTCTAATGCCGTTAGTGCCCATGGGCTTCTCATGCCTTGGCAGGCTGGGCCCCAAGGGGGAAACTGACTTTCATAGGAGGGGAAGGCGGAGCTACCATATCCAGGGGCTGCCTTGCCTGTCCCCCTGAGGAGGATGGCATTCTGCGTCTTCTGCTTACAAAGCACCCTTCTGGAAGTTTGGCAATAAATCCTTTATTATGGAACTTCTCTGTTCCAGCCTGTTTGTTGATGTGGGGGCCAGCTCCAGAGCTGGCCTCAAGGAAGCAGAGGGTAGACAAGTTGATTAATGGCACCAGTGGTCCCCTAGACTTAATTCTAGGGCCCCTTTCCGTAAGCCAGGCTGGGAACATCACTGTCCCATCCCTCAGGGCTCCAACTTTGCTAAACTCAGGACCTTCCAATTTCACCCTCTTCCACCAGTCTTTTGGCTGGGAGCCAAGGGTCATAGGGAACAGTGCTTTTCAAAACATTATTTCAACTGTTTGTTGTTATTATGTGCCGTTGAGTCAGACCCAACTCATAGCAGTCCCTCCTTGGGTTTCCAAGGCGGTATCACTATGGAAGTAGATTGCCCCATCTTCCTTCTGAGGAGTGGCTGGTGGGTTTGAACCGCCAGCCTTCTGGTTAGCAGTCAAGTGCCTTAGGCACTACACTACCAGAGTTCAACTGTTTATTTGGAAATAATTTCAAACTTACAGAAAAGTTGCAAGAACACCATATATCCTTTTCCCAGTTCACCCCCATTGCTTTATCATTTGCACACTCTCACATATATGCATGTTTCTTTTTTTTCTGAATCATTGAAGAGTTTAGTTGCATACCTCATGGCCCTTTACTCCTAAATACTTCCATATGTATTACCTAACAATAAAAGATACTCTCATCACCGCAGTACAGTTAACAACTGTAAATTTAACATTGATAAAATAATTTATTGTTTGTATTCTTATTTTGTCATCTGACCTAAGTGTATTCTTTTATTGCATTTTTCCTTCCTCCAGTGCAGGATCCAATGTAAAGTCAGGTATTGCATTTAATTGTCATATATCTGTAGTCTCTTTAATCTGAAACATTTCTACAGCCTTTCTTTGTCTTTCATGACATTGGCATTTTCAAATGAATGCAGCCCCCTGTTCCCCTTTTTAAGAGAACATTCCACAATTGGGATTTGCCTGAGGTTTCCTCTTAATTAGATTGAAGGTTATGTATTCTTAGCCCCAAATCTGGGTAATGTTGGGTCCTTCTCAGGGCATCTCATCTGGAAGCACATCTGGAACAAATGTTCATTTTGATCACCTGGTCAAAGTGTCTGTTTTCTCACTATATAATTAATAAAAAAAAACCCCAAAAAACCAAACTTACTGCCATTGAGTCGATTCCAACTCATAGAGACCCCCATTGGGTTTCCGAGGCTGTAAATCTTTGTGGAAGTAGATCACCCATCTTCCTTTCATGGTACAGCTGGTGGGTTTGAACTGCTGACCTTTTGGTTAACAGCCAAATGCCTTTGTCCACTACATCACCAGAGCTCTTTGTGTGGTTAATAGTTTTATTTTTTTTTCCCTTTATTTGCAACTAATATGAAATTTGTTATATTTTCATATTGGGAGATACTTTAATACCATGTAAATATATTGTGTCTCATCAAAATTTCCTCTTAGATTTAGTATCTACTGATTATTATTATTATTACTTTATTGTGATTTGGGTGAAAGTTTACAGAGCAAATACATCTTCCATACAGCAGTTCACATACACTTTGTCTCATGACATTGACTGTAATCTCCCACAATGCAACAGCTCCCCTTCTACTTCCTCCCCATCGCCACCTCTTACCTGTGTCCTTCTTTCCCATGTACCTCTCTGTGTCTTCTTCCTCAATGCCACTGTGTTGATCACTCACATTTGGTACAGTGCCCTTTTCTTCACCCAAATTGACACTTATCTCTACCTATCTAGCAGTGTTCCTTCCTCTCCCATCCCACCCTTGGTAACCAACAAAGAAAATCTCCTTCCATATATAAACCTTTCCTTGACTTCTTACCATAACGGACTAATACAATATTTGTCTTTCTGTGATTGACTTATTTCACTCAGCATAATGTCCTCCAAGCTCATCCACGTTATGTGGCGTTTTGCAGATTCTACGTTATTCTTTAGGGTTAGATAGTATTCCATTGTGTGTACGTACCATAGTTTGGTTATCCATTCTTCTGTTGATGGACACCTAGGTTGTTTCCATCTTTTTGCTGTTGTAAATAGTGTTGCGATGAACACGAGTGTGCGTTTATCTGTCCTGGCTCTCACTTCTTTAGGAGATATACCTATGTATTGATTATTCTTGCCTGAACGAGTCTTTCCTGTGATGCTTCCAAAATGATGATTACAACTGTTACTTTAACCTGAGAGCCTAGTCCTGGTCAGGGGTGAGCCTGGGCCCTGTTTTGTGCCTGTGGCATCCCTGACACATCTCAGTGGGACCCCAGGGTATTACCAAGCACTCTTTGAGAGTTTCTGGGCCAGTGGAAAGAGCTGAGTCAGGCTGCCAAGGTTCAGATCCCACTAAGGGACATCAGATCAGTCTCAGCTTCAGGTAGTCCAATTTCTTGACCCTGGGAAGGGGGTTACAATATGCTCCCCCCACCCCAGTTCCCTTGTGAAAGGAGCGTTGGTGGCACAGTGGTTAAGCATTTGGCTGCTAACTGAAAGGTTCACAGTTTGAACCCACCAGCTGCTATGCAGGAGAAAGAAGCACCAGTTTGCTTCCCTAAAGATACAGCCTTGGAAACCCTATAGGGCAGTTATACTCTGTCCTTTAGGGCCTCTATGAGTCGAAATCTACCCAACAGCAATGAGTTTTTATTCTCTGATGTGAGAAAGCACTGCTGTTCTTACCAAAGTCTGGCTCCCTTCCTCCTCCCCCTGTGAGGGCTGCTGGACAGGCCGGTGGCCAACATAACAGGAAGCACCTGACCCAAGGCCTATCGACTGGCTGTGACCCTTTTGTCCCTCCTGAATACTCCTTCCATTGGCCTGATAAGTGACAACCATTCTGAGTGAGTGACCTGTAGAAGGTGGGGGGCCTCGGGCAGATCACTTTACCTTCATGAGCCCATGATCTGTGAGGAGGAAGAAACAAGTGAAGGGAGAGAAGTCCCTTTATTGATGAGAGCGTTTCTCCACCACAGGCTAGGAACTAGGTCCTTCTGGGACTTGGAAGGGAGGGGCTGCTGAGGTGTCAGTAGCCAGTCATAGGATTGAGGAAGGATGTAGTGAGAACTTTCCTTCTGGTCCAATGGGCTGGAGGCCTGTGCAGAGAAGGGCAGCCTTCCTTTTTAACGCTCAGGCTATGATATCTCAGTGGTCTGAAGTCCTGTGGGTAGTTACAGTACAGAGTTTTGCAAACCACAGTGTGGCTAGCTGCCTTCAGATAACCCAGGACAGAGCGTGGTGGTGGACCTGGTGGGGAAATGGAACATCCAGGTTGCCACCTGAACCAAGCTCCCTGTCTTTCTGGAAGCACCATGGTTTGTGCTCTCCTCCACCCTTATCCTCATCTCTCAGCAAAGACCCCATAAACTCACTCAAGAGGAGGTTTGTGTGACTCAGGAGGCTCTCTGAGGGAACTTGGAGGGTGGAGAGGTGATGGCAAAAATTCCTCCCTATTGTCATAATCCATTAAAAAACCAAAATTCCTGGAGGAAGCAGCAGAGCGTAAGCAGAAAAAACATGACTTTAGATTTAGAGGTGAATTCAAACCCCAGCCACAGGCAGGGGACTGACCTTATGCACACTGCTTTGGTTTTCCCTATTTGTTAAAGTGGACTAATTCTCTCTCCTTCACAAGGTTGCTTGGAACACTTAGCCCGTGGCCTGTCTCATAGAAAATGCTTAATAAACCCCAGAGGCCTGGCCTCAGAGCACCTATTTCCCAGGCTTATGGTCTCTCATGTCATCAGTAACCACACAAGGGAGGAGGATATAGTGTGTTCATTTTTGTGAGGAAAGAGAGGCTTAAACAACTTGCCCTGGGAATACAAGTTTAGTGTCAGGACCTGGGGCCACAACTTGCTGCTTCCTGCTGTTTCTCTGGAGGGTTGGTCTTTGATTTCAGGTGAGGCTCAGTCCAGGGCACTTCTGGCTGACTTGGGACTAGGGGCATCCCTACCTTTCCTGAACACCTAGAAGATCACCCCAGGCCCAGCCTGGCTCTCCTCAATCAGCCATGGGCCAAGGGAGAGGTTTGGGAGGCCCTTCCCTTATAAGGACAACAACTCAGCTGTGATGAAACTGCTGTCCTCCCAGCTGGGGGTGGGGGGGTGGGGAGGGAAATGACTGCAGCTCCAACAGCTACAGCTGAGTGCTCAGGCCTCTGCAGGAACTCGCCCACAGCCACCATCACCATGAGGCCTCCCCTCTCCCCTTCCTGTGCCGGAAGTGCTGAACAGGGGCTTTCCAAAGGGTCCCATAGGCAGGAGACTGGAGGAGGGACCAGGGCTATGGAGCCCAGAAAAGGCAGCCTCACTGGAAAGAAGATAAGTAAACTGAGACCCCAATCTTGAGTGGGGGTGATAGGACCCTTCAAGGCCTAGGAGGAAGCACAAGGGTCTGAACTCCAAGCTGCAAGTCTATCTGGCCCCAGCCCCACCCTTAGACTGGGCAGGGCCATCCTAGAGGATGCAAGGCAAGGAGGCTCTGTGGCAAGTCTTCCTCTAATTTCTCCCTTTGGTCCTCTCAGGTTCAGTCATAAACGGGGGAGGGGCTGGTGTGTTTGCAGCACTTCCCTGTCCTCTCTCTCCCATGACCTAGTGGACTATCTTCCCCAACAGAGCCCCCAACAAAATTCACCATCTCAGAAACCAATCATAGAATCAAAGGACATGAGGACCGATAAGGATCTTTGAGACCATCTAGTCTCACCTGCTGGTTTTAAAAAGGAGGAAATAAAAGCTCAGAGGGAGGACCTGAACTTGTCCATCTGTTTTGTTTTTTTTCAAAAACTATTTTTGGTTTGGCTTTTCCTTGATTTTATTAAAGTCCTTTTTCAAGAAACCCCAACTTGTTGGCTGAATTAAAGGGCAAAGGGCTTTTCCCACGTGCAGGACAGTTAGCTCTGGGGACTGTGCTTGCTTGGAGACTACTGCCAGGGTTGGCAGTGGGTGAGGCCAGGCTGAGGGAGAGCCAGGTCTGGCAGATGAAGACTCGGTCTCCGGTACTGTTTGGCACAAGCCGTGTGACCTGAGGCTCAGCCTCTGAATCTGTGTCTCATCTCCCAGGGGAGATAATCATTCCTGGTGGAGTGATTTTGAGGATAAAATGAGATCATTTAGATGAAGCATCTAGCTCAGGGCCTGACACATCTAAGTAGGGGTTTAATAAATGGGTACTAATATTTGTGTGTTGGATATGTAGTCTGCCAACATTACATTAGGTGCCGTGGATTCCAAGTATAATAAAGTGGTATCCCTCCCCGAGGAGCTCACTGCCGGTTAGGGGAGACAGACAGTTTGACTCAGTGAACGCAGTGGGAGGAGCACTGTGTTAGAGATGGGCAAGTTCTGTGGCAGCACAGAGCAGAGAGCTGCCAGCTGTTCTTTGCATGGCCTAACTTGTGCTTGAGAGCTCTGGTGGCCTAAGTCAAGTGGCACTTGACTGCTTAACCAGAAGGTTGGCAGTTCAAATCCACCAACCACTCCTTGGAAGGAAGGTCGGGAAATCTACTTCAGTAGTGATGCTGCCTCAGAAACCCAAGGAGGGGTCGCTATGAGTTGGAGACGACTCCAGGGCACATAACAACAGCAACAACAACAGCAACACGTGCTTGCTTACTTTGATGTGATAAAAACTATGAAACTGCTCACTAAAGCTTGTTGTTGTTGTTGTTATGTGCCGTCGAGTCGGCCCCGACTCATAGCGACCCCTCCTTGGGTTTCCGAGGCCGTATCACTACGGAAGTAGGATTGCCCAACCTTCCTTCCGAGGAGTGGCTGGTGGGTTTGAACCGCCAGCCGTCTGGTTAGCAGGCAAGTGTCTTAGCCACTATGCTACCAGAGCTCCCTTAGTGAGTACAAATAAGCCTATGTTTACTTTGCTTACTGAGTACTCCATCCCTGTCAGGGATTGTAAATTTGAAAGGGGGCTTTGATTCTGTAGGAATGTGCTGTGGGACTGGGAGAGAGACAGATGCCAGCCATACCAAGAAGAAGAATCTTTGATGTGGTGAAAAAAATGTGAAATTGTTCACTAGAGATTAGTAAGTAAGCACAAGTAAGCACATGCTTACCTTGCTCATTGGGTAATCCAACACTGGCTAGGGAAATCAGGCAAGGCCTCACCGAGGAGGTGACCTTGGCCTGGGCCTTGAAGGAGTATGAGTTTACTAAACAGGAGAGAGGGAGAGCATTCAAGACAGAGGGAACAGTATGTACAAAACCACAGAATCACAGGATGGCAAATTCCTTGTGTAGCATCCTGTAGCGGGAGGTGCTAAAGGAGGATTGGGGAGCTTGGAGATGAGGTGGGAGAAGGCAGAGGTCATGATAATACCTAGGAAGCTTGGACTTTGTCCTAGAGAACAAGGGGTGTTATAAACCAAACAAACAAACTCTTTGCTGTTGAGTTGGTTGTGACTCATGGCAACCTCATGTGTTAAGAGTAGAACTGAGTACCAGGGTTTATGGCTTTGCAAAAGCAGATCACCAGGCCTTTTTTCCATGGTGCCATATAGGAGGGTTTTAAGCAGGGGAGGGTCAAGCTGTGGGGTAGAGACTAGGGTCAGAGATAGCAGTTCAGAGGTGGTTGCAATGGACCAGTGAGGGCTTGAGCTGGGACAGTGATACTGGTGGCAGAGTGGAGGGGGAGACTATAGGAGGCAGAATGGAGATTTTTTTTTTTTTTTAATTGACCATGGTAGGATAATTTACAGTACAGAAATTGGCAAATGTTACAAATTGGGGATTTTTTTTTTTTTTAATTTTTATTTGGGTGAAAGTTTACAGAGCAAATTCACTTTTCTTACAACAGTTCACATACACTTTGTCTCATGACGTTGACTACAATTTACCACAGTTCGACTCATAATACAATACAACAACAGCTCCCCTCCCACTTCCTCCCCGTACTTACCTCTTCCCTGTGTCCTTCCCTGCATGCACACCTGTCCCCTGAGCTGTCTCCCTATGCATACACAGCCCTTCTATTCTCAGAATGGGGATTTTTGAGGCCTTGTGCATGTGGGACAGATGGAGTGGGAGGGAGGAAAGTCAGAGATGACTCAAGAATCTGAGAGTATGGGGTGCTCTTTCCTGAGTTGGGGAGCACTAGGGGAGGGACAAGTTGAGCAGAGGGTGGTGACCATGTGAGGGGCATTGTGAACTACCAGAACAGGGCTGGAGGCAAATCTGTTTCTCATGGGCATCTAGGTTGTGATGGGAGCCACAGACATCTAACTGAGGGTTAGATTTGGCGTGACTGACAAGAGGCCACAGTGTCAGGAGAGTTCATCAGCCGCTAGGACCTAGACTCTGGAGGTTTGTCAGATTTGCCCCAGTTTGGTGGGGCTCTTGACCTCATACAAAAGCAAGGGGAATTTGTTTGTTTTGTTTGAGTCTGTTTTACTCATTTCTTGATGTTGGATTCAGAAGGGTAGGGTCCCAACCTGTAGTCTCAGGGACTTGTTTCAGATAGGATGAACACGTCTTTGCCCACAAGCCACCCCAATGGCAACTGATGAGTGGAGAAGTCTTAGAGTCTGGACAGTCAGTCAGGCCAGATTCTGGTTCAGCCCCTGGCTCAGTGTGACTCAATCAGGACCCTTCTCCAGCTTCCTGGTCACAAGCTAGGGCTAGGTGGTCAAGAGGAAGCTCTTGAGGCCCTGAACCCACAGAGATGCCTGGGCAGCTTTGCCCACAGAGCTGGGCTGGGCCTTTCTGTGTTTTCCCCTCCCAGGGAGCAGTTTCAGTCAAGTCAGCATTTCTGGACCCCGCCTACCTTCATTTCCTTCCCTGCTCCTTCGTGGCCTTGGGTCTGAATGGAAGCAGGCCTGGTCCAGCTGCAGCCAGCACCAGGTCACTCTAAGGCTAAGACCTGTGTATCCCCAGAGTCCCCAGGGGATGGTGTTGGCTGGTCAGTAGGATAGGGAGCTATGAACAGCTCTGTCTTTAGGGAGGATGGGGGATGAGTAACTCTGGGGTCCCTGCTGGGTGAGCAGAGATCTCAGGCCAAACAGCCCCCTGCTCTTTGACTATGAACAGGCTTCCTGAGAGGGATTTATCTCAGAATTCTCCATGGCGCCTGGGCCAGGGTTAGTCTCTGCAGTGGATCTGGGGTCAGTGTCTCCTCACAGGAAAGGTTAAGCTCCTGACTTCCACTCTGTCTCTGGAGGGCAAGAGGGACCCTGGAGATTGTCAGCATTTTCAAATATCCAAGTTCTTCAGTAGGACTAGGTGATGGATAGAATTGGATTGGTGGCAGGCATGAGGGAAAGGGAGGAATCAAGACTCTCAGCCCTGTGACCTTTGACAAGTTGCTTAACCCCTCCAATTTTCAGTTTCCTTCTTTTAAATAGAATAACGCCCGCCTGAGAGTGGTGAGAATTAAATGGGATCATGCATGTGGAATACCTGGCACAGTGCCAGGTACACAGGGGGCACTCAGAAAGCATAACAATATTATTATCATACTGTCTCATGGGAGAGCCTTTTCTACTCTTTGTCATAAAGTCCTTCCTAGAGCTGCCTCTCTGTAAATCTAATCACAGAAAGTCTAAGGTACCCTTAGTAACCTACATTTCACAGAGAGAGAGAGATGGGAAGGGACTTGCCCAAAGTCACACATGGTGGCTGGCTATGACAAGGCATCAACCAGCCTGAATCCACTGTCAGAATTCTCCTCCTCATCCCCTCCTAGAGCTCCCACCCGCACTCAGGAAACAGGCCCAGTCCTTTCATTTGCACCATTGTTGGAAAGAGCCCCAGACACCAAGCGGCTGTTTTCCTTCTGTCCAGCGTGGTGCTGATGCCTGGAATCAGGAAATGGGGTGATGGTAAGTGTCCCATCTGACGTTCTCCTGCTGGGAGGACCTCACAGGGCTGGGCTTCCTGAAATACAGCTGTGGCAGCAGCTCCAGGATTTGGCATAATATTTAGCATTAATTTTTTAAAAAAGAAAAATCAAATATAGGGAATAAGGTGAGAAGAGAAGAGAGATGGGACAATGTAAGGTTACTAACTTTTCTAGCAGAGAATAATTAGACTCACTCTAAAGTTGATTAATCAAGAAATAGAGGCATAAGCATATTATTTGTAGGCAAGGAGATAAATCTTTAAGAGTTAACAGCATTCAGTATTAAATTGGGTTACCTTTGAGCAGTGGTACTGATGTTGGGAAAATTTGACTTTTCATTCAATACTTTTCTGCACTATATGAATTATATTATTTGCCTTATACATGCTTTATATATATTAATAAAATGGCCAGTGCTGTGCACAGAGACAGGCAGGTGCTTCTTGGGCCAAATTGCAGCATGACTCCGTTGGTCTCTAGCTTCCTTGGCTGTGTCCCCCTTTGGAAGCTCTTGGTCAGGCTTCAAGGAAATTGTGTGTCAGCCAAACTTCATTTGGTCCCTCCCTCCCTGCTCCTTCAAGATTCAGTTAAGATTGGTTTCAGGAGCAAACATGGGTATAGGGATGGATAGATGGGTGAACAAGCTAAACAATTAGGTATGTCTAAATGGAGAGTGTATCCAAGATCATATATAGGGTTGGCAGACAATGGGCCTATA
>NW_006921602.1:11314912-11449883 GCF_000298275.1 Orycteropus afer afer | reverse complement strand
ATGTGAACTGCTGTATGAAAAGTGAATTTACTCTGTAAATCTTCACCCAAATCCTAATTAAAAAAAAAAAAAAAAAAAGATTGGTTTCAGGACTGTTCAACAAACAGAGCTAGATTTGATTATCCAGAGGGGGATATCCCTACCTCATATCATACACAAAAATCAACTGTTGATAGATTAAGAATTTATGTGTTAAAATTTAAAACTTTTAGAAAAAAATATAGATGAATATATTTCTGATATTCTACTTCATTAAAATTAAGAGCTTCTGCTCATCAAAAGACACCTTGAAGAAAGTAAAAAGGCTACAAACCGGGAGAAGATAATTATTTTATATAACCAACACATGATTAACCTTGAGAATATATATAGAGAGAATTCCTGCAAATCAATTGAAAAAAAAAAAAAGATAATAGAAAAATGAGCAAAGAATATGAACAGGCATTTCACAGAAGAGAAAATATGTTTGGTTAATAAACATAAGACATGCTCAATCTCATTAGTGTTCTGGGAAACACAAACAAGCACCGTAATGAATACCATTTTATATGCATTTTGTTGCCCAAAATTTAGGAGTTTGATAATACAAAGATGGAAGAGGACAGAGATCCACGAGATTTCTTACATACAACTGCTGGAAGTGTACAGTGGGACAACTACTTTAGAAGACAATTTAGTATTTTCTTATCAAGCTATCCATATATCTACCCAGAAGTAGACTACATTATTATTCCCATTTTACCCATGAGTAAACTGAGGCACAGAGTGTTTGGAGGCACATCAGAAGAAAGTCTTGGTGATCTGCTTCTGAAAAATAAGTCATTGAAAACACTATGGAATCACTATGGAATCTACTCTGATGCACATGGAGTTGCCAGAAGTGGAGTCAACTCCATGGCAACTATATTATTATTTCAGTTTGGCCCCAAAGAAGGAGAGAGAGCATGAATAAAAAACTCCCAGATGTTAGGGTAGCTGCTGCCTGGGACTGGGGGCCTTTGTGACCCTGAAGAGGAAAGCAAAGTGAAAGGTTTGAAAACAACGTAAATGTAGACAAGTCATCACAGCCAGACTGGGAAAAAGGGGCCTCCCTGAGCCTCTGGCCCAGGTACAATGTGGGTCCTAGGATAATAATTACAGGTGCACCACCCTCTCTTCTTCCATTCAGCCACTGTGTACACTGAATGTTGACCAGGTGCTCAGCATTGTAAGTATAAGAAGAGACTACACTGAGCTCCCCTGCAAGGGCCAGTCCAACAGGGACATAGATAATGTAAGAGGCCTTATAGAGCTAGACAAGAGCTATGCTAGGGGTAGCACAGGGCCTGGGCACATTGTGAGGTGGTGTGGGTGAGCACCTGACCTCCTAACCCAACAGAAGGCACTTCTGCTTCTTTTGAATCCATGAATTGTCATAAAACTCCATGAGTGGGGTATCATCACAGGCCTTTCACAGATAGGAAACACAGAGACAATCAGTGTCCCACCCAGAGGCACACAGCTTGGTAACACAGTAGGGTGTGGAAGCCAGGCCTTCCGATGTTCAACCCTGTGTGCTTCTTAGTAGCTCACATTCCAGGCCCTTAAGCCAATGAATGGTTTGAAAATACCTTCTGGGATCCATATGCTCTATCCCGGGAGCAGAGTACCCACCTCTCCTGGCTTTCCTCCTCAGCAACAGACTTAGATATTTCATCCTACTATTGCCCTCTTAAGGAGCACCAGGTGGCATGGTGGTTAAAGCACTCAGCTGCTAACTGAAAGGTCAGTGGTTGAACCCACAGGGGAAAGATGTAGCAGTCTGCTTCTGCAAAGATTTACAGCCTTGGAAACCCTAAGGAGTAGTGCTACTCTGTTCTGTAGGGTCACTATAAGTCAGATGTGACTCCACAGCAACAGGCTTGGTTTGGTTTTGGGTCACCCTCTTGGCTTGCTGAGATAAACGGTGAATCACATCTAAAGGAGAAGCAAGTCCTCTTCAACCTCAACACTTCCCCAGTCAATTTCCTGTGCTAGGTTCAGGAGGGTCATCTCTTAGGAGTTTTCAAACTTCCACTCAGATTCAAGTCAGTCTGCCTACAAGGGCATGGCTTGGGATGTGACTTAGGGGAGGGCCAGGAATATGTGACATGGCTCTCTCCCACTGTTGAAAACACATCCCCTAAAGCCATTCCTTCGTATCATTTCTCTGGAAGGACTTGCTAATGGAAACACATCCAACAACCTGTCAGCCTTGAAGTCCCACATCATAGCTACTGACAGAGCTTTACAGATTATAAAGTGATTCCACATTCTTAGATGATTTTGATTGTCGTAGCAGCAGTGAAAGGTCACGTAGCCATGTAAACAAGTCCATTTAATAGATAAGGACAATGAGCCAGCTCAGAGGCAGAGGGCTTGTGCTAATCAGAGCCAACTCCTGAACCCAGGTCTTTGTTCTGCAGATGCCATCCATGTATCTCAGATAACTAGGAGTTGCCTTGGGGAGCAGAGGTTAGGGTTCTCAGCTGATGGGGGCACAAGACAGGTAAGTTTTGATAGGAAAGCAGAAGGGATGAGGGGAAAAGGTTCTGGAGCAGGTGGCAGACCCCAACTAGAGGGTAAGCATGAGCCCCCTGGGGCACTAAGAGTTTGGATAAGGGGAAGGGTGACCTGGCAGTGAGGAGGAGGTGGTGAAGGAGGAGTTGGGGTGAGCTCTGGAGTCAGAGCCTGAGTTCTGGTTGGGCCTTATCCAGAAGCACTGTGAGGGGCTAGGTGGGACCCCTCCTCTAGGCCTTCTGCTCTTTTGGTCTGAGAGCTTCCTAGCTCTGCTGTTTCTGTGACTGCCTGACTCCTGGAGTCACTCGAGGGTGTCTCACGAGATTGTCAGCAGTGACATAGTCACCATTGGCTCGTGACTGTGCTCCTCATGCGACCCTGGTGGATGAATCAAGAGGGGAAGCAGGCGCCTAAAGACTTCTGGAGGTGGGGTTCCCTGGATGCAGGGAGCTCATAGCCCTGGGGTAAGGAGGCCACGGAGGGGCTTGAAATCTGAGGGCCCCCAGGGCTGGCCTGTGAAGTCAGTCAGCCTCCCAGAGAGAGGGGGCAGCCAAAATATCCCCAAAACTAATGCAATTTTCCTCCTGCCAAGTGCCGTAAGTATGAATAGGGGCACAAAGACCACTGAGGGAGTGAGGCCAGCTTGGTGACAGGCAGTCTGTAGAATGGAGGAGGGGACAGTGCCTCACCGCAGCCCTGGGAGCTCCACTCTCCAGATGAACAAGCAGAGGCTCCATTTTCCTTGGAAGAACAAGCAAAATTAACCATCACAGGAACTCTAGGTCCCCATTTACTGAGACCTATTACCTGCCTGACACTGTCATTTATTTGTACATTTAATCAGAGTATGAAAAGTATATTTGATGCAATTACACATTATTGTTTTGTGTGCTGTCGAGTTAGTTCTGAGTCATAGAGACCTTATAGGACAGATTAGAACTGTCCCATAGGATTTCTGTGGTATTTATGTTTGTGTGTCAACTTGGCTGGGCCTGGTTGAGTGGCTGGGCAGCTGGTGGTAGTTATTCCCCATGATGAGACTGGCAATCAACTCCTTGGTGGGATCTACCACAAGTAGCTGAGTGGCTGCCTTTGGGTATGTGGTCTGCTTCCTGTATATAAGGAGAAGCCTTGGGGATAGTCTCTAGCATATGGCACACTTGGACCCTGCATGTAGCTGTGTTTTTGCTCAGCAGCCTGAACAAAGCCTTGGGACTTACAATGGACTTAAGTTAATGGCCTGCTGTGTGGTTTGGTAACATCAGGACAGTGCCTTTTTACACTGTCAACCTCGGGGCTTCTCAGCCCCAGCAGCCAGCAGCTGTCTGAGTGAAGAAATGCCTCTAGCTTCAGTGGGCTGGGAGCAGGAGGCAGAGCTGGAGCCCAAGGTTGAGGGGCTTTCACCCAGCCCCTAGAGCCTGGCACTTTGAACTTGGACTTAAAGCCTCCAGATTGTAAGGATAAAGTCCTGTTTGTTACAGCCATCCCATTGGTGCTGTATTTCTGTCAGAGCAGCACCAGATCACCACAGCAATTTCCTAGGCTATAAATCTTTACGGGAGCAGATCGTCAGGTCTTATCTCCAGAGGAGTGGCTGACGGTTTCGAACTATCAACCTTTCGGTTAGCAGCTGAGTGCTGCCACTGAGCCACCAGAGCTCCTTGCAATTACATATACATGCTATAAAATATAGAACCAGACTAGGAGTTCTTAATCTGGGGTCCATAGAACCTGCCAAGGGGTCCAAGGATAGAATTCAAGGAGTTAGAAAATTTGGAAGAGGAAAAAAATACATTTTAAAAAAATTAATTAAATTAATTTTTTTTTTTTTGAGTTTTAATATCTTTTAAGTTTATTGGTCCTACATATTAAAAAAAAAAAAAAAAAGTACAGATTCAAGTAGAAAAGGTGGTGGCTTCAGGGAGTATAAAATGGAAGGCTTTAAGGCAGTCATCTGGTTAAGGAACACACTAAGCGGCATGACAGAAGTCCCAGGGTGGTCATGCTCTGCTGCTAATTAAAAGGCTGGAGATTCGAGTCCACTCAGAGGTGCCCTGGAAGAAAGGGGTGGTGATCTGTTTCCAAAAAAAATCAGAAAGTGAAAATCCTATGGAGCAATCTAACACAAATGGTGTCCACCGTGAGTCGGAATCAATGCAACAGCAACTGGTACCTGGTAAAGGGGCATGACTAAAAGCTGCACACTGTCTATCCTCAATGTGTTTATTTGGGTTGGGTTGGAGAAGCTGATAGAGATTATTGAAAAAAAAAAAAACAGTGCTAAAGCTTCCATAGGAGCTCTGGTAGCTTAGTGCCTAAGGCACTTGACTGCTAACCAGAAGGCTGGCAGTTCAAACCCACCAGCCACTCCTTGGAAGGAAGGTTGGGTAATCTACTTCGGTAGTGATACTGCCTCGGCAACCCAAGGAGGGGTCGCTATGAGTCGGGGCTGACTCAACGGCACATAACAACAACAACAAAGCTTCCATGGGCCACCCCTTGGCTTTGCCACTGGGTAGTAGTAGAATTTTTGGTTATTGTTAAAATTTGTCCAGTGGTTTCAGTTTGCCGATAATAACATGATAAAAGAATTACACATGAGAACAGAAATAACCCAAACCCAGAAAGAAAATCCAGCTATATCCTTAGCAGAAAGTTTCAGGGACTATAAAAGATGAAGAAAAGATGGACCCTTTGTGCCACCATCTGTCAGAAATTCTTTCCATCACCACAGACTGCTCTGTTCTTCTCAGCAGACAGAACACAATGATGAACAAGTAAACTATACTCTTTTTTTTAAACGCATTTTATTGTTTAATAAAATGTATTCTTTAATACATTTTATTATATACAGTGAAATACACAAAACTAAAGTGACATGGGTCAATGCATTTTTTTTTTTTTTTGCAGTGTTCTCTCCCCTCCCCTCCCACCCCTGGTAATGAACAAAGAAACTTTCCTTCCATATATAAACCTTTCCTTGATTTTTTACAATAATGAACTCATACTAAATTTGCCCTTCTGTGATTGACTTATTTTACTCAGCATAATGTCTTCCAAGTTCATCCATGTTATGTAGTGTTTTGCAGATTCTACATTTTTCTTTAGTGTCACATAATATTCCATTGTGTGTATGTGCTATAGTTTGGTTATCCATTCTTCTGTTGATCGGCACATAAGTTGTTTCCATCTTTTTGCTATTGTCAATAGTGCCGCAATGAACATAGGTGTGCATATATCTGTTTTTGTTCTGGCTTTCACTTCTTTAGGATATATACCTAGTAATGAGATTTCTGGATCAAATGGTATTTCTAATTCCAGCTTTTTAAGGAATCGCCATACTGCTTTCCACAATGGTTGTACCATTTTACAGTCCCACCCGCAGTGTAGGAGAGTCCAAGTAGACTATATTCTTGAGGAAGAGTAGGAAGTAGGTGTAATATGCAGAGGTGTTCGTGAGCTGCAGCCGCAGGGCATCACTTTCATCTTTTCAACAAGTTTTTGTAGCAGGAGGAACAAAGGCTCTCTTTATCAAAGGAAAGAGAATCATCTTGACTTCCAGTAAGACGGAGGAATAGGCAGACAAGTGACACAGATCCTCTTCAACAAAGAAAAGAAAAACCAATAGACAGGGATACTGAAGATAATCCTGGAGCCCTGAGCTTTGAAAGAAACTATACAGAAATGGATTAAGTACCAACTAGTGGAAAAACCGGAACAAAAACAGTGAGTACAGAGACGATTGGAGCTACAGACTGTCAGCTACTCTGACAGGACCAACAGCTCGAATATATCCAAGTAGTGTCGGGACCTGAGAATTGACCTTAAGATCATCCCTGGTCACCATGGGCTGCAGGGACTACTGCACTGGTGGCCTATGACCAGGAAGGGAAACAGCAAGCGGGGAGACAACCTGAGCTGTTGACTTTCTGCTGTCCAGAGGGCACAGCCATTTTGATTGTTTATAAGTGGCAGCCATTTTGGATATTTAAAGTGACTGATGGTGCAGCCATTTTGAATGTTTACAAGCAGTGGCCATTTTGGATATTTAAAGTGACTGATGGTGCAGCCATTTTGAATGTTTACAAATGGCAACCATTTTGGATTTTAAAGTGATAGCATTCTCATTCGGAATCCAGGGACCTAAGAATAGGCTCTGTTTGCCAAGATTGGCAGGCATATATGAGAGGCTGACAATAGGAAAGGAGACAGGTGGTAAGTGTATAAGTGCTGTCAACTAGCGAATAGAGGAGCACAGTACCCTGCTAGTATAAATAACATACAAACAACACAAAGAAAACGAAAATAGTGGGCAAGTCACTCTGACACAATCCAATTAACTATAAACACAAAAAAAGTTACAATGCCTTGGAGACAACAGAGCATCACAGTTCACACAAAGAAGCAAGATAAAGCAGGAGAAACAAGGGACCAGGATATAGACCCAAAACACATCCCTGAGGAAGACACAGCATTGGAACACCCTGATAAAGAGTTCAAAAGAGTTATATTTAGGTATCTTCAACAAATTGAGAGACAGATTAAGGAAAACACAGAAAAAACCCTAGAACAATTTTAAAAGACAATACAAGAACAAAACGACAAAATAAATGAAAAATTAGAAATGATACAAAATTTACACAGAGAAATCCTGAAGATTAACCCTAAATTTTCAGAAATAGATAAGACATTGAATGAGCAAAGGAGCAGAACCGAATCAATGGAAGACAGAATTAGGGAGATTAAAGGCAAATACCTGAACACTTCTTTGGAAAGAGATAAATTAGAAGAAAAGATCAAAACAAAATGAAGAAAGCCTAAAGTTTATGTGGGATACCATGAAAAGGAATGACCTACATGTAATCGGAATTCCAGAACAGGAAGAGACAAATAAAACCACAGAGAAAATTATTGAAGATTTGTTGGAAGAGAATTTTTCTGGTATGATGAAAGATGAGAGTATATCCATTCAGGATGCCCAACGAACCCCAAACAGGATAGACCCCAAAAGAAAATCACCCAGACATATCATTACCAAACTTACCAAAACCAAGACAAAGAAAGACTAATGAGAGCAGTATGGGAAAAATGAAAAGTTACCTACAAGGGGCAACCAATAAGACTAAACTTGAATTTCTCAACAGAAAACATGCAGGTGAGAAGACAATGGGATGGAATATATAAAACCCTGAAAGAGAAAAATTTCCAACCAAGAATTATGTACCCAGCAAAATTGTCCCTCAAATATGATGGTGAAATTAGGACATTTCCAGATAAGCGGAAATTAAGGGAATTTGTTAAAACCAGACCAACCTTATAAGAGATGCTAAAGGGAGTCCTTTGGACAGAGAAGCAACAACAGCAAACAACAACTGACCATTAACACGAATGATGACATAACCCAGAAACCAACCCAGCTATAGAAGTATCTAAAGTATATAAGCCTGCAGTGGAACCAGGGACATCAAATAACAAATGAGGACAACTACAAATCAAAAAGGTAGGGAAAAAACTGTGCCAATACAGAACTTGTAGCTGGTAGGGAAGTCAAGACAACTACAAGATAGAACGGACTATTCTAAACTTGGAAAGAAAACTATAAATCAAAGGGTAACCTCAAAGAAAAATGTAAAACTTCACATCAAAAAAAAGGACCAGCATAAATATTCAGCAAATACTAAAACAATAGCAATGAAGGAAGTGATAACATGATTCATAAGCGAAATGAGCTCAGTATAGAAACTTATATGGAACAAAGAAATTGATACCACTAAAAAGCACATAACAAAAATGACAGCAACAAATTCATATTTGCAGATAATTACATATCTGGCAAGGGACTTATCTCTAAGATTTATAGCGGAAGAGTGGATAATCAAACCATGGTACATACATATAATGGAATGCTATGCAGCACTAAAGAAAAATGTAGAGTCTGCGAAACACTGCATAATGTGGATGAACTTGGAGGACATTATGCTGAGTGAAGTAAGTCAATCACAGAAGGACAAATACAGTATTAGGTCGTTGTTGTGGCTTTGTCGGTTGCCAGGAGTGGGAGGGAAGGGGAGGAAACATTGAAAAAAAAAATGCATTGACCCACATGACTTTAGTTTTGTGTACTTCCCTGTACATAAATTATATTTCAATAAAATGTATTTAAAAAGAAAGAAAGAAAGAGAATCATCTTATCAGCTTCTTTAATATTCTCATGTTTGACCACACATTGGTGCTCTTTATTCAATGACTTTCCAGTCACAGTCAGGCAGCCCATTAATGTTGTACCCAGAGTCGGCACAGATCACCATTGGCAGGACCCGCCTGTGTTTAGAAAATGAAAGCGTTCTGGAAAGTCTTCTTCCTGGTAGACTTTAAGATGAGGATGTGTGTCCTTTAGCACTTGGTACACAGCTTCCTTATGTCCCAGTTTGGGAAGGAGCATCCCAAAGAATTTAAAAATTTTTATTGTGATCCGGGTGAACGTTTACAGAGAAAATCCATTTTCCATACAGCAGTTTCATACACATTTTGTTTCATGACATTGACTGCAATTACCCACAATGTAACAGCTCTCTTCCCACTTCCTTCCTGTAGTTACCTCTTCCCTGTGTCCTTCCCTCCCATGCACTCCTGTCCTCCTCCCCAGCTGTCTCCCTGTACAAATACTGACCTTCTGTTCTTCCATGGTTGATCAATTGATTGTTCCAGGGAGTGTATCTACCTGATATAAATGTTCACCCTATATACCTGTCTATTGTTTGTCTGGAAGCCACGGGAATGAGTTCAATTCCAGACCTGAAGGGTAACTAAGGCCCATAGTCTCATGGGTCTCACCAGGCTCTATCAGACCAGTAAACCTGGTCTTGAAAAAAAAACATCTTTATTTTCACTAACTTACCTGAATTTTATCATCTCCTTCAGTGATGAATGTAGGCAAAAAACCACAGCAAGATTGGCAGGACCTGTGATGGTATCACTAATAGAATTACAGATTCTTTCAAACCACGTTACAGTTTTTACAGATAGTTCAAAATCCAGTTTATGCTCTCACTACTTTAGATTTACAGCAGTTATTAGACCTACTGGAAGATCTTGTCTTTCCTCATTAATTAGGAAGCATATCTATTACTACATCAAAAAATTTGCTTTTAAAGATTGTTTGGTAACTGTATCTTGATACGATTACTTTCTTTGTATGCCTATGTTATTTTCTCTAGTGCATAATGAGAATATTTCGGAGGACATTGGTGGTTCAGTGGTAGAATTCTTGTCTTCCGTGCACCTCATTCATGCATAGCTACCACCTGGTGGTCAGTGGAGGCTTGTAGGTTGTTATGATGTTAAATAGGTTTCAGTGGAGTTTCCAGTCTAAATGGACTAGGAGAAAGGCCTGGTGATCTACTTTCAAAAATCAACCAATGAAAACCCGGTCCAGTTTGTAACTGATCATGGCAATGACACAGGATCAGGCAGCATTTCATTTCATTGTATATGGGATCACCATGAGTTAGGGGTCACCTTGACAGCAGCTAATAACAACCCTATTTGGCAGATGACAAAGGGGGCCAGGGTGCAAAAAAAGGATTTAAAAAACCCTGGTCTAGGCCTTCTCTGCATTATTTTTGGAAATTCCCACATTTTAAAAAATGGAGCCTGATTATTTTCAAGGCCATTCTCCAGTTACACTAGGAAGTCAAATGCTTCTGGCAGTTTTAGTTAAATGAGTGAAATTCAAATCCTTAACACCACTGGATGGACAGTGAGCCATCCACAGCTCTGCAGTTGAATGCCTCTGACGGTCTATTAGCAGAAAATTCCTTTCCCCAAACAAGCATTTACGTAGTTTAACTTAACTTAAAAACAACCTTGAGTCTTCTGAATGTTTTTCTTCATACACATGTATAATTACCATAATTAGACAATGTCCTGAGAGGAACAGTTGAAGGCACTGGAGGTATTTTGGCTAGAAAAATGGCTGAGTGAAGGGCTGTGGGAGAGAGGATGCCGGGCAGCTGTCCTTGCTTTCATGAAGGGCGGCCCTTGCATTCCTGCATGCAGCTCTAGAAGCCTAAGGACTCAAGGTTCCAAATCAGGGAGGTCAACAAATGTCCAGATGGTTTTTGTTCTCTTCTTGCAGCCCACTTCTCCTTCTCCTCATCCTCCTTCTCCAAGGTCTTGGTTTCCCACACCGCTCCCCTCCCTCCTATCAAGATGTGCTCTAGGAAAAAGATCGTGAGCGAGCGAGAGGGCTGGTGGTGTGGATGGAGGGGCTGGATGTGAAGAAGAGCTGGTCTTGGTGCTGGCCAGGGTGTTGCCCACACCTGTGTGGTTTAGGACTGCACTTCCCTGAGTCTCAGTTTCCTGTGCTGTAAAATGGGGATAATGATACTGCTCTTGTTGACATGGACTAAATGAGATGTGAAATGAGAAAACATGTATGGTACAATGTCACAATGAACATAAACATACTCCACTAAGGTGCAGGTGACTGAAAAATCTTCCAGGGTAGATTTTCCCAGTGAGCTTTTTATTTAAATAAGCTTGAAGGACCAACTTTCTTTTCCAATGACTAACTCTTCCTGGGATGGGAGAAACAGTATAGTTTTAGAATCAGATAAACCTGGGATTGAAGTCTACGTCTGACCTTGGGAAAGATGGTTCACTTCTCTGGGACTCAGTTTATCATCTGTAATGTAAGGGTAATAACAAGACCTACCCTCAGCATTGTGGTGAAGATTAAATAATCTTGTGTGAAAGCACTCGGCCCAGATCTCTGGAGGAAATCATCTCAAAAATGTTTATTGATGAATATGATTGTCAGAATCTGATTGATTGAATGAATAGGTTATGAGTAATTAAGACAGGCTGGGCAGATTATAGGACCAGTATGTAAGGGGGCAGAAGGAAAATGGAGCCCTCACCACCACTACAGGGCTTTTTGCTCATAGGGAAGATGTTGCCGGAGGCTCTTATTGTGTCAGACCTTGGAATGGGTGCATTGGACCTCCCTGAGGGGCTGCCCCAGACTGTAGGGTCAGCCAGCCAGGCCCTTGCTGGGCTCTGCTCTGCATCCTCCCTCAGTCCCCTGGGCCCAGGAGGTTGGTTGGCCGCCAGGCTTGATGCTCAGCTTCATGGAACTGCCTCCTTCAGCCAGAACGAGTGGCCCATGAGGGAGGGCCCAGGAGAGAAGCTGTCTCAGCAAGGAGGCTCAGAGTTTTCTCCTGCCAGGGTGGCTCCTCAGACCATGAGCAAGGCTGAAACTGAGCCAGACAGAGGAGAGCAGGAACTGGGACCTGAAATAAGGACCTAAAACCAAGAGAGGGAGGGGAGTCCATGCAGAGAGCCTTGGCGGGATGTATCTGGGCCTTTGGTCTCAGAGCTGATTCCAGGTGTCCAGGAGTTGCACCTTACACAACTTGTCTTGTTATTACCCTTACATTACAGATGATAAACTGAGTCCCAGAGAAGTGAACCATCTTTCCCAAGGTCAGACGTAGACTTCAATCCCAGGTTTATCTGATTCTAAAACTATACTGTTTCTCCCATCCCAGGAAGAGTTAGTCATTGGAAAAGAAAGTTTGTCCTTCAAGCTTATTTAAATAAAAAGCTCACTGGGAAAATCTACCCTGGAAGATTTTTCAGTCGCCTGCACCTTAGTGGAGTATGTTTATGTTCATTGTGACATTGTACCATACCTGATTGCCTTCCTCTAACCTCCTCCCCCCAGAGGCCAGAGCTCAGCCTTCACTCCCCTCCATCCATATCGTCCCATTGCAGGAGTTACTGAGGATGACCCTCACACACCAGGGTCTGAAGCTGCACAGTCAGAAGGATTGGTGAAGTGTGGCCCACACTCAGGAGTCACCCTGTCCTTGCCAGAGCGAGAGAGGGCCATATTTACTGCCTCCAACGAGGGGGTTTCAAACATCATTTCTAAAGCGTCAGCCATTCATGTATCACCTTCAAGACTTTTGTTAACTGAACTACTATGCGTTTAATGCTTTACTTAAAAAAAAAAATTCACTCCTTTTAAATTTTAGCCTAGTCTCAAGCAAAAATATCTGTGAAATCATGAGTCTGATGAGTTGATTGTTTTCTGATTTACATTTGGATCGATATGTTGTTCAAATAAAAAAAAGTTCACCCACATATCCTTTAAACTCATCTTGTGGACCATGCTTTAAATTCATCTTGCAGTTCATATTTTGGGAAACTATTTAATGGAAAAAAAGATTTTGGGGTCATACCACATAGATGTCATCACTTTCTAGCTGTGTGACCTTGAGGAAGTCATTTAACTTCTGGGCTTCAGTTTTTTCATTGGAAAAATGAGGGCTCTCTTTTCCGAAACACTGAGCACAGGGCCTGGCCAAGGTAGCTTTGCTTTCCTTCCTATCCCCATATTCTCTCCCCTTCCTGCAGGGTAATTTGCTCAGGATGCCTGCTCTCTCCAGCCCTCTCCCTACCCACAGGGATCTACTGCATTCCAGGGTAAAACCAAACCAAACTCACTGCCGTGGAGTAATTCAACTCATAGCGTCCCCTCCTTGGGTTTCTGAGGCAGTGTCTCTATGGAAACAGATTGCTCAATCTTTTAGGTATGACTGGGAGGAGGTGAGTGCTCCTTTGTCACCTGTCCTGTTGTTGTTGTTAGGTGCCATTGAGTCGGCTCCAACTCATAGTGACCCTATGCACGACAGACCAAAACATGGCTTCATCCTGTGCCAGCCTCACAATCCTTGCTGTACCTGAGCCCATAGTGGCAGTCAATGTCAATCCATCTCATTGAGGGCCTTCCCCTTTTTTGCTGATCCTCCACGTTACCAAGCATGATTTCCTTCTCCAGGGAATAGTCGTCCTGACAACATGACCAAAGTAGGTGAGAAGAAGTTTGACCATTCTCGCCTCCAAGGAGCATTCTGGCTGCACTTCTTCCAGGACAGATTTGTTAGTTCTTCTGGCAGTCCTTGGTACTTTCATTATTCCTTGTCAATACCACAACTCAAAATCCTCAAGTCTTCTTCTTTGGTCTTCCTTATTCATTGTCCAACTTTCACATCCATATATGAGGCGATTGAAAACACCATGTCTTCAAAGAGATATCTTTACTCTTCAGCACTTTAAAGAGGTCTTTTGTATCAGATTTGCCCAGCTGCCACCTGTCCTAGGGTCTCCCAATCCTGTGGAAAGTGCTTCCTGGCATCCAACCCAAGTCCTCTTGCTGCAATGTCAGTTCTTGTTCTTATATTCTGTGGTTAGTGGAAATGCACACTGGTTAGAGAGAGACCTTCCTCCTTGAAAAGACAACCTGATGATGTCAAAGGGCTTCTTGGAAGCTGGGTTCAAGTCCTGACATTGCCACTGTCTTGCTGTGTGCTCTTCGGCATGTCACTGCCCTTTTCTGGGTGTGGGTTTTCTCATCTGCAAACCGAAGGGGACAGCTTGACTTGAACCCAGCCCTCTCTCCTATTGCTTTCCCAATCTGTAGATTGAGTAGGCATGGGGAAGGTACAGTGTCCTGCCTTTTCCTGTTGAAGAACAAATTTCTCCATCATGTTCTGGTTGAGGATGTGGGAACCTGGAGAGAGCAGCATGTGGTAGGATGGGGGTGGAGAGGAAGTCTCTGATAAGGGTGGAAGACTGACTACCACTAGATCCTTCCCCTCTGGAAATCCCCCTTCCCATCCCTTTCCCTAAACAAAACCAAAACCCACTGCCACCAAGTAGATTCCGACTCATAGCTACTCTACAGGCTAGAGTAGAACTGCCCTGTAGGGTATCCAAGGCTGCAAATCTTTACGGAAGCAAACTGTCTCATCTTTCTCCCACAGAGTGGCTGGTGGGTTTGGACTGCTAACCTTTTGGTTAGCAGCTGAATGCTTTAACCACTGCATCACCAGAACTCCTTTCCATTCCCTTAGACAACCACAAAGAAGGGTTTAGGTGTTTGCAAGATGGGCTGGGGAGGGTGTGAGGAACATGGGACAGGGAATTGCTGGAGAATCTGGTGGGATGTCTGGTCTGTGCTGCTGTTTTCCCTGCAGGAAGTGGACTCTGGATGCTAATTTAAGTCTCTAAATTGGGGAGAAGTTCAGAGATTGCCTAGTTTAATCTGCCCTCCTGTTTTTACAGAAGGGAGCTCTGGTAGCGTAGTGACTAAGGCATTTGACTGCTAACCAGAAGGCTGGTAGTTCAAACCCACCAGCCACTCCTCTGAAGGAAGATTGGGCTATCTATTTCCGTAGTGATACCGCCTCGGAAACCCAAGGAGGGGTCGCTATGAGTCGGATTGGACTGGAAGGCAGTGAGTTAGTTTGTATTTTTACAGAAAGGGAATCTGAGGCACAGAGAGGTGCAGTGACTTGTCCAGGGTCATACAGTGACTTAGCAACAGAGTGGGACAAGACCTCAAGATCCTGACCTCTGCTCCCAGTGCTTTGCCTCCGGAGATGGCCCTCAGGGGAGACATCTTTCCTGCCCTGCCTTTCCACCTCTCCTCCCCCAGTGCTGGTAACACTCACAGGGAGATTTGAGGTTTTTATTTAAAAAAAAAAAAAAGAAGCTCTAATTGATTCTTAACAGGAAGTATGGGCTTTTTTCACTATGAGTTGACAACCACAGTTGCTGCGGACACACACACGTACACACACACCCCCCCACGTACACACATGCACAAACACTCACATGTGCTCAAGTTCCTACGTGGCTGCATACTCACACACACAGCCACCTGCTTGTACTCACAGGTGTTTAAGCACACAGATGGGGACAGACCTTGTGCCCTCTGACCTACCTAGTAATTTGATGGTGAAGGGTGGATTTGATTGGAGCTGAGACAAGGAGACCAGGCTGTGTCTTCTGGATGGCTGTGCGCCAAGGATTCAATGGGCAGTAAAGGTCTCCATATCTCAGGCTCAGGGCTGGAACTCATCACTAACACTCATCAGTCCTGAGCTTAGAGAGGCTGCTGGTAGGCTAGCAGAGCAGATTGACAGGGTGACCACCAATGCGTTATTGGGCCTGGTGCAGGCCACTGAAGGAATAGGGAGCAAAGGAAAATTGATGCTTGTACATCCACTGTGTGCCAGGCACTCTAGGCTGGGTGCCTTCCCCTATTTACCTCTATTGAGCCTCGAAACTCTGACAAAGGAGACTAATATTCCTACTTTGCACCAGAAGAAATGGGGCCTCAAGGGGATTTACTGACTTGCTCATGCTGTCCCAGCATGTACATGGCCAAGTCTAGATTTGAACCTGGGTCTCTGACTCCAGAGCCCAGATTTTTGGTCCTATAGCCATACCTTTCTTTACACCAAAGCAGCTGATCCAGGCAGCAGCACTTAAAAAAAAGGGGGGGGGGGTGGAACTCAATGCCATCAAGTAAATTCTGACTCATAGTGACCCCCTTTGGGTTTCTGAGGCAATAAATCTTTACAGAAGTAGATTGCCTAGTCTGCCTTCCGTGGAATGGCTGGTGGGTTTGAACTGCCAACCTTCTGGTTAGCAGTCAGCACTTTACATATCCCTCAAATGTTGTAGGATCTCACAAGGGCTAAATAAATGAAACAGTTATATTACTGGAACTGTATGCAAGAGTGAGGAAAACTTCATAGATGACTTGGCCTTGGAAGGTACTTTAAGAACGAATGAGATTTTATTGGAGTGGAAAATGTGGAGAGGATAGGGAAGGGCATTCCTGGCAGGGGGAACAGCATGAACAAAGACAGTGCAAGATGGTGGAAGGGCAGAATGGGGCAGGGTGAGGTGTGAGGGGTGACTGGACAGTGGGGTGCAGTGGACAGAGCTCAGGCCTGGGGCTAGGGATTGGTGTGCAGGTAGGTGGAGTTGGAAGGGCATTGAGTGCCTGGCAAAGCCTTTGGGTGCCAGGATGCCCTGGAAGGCTCTTAAGGAAGGATTTTGTGTTCTAGGAGCTCACTCTGACTCTAGGATAAAGGGTGGTAGTGAGTGTATTCAAGGAGAAGAGGCTGAGGCAGGGAACAAAGGAGGAGCTGTTACAGGCAGCCAGGCAGGGGCCACAGGACCGGAATCAGGCTTGGAGCAGTGGCATGCAGAGCAGCGAGGGCCTCAGGACAGATGGGGGCTCTCAAGGAATTTGGGTAGGGATGGTTATGCAGCCACTAAGCAGGGGCTTCTGAGACCACCCAGTGTCTCCACCCCAGCCTAGGCCTCCAGTCTCGGGCTGGAAGGCCTCGGAGGAAGTCTCACTCCCACCCCAGGCTCCTTGCCGTTTCCAGGTTCTGCTCACCTCTTCCACTTCCCCTAGGGAGAAGCAACAGGACCCTCATCTCCAGGCAGAACTTCATGCTTTGTCTGTCAGCTAAAGAGTAGTCAGTACTCAATATCTCTCTGCAGAGCTGGAGGGACAATGCTGGCTGCCGCCACTGGGCACAGATTCTGGATCCATAAGCACGAGTGATGGGCTCTGCCCCTACGATTGACTGCTGGTGCTTCTGGAAGCCAGATTTAGGTGCTACTGTTACTGCCTTTATCAACCGCCATAATGGATCTGTATAGTCATCGGTTCAACAGACTCTGGAATGGTTGTACTGATTGGCTGAGCCTGGCCAGCTTTAGCTACAAGGGAGTCGAGGAAAGGAAGTATCTGGCATATTTAACCTTGGTAGTGGAAGCTGGGCTGTTCCTCATGAGTGGAAAATTTCCTACATGTAGGAAGGGGTTTCAGATGCTGAACGGTCAAAACAAAAGATCAATGTCCACAACATTATCTTATGAGGATGCTGGTGAGAATCAAATTATACAAATCCATGTAAAAATGCTTAGCAAAGCACCTAGTATAAAGAAAGTGCCCCGTAAATATTAGCTGTCATCCCGTTAAACTATAAATGACATGAGGGCAGAAAGTTGGCCTGAGTTTTGTTTTCCGCTGTATCTCCAGTGTCTAGCGCAGTGTCTGACATGTAGTAGAAACTCAACAAATGTTTGTAGCATAAATGTCTTGCCACTTGAATGTATCTGAGGTGTTTTATTCATCCCCATATCCCTAACCTATAGCATAGGGGCTTGGGCATGGGGCAGGCTCTCAGTCAAGCCTTGTTGAAAGAGTGAAGGACCAAAGGAACAAGGTGATCCCCTGCCTCCCAGCTGGTTACTCTCTCTGGCCTTTCTCTCTTTCCCATTGCCCTGGCTGTGGCTACAGCATTTATTTCTAAGGAGGAGGCATAGGCTGGAGCAGAAATAGCACTGCAGGAAGAGTTGTTGTTATTATGTGTCTTGAGTCAATTTTAACTGCCAGCAACCCCCCATGATAAAGCAGAACTACCTCATAGGGTTTTCTTGGCTATAATCTTTATGGAAGCAAATCACCAGCTCTTTCTCCCATGGAGTGGCTGGGTAGGTTTTTGTTAGCAGCCAAGTGCTTATTAACTGTTGGTGCCACCAGGGTTCCTGCAGAAGTTAGGTACCCACAGCTCAGCTCTGCATAGCTCACTGTGTAATCTTGGGCAAGTCTTCTCTCCTGTCTTGGCCTGGGTTTCTGCACCTGCAAAATGGGTCCTATAACCTCAGCTGCTGTACCTCCTATCTCTGGTGTGTGGGACAAATGAGAAAATGTGTCAAGTTGATTACAAAACAGCAAAAAGCTGTTCACCGAGAAGAATTAAGACTCTGCCCTAGAGGATCTGCTTTTGAAGAGAGGCCAAAGGGAATGTGTGTGGGGAAATTGACTTCCTCTTTCCTCAGTAGAAAGGCCTGGTGTTCATGTATCTGTGGACTGAAGCTATTTTTACGTAGTGTAACTGAGATTATGACAGGGCCTCTTCCTGAAGAGGATGGGTGGGGAGTAGATCTGAGTCATCAGTGGGGCAGTCAGGCTGCACAGCTGACACAGGCAGTGTGTAGAAATCAAGCATATCCCAAAAAATTACTTCTGGTCTCCACCTTCCTCAGGTAGAGGTCCCAAGGTGGACAAAGGGCTTCAGGAAGGACTAGGGCAGTCATTGGGTTTGGGGCCTGTCAATCACTGTTGATCTTCCAATGAGCTGTGAGTTAGTAGTGTCCCCGGGCAGGAACGAGAGAGTTGGAATAGATGCACGGAAACAGTGTCTGACACACCCTTTCCTACAAGGTGAGTCCACTGGAATTTAAGTTTCAGCGGGTTCACTGGGCACATACTGTGTGCCCCACACTGTGTTTAGGACTTAATGTGTGGCATTTATTTCATTCTTCCAACTCCTCCATGGTAGAGATAACTTATCTCTATGTTATAGGTAAGGACACTGAGGCTTGGAGAGGAGATGTGGCTTGCTCAAGTCCTGAAGGACACCTGAACTGGGCTGTGAGTCCAGTGCTGAGGAAACCAACAGAAAGAATGGTTATTTTTTTACTGGAAGATCAGGGAAAGGCTTCCCAGAGAAGGTGATATTTGAGCTGAATCCTAAACAATGAGCAGGATTTAGCCCTTTAGAGCAGTAGGGAGGGGGAGGAGAAAGGTCATGTGACACAGTAGGGGTACAGCAAAGGCATGAGGGTGTGACTGTGCATAGCTAGTTTCAGGGTGTCAAATAACTCAAGGTGGTTGAGGAGAGGCAAAGCATGGGGCTGGAGCAGTGTGGAGAAAAAGAAGGGGTCTCATATGCCTCCTTCTTTGGGGCTCCCACAGAGCTGTGCAGGCCCTGGGCATCCTCCCTGAAGAAGTGCGGGTTTTGCAAGAAGGGAGGGAAGGGGAGGGGAGCCCACAGGGGGAGGAAGTGAGGTAGGTCCAGAGGAAACCAGGTAGGTTTCCTGCAGGGCCCTGGAGCTTGAGCTCAGGCAGTGGCCAGGCCAGGTCAGGCCAGGCCACCGTGGCTACAATCCATGCTCCATGGACCCAGCCTCAACCCAGCTCCCCTGAATTCTCTTCGCTGCCCTCCTCTGAACCCTAGCTCTGCCAGTGCCTTTGCACTATACTTCCTTTAATCCTCACAGCCACCTATAAGGGTATTATCACCCCCATTTTATGAGGACCACCTCATGCCCTCTCCCCCCCATCATCCAACAGAAGAATCCACTCCGAGCTCTGCTCTCAATCAGGGAAATGATAATCACCTTTCTTCAGAGTAAAGGGAAGCCTGAGGCCCCAACCAAACTGTGACTCATCTTCTTCCTAGGAGTCTTCAGTACAGACTCAGATCTTTAAACTGAAGATCCCCTCAGAAATATTTTTTTTTTTCCATCCCACATTTTACAGATGAGGAAACTGAGGTCCAGAAAGAGAATTGCTTGGGGGTCCCACAAATGGTCTCAGAGTTACTTGGTTGTATCTTTTGAGCCTGAGTCTCTCGCTCAGCTAGGAGGTTAAGCAAAGAGGGACAAGTGGGTTAGGGTGTAAGGACTTGGGGGAAAAGAAGCTTGTGGGACAGGGGTTGGCTTGGGGCTTCTGAGAGATTGGAGCCAGAATACATTCAGCCCTTTGATCCCACCTGTAGAGCTGCAGACAATTTAGGAAATAGCTCTTCTCAGGACACTTTCCTGACACCTCGCTGAAAAGTGTCCTAATAATTTTACAGTTTTAGGGTGACCCTGAGGTGACTGGAGACTCCTAAGGTTCTGCAATGTACAGTTGCACAATTGTGAGTGACTGTCTGGTGGTGTAGTGCCTCAGGCATTTGACTGCTAATCAGAAGGCTGACGGTTCAAACCCAACAGCTGCTCCTCAGAAGGAAGATTGGGCAATCTACTTCCCTAGTGATACTGCCTTGGAAACCCAACTCAACAGCAGTGAGTTTTTTTTTTTTTTTTTTCCCCTAGTCCTGAAAATGGAGCGAGACCTCTGTCTACTCTCAGAAGGACTGGGCCACCTCTGAGCAGACTCTTCCCCTTTCTCCATCCCCCTCCCATAGTTAGGAAGGGAAGGAAGGAAAGGGGCAGGGGAGGAAGAGGGGAAGTGTGGAGAGCAGCAGAGGGAAAGAGCGGGACTCATTTCTGCTCTCAGAAACCAAAACCAAAAGTCCTGGCAGGAGGTAATGTGAAAGGTTGGTCTGCAGCAAGATGCTGAGGAAGCAAAGATGCTGTCAGAGACACCCTGGCTGCAACCTTGGTGTTTCCCAGAATAGGCCTGTCCCTTCTTGCCAACACAACGAGAAGCATGCAAGGCAAGGGTTTTTTACTCTGAGGTCTCAAAAGCCCCCTGCAGCTCTTAGAGTGCCTAGCACTGGTTTTAGGATTGTTGCTGAAGGGAGGGAGGAGAGCACTGAGTCATCAATTAGCCAGAGACTGGGTGACTCTTTGCCTTAGCTGACGTTAGTGTCCGTGTGGACATGCATATAACCACAAAGCTGAGGGCAGCTGGCACCTGTGTACCCCGGCTATGGGGACCCTATTTCCCCAAATTGAGTTTGGGAATGTGAAGTATAATGGATTTTCATGACCCGTGTGGCTGTGAGAGTTCATTTAGGCACTACAATCTTGGATTCTTCAGAGTGTTTGAAATCTGGACTGTTCTAGAAAATTCAGATTGTGTGGTTACCCACTCTTGTGACCTTTTGAATTCAATGAGTGAGTCGTGTTGGGCAGGGATCCAGATGCCAGCCTCTCTGAAGGTTTTCTGGAGCTTCTGTGCAGAGATGAATGAGCCTCCCAGATGAATATGCCTTCCAGCCCAGACTGGCAGCCCCTCGAGGGCTGGGACTGTGGTTCATTCATCTTCGTATCTCCCATGATAGGAGCTCCGCCTCCCCTTGGGTATTCTCAGAAATGGTCATTTCCTGGCTTCTCCACTGATGCCTTCATCTGCACAGCATGAGCTGACATCTACCCTGTGCTGGACTCATAGATGCAGGGAAGAATGGGGCGAATGTGATGTCTTAGTTCTCTAGTGCTGCTATAACAGAAATAACACAAGTGGATGAGTGTAACAAACTAATTTCTCACAGTTTAGGAAGCTAGAAGTTTGAATTCAGGGCACCAGCTCTAGAGAAAGTCTCTCTCTTTCCACCAGCTCTGGGGAAAGTCCTTGTCTCTTCTCAGCTTGTTTCTCAGTCCCTACATGATCTCAAGGAGCTCTGGTAGCGTAGTGCCTAAGGCACTTGACTGCTAACCAGAAGGCTGGCAGTTCAATCCCCCCAGCCACTCCTCAGAAGGAAGGTTGGGCAATCTACTTCCGTAGTGATACCACCTTGGAAACCCAAGGAGGGGTCGCTATGAGTCAGGGCCGACTGGGCCCATAACAACAACAAAGGTGATCTCATGTGGTGTGACATGTCTTCCCCCATCTCTGCTTCCTTGCTGGCTTGCTTATTCTGCTCTTTTATGTCTCAAAAGAGATTGATTTAAGACATATCCTACACTATTACTGCTTAATTAACATAACAAAAACCATTCCCAAATGGGATTATAACCACAGATACAAAACCCAAAAACCAAACCTGCTGCCATTGAGTCAATTCAGATTCATAGAGACCCCCACAGAGTTTCCAGGTCCGTAAATCTTTACAGAAGTAGAGTGCCTCACCTTCCTCCCAAGGAGCAGCTAATGGGTTTGAACAACTGACCTTCTGGTTAGCAGCTAAATGCCTTGCCACTGTGCCACTAGAGCTTCTAACCACAGGTGTGAAAAGCTCAACTCACTGCTGTCGAGTTTCTGAGGAGGTATTTCTACAGAAGTAGACAGCCCAGTCTTCCTTCTGAGGAGTGGCTTTGAACTACCAGCCTTCTGGTTAGCAGTCAACGCCTTAGGCACTATGCCACCAGAGGTCCTAACCAACACATGCTTTCTGGGGACACAATTCAATCCATAACATGTAGGTAGGTTGATGATGGCTCAGGATCCAGGGGAACCTGGCCCCATCATTTCCCAGCTGTGTGGCCTTG
Organism: Orycteropus afer afer; assembly: GCF_000298275.1. NCBI lineage: Eukaryota > Metazoa > Chordata > Mammalia > Tubulidentata > Orycteropodidae > Orycteropus > Orycteropus afer. The sequence continues at coordinate 11,427,518 of NW_006921602.1, read as the reverse complement.
GGCAAGTCACATTCTTCTCTGAGTATCAGTTTCTTCATCTAACTTTTCTTGAGCAAGTACTATGGGGTCAGGCACTGTGTTACATGTATTGCAAGCAGTAACGTATTCAGAAAGTACATGTAAGGGCCTACCATATGCTAGGGACACTATGAGGTCAGATGAGGAAATGGAAATTTGGAAAGGTAAGGTGACTCTGTAATCTAGAACCCACTCTTATGACTAGCCCTCTGCCCTATAGAGACCTGAGCAGGCCTGTCCTCACAGGAGGTCAGGCCCAGCTGGGCTGGGCGGAAGGAGCTCTCAGCCTGAGTTCAGGTGCTGGGGCCGTGGGAACCCAGCCAAGCTGCCCCACCGATGTTGTGGGAGGAGAACTCTCTGCTCCAGGGGTTTGAAAGATCACATCTGCAGGGAAGGGCAAAGGCCAAGAGGTCTCAGAAAGGGGACTGGGCCACCCCTGAGCAGGCTTTTCACCAGTGGCCTTAGATGCCTCCACAGAGGGCTGGGACCTGAGAGGCAGAGGGGAAAAAGTGGAAAATAAGTGCCCATGACAACTAAATTGCACCCATCCAAAAATCTGACACTCATCTTTCAGATAATTTTACCATAGTATCAGCTGAAAAATACAAGTCAAGCTCATTAGTCTTTTTCTTAGTGCATTAGGGCACTACATGAAAATTACAATGGCACCTTCCTTGCTTTCATTGATGAAAATTGGTCTATGATATGCTCAAAATCTTTTTTTTTTTTTTAGTTTGTTTTCTTTCTACAGTCAGCAGAACAAGATCACACAGTTTGCCTTGACCCACGGAGGCTCTCAGATACGAAAGTATTAGTTTCAACTTGCTGAATGGCCTCTCACAGCTGGTGATGAAAACTGCCATAGTTAACAGAAACTGCTCAGTGGCGCCCTCCTTCAAGTGGTGCCCAGGGCACGTGCCATCCTGCCACTGAGATTTGCCTCTTCTGAGAGGAAGCCAGCTGAGCGAGTGGTAGAAGAGGAAGCAGGTCACAGTCAGGTCAAGCTGACCCAACTCTTCCACAGAGCTAGGGATGAAGACCATAGTCTGGGAGTGCCCCAGAAAGGAGGTCACTGGTAGGGGAAGCAAGAACTTACTGGGGCTACCTCTGGGGGTCAGGCATAGCTCCCAGCACCCTGGACCAGTAACCAGCCAGCAGGGGAGCCCAAGCAGAGGGGACTGGGATTTGCATAGAGATCCCACCTAGGAGAGATTGGCCGACCTCCAGACCTATGGAGAAGAGGTGGGTCTTCAGTGCCCATGGCAGCAACCAGAGAGACAGGATAGAAGGCCAAGCTGAGGGATGCAGGGAAGCCACTCAAACCTATCAGCTCTGCTAGATGCCGCAGGACAGAAGCCTTGAAGCCACAGTCACCTCCTTTCTCTCACACACCACATCCAGTCTGTCAGCACATCCTGTGGATGCCACCTCCAAAACATTGACCACTTCTCATTTATCCACCACTGCTATCCAAGCCAAGGAGCTCTGGTGTCATAGGGCCTAAGGCATTTGACTGCTAACTAGAAGGTTGACAGTTCAAAGCCACCAGCTATTCCTTGGAAGGAAGACTGGGCAAGCTACTTCTGTAAAGATTTACTGCCTTGGAAACCAAAGGAGTGGTCGCTATAAGTAGGAATCAACTGGATGGCAGTGAGGTTTTGTTGTCGTTGTTGTTGTTGTTGTTGTCCAAGCCACTATCGTCTCTCACTGGGGCACTGCAGCAGCCTCCTCGCTGGTCTCCCTGCTTCCACTCATGTCCCCATAGTGTTCTTAACATGACAGCCAGGCAACAGTGTTAAAGATCATGTCACTTCTTGGTCCAAAGCCTTCCAATAGTTCCCTGCTTCAGTCAGAGCAAAACCTAGGTCTTTTCAACAGCTTACAAGACCCTAACCTCACCCTACTTCCCAACACACCCCCTCCCTCCCTTGGTTCCAGTCACTCTAGTTTCCTTGCTTTTCTTCAAATAAGCCAGGCATAGCCTCACACCTCCAGGCCTTTGCACTGGCAGGTCTCTCTGACCTGAATACTTTCGTCTTAGAGATCTGCATGGAAAACCACCTTACTGCCTCCAAGTCTGCTCAAATGTCATTGTATTTTTCTGCATCCCAGCAGGAAACAGCAGTCAAATGAGTATTATTTAAGTAGGGTTTAATAAAGAGACTCTTTACAAAGGTGTGGATGGAATGAAAGGAAACCAGAGAGAGAGTAGTGTCCCCCAATAGCAGCGGTGCCAGGACTAAAGAGGCAAGAAAAAAGGTGAAGCCAGGAAGGAGAGAATTGGGAGAGAGGGCCACCAGACAGGAGCTGTGACCCCATGAGGAGGAAGCAAACAGAGCAAACATCTCCCTTTCCTTCCTGGGTTCTCCTACATAGACTTCTCATTGGTCAAACTCAGCCAGAAGCCAAATGCAACCCATCAGGTCAACCTTCTGGTAAGTGTGCATGGATCCTGAGGGAAGTGGAAGTTACCTATCATGGTAATTGCCTTTTTACCATTCCATTTGAACTGTGTTCCTTCCTCAGCTCCCAAAAACTCTTACCTTGCCCTATTTTTCCCCATGGCACTTAACAACAACAACAACAACAAAACATAACTGTGGCACTTGCACGCAAAGTATTAAATAATTTACACATTTCTTATGGTTATTTGTATTGTCTGTACTCTTTCATTCTCTGCTATATTCCAAGTACTTAGAACACTGACTGGAACATAGTAGGCACTCAATAAATAATCACTGGATGAAGAATGCCTATTCAGTCTCCCTCTGAGGCCCTTGTGAGGGAGAAGTGTGTGGATGCTGCTGGAGAGAAGCCAGGAGAGGAAGACAGCTCTGCAGGGCTAGCTTAGAGCAGTCTCCTCCTCCATACCTGTGGTTTCTACTCTCGAGACAGCAGATCTCTTCCTTTCCCTAAGGCTGGGACTTGAGATTGGTAGGGATTTTCCTTGGCAAAGACCTTGCTGAGCCTGGTCTCTCCAACAAGGCTCTGCTCTGTGAAATCTCCTACCTCTTGAATCAGCTCTTTGAGGGCACCTCTGGCCCCTCTTTTGGGCCTCCAAGGAATGTTTCTTTCAAGGAGTCCTGAACTCACCCTGCAACTCACTCTTCCAGGAGTTCTATGCTTAGAGGCTGTGAGCCCCACTTTGGCCAGGCCTCGTGTTCCCAGGACATTAGACGACGTGTAGCATTGGGAAAGTCAACTGCCAAGGAACTGTTTCAAGTGCTGAGGAGCAAGGATATCTCCTTGAGGACTAAGGTGCGCCTGACACAAGCCATGATATTTCTAATCGCCTGGTATGCATGTGAGAGCTGGACAATGAATAAGGAAGACCGAAGAAGAGTTGATGCATTTGAGTTGTGGTGCTGGCGGAGAATGCTGAAAGTACCATGGACTGCTAAAAGAACTAACAGATCTATCCTGGAGGAAGTGCAGCCAGAATGCTCCTTGAAAGCAAGAATGGCCAGACTTCGTCTCACCAATTTTGGTCATGTTGTCAGAAGGGACCATTCCCTGGAGAAGGATGTCATGCTTGGTAGGGTGGAGGGTCGACGAAAGAGGGGGAGGCCTTCAATGAGATGGATTGACACTGTGGCTGCGATGATGAGCTCAAGTATAGCAGGGATTGTAGGGCTGGCGTGGGATCGGGCAGTGTTTCGTTCTGCTGTGCATGGGGTCACTATGAGTTGGAAACGACTCGATGGCACTTAACAACAACAACAACAACAACCACAACAGGTTCCCAGGGACTGGGCAGGATGGGGCCTGCCTGGCCCCAGGGCTGCCCTTGGTGGGCTCTTGAGCTGTAGGGGAGGTTAAAAATGTCCCAACAAGGTTTGTTTACCTTGTACCTTGTACCTGTAACTTTGTGAAATTCCTCTGGTAGTTCTACAAGCTTTCTTGTGGACTTTTTTGAATTTTTTTTATATATAGGATCATATCTGCTGCAAATAGAGATAATTTTATTTCTTCTTTTCCAATCTGCGTACATTTTTTTTCTTTTTCTTATTGTATTACTCTGGCTAGACCTTCTAATAAGGTTTATAAGTATTTTGAATACGCAAAGAGCTTGGAATTTTATGGGTTGGACAAGACTTTTAAACTGACTCCCAAGCAAAAAAGGCTTGAAGACAGTGGCAGGAGAATATATATATATATATATAAAATCTGGGGTGGCTCAGGGCTTCTGGGGTGGCTTTATTTAAGGCCAGGCCCCAGACAGGTGGGGAAGTGAGCAGAGCAGTTAGGAACAACTAAGGGAGACAAACTTGTCTGTCAGTTTGTCATCCTGTGGTGGCTTGCGTGTTGCTGTGAGGCTGGAGGATATGCCACCAGTGTTGCAAAATGCTAGCAGGGTTACCCATGGTGGACAGGTTTCAGTGGAGCTTCCAGACTAAGACAGACTCAGAAGAAGGAAGAGGCCATCCACTTCTCAAAGAATTGGCCAGTGAACATTTTATGAATAGCAATGAAATACTGTCTGATATATTACTGGAAAACTTTATGAATAACCCTGCAACATTGTCTGATATAGTGCCAGAAGATGAGCCCATCAAGTTAGAAGGCACTCAAAATATGACTGGAGAGGAGCTGACTCCTCAGAGTAGAGATGACTTTAATGATATGGATGGAGTAAAGCTTGTGGGACCTCCATTGACCTCCAGTGGCATGACTCAAAATGAGTAGAAACAGCTGCAAACATCCATTAATAATTAGAACACGGAATGTATGAAATATGAAACTAGGAAAACTGGAAGTTGTCAAAAATGAAATGGAATGCATAAATATCAATAATCTAGACATTAGTGAGCTGAAATGGATTGGTTTTGGCCATTTTGAGTCAGGTGATTTTATGATCTACTATGCTGGGAATGACAAATTGAGGAGGAATGGAGTGGCATTCATCATCACAAAGAATGTATCAAAATCTATCCTGAAGTACAATGCTGTCAGTGATAAGATACTATCCATACACCTACAAGGAAGACCAGTTAATACTACAATTATTCAAATCTATGCACCAACTACCAAAGTCAAAGATGAGGAAAGTGAAGATTTCTACCAACTTCTGCAGTCTGAAATTGACTGGACATGCAATCAAGATGTGTTGACTGGTGACTGGAATGGAAACAAAGAAGAGTCACCAATAGTCAGAAAATATGGCCTTGGTGATAGAAATAACACTGGAGATTGCATGATATAATTTTGCACGACCGATGACTTATTCATTGCAAATACATTTTTTCAACAACATAAATGATGGCTATACACATGGACTTCACTAGAAGGAATCAGATTGACTACATCTGTGGCAAGAGGCAATGGAGAAGTTAAAAATCTTCAGCCAAAACAAGGCCAGGAGCTGATTGTGGAACAGATCATCAACTGCTCATATGCATGTTCAAATTGAAGTTGAAGACAATTAAAACAAGTCCATGTGAGCCAAAATATGACCTTGATAATATCCCTCCTGAATTTAGAGACCATTTAAAGAATAGATTTGATACACTGAACACCAGTGACCGAAAACCAGAGGAATTGTGGGATGACATCAAGAACATCATCCATGAAGAAAGCAAGAGGTCATTAAAAAGACAAGAAAGGAAGAAAAGAACAAAATGGATGTCAGAAGAGACTCTGAAACTTGCCCTTGAGTGGAGAGTAGCTTAAGCAAATGGAATAAATGACAAGATAAAAGAGCTGAACAGATTTCAAAGAGCAGCTCAAGAAGACAAAGCCAATTGTTATAATGAAATGTGCAAAGACCTGGAGTTAGAAAACCAAAAGGGAAGAACATGCTCAGCAGTTATCAAGCTGAAAAAAGAACTGAAGAAAAAAATTTAAACCTCAAGTTGCAATATTGAAAGATTCTATGGGCAAAATATTGAATGATGCAGGAAACATCAAAAGAAGATGGAAGGAATACAAAGAGTCACTGTATCAAAAAGAATTGGTTGATGTTCATCCAGTGATTGTTGAGCCCACATCCATTTCATCTTGGCATATGATCAAGAATCAGTGGTATTGAAGGAAGAAGTCGAGGTTTCACTGAAAGAATTGGTGAAGAACAAGGCTCCAGGAATTGACGGAATACCCATTGAGATATTTCAACAAATGGATGCTGCTCTGGAGATACTCACTCAACTATGCCAAAAGATTTGGAAGACAGCTACCTGGTCAACTAACTGGAAGAGATCTATATTTGTACTCATTCCAAAGAAAGGTGATCCCAAGAATGTGGAAATTATCAAATAACATCTTAATATCACATGCAAGTAAAATGTTACTGAAGATACTTAAAAAATGGTTGCAGTAGTATATTGACAGAGAACTTCCAGAAATGCAAGCTGGATTCAAAAGAGGACATGGAATGTGGGATATTATTGCTGATGTCAGATGGATCTTGGCTCAAAGCAAAGAATACCAGAAAGATGTTTACTTATGTTTTATTGACTATGCAAAAGCATTCAATTGTGTGTATCATAACAAATTATGGATAACATTGAGAATGGTAATTCTAGAACATTTGATTGTACTCATGAGGAACCTGTACATAGATCAGAAGGCTGTCGTTAGAACAGAACAAGGGGATACTGCATGGTTTAAAATAAGGAAGGGAGTGTGTCAGGGTTGTATTCTTTCACCATACTTATTCAATTTGTATGCTGAGCAAATAATCCAAGAAGTTGGATTATATGAAGAAGAATCTAGCATCAAGATTGGAGGAAGATTCATAAACAACTTGCTATATGCAGATGACACAACTTTGCTAACTGAAAGTGAAGGTGACTTGAGTCACTTACAGATGAAGATTAAAGACTACAGTCTGCAAACAATGCAATGCAACTCACTGCTGTGGAGTCAGAGCCAACTCATAGCAACACCTCCTTGGGTTTCCGAGGTTTTATCACTACGGAAGTAGATTGCCCAACCTTCCTTCCTCTGAGTGGCTGGTGGGATCAAACTAGCAGCCTTCTGGTTAGCAGTCAAATGCCTTAGGCATTAAGCCACCAGAGCTCCCACAGTCTGCAGTATGGATTACATCTCAATATAAAGAAAACAAAAATCTCTTCAACTGGTCCAATAAACAACTTCATGATGGATGGAGAGAAGATTGAAGTTGTCAAGGACTTCATATTACTTGGTTCTATAATCAACACCAATGCAAGCAGCAGTCAAGACATCAGATGATGCATTGCATTGGGCAAATCTGCTGCAAAAGACCTCTTTCAAGTGATGAAGAGCAAAGATGTCTCCTTGAAGACTAAGGTGCATCTAACCCAAGCCATGGTATTTTCAATCGCCTGTTATGCATGTGACAGCTGGACAATGAACAAGGATGACCAAAGAAGAGTTGATACTTTTGAATTGTGGTGTTGGAGAAGAATGTTAAGAGTACCACGGACTGCTAAAAGGACTAATAGATCTGTCCTAGAAGAAGTGCCGCTGGAATGCTCCTTGGAAGCGAGAATGGCCAGACTTCATCTCACCTACTTTGGTCATGTTGTTAGGAGGAACCATTCCCTGGAGAAGGATATCATGTCTGGTAAAGCAGAGGGTCGATGAAGAAGGGGAAGGCCCTCAATGAGATGGATTGATGCGGTGGCTGCAATGATGGGCTCAGGTATAGCAAGGATCATGAGGCTGGCACGGGACTGGGCAGTGTTTCGTTCTGCTGTGCATAGGGTCATTATGAGTCAAAGATGACTTGATGGCACCTAACAACAACAAATATATATGTACATATATACAACACCCACTGCCATTGAGTTGATTCCAACTCATAGCAACCTCCATTCAGTTTCTGAGGCGATAAATCTTTACAGAAGTAGATTGCCAGTCTTCCTTCTGCAGAGTGACTGGTGGTTTTCAATCGCCAACCTTCTGGTTAGCAGTCAAATGCCTTTGGCACTGTGCCACCAGACCTCCTTTTATATATATATGTATATATCTGTAAACACACACACACACACATATATATACATACATATATGTATGTGTGTGTATATATATATATATATATATATATGTACTTTATTTTTGTTGTTGAGACTATACACAGCAAAACATACACCAAATCAATATTTTTGACACATACAATTCAGTGACAATGATTATATTTGTCAACTTGTGCAACCATTGTCACCCTCCTTTTCTGAGTTGTTCCTTCCCCATTAGCATAAACTCACTGACTCCTAAAGTTCCCATCTAGTCTTTCGAGTTGCTGTTGTCAATTTGATCCCATGTAGGTTGTTCTTAAAAGAGCACAGTCCTCAAGGAGACATTCTTTACCGGTTAAGCTGAACTATTATTTGCTTTTAAGAAGATTTCAGGGGATATTTTTGGTTTCAGATTTAAAGATGATTCTAGGCAACAGTTTTGGGGAGTTTATCCACCCTCTATGTCTCCAGAAAATCTGGATTCTGTGAGAATTTGAAATTACGTTGTGCATTTTTTCCTTTTTGGTCAGAATTTGTCTATAGAATCTTTAATCAAAATATTCAGTAATGATAGCCAGGCACCATACAGTTCTGGTCACATGGTAAAAGAGGAAATTATTGAAGAGGCAATTAGCCTCACATTCCATTTCTTCCTCCTATTGGCAGGAGATTATTTTTTAAAGATACGGAATCATATTGTACTTCCTTTTCTGCATCTTGCCATCTCTTAAGAGATTCTTCCTATCTCAGCACATACAGACACACTCATTTCTTTTTAACAACTACTCAGCATTGCATTGTATGGCTGCACCATTATTTATTTCACCATCCTCTATTGATGGATACTGGGGTTATTTCCAGTTCTTTGCTATAGTTACAAACAACACTGCAACAAGCATATACTTGCATATTTGTCTTTGCCCAATTACTGCTATTATGTCTGTCATATAGATTCTTAGAAACGGAATTGTTGAGCAGAAAGTGTATATACATTTAAAAAAATTCTTATAGCTATTGCCAAACTGCTTCAATATCTTGTCCCATTTTTCCCTCCACTGTTCTTTGTCTTCATAACATTGTTGTCTGTTTCCATGTGTGCATTTTTAAATGTATTTTATTGAAATGTAATTTATGTATAGTGAAATATAAAAAACTAAAGTGACATGGGTCAATGCATTTTTTTTTTTTTGCAGTGTTCCCTCCCACCCCCTGGCAACCAACAAAGAAAGTTTCCCTCCATATATAAACCTTTCCTTGACCCTTCACAGCAATGAACTAATAGTATATTTGTCCTTCTGTGATTGACTTATTTCACTCAGCATAATGTCCTCCAAGTTCATCCATATTATGTGGTGTTTTGCAGAATCTACATTATTCTTTAGTGCTGCATAGCATTCCATTGTATGTATGTACCATAGTCCATGTGTGCATTTTTTTAGATGAAGTTTAGTATGAAGTTGCTAAGTCTCATCGGGTCATATATTTTAAATGCATACAGGGATGAACCAGCCACCATACCGACCTTGAAAAGTTCAGTATCTGGCAAGGGTCAGGGTGGGGACAGAGGTGTAGTAGGAGTGACAGCTGCCAAACAGTTACCCCAGTGAGATGAAGGCTGGCACTCAAGGCTGGACCACTGACTCTGGGAGCCTCAAGGAAAGAGGCTTTGGGCATATATGGAGGCCTCTAAGGGGGAGGTTTCCTGCCAAGACTCTACTCCTTACAGAGCATTTTCTGGAACACCAATTTATTGAATTCTCACAACAGCCTATGTACTATTATCTTCTTCATTTTCCAGATAAGGAAATTGAGTATGGAAGTCTTTCCCAACTCCAGCCTCTGAGCTCTTCACTTCCCTTTCCTCTCTCTGCTGTACTTCCCTCAGCATTGCCTCTCTGCATAGACAAACATACACAAACACACACACACCCTGTGTCTGAGGCAGGGCTAGCTGAGCTCCCCCTGAGCCACACTAGATGGGCTGGCAGAGCCCTGGGCCCTAGACACTGCCCCGGTGGTGCTTCCTTCCTAAAGAAGCAGAGAACCCAGACCTCACCTGTCTGATGGACTAGACTGCCCAGACCACACCATGCTGCCTTTCTCCCTCAACTCAGGAATGCTTGGTCACCCTGTCCGCTCCCTGGGCCAAGCCCCTTCCCGATTTGCCTGTCACAATCTCAAAGAACATTTGGAACATTGCTTCCTTCCTGCAGGAACCCATAATCAGTCTCAAACTTTCTGAGTGAATGAGGTTATTCTCTCATTTCTTCAGATTTAGAAAAGCCTGAGGCTCCCTGGAAGAACTTGAGTGAAAGGGTTAGGAAGGGGAGTGGAAATTCGGTAGTTATTTCCACACAGATTTACAGTCCCAACGTGTCTCTTCCTTCTTCACCCCAAGGGAAGTTCTTAATATGACATTCAAAAACCTTCATCGGCTACATGACGATAAGCCTCAGAAAACAGCGCAGCAGAAAGCCTGGCTGGAAGACTTTCTGGTGCTAGAGGACCCAGGGTGTGAGAGGCTTATTAGAGCTGTTGGGCACCGCTCTTCTCCGTGCAGACCTCCTCCTTCATCGTCGTATCCAGCCAGTCTCGGCCCATCTCCTTCTCAGATCCTCAATTCCAACTAAGTTAGATCATAGCCTGTATCCTCCTTATCTCTCCTTGCGACCAGCTGGTCCCCTTCACTGCCGCACCCACCCCAGTGAGGACAAATCACGCATGCGCACATCTGAAGGCTTGACAGTACGTAGAGAACAGCAGTTCTTCTCTGGCTCTGGCTCCCCCGCGTGTTGATAACCAGAACTGCAGTCGTGCAAGCCTGAGGAAATTAAGGTAAGTACTGGACTGAGGCACTTCACTGGGTGACAGGAAGGAGCGCAGCCTAAGGGCGCGGCGCATTTTTGATCTATGAAAAGAGTGGCACTGCGGGTGGCAGTTCCGTTGTCAACTTGCCGCCTGGCTGGCTGAAGGTTAAGGTTGTTGTGGTTCGGTGCTGTTGAGTAGGTTTGAACTCATAGCGACCCTCTGTACAAAAGAACGGTCCTGAGCCGTCGTCAGAACTGTTACCATGCTTGATTGAGCCCAGCGTCGCAGCCTCTGTGTTGTAGGGTGGGAGATTTGCAGGCGGGGGCGGGAATGATAGCTAAAGTGTATAGGCTATCTTTTTTCTGGTGATGAGATTATTCTGAAATTTAGTGATGATGGTTATATAACTCTGTGACTATATTAAAAGCTATTAACTTATACTGTGTAACCACGGTAGTATTAGTGTTACCTGTGATTTTGTCCAACTACTTATTTATAGGAAGTACAAATGACACCATGGGGGAGATCAGAAGGGCAGCATTTGCACAGGGAGAAATGTAGGGTGGCAGGAATGAATAGACAAGAAGGACACAGGGAAGGGTGACCACAGGGAGGAAGTGGGAAGGAACCTGTTACACTGTGGCGAATGTAACCAGTATCACAAAACAAAATGTGTGTATGAATGGTTGAATGTAGAATGGATTTGTAAAATTTCACCCAAATCACAATAAAACGTTAAAAAATAAATGACACCACGGGGAAGTTATAAGCAAAATCTAAACTGTGGGAAACTACAGAACAAATGATCTAGTACCTTCAACAAAGGAGTTGCCAGAGAGAGAGAGAGAGAGAGAGAGAAGTGAAACCTGTAGACTTAAAAAGGCAAATCAACCAATTTTAATGTATGGTGCTTACTGGGATTTTGATTTAAATAATCTGTCATAAATATAAGGAGCTCTGGTGGTGCAGTGCCCAAGGCATTTGCCTGCTAACCAGAAGGTTGGTGGTTCAAACCCACCAGCCACTCTGTGGAAGGATGATGGGACAATTCACTTTCATAATGATTTACAGCCTTGGAAACACAATGGGGGTTGCTGTGAGTCAGAATCAATGCAAAGACAGTGAGTTTGGGTTGGCTTGGTAATAAATGTAGGAACACTGGTGGTTGAGTGGTTAAAGCACTTGGCTGCTAACTGAAAGATCGGCTGCACCATGGGAGAAAGATGATGCAGTTGGCTTCCATAAAGATTTCATCCTTGGTAACCCCATGAGTAGTTCTACTCTGTCATCTAGGGACACTATAAGTTGGAATCAACCTGATGTCAATGGGTTTGGATTTGATTGGGTTTTACACATCCATGCATATATGCACATACACACACATATATGATGGCTGGGGAAATTTGAACACTGGTTCGATATTTGATGACATGAAGGAATTATTGATCAGTTTTTAGTGTGAAGATAGTATTGATGTGGTTATGTTTTTTTAAGAAGTTTTTATTTATAGAGATCCATACTGACATTTATGGATGAAATGATTTCAAGTCTGGGATTTGCTTCAAAATAATTCAGGAGGTGGGGGAAGTTACCAGGAATGAATTGCTTAAGTTGGTGATGATTGTGTGTGGGCTCATTATAGTCCGCTGTCTACCTTTGTATATATTTTCCATAATAAAAAATTAAAAAACCCTCATAGGCAAAGGTGGCAAAATATTACTATGTGGTGCTATTATCTCAGCTTTTCTGTAGGTTTGATACTTTTCTACAAAAAACATTCGGGAAAAAAAATCATCTCTTTGTGCTGATCCTTCTGCTCTGGTTGGAGGCCTCACAGCCTAGACCTTAGGCCCCCAGGGGCCATTCCAGTCAGGGGGTCAGGTTTGGGAATGGGACAAGTCTCATGATTACAGGCCATCAGAGGGAACAGCCCCCAAACCAGCAAGAGCAAAGCTAGAAATGGAAACCAGGGCTCCTGTCACTCAGGCCAGAGCTCAGTAACTGGACCCCTTCCAAATGTTGCTGGGGCAATTAGAGTTTCATTTAGGCTTTTGGGGCTCCCATCAACATGGGGAGTCATGTACCATTGAGGTTTGCCTTCCACTGTCCTCCTTTTTCCTCCCTCCCTCCCACATTCTCTCTCTGATTTAATGGAAGTGCTTAAAGGGAAGTGAAGGAAATAGACAATGAGCAAGTGAGTAAACAAAGAATTATCCATATATCATATTCAAAAGTATTAAACTATGAGTCTTGAGAGCAGATCCTAATAGCAGGAGAAAGGAATGATGAAATTATTCTCCATGAAAAACAAGGCTGGATGGAGGGTATTAGGATGTTACAATCAATGAGAGTGTCTAGTTAGAGGGTAAAGTGAAGTAGAGAAGAGGGATTTGGGAGGGAAGGGGGTCTTTACTGGGATGGGTGGGCCTTTGGGGAAGAGACGTTGAAAGAGGGTTTTTAGAAAGTTTTGCTATGCCTGAACCAATTCCTTGCTACTCTAAAAACAAAGGTTTGCATTATTTTCAAACTTTTTGGAATCAGATTTGTGTTTCTTTTTAATGTGATGGGCTCCCACCCAGAGGCTGTAAAGTCTAGTAGTTTATGTTACGAATTGTGACCTTGCTTTGGAGAAAAATACAGGCTGCTGTGAAAGACAGTGGGGGTGTCTAGGCAGCACAGTTCACACTGGAAAATTGATACTTAGGTTGTGTCTCAAAGAATGATAAGGAGCCAACTGTGAGGAAAGAATGAGCAAGAGCTGTTCCAAGCAGAAATTATAGCAAGTGCAAAGGGCCTGGGGCAGGACAGGGGAAATTTCAGCTTGGGGTGGTCTGCTTCTTTACTATGTTGGAAACCCAGTGGGGGTTGCTATGAGCCAGAATTGACTTGATGGCAGCGAGTTTGGTTTTTGGTTTAAGAGGAACTTTCACAAGTTTAATTGCTTATTCCCTGAGGCTTAAAAAAAAATGATATTTGAAATGATTATACATCATTATAAGACTATGATTGCCATAACTTTTCTGTCAAACCAAGTTTTCTACACTTTCATATGTCTTCATATTTCTAATCAATGTTAAGTCAACTACTTCCCTTTGTCATACATGGTCACATCCTTATATATACAGGCCCTAAAATCATCCCTACCCCCACCCTGAGCCCCAACACTAGGCTCTCGGGGCCCTCTCTTCATCCTGTCAACTCTGGTATCTCTGATGACAGATCATTCTTTTCCTTCAACCCCAGGTGTCCCAGAAGCCAAAGAGATGGAGGCAGCCTGTCTGCTTTGAGAATGACTGGGGGATTTCTGTTGTGTGTGTGTGTATATGTGTGTGTGGTGTGTAGTGTGCATGTGAGGTGTGTGTGGGTGAGGGCCAGAGATCAGGTGTGATGAAAATGGGCACTGAATCCTGTCAGGGAAAGGAGAAGGGCAGAGTCAGGGCTTGGTTCCCCCAAATGTCTCTCCAAACACCTCCAAAGGTAAAGAGGCATGAACACTTCTGGGATCTTGCCTAACGTGGCTCACTAAACTGTGTATCCAACTCCCTAGTTTTGATAAAAATGTAGCTTTTCTAATCCCTTCCCAATCATCATGTAAAACTGAGGTTCTGACTATGGTTTCCTGTGCCCCGGTCCATCACTGTGTGCCCCCAGGGCATAGGCACCCCAGTTTGTGATACCTAGCGTCCCGTGGAGGAGGGCAGAGTGTGCTGCAGACTTGGGCTCCCTGGAGTGCTGAATACAAGGAGAGCCCTGGCAGACTCTGAGGAGTAGCCACTTCCAGGTGACAAGGCACATCAGTCATGGACTGTGTCCTAAGACTGGCTGTGTGCCCATCTTAGGGGCTACAGAGGATGCAAAGAAACAGGCATCACAGCCCTGCCCTCAATGAGAACTGCTTGTGGTGCAGCATAGGACCCCTCTGTGGAAGGCTAAAGGAGCTCTGGTGGCACAGTGCCTAAGGCACTTGACTGCTAACCAGAAGGTTGGCAGTTCAAATCCACCAGTCGCTCTGTGGAAGGAAGATGAGGCGATCTACTTCCATAAAAGATTTACTGCTTTGGAAACCCAATGAGGGTCATTATGAGTCGGAATCTACTTGATGGCAGTGGATTGGTTAGTTGGTAATAGGCTAAATAATTGTTTCCCTAATATGTCCACATCCTAATCCCTAGATTACCTTACATGGGAAAAGGAATTTAGCAGCTGTGATTAAGTTAAGGTTTTTGCAATAGGGAAATTATGCTGGATTTCTGGTAGCGTAGTGCCTAAGGCACTTGACTGCTAACCAGCCAATCACTCCTTGGAAGGAAGGTTGGACATTCTACTTCTGTAGTAATGTTGTTGTTGTTGTTGTTATGTGCCCTCGAGTCGGACCTGACTCATAGCGACCCCTCCTTGGGTTTCCGAGGCAGTATCGCTACGGAAGTAGATTGCCCCATCTTCCTTCTGAGGAGTGGCTGTTGGGTTTGAACCGCCAGCCTCCTGGTTAGCAATCAAGTGCCTTAGGCACTACGCCACCAGAGCTCCCTCTGTAGTAATAGAGCCTCCTAAACCCAAGGAGGGGTCACTATGAGTTGAATTGACTCGATGGCAGTGAGTTTGGTTTGGTTTTTGGTATAATCACAACGATCCTTATGAGAGGGACATCTAGAGGAGTCAGAATCAAAAGACAAGGTGATGTTCTGATGGAAGTAGAGATTGGAGTGATGCACTCTGAAGACGGAGAAAGGGACCAAGGAATATATGCAGCCACCTGAAGCTGAAAAAGGCCAGGAAACGGGCTCTCCCCTCAGAGCCTTGACTTTGGCCGAATGAAACTGATCTCAGACTTCTGACCTCCAGAACTGTAAGAGAATAAATGTGTTGTTTTAAGCCACTATGTTTTTGGC
This sequence comes from Orycteropus afer afer, assembly GCF_000298275.1. Taxonomy (NCBI): domain Eukaryota; kingdom Metazoa; phylum Chordata; class Mammalia; order Tubulidentata; family Orycteropodidae; genus Orycteropus; species Orycteropus afer. The sequence continues at coordinate 11,411,863 of NW_006921602.1, read as the reverse complement.
CAGTTGTTCCAGCAGCACCAGGCAACTAGTATAGGATTCAATGACACTGGCTTCGGGAACACACATGTATTTACTGGCAGTGCGACCTCAGACCTGTGACTCACTACCTCCTAGGGCTGTTGGGAAGAGTGAATGAGACTATGCTGATAAAGGACTGGAGCAGTGACTAGTACACACCTGGTGCTCAAAAAATGACAGCTCAAAGAGATTAGATCAGCTTGAGGAAATAGAGACAGAAAAGCCTGAGGAAGAATAGATTGGAATTGAATGTGGTGTGGACAGACTAGAGGAGTGCTTCTCATGTTGAAATATGCGTAGGAACTGCCAGAGATCTTGTTACAATGTAGGTTCTGACCCAGTAGATCTGGTGTGGGGACTTGGACTCTGTCTTCCCAACAGAAGGTCCCCAAAATGACAAAAGAACATGAAATCAATTAGGTAGATTGCTATCACAAGTCACAGTTCTATTATATATATATATATATATTTTTTAAAATCTCTAATTTCTCATCAAAGTATAAAGGAAGAACAAAGAAAATCCAGGAGGGCCATCTTGTGTAGAAACCCACCGTCAATGCTGAGGGTCCTTCAGTCCCTGCTACCCGTGCCAGAGAAGTGGCTGTGCTGTGTCCAGCCACAGCCATCAAGGCGGGACAGCTCGCAGACTCTACTGACCAACTGGCCAGCTTTACAGGTGAGAAGACTAAGCCCATAGAAGGGAAGGAACTGACCTAGATCACCAGCTGGTTATAGTGTTATCATGGAAGGTGTCTAGAGAGCTGTAAGAGAGAGGTGCTGTGGGAGTGGAACTTGAACTTGAAGGAAGGGTAAACAAACCCTCTGCTATTGAGTCGATTCCAACTTATAGTGACCTCCATAGGGTTTACTAAGGCTGTAAATCTTTACGGAAGCAAACTGCCTCATCTTTCTCCCACAGGGCAACTGGTGGGTTCAAACCACTGACCTTTTGCTTAGCAGTCCAATGCCTTAACCACAGCACCACCAGAGCTCCTCTGAAAGAAAGGAAGGAGTTAAAAAGCATAAGACAGCTAGGTGCAGCTTGAACTTTCATTGTGGTGCAGTGTGATTGAGTCCAGGCTCTACCACTTACTTGCTGCTATGACCTGAGCAAGTTACTGAACCTTTCTGAGTCTAAGTTTCCCCACCTATTAAATGAGGATGACAATGTCTGTCTTGCGGAATTGTGGGGAATAAGTAGATAATGAAGGAAAAATCCCTGGCAGATTATGGAAGCACTGAGGGTTGGGGAAGCCTTCTAGAGGAAGCCCCACAGGATCTTCTGGGCTCGCTGAGAACATTGGATGGGAGTGGCCCAGCCTGGGCCATGATAGCTGGTTTGGCTGGGGTGGCCAGGCTTCTGTCAGAGGCACTTCACTTCCCAGGGGTCTCTCCAATGCCTGCTAAGGGTCACTTGAGTCTCACCTCCAGGCTCTCCAGGTAAAGCTGGGAAGACTGGACAGTCCCCAGGCAGCAGTGGCTGCAGGAGGAAGGTGATAAAGCAGCGGCCACTTTGCTATGTTGATTGAGAGCCATGGACATCAAGAGTGGCATCCACGGAGCTGTGGCAGCCAATTGCTCCATGCCACCACTGATCCCATCCACCTGGGAGGCCAGGAATTGGAGACTGACGCTTGCTGCCTCTCCACTTTGGCTCTATTAAAGAAGGATGGCTCTTAAATTAGACTAATTGGGTTAGAGACCTGCTCTACCACTTACTGGTGTGAGACTGAGTTACTTACCCTTTCTGTGCTTCACTGCCTCCTTTATAAAATGGTGATGTTAGTATGTATTTCATGGGGTGGTTTGAGGAACAAAATGACATAACTCACATAAAGTGCTTGGCCCAACTATTATCCTTAAATTCTTCTTTTTGTTGTGGTTTGGGTAAAAGTTTACAGAGCAAATTCGTTTTCCATACAGCAGTTCATACACATTTTGTTTCATGACATCGACTGCAATTCCCCACAGTGTAACAGCTCTCTTCCAGCTTCCTCCAGGTAGTTACCTCTTCCCTGTGCCCTTCTCTCCTATGCATTCCCACCCCCTGAGTTACTCCCTGTGCAAATGCTGCCCTTCTGTTCTCCCAGGATTGATGGTTCTAAGAAGTTTATGTTCACCCCACATACCTGTCTATTGTTTGGCTGGAAGCCACAGGAGTGAGTTCACTTCCAGACCTGAAGGGTAGCTAGGGGCCACAGTCTCAGGCATCTCACCAGGCTCTATCAGACCAGTAAACCTCTTCTTTTTTTGTGATTTTGAGTTTTGTTCCACATTGTACTACCACTGTACTAAGGATCTAAGATTAAATTATTTTTCAATGTCCAGTCCAAACACCCCCTTCTCCCTGAAGCCTTCCTGAACTGCACCTCATAGACTGAAAGTTCTCTTCCTTTGATCTGCACAGAGCTAGTGACTTCATCTCCGAGAGCTCTGCTTGCTTCTTGCCTTTGAGCAGAGATGCCGGAGATCCTGTTGTTGTTATGTGCCGTGGAGTCAGACCCGGCTCATAGGGACCCCTCCTCCTTGGGTTTCCGAGGCAGCATCACTATGGAATTAGATTGCCCAACCTTCCTTCCGAGGAGTGGCTGGTGGATTTGAACCGCCAGCCTTTTGGTTAGCAGTCAAGTGCCTCGGGCACTACGCCACCAGAGCTCCTACCATCCCTAAATCCAAAGAGTCTGTAAGTGCCTTGAGATGTTTAATGTTTATCTTTGTGCTTGTATATGTCTTTGTTAATCTGTGTTTTGCATGCATGTATTTTTAATATTTTTATTGGTATTGTAAGACGCTGAGCTATGGGCAGGTTGGGGGAGCCGGAGGAGGGATCTGCAGTCTGGCTGGGGGGCAGGGAAGGAAGGCCAGAAGGCCGCGGCAGCTGGCCTAGAATCTGGAGCGAAGCACTTCGCCGAGGCTAGGGCGAGGGGTCTCTAGGAGCCCACCCACGCCCGACGCTCCCAGGGGCCTCACCCTGACCCCCGCCTCGGCGGACGCGCATTCCGCGCGGGGGCAGCAGCGTGGAGGGATGGAGGAGGAGCTGGCGTGGGAGACTGACGGCTGTGAGTCCGCGGCACGGCGGGAGGAGGAGCGGGTGCGGGCAGAGGCGGGTACAGCCTGTTGTGCGCGCCCGGAGCGGACCCCGAGCCCTGAGGCCGAGGCATCTATGCCGCTGAGTGCTCGGGCGCGTGTGAGGGCGGTGGAGTGGACCTCTCTCCGCGGGCCCGACCAAGGTGGCAGTTCGCGCGCTTCGCAGGGCCACCTCCGTCTTGGGCTTTTTTTTGGCGTCGAGCGGAGCGCGCGGAGGACATGGACGCTCGTCTAGGGCTCGGGAAGGCCACTCGCCTGGCAAGCGAGAGAGAAGCTGTGCTGAAGAGACATTAGCTAGAAATATTAATGGTAATTGTTTTGTGCTCTCAAGTGCATTTCGCCTCATAGCGACCCTATGTTGTTGTTGTTGTTATATGCCCTCGAGTTGGCCCCGACTCATAGCGACCCCTCCTTGGGTTTCCGAGGCAGTATCACTACGGAAGTAGGATTGCCCAACCTTCCTTCCGAGGAGTGGCTGGTGGGTTTGAACCGCCAGCCTTCTGGTTAGCAGTCAAGTGCTTTAGCCACTATGCTATCAGAGCTCCCAAGCGACCCTATAGGACCGAGTAAAACTGCCCCATAGCGTTTCCTAGGCTATAATCTTTACCGGAGCAGACCGCCAGACCTTTTCTCCCGCAGAGTGGCCGGTGGGTTGGAACCGCCAACCTTTCGTTAGCAGCACGTTAGCAGCCTAAGCTTAACTATTGTGTTATAGGGCTCTTTAATAATGGTAATTGAAAAGAAAAAATCAAACCTGTTGCAGTGGAATCGATTACAACTCATAGTGACTCCATGTGACAGAAGTGACCCACAGAGTTTTCTAGGCTATAATCTTCCTAGCCGGTTGCCAAATCTTTCTCCCATGGAGCTGCTGAGTGGATTTGAACTGCCAGCCTTATGATTAGCAGCCAGGCCTTTAACCACTGCATCACCCAACCCGACCCACTGCAACGGTTGGATTCTGGCTCATAGTGACCCTATAGGACAGTGTAGAACTGCGGTATAGGGTTTCCAAGGCTGTAAATCTTTACAGAAGCAGACTGCCATATTGTTCTCCCATGGGGCAGCTGGTGGGTTTGAACCTCAACCTTTCATTTAGCAGCCAAGTGCTTTACCGCTGTGACACCATTATTAAGGCAATGGTAGCATAATGCCTAAAGGCACTTGACTGCTAACCAGAAAGCTGGCAGTTCACACCCACCAGCCACTCCTTGGAAGGAAGACGGGGCAATCTACTTCCATAGTGACACTGCCTCGGAAACCCAAGGAGGGGTCACCATGAGTCATGTCCGACTCGATGGCACATAACAACAACAATAATGGTAATAATAATAATAAAAAACCCTCCTTGGGTTTCCAAGGTGCCCAACCTTCCTTCTGAGGAGTGGGTGGTGGGTTTGAACCACCAGCCTTCTGGTTAGCAGTCAAATGACTTAGGCCCCAGAGCTCCTGAATAATGGTAATAACTATCTTTTATTGATTACCTACTATGTGTACTGAGCCCTGCCAGGACAGGCACATTATTTGATCTTTATAGTGGCCCTAGTATGACCTATTGTTATCCCACTCTACAGATGAGAAAGCTGGGGCACAGGGTGGTTAAGTAAGTTGTCCAAAGTCACACAGCCATTAATTGGTAGAAATGTGAAGGCCTAGCTCTCTTGGAATGTCAGGGCTGGATGGAGAGTGGAGATGGTATCAGATGGAGGAACTGAGACCCAGAGAAGAGGAGCTGTGGTGTGCTGCAGGTTGGATGAGCAGACCTCAGGGCCTTACTCAAGAAGTATGCCCAGTGCCAGGCTCTTTAAGCCAGGCAGCAGCATCTGGTGAGAGCATCAGCTGGTCTATGGGGTTGGGGGAGCAGTTTGACTGTGAGAGGGGAGAGGATTGTGCCAGGTCTTTATTGCCAGTCCTCAATCCCACAGCTCTGGCTGAGCCCTGGTGTTCTGGTTACCTAGTGCTGCTCTGACAGGAATATATACCATAAATGGGATGGCCTTAACAAACAGGAGTTTATTCTTACAATTTGGAGGCTTTAAGTCCAAGTTCAAAGTGCCAGGCTCTAGGGGCTGGGTGAAAGCCCCTAATCTTGGGGTACAGCTCTGCCTCCTGTTCCCAGCCCACTGGAGCTAGAGGTGTTTCTTCCCTCAGACAGCTTCTGGCTGCTGAGACTGAGAAGCCCAAGGTTGACAAGTCAAAAGGCACAGTCCTGATGTTACCAAACCACATCGCAGGCCATTAACTCAAGTCCATTGTAAGTCCCAAGGTTGGCAGCGCATGGCAGGCTGCTGAATAACACACAGCTACATGCAGGGTCTAAGCGTGCCATAAGCTAGAGACTATCCCCAAGCCTTCTCCTTATATACAGGAAGCAGACCACAACGCAAAGGCAGCTACTCAGCTGCGTGTGGTAGCTCCCACCATGGAGTTGATTGCCATTCTCATCATGGGAAATAACTACCACCAGCTGCCCAGCCACTCAGCCAGGCCCAACCAAGTTGACACACAAACATAACTACCACACTTGGAAATTGAGCACAGGGGTTTGTCCCTTAGTGCAGCTCACGGGGTACTTCTGAGACCTGCTGTTAGGGGTCATCAAGTCTATTCCTATGATTCTGACTCAAAGCAACTCTGTGCACAACAGAACGAAACACTGCCCCGTCCTGCGCCATCCTCACGATCCTCGCTGTGCTTGAGCCCGTTGTTGCAGCCTCTGTGTCAGTCCATCTCACTGAGGGTCTTCCCCTTTTTTTCTGACCCTCCACTTTACCAAGCATGATATCCTTTTCCAAGGTCCCTTCAGACAATGTGACCAAAGTAGGTAAGGCGAAGTTTGGCCATTCTCGCTTCTAAGGATCATTGTAGCTGTACTTCTTCCAGGACAGATTTGCTCCTTTTTTTCTGGCATCTGTGGTATTTCCAGTATTCTTCACCAATACTACAACTCAAAGGCATCAGTTCTTCTTCAGCCTTCCTTATTCACTGTCCAGCTACTTACAGTGTGCAAAATGCTGAGGCAACACTGTATTTACTCAGCTGCGGGATGGTGGTGGGGCGGGGAGCTCAATCAAGGTGATAACTATTTCTTCCTGGGACAGAGGATGCTTTGAATGGGGTCTTGAAAGAATGTGCAGCAGTGGAACATTGGGGTGTGTGGGAAAGAGTTCTGGGCAGAGGACCCAGCAGGGGCAGAGGCTCAGAGTCCAGAGAACACCGTGTGTATACCATGTGGCTGAAAAGAGGGGCCATGGGGTGAGAGTACAGGGAAGAGACGAGTTGGGATTTGATTTCATTTTTCTTCAACCTTTTCTAGCCTGACTCTGGGCACCATCTCTTTGCATCTCATTCTGACTCTTGGTTGTTTGCCAGCACAATCCAAGCCATTGCCCTAGGCTTCTGCTAAGACAGAGGGTGCAGAGGTGGATGGAACCTATGTCGTTCTTGTTAGTTGGCATTGGGTCGGCTCTGACTCATGCCTACCTTGTGTATAGTAGAATGAAATGTTGCCTGGCCATGCACTACCTTCATGGTCGTTGATATGTTTGGATCCATTGTTTTGGCTACTATGTCAATCCATCTCATTGAGGGTTTCCCTCGTGTTGCTGACCACCCCCCCCCTTTTTTATTTTTTACCAAACATGATGTCCTTTTCTAATGATTGGTCTTTCCTAATGACATGTCCAAAGTAAGTGAGCTGAAGACCTATACAAATCCCTTTCTTCACCCGCCCCAATTTTACAGCTGAAGAAACTGAGACCCCTCACCCCCACAAGGGGGATGTGATTAGTTCAGGATTCTGTTATCGGAAAGAGACAGAGCGGGCACTAGACCCCAGCCTCTCTAAGCTCACACATGTAGTGCCAGCTGTTTTCGCAAACCTGGGCAGTGGTGATGTTCAGACAAGAGGTTAAGGAAAGAAAAGTTCAGACACAGTGCTTGTTGGAGGTGCTTTACATCATGAGGAAGGGCCCCCTCCTCTCTCCTACAGGGAAGGCAGACCCTTTTCAAGGTGGGCATGGTGGAGCTATCAACGGGGACTACACTTGGAAGAGGGCGTTTCTCTGGAACACTTGTCCCTGAAGTGTTGGCAGTGAGCTACCTCCCCCACAGACCCTCTTTCTTGCCATTTACCTGAGCTTGTGGTTTGATTTAGCAACGCTAGTGAATCTTAATTGGGGCAGCATCTTATAGTTCATAGGCTCCTGAAGAGATTTAATGAGTCAGGTATCACAAATTCATTTCCCAAAACACATGCCAGAGATTGAGTTGAAGGGATAGAGCAGTGAACAAATCAGACAAAAATCCCTCTCCTTGCCGAGCTTATATTATAATGGGAAAAGCAGTAAACCTAAACCTAATAAATAAATAAATGTTGCATGTGACAGAGCTGATGGGTGCCTTAGAGAAAAATAGTATAGGGAGGGAGAGAGGGAGGTGCTTTCCTTACATGGGGCTTCACTGTCTCAGATGGCCCCATCACGTGCAGCTCTTTGGCTACTAGAATTTATCTCTGACCTTTTGCCTTGGAGGAATAATAGTGATGATGATGGTGATGTGGGCACTGTGTGCCAGACACCGTGCTAGGGGCGTTTCATGTCTTATTTCTAATCCTTACAATAACCCTGCAGGAGCGCTCACATCCCCATTTTACAGATGAGGAAATTAAGGCCTGAAACAAGCCTGAATGCTCAGCCCGAGTTGATTGAACCCAGTGTTGTGTGATTATCCTGGGGAAGCAGCTCTAAGGTCCACTGGTTGTGTCCATGAGGCCCTAGAAAGGGCAGAGACCTTCTCCCACATCTGGAAGGCCATATGGAATTTATCTGGAAAAGCAGACTGCGTGGCAAGCCTGCCTATCACCTGAGCCCTCACCTTCCCTGATAAGATACTGGCCACTTGTCTCCAGATACACAGAGGGGCTGGGTCCAGGCATTCAAACTGGATCAAATATGGAGGATGTGGGCTTGGCAGCAATTAAATGGTAAGATTCCCTGCCCTGAAATGGCTGTGCAAAGGGCCAGCAAATATTTATCCCCTGTGGTGGTGTAGCTGAGCCCTTCTGGGGTAGGGACAGGCATCCATTAAAAAACAAAAACAAAAACACAGACTCACTGCCGACAAGTTGATTAGACTCATAGCGACCCCTCCTTGGATTTCCAAGGTGGTATCTCTTTACAGAAATAGATTGCCCAATCTTCTCTCCGAAGAGTGCTAATCTTCTGGTTAGCAGTCAAATGCCTTAGACACTACATCACCAGAGCTCCCAGGCATCCATTAGTGGTGAAGATTATTAGTGTCACTCATGGAGGCAGAGTTTTGTGGATTCTTCCCCATGCCCGGATTTTGGGCCTATTGTGAACTGTGGGTGTGTTGGGAGGGGTCAGGCATTGGCTAGGGCCCCCAAAGAACTTGTGGTCTAAGCAAGGAGACCAACATCTTTACAAGCCAAAAGCAGTCAGGATGATGGTAGCACGGGGGTCCAGTGGGATGAGTCCTGCATCAGGTCACCAGCCTGCTTCCTCCTGGCTCAGCCATTAATCCACTATGTGACTGCATTGGTTTCCTGTGGCTGCCATAACAACGCACCAGAAACTGATGACTTAAAACTACAGAAATGTATTCTTTCACAGTTCCGGCCGGAAGTCCTAAATCAAGATGTCATCAGGGCCCCTCCCCTTCCAGTGGCTCTAGGGAAAAGTTCTTCATGCCTCATCCAGCTCCTGGTGGCTCCAGGTGTTCCTTGGCTTGTGAGCAGCATAACTTCAACCTCTGTCTCCGTCTTCACAGGGCCTTCTTGTATGAATGTCTCTGTGTGTCCTCTGCTCTTCTTACAAGGACACGAGCCATTGGTTTTAGCGTCCACTCTATTCTAGCCTGACTTCATCTTAACTACATCTGCAAAGACTCTATTTCCAAACAAGATGACATGCACAGGTTCTGAATAGACATGAATTTTTAGGGGACATTATTCTGACAACTACAGTGACCCCAGAGCCCATTACTGCCTGCAGTAGACAGTTAGCACAGGAAGCTGTGAGGTTTCATCTCTGAGACTATGTGATAAAGGTGCAGTGATGAGGGGTGCAGACACCACAGGAAAGGCAAAACAGGGTGAGCCCTATGGGGGAGGTGAGAACTGGCAAGGATTTGGAGGTGTGGAGAGACGATGAGGTGGAGGAATGACTAGTGCAAAGGCATAGAAATGGGGTGAGCATGCCTTCTCTGTCCTTCCTTGGGGCTGACACACAGTAAGTCGGTGGCTCAATAAATCCTGGTGCCCTTCCACATTGGGCAAGTGCTCGGGAGAAGGTAGTGATTGACTCCAAAGTAAAAAATCAAAACAGTTGCTGTTGGTTCGATTCTGACTCATGGTGGCTCCATATGTGCAGAGTAGAACTTCATAGGTTTTTCAAGGCTATATTCTTTTTTTTTTTTTTTGATGCATTTTATTGAAATATAGTTTATGTACGGTGAAATACACAAAACTTTTTTTTTTTTTCAGTGTTCCCTCCCCTCCCCTCCCATCCCTGGCAACCAACAAAGAAAGTTTCCCTCCATAGATCAACCTTTCCTTGACCCTCCACAACAATGAGCTAAAACTATATTTGTCCTTCTGTGATTGACTTATTTCACTCAGCATAATGTCCTCCAAGTTCATCCATGTTATGAGGTGTTTTGCAGACTCTACGTTATTCTTTAGTGTTACATAGCATTCCATCATGTGCATGTATCATAGTTCGGTCATCCGTTCTTCTGTTGATGGGCACATAGGCTGTTGCCATCTTTTTGGTGTTGTAAATACTGCTCCAGTGAACATGGGTGTGCATATGTCTGTTCCTGTCCTGGCTCTTACCTCTCTAGGATATATATCTAGTAATGGGATTGCTGGGTCAAATGGTCCAATTTCAGCTTTCTAAGGAATCGCCATATTGCCTTCCACAGAGATATCACTTCACAGTCCCACCAGCAGTGTATGAGAGTCCCAATCTCTCCACACCCCTGCCAGCATTTGTTATTTTCTGTCTCGTTGAACCTTGCCATCAATGCTGGGGTGAGATGGTATCTCATTGCTGTTTTGATTTGCATCTCTCTGATGGCCAATGATCGTGAGCATCTCTTCATGTATTTGCTGGCAACCTGAATATCCTCCTTGGTGAAGTGTCTATTCATGTCTTCTGCCCATTTTTCAATCGGATTGTTAATTCCTTTGCTGTTGAGGCATTGGAGTTTTCTATAAATCTTAGAGATAAGTCCCTTGCCAGATAGGTAATTATTGACAAATATGAATTTGTTGCTGTCATTTTGTTATGTGCTTTTTCATAGTGTTGATTTCTTTGTTCCGTATAATTTTCTGTGCTGAGTTCCTTTTGTTTATGAATCATATTATCACTTCCTTTGTTGCTGTTGTTTTAGTATTTGCTAAATATTTATGCTGGTCCTCTTTTTTTATTTTGATGTGAAGGTTTATCATTTTTCTTTGAGGTAACCTTGTGATTTACAGTTTTCTTCCCAAGTTTAGAACAGTCCATTTTATCTTGTAGTTGTCTTGACTTCCCTACCATTTAGAAGTTCTGTAACGACACAGTTTTTTCCCTCTTTTTGGTTTGTAGTTGTCTTCATTTGTCAGTTGATGTCTCTGGTTCCCTGTTTACAATTTTGTAGGCTTATTTACTTTGGATACTTCTATTATTGGGTTGGTTTCAGAGTTATGTCATCATATATGTTAATAGTCAGTTGTTGTTTGCTGTTGTTGGTTCTCTGTCCACAGGACTCCCTTAAGCATCTCTTGTAAGGTTGGTGTGGTTTTAACAAATTCCCTTAGTTTCTGCTTATCTGGAAATCTCCTAATTTCACCATCACATTTGAGGTACAATTTTGCAGGGTGTATAATTCTTGGTTGGAAATTTTTCTCCTTCAGGGTTTTATATACACCATACCATTGTTTTTTCATCTGCATGGTTTCTGCCGAGAAATCCGAGCTTAGTCTTCTCATTGGTTGCCCCTTGCAGGTGACTTTTTGTTTTTCCTGTGCTGCTGTCAGGATTCTTTGTCTTTGGTTTTGGTAAGTTTGATGATGATATGTCTTGGTGATTTTCTTTTGGGGTCTATCCTGTTTAGGATTTGTTGGACCTCTTGCATGGGTATATTCTCATCTTTCATCATACCAGGAAAATTCTCTTCCAACAAGTCTTCGACAGTTTTTTCTGTGGTTTTTCTGTAGTTTTATGTTTCTTCCTGTTCTGCAAGTCCAATTGCACATAGGTTATTCCTTTTGATGTGTCCCATATGTACCTTAGGCTTTCTTCATTTTGTTTTGATATTTTTCTGATTTATCCCTTTCCAAAGAAGTGTTCAGGTATTTTCCTTGAATCTCACTAATTCTGTCTTCCATTGATTCAGTTCTGCTCCTTTGCCCATTCAATGTCTTACTTATTTCTGAAAATTTAGTATTAATCTTCTATATTTCTGTGTGTAGATTTTGTATCATTTCTAAATTTTCATTTATTTTGTCACTTTGTTCTTGTATTATCTTTTGAAATTGTTCTAGGTTTTTCTCTGTGTTTTCCTGAATTTTCTCAGTGTTTTCCTTGATCTGTCTCTCAATTCGTTGAAGGTACCTTAATATAATTCTTTTGAATTCCTTATCAGGGAGTTCAGTGCTGCGTCTTCCTCAAGGATGTGTTTTGGGTCTGTATCCTGCTCTGTTGTTTCTCCTGCTTTATCTTGCTTCTTTGTGTGAACTGTGATACTCTGTTGTCTCCAAGGCATTGTGATGTTCTTGTGTTTATAGTTAATTGGTGACTGTATGTTGGGGTGACTTGCCCATGATTTCATTTTCTTTGTATGTTATCTATGTAAGCACGGTACTGTGCTGTGTTCCTCTATTTGCTAGTTGGCAGTACTTGTACACTCACCACCTGTCTCCTTTCCTGTTGTCAGCCTCCTGTTTGTCCCTGCCATCTTTGGCAAATGGAGCCTCTTCTTAGGTCTCTGGAATCTGGATGAGAATGCTGTCACTTTAAAATCCAAAATGGCCACCGCTTGTAAAGATTCAAAATGGCTGCACCCTCGGTCACTTTAAATATCCAAAATGGCCACCACTTGTAAACAATCAAAATGGCTGCGCCCTCCAGACAGCCAAAAGCCACAGCTCAGGTTGTCTCTCTCCTTGCTGTTTCCCTTCTTAGTCATAAGCCACTAGCACAGTTGTCCCTGGAACACTTGGTGACCAGGGCTGATCTTTAGGTCAATTCTCAGGTCCCAACACCACTTGGAAATATTCAGGCTATTGGTCCCATCAGAGTAGCTGACAGTCCGCTCTTCCAACTGTCTCTGTACTCACTGTTTTCATTCAGGTTTTTCCACTAGTTGGTGCCTAATCCACTTCTGTATACTTCCTTTCAAAGCTCAGGGCTCCAGGATTATCTTCTGTATCTCTGTCAATTGGTTTCTCTTTTCTTTGTTGAAGAGGGTCTGTGTCGCTTGTCTGCCTATTCCTCCATCTTACTGGAAGTTCTCTCAAGGCTATATTCTTTATGAAGGAGATCACCAGACCTTTCTTCCAAGGTGCCTCTGGGTGGGTTGAAACCACCAGCCTTTCTGTTAGGAATCAAGTGCTTAACTGCACCACCCAGGGACTCATTATTGACTCCTGGGAAGGTGTGTGTGTGTGTGTGGGGGGGGATGAATTCCATTCCTTTCCTAGAGAGCAGCTCTTGAGAAGAGGACAAGAGAACACTGGACGATGGGCACTTTCAAGGAGCAAAGGGCACACACCTAGGCTGCTGCGCTCCCATTTTCAGAGCTTGGCCGAGTACTGGTCATGTGGACATGCAAACAGTTAGTAAGGAAAAGCAGCCTGTCTGGGTGGTCCTTGACCTTGAGTAGGAGGAGAGCCATCCCTCCAACCCCATTTTTGGCTGAAAGACCCTCCTTGGGAAATGTTCAAGGGCAGGGAGGGGCTGTCCATCTCTCCTCTCTGCAGCCCTTTCGTTATGCACTTTGGAGAACTCCCTTCTCTGTTGCTCACCCTTTTTTCTTCCCGTAGTGCTTCCTCTGGAGAGACAGCTCCATGAAGCCGCCCGCCGCAACAACATCGGGAGGATGAAGGAGCTGATTGGGAGGAGAGTGAACGTCAGGGCCAGAAACCATGTGCGTAATGGGCTTCTAGAAATTGCAGCACTATCCAGCACTCAGGGCCATGGTGATGTCACCACACAGGTGGAACAGCCCATGGAGCCAGAGGCAGGCACATTTATCTTGCCTTGAGTGTGCCTCTGGGTGGATTCAAAACCACCAACCTGGCTTTGAGCAGTCTGGGGCTTCACCTAAGTGCCAGGGTCAAGATTCCAAGTCAACCAAAAACAAAACCCAAATTCATTGCTGTTGAGTCAGTTCCAAGTCATGGAAACCCCATGTGTCACAGAGTAGAACTGAACTCTGTAGAGTTTTCTTGGCTATAATCTTTTTGAAAGCAGTTGCCAGCCCTTTCTTCTGTGGCATCTCTGGGTGGTTTGAACTGCCAACCTTTAGGTTACCAGATGAATAAAAACCATTTTCATCACTCAGCAACCAGCGATTCCAAGCCAGGCTCTTAACCCCTGAAAGACACACCAAAGGAGCAGAGGTCAAAGGTAAGGAGTTGGAGACAGGCAGATAAGCAGTCCTGAGAAGGAAAGGAACAACTGGTCAACAGAGAGGGTACATGACTTACCTGAGACCACACAACAAATTAATGTTTCCTTTCATTGTTCCCTCATAAGCTGAAAACCACAGAGGGAAGTGGATGCATGGTTCCCCTGAGGTTGTCTTCCCCCAAGGCCTTGTACCAAGAGCCAAAAACCATAACCAAAACCAAAACCAAACCCACTGCCATTGAGTTTTGATTCTGACTCACAGTAACCCTGTAGGACAGCATAGAACTGCCCCACAGTGTTTCCAAGGATGTAAATCTTCACCGAAGCAGATTGCCTCATCTTTCTCCCATGGAGTGGCTGGTGAGTTCGCAATGCTGACCTGTTGGATAGGAGCTGAATGCTTTACCCACTACGCCACCAGAGCTTCCTAGAGACCCTGACAATGGTCTGGAAATTAGGTGGGCAGAAGTCAGGACCCTTCAGCCCTGCTCTGAGGATGGAGGGGACAGAACACAGGCACTTAGGTGCCCCATGGGGATTTAGTGGCATAGTGTCTAAGGTATTTGACTGCTAACCAGAAGGCTGGTGGTTCAAACCCACCAGCCGTTCCTCAGAAGGAAGGTTGGGCAATCTACTTCCGTAGTGATACCGCCTCGGAAACCCAAGGAGGGGTCACTATGAGTTGGATCTGACTCAACGGCAGTGCATTGCGTTACATTATGAGTCTGTTAAGATCCTAGGATTATAAACTAATCCTAGGTGGCTAGTTTGTTTCCTGGTGGTGGTGGGTGGGATGCACTGTATGTGACAGCAGGGCCCAGGGGCTTGAATGGAGAAGAAGCATGAAGAGGTTCTTTACTTGCAGGAAAGCAAAGATCAGCCCCTCACCACAGCCCCTCACCACAGCCCCTCACCACCGCCCCTCACCACTGCCCCTCACCACTGCCCCTCACCTGCCCAGGAAATAATCACCTGGGTGGTGGTGGAGGGTCTGTTGACAGTGGAGTGAGGGGCAGCCCTGGATTAGAAAGTTGGGCAGGGGTCCTTGAGAGGCATTCATTTCAAGTTCAGTGACTTATTGCTGGACACCTGGGCATAGAGGGACCAACATACACAATTGGTCCCAAAGACACTCACTGCAGAATGGGGGAGGCAGTTCCTACAACCCAGAGGGTCATGGCCAAGGTGGGTATGTGTGAAAGGGGGAAGGGTCAACCCTGGTTGCAGGGGCAGGGAGGCCTACAAGGCCTCACCCAGGGTGAGATGCTAAGCCAGGCTTGGTGATTCATTGAGACCTTGAGATTAGTGACAGGGAAGGCATTTCCATCCTGCAGACCAGCTGTCCCAGCAGGGGAACAGGGGAGGATGTGGGAGGTGGGCTAGACAGCTGGCAGCCCTGACAGGTGTTCTCTTCCTTCTGGCAGGTGGGCAGGGTGGCCCTGCACTGGGCCACAGGTGCAGGGCACGAGCAGGCTGTGCGGCTGCTCCTGGAGCACGAGGCTGCTGTGGACGACGAGGATGCGGTACGAGCCCCTTAGGAGGCATCCTGTTGGGGCATGTGTCTGTCTGCCTCAGGGTGGGAGAGGGACGTCTGAGTGGTCTCTGGGTCTCTGAGCCAGCTGTCTGTCTTTGCTGAGGTTGCTAACGATATGCTGACACCCAAGTAGGCACAGAGTCTGAGTCTTCAGGGCTGGTGACATTGCACTAATCCTATCTCCCCTTGGATTTACTGCTGAATAAGGATCTCTCCATTTTCAGGAGCTTCTTAGTTCTTTTCAGTCCCTTGTGATACCATGTCAACAACAACTGCCAGCCTTCTGGTTAGCAGTCAAGTGCCTGGTGGGTTTGAACTGCCAGCCTTCTGGTTAGCAGTCAAGTGCCTTTGGCGCTACGCCACCAGAGCTCCTGATAAGGGCTGTAGGAAGGATAATCAGGTGGATTGAAAGGCCTGCTCAATAAAGTCACCAGGAGAAGGTCTCTCATGATATGCAGAGCACTCTATCCTGGTTAAGGAGCTCTGGAGGCACAGTGCCTAAGGTATTTGACTGCTAACCAGAAGGCTGACAGTTCAAACCCACCAGTCACTCCACTGAAGGAAGACGGGGCAATCTACTTTCATAAAGATTTACCACCTTGGAACCCAAACGGGGTTACTATAAGTCAGAATCAACTGGATGGCAGTGAGTTTGGTTTTTGTTTTTGATCTACTCTGGCTAACACTTTAATCAGAACTTGGGTAAAGCCTAACAATCTTGCTTAACAAAATGGCTGGCAGCACATTGCTGAGAAAGAACGCTAAAGAATAGAGGGTCTACAAAATTATCCCCTCAGTAAGGGGCAGCCCTAGATGAGACAGAGGGCTGACTCCAACAGTGACATTTGACAGGGATTCATTTAAGGGTCTAAATTTAGCTTTTGAAAAATTATAGACTTCCTGCAGAGATATAGCTGTCCATGGAAACACATCTTTTTTCTCTAGGCTTCTTTCTGCTCTTAGACCCCATCACGAGGAGGCTTTGATTATAAGCCGGGGTGGGGGTGGGACAGCAACATCTACCCCTGCCTCTTCCCCACATCCTCCCCCAGCCTGCTTAGGGAAGGAGAATGGCAAATGGCTAGGATCCTTAGTCTGAGTTTCCCAGTGAAACTGCAGATTTTTTTTTTTTTTTTTTACCCCCCAGGACTTCCTTCTTTACACACAAAGCTTTTTATTTCTTTCTAATTTTTATTGTGATTTGGGTGAAAGTTTACAGAAAAAATTCATTTTCCATATAGCAGTTCATACACATTTTGTTTCCTGACATTGACTACAGTTCCCCACAATGTAATTTCCCACTTCCTCCCCATAGTTACTTCTTTCTCTGTGTCCTTCCCTCCTACGCACTCCCCTTGCTCAGCTATCTCCCTGTGCAAACACTGCATTTCTGTTCTCTCATGATTGATGGCTCCAAGGGATGTAAATGTACACCCTATATGCCTGTCTATTGTTTAGCTGGAAGCCATAGGAGACCTGAAGGTAACTAGGGGCCATAGTCTCAGGGGTCTCACCAGGCTCTATCAGACCAGCAAACCTGGTCTTTTTTTTTTTTTTTTTTTATGATTTTGAATTTTGTTCCACATTGTTCTCCCACTCTATCCAGGGTCTCCTGCACCGATCGCACTCTGAGTGGTTGTCAGTGGTAGCCAGGTACCATCTAGTTCTTCTGGGCTTCTGGTCATATAGGCTGAGAATCACATGGTCTACTAGTTCCTTGGACTAATTGAAACTGCAGATTCTTGCATCTACTTTTTGCCCAAGAAGACCCCCATTATCACCACTCTGCTCTGTTCCTCCTCCAGGGGCTGAGTGTGAGAAGAAGACAGGAGGGAAAATATTAAGAGGGAGTTTGTTTTTTTTTAATAAATCTTCTCTGTTTCTTTTGCTAATAGCAATAAATACACTTTGAAATATAAAAAAGCTGGTGAGTGTGCTTACTTTAATAACGTAAGGGTCGCAGAGACACAGAAGAGAAGGGAAGTTCTGCTGTTTGGGGCAGGTCTCTAGTGATAGGCCACAAAGAATGATGCAGAGGAATAAAATCTGGTCAAGGACTACGAAGTGTTTTTGGGGTTCCCACTGGAGGAGGCTCTCTCTGGCTCCCATGACTCTTATTCCTCAGCCCTGAGGCCTGATGCCTTTCATTCCCAAACACCTGTGGGCTTCTCCCTCTGAACTCTGCTGCGTGCTTGTTCAGTCCTTTCCTCAGCCAGCCAGCCAGTCAGCCCAGTCACTGATTCTCTCCCGGGCACTGAGCCCTGAGCCAGTGCCGGGTTTCTGGTCCCTTCAGCTCTAGTTGAGACCAGCTCCAGTCCTCAGCTGAGGTTCTGTGACAGATCCTACAACCTCCCTAACATTTTAGGAGGAAGCCCTTAAATTCTTGTGGTCACTTCTGACTTTTACTTTCAGCTTCTGCTCAACTCTTGCTGTCTTTTTCTCCACCCTGGTGTCACCCCAAATATGGATCTCAGTCCCTCTCCCCAGTTTCCACAGAGACCCAATCCACCCATAGCCTTTGGTGTGCGATAGGCTTTTCAAAATAGGAGATGGAGGGACTTACTTTACACACAAAAATAACGGAAAATTTTATAGTCCTATCTTTTTGGCGGGAGCTCTGGTAGCATAGTGGCTAAGGCACTTGACTGCTAACCAGAAGGCTGGTGGTTCAAACCCACCAGCCACTCCTCGGAAGGAAGATGGGGCAATCTACTTCCGTAGTGATACTGCCTCGGAAACCCAAGGAGGGGTCGCTATGAGTCAGGTCCGACTCAATGGCACACAACAACAACAACAACATCTTTTTGGCAGTCTTGTTCTTTGAAGTCTCTTGGCCTCAACTACTCCTCTTCTCTTTAATGCTATCTTTTTTTTTTTTTTTTTGTAACTCCCCCACACCCACCTCCAAATTCTGGCAAATTCTTTCTAAGACAGAGCAGTGAAACTCACTTTGGATGCTCAGGTGCCTGCTGATCAGCCACTTCCCACTGGGGTTCACCTTTTGCCTCAACCACTTGTCAAGGCTTTGACCTGAACAAAGACAGTCATTTCTTCTCTAAAAATAATTCTAGTGCCAGCCACTAGGGCCATGTTTCCTGGCACTTCTCACAAAGGCTCCTTATGGAGACAGTGGAGAGACAGCTGGGATCCAGTGTGATCTGTGCAGGGTTCTGAGGGTGAGCCAGCCTCCCCACCAGCCGTCCAGGCTGTGAGATGGGGGCTGATTCAATAGAAGGACTAGGAGCTGCCAACTTTATCCTCTGGCCTCTGTCCCAGGCCCCAGGTACTTGGAGTGACTAAGAGTGAGGACAGGAAGAACTTTCTAACAATGAGTGTGTTTGACAGTGCAGGGGACATCTGCTGAGATGGGCATATTCAAATTTAGGCCCTGGGCCTTGAGGATGTTCTGTAGGAGATTAAAACAGTTGATTCTCAAATGCCAGCCTAGAAAGAGTTGTCACCAACCCTTCCATTAAAGCTATATTTGGAAAGAATATACTCTTGAGATTGGTTCCTTCCAAATTTTTGGTATTAAAATAGCCTTTCTTTATGATATGATGGTGAGAGTAGGTGGCAGCTGTTTTTTTTTTTTTTTTTTTAAATTTTTATTGTAATTTGAGTGAAAGTTTACAGAGAAAATTCTGTAACACAGCAGTTCATATACATTTAATCTCATGACATTGACTGCAATTCCCCACAATGTAACAGCTCTCTTCCCACTTCCTCCCGATAGTTAACTCTTCCCTGTGTCCTTCTCTCCCATGCACTCCCGGCCCCCTGAGCCGTCTCCCTGTGCAAACAATGCCCTTCTATTCTCCCATGACTGGTTGCTCCAAGGAGTGCATCTACCTGATGTAAATGTTCACCCCATATGCATGTGTATTGTTTGGCTGGAAACCACAGGAGTGAGTTCAGTTCCAGACCTGAAGGGTAACTAGGGGCCATAATCTCAGGGGTCTTCCCAAGTTCCATCAGACCAGCAAATCTGGTCTTTTTTTTTTTTTTTTTTTTAATGATTTTGAGTTTTGTTCCACCTTTTTCTCCCACTCTATCCAGGATCTCCTGCACTGATCCCCCTCTGAGTGGCTGACACTGGTAGCTGGGCACCATCTAGTACTTCTGGTCTCTTGGTCTTATAGACTGAGGATTGCATGGTCTACCAGTCCCTTGGACTAATCGTTTCCATGTGTCTTTGGTTTTCATCATTCTTCTTTTCTCTGGATGAGGAGAGACCCATTGTTGCATCTAGATGGCTGCTTGCAAGCTTTTAAGACCCCAGTCACTAATCACCAACGTAGGGTGTAAAACAATGTTTTGTGTAGTATGTTATGCCAATTGAGCTTGATGTCCCTGGTGGCAGCTGTTTTAAGAGCTTTATTTAGGAAGAAATAAGTTGGCAGTAGTATATCAGCCTTTATTTTTTTTAAAAGAAGTCCTGGTCTTTATAGCCTAAAGCATGCAGCTTTCTGGACTAGGTGGGCCCTGTGGTCCCTCACGGCTTGATGGTTTTGCAGTCTGGACAATAGGACCCAGTGGAACAGTCACGCCTCCTCATATTCACCTTACCTTCCCCATGTCTTCTCCCCTAGTTTGGGATGAATGCACTTCTCCTGTCTGCCTGGTTTGGCCACTTACGAGTTCTCCAGATCCTGGTCAACTCGGGGGCCAAGGTCCACTGTGAGAACAAGGTAAGATCCCAGCCGGCAGCCCTTTACCCCTGCCTGCCTTCCCTTATTCTGTTTCCTCTCCAGTTTTGTGCTCACTCCCGTCTCCACCTTTGTACCCATTTGCCCCCACCTGATGCCCCCACTTACTTGCCACCTCTGCCCTGCTTGCTCCTTCCTGTCTCTCACCTTCCTCTGTCCCACTTGCACTAGCCCTTTGAGATCCCTACTGGACCTCCAGCTGAGCTCAGCTCTGAGAAGCTGGTTCCTCTAACTGCTTCCACAGGAGCTGGGAGAGGGACTGGGAGGTCTCCTCCATCAGCATTGAAAGCCTGGGACACTCTGTCTTCTGATTTCCCACCTCCCCACTATTTACTACTCAGTAATCTTCAAACAGTCCTGAGACCTCTGGCCAGCCTCCTTCTTTACAAAAGAGAAATCAATCACCCTGAGAGAGTGATGGTAGTGGTGGTGGTTGTCGAGTCACCCCATGGGATAGAGTAGAACTTCCTCATATGGTTTACTAGGTTGTAACCTTTAGGGAAACAGATCACCAGGTCTTTCTTCCATGGAATTGATGGGTGGGTTCAAATTGCACATACCTTTTGGTTAGCAGCCAAGCACTAACCGTTGAGCACCAGGGCTCCTTCAGAGGGTAGTTAGGAAGATAAAATGAGAGGGCCCTCCTGCTGGGTCCTCCTTCCCTCATGGTTAATGTGGTGGGTGGGAGGAACACAGGCACCACTTACCAAACTCTGGTTCTTTGGGTGAGCCTCAGTCTTCACACCTGACAATAGGAATGCTGGTACCCAGCCTTGAACTGTAAGAGAAGCAAGTGTAGCTCAGCACTGTGCCTAGCACACGAGGAACCTAGCTGTCCCCTCCCTGGTGTGGGCTGTGGTTGGAGGGGAAGGGCCCTGCTGAAAGCTCCTCTGTCCCACAAGGCAAAATCCTGGAATCCCTCCACTGGTGTTTCCGCCTGTGGGGTCTCAGTGGCCCTTATGAAAATGCAAACACTTCTGGGCCATTTTAGGAGCTCTGGTGGCATAGTGCCTAAGGCATTTGACTGCTAACCAGAAGGCTGGCGGTTCAAAACCCACCAGCCACTCCTCAGAAGGAAGATGGGGTGATCTACTTCCATAGTGATACTGCCTTGGAAACCCAAGGAGGGTCACTATGAGTTGGATCAGACTTGACAGCACATAACAACAACAACAATCTGGGCCATAGTACTGTCAACTAGGGCTTCTTAACCAGGGTCCTTGGAGAGAAGTCACGGGATTCATGAACTTGGATCAGAAAAAATTTACATATTTATTTTCATTAACTTCTACTTGAAAGTTTAGCATTTCTTTCAACAATGGGTGTAACCATAGTAGTATTAGTGTTACCTGTGATTTTGTCACCAACAGAAAACATGACCATTTTCATTTGCATATCCTGATACTGTTTTTACAGTTTTCTCAAAATTCTACTTAACGCTTCTTATTGTTGTTGGTAGGTGCCATCAAGTCAGTTCTGACTCCTAGCGACCCCATTTGTATGTAGCCTAAAGGATCTCTGGTGGCATAGTGGCTAAGGCATTTGACTGCTAAGCAGAAGGCTGAA
Source organism: Orycteropus afer afer (assembly GCF_000298275.1). Classification (NCBI taxonomy): domain Eukaryota; kingdom Metazoa; phylum Chordata; class Mammalia; order Tubulidentata; family Orycteropodidae; genus Orycteropus; species Orycteropus afer. The sequence continues at coordinate 11,390,312 of NW_006921602.1, read as the reverse complement.
AGTTCAAACCCACCAGCCACTCCTCGGAAGGAAGATTGAGCAATCTGCTTCCATAGAAATACTGCCTTGGAAACCCAAGGGGGGGGGTCACTATGAGTTGGGACCAACTCAATGGCAGTGAGTTTGTTTTGTTTTTTTTTGGATCTCCAGAGCTGTAAGGTAATAAATATGTGTAATGTGTTATAGCAGCACTGGGAAATTAATATACCTTTGTAATCCTATGCATTTTATTAAATTCTTTCTGTGTATTTTATTTATTTACTTAATTAGGAACATTATTCTGAGAAGGAGTCCATAGGTTTCCTCAGATGCTGAAAGGGGCCAAAGTATATAAGAGGTCTGCTTTATGCCATTGTTAGGATCTTGTTGGCAGTGGTAGGAATGTCTATGACAGACTCTCGGTGAGTGAGCCTAGAGTGTGGCAGTAAGGGGCCAAGGGACCCATACAGAGATGTCCCTGGGGGAGCAAAGGGGACAGACTCCTTCTCTAGGTCAGTGGGGGCCTGCCCCAGGCTTCTTGGCCAGCCATGCTTCTTTCTGGATGACCATCTTTAGATAAGCCAGGGCCATAGGCTTAGATAAGGTTGGGCTGCAATCAGGTTTACTCTTCCAGTCTCAGCCAGGTGATATTTACCATGTTGTTTTTAGTTGCCGTTAAGTAGATTCCAACTCATGGTGAACCCATGTGTGCAGAGTAAAACTGTCTCATAAGTTTTTTTTTTTTTTTTTAAATTAAAAAAATGTTTGCAGTGTTTTCACCCCTGCTTTCCCACCCCTGTGTTAGGCTGGGTTCTCTAGAGAAGCAAAACCAGTGAAGCTTATATATATAGAGAGAAAGAGACATTTATCTTAGGAGAATGGTTCACACACTTATAGAAGCTGGCAAGTCCCAACTTCTTGGATCAAACGTCAAGCTGGAGGTTTTTCCTGACTTACACAGCTGCAGGGGCTGATGAGCTCAAGGTTGGCAGGCAGTATATCAGCTGTTGACTCCAACGAATGACAAATCAAAGATCTCCAGGCCGAATGGTGAATTGTTCACTCACAGACAGTTGTAGGCAGCACAACAGGATCCCAATCCACAGAAGAGTCTCTTTTTCCCAAGATGTCCATAAATATATCGGAAGCAGGCCACACCCCTAGGGAAACTCCCTTTCAACTGATTAGCTGCTCAAAACATATACGTCCGATCTCATCATGGGAATAACCCACATCACAACTGCTTAAACCACTCAGAATTGTGGTCCAGCCAAGTTAACACACAATTCCAACTATCACACCTGGTAACCAACGAAGAAAGTTTCCTTCCATATATAAACCTTTCCTTGACTTTTTACAATAGTGAACTAATACAATTAAAAACTGCCCCATAAGGTTTTCAGAACTGTGAACTTTTAGAAGCAGATCACCAAGCCCACCTTCTGAGATGCCTCTGGGTGGATTGGAACTGCTAACCTTTCAGCTAGTGGTCAAGTCCTTAACTGGTTGCACCACTCAGGGACTCCTCAAACACTGGTGATATTTAAAGCTTAACCTTCAGAGTTTGAGAGTCACTTACTGTGCACCCCCCCATGTTCCTCCTTCAGGCATGTTTGTTAGGACTTGTCTTTTTCCCTTAATTTGGGCAGTGCAGGTTGGGGGTAGAGGGGACAGTCATTAGGGGAGGGAGCAACAACTTATTTAGTATACTGAAGGGTCTACTTAGATAAATTTCAGAATGGTGCCTAAGGAGTTTAAGAGAGCTCTAAGAAGTTAATAACTACTAAGCACTTTCAACTTTGAATCTGCCAGTGGTTTTCACAAGTATTTGCTGAGCACCTACTTTGTGTCCTGCCTATGCTGTGAAATATGGGGGAGACCAGTAGAACTTATGGTGTAAGATAGAGGGAGAATTGCCTCTGGGGCCAAGAGACCTCCTTCCTGCCTACTCTCCCCCCCAAGCCACTTCCCTTCCAATCCCTGTGGAGTGTGTCTGCTCTCAGTCTTTCTCCTGATGCTAGAAGGTCAGGAGGTCACCTCCTGTGACATACACAGGGCACTTTGTCACCTGCTTCCTCACTTGTAGCTGTAGGGAGGCAGGTGCCTAGAGCCTTCATAGCAGTGCTCTATGGGAATGTTCTGGGTCACTGTTAGTGCTATACTACCTCACTTGAATCTTTGAATCATCTTTCAGTTTATAAAAATACCTTTCATGTAGGTGATGCCATCCACTCCTGAGGGAGTCAGAAATTACCATCCTAAGTTTGACCTGTGAGAAAATGGAGGCTCACAGAAGTAGAGGTATCTTGCCCAAGATCAAAGAGCTGATATGTGCCAGAGCTGGGGTTTGAACTCTGACGTCCTGACCTCCAGCAACCTCTATGAGACTGAGTGGGCTCTGTGGTTATCCTTGGGACCCATCTGGCATTCACCATGTTGCTTCCATGAGTCAGCTGTATTCTGGGTCCCAAACACCCACAGTTTGGCAGACAGCCAGTTTGTGAGAGGGTCTCCTTTCCTAGACTTCAGGGACCACCCTAGGTTTGTTTTCAGGATGGCCTGACTTTACTGCACTGTGCAGCCCAGAAAGGTCACGTGCCAGTGCTGGCATTCATCATGGAGGACCTGGAGGATGTGGCCCTGGACCGTGTGGACAAGGTGAGAGCTGCCTTAAGGCTGTTTGTCCTTCCCATTGGGCCTGGGGCTCCGAGGCCTCTCCTGCCCACCGGCTTCCCTCACTCCTTCATTCCTTGAGCATAACCTTTGAGCTATGGGTAAGGCAGACCCAGGCCTACCTCAGGGAGCTCCTGGTCTGGAAGGAGTATTTGAGCGCACATGTTCAGGATACGGGAGAACACGGTCCGTCCCTGTGGAGAGGCCCTAGTCAAGGATTAAGGTTCAGAGGAGGGAGCCCTGCTCTTTGCTTCCTGGAGGAGGTAGCATTTGGTGACTGAATTAGATTTTGTGGGTAAGATTGGGGAACAGGGGGGTATTCCATGTGAAGGGGAACACATCACCTGAGCTTTTGAGGTGGAAAGGGGCCCTTTGTGTGTGAGTTAAGAACTGTTGGAATCTTGGGAGTGAATGCCAGAGAAGTGGTGGGAGCCCCTTATGGAGATCATGGCCCTCAGCCTCAGAGGTCTATCCTTTATGCAATTGGCAGTAGGGATCCCTCCAAACAGTCTTTTGGAAGTTGAGTCTGAGCTTTCCAGACAGGGTGTGTGGGGTGAGGGGAGGGACAGTGACTGGGGCAGGAGAGGCCACTTCGAGCCAAGTCAGTGACTTGGGAGCAGAGACCAGGTGGGGCAGGGTGAAGGTGCACGCTCCCTAGGATGCAGAAGATTCACTCTCTTTTTCCTCCTTACCAGCTGGGGAGGACGGCGTTTCACTGGGCTGCTGAGCACGGGCAGCTGGATGCTCTGGACTTCCTTGTGGGTTCTGGCTGTGACCACAGGGTCAAAGACAAGGTATGGCTGTGACCTTTGGGCAGGGTGGAGGGCCAGTCTCTGGACTCCTGACAGTGTGCTGAAACCCCTGCCCACTTCCAGGTTCTGGCACCTCACCTTGTGTTGGGGTAGGTGGCACAAGACCCGAGCGTGTCTAATGTTTGTCCAGCAACATTCTGTGAGGACCCTCTATGGGTCAGCCCTGTGCTTCAGGTCAGGGATACAAAGATGCCCAAGACACACTCCTTACTCAAGGAAATCAGCACCAGCATCCACAGTAAAGAGCTATGATCCCATGTGGGGAGCTGGGATGGCAAATGGGGTAATTGGTAGTGGCTGCCTGGAAGGGTTAAGTAGGCTTGTGATTGTATTGTCAATGTCTTATATTGGCAGCGAGGAGTCCTGGGTGGTGCAAACGGTTAACTCATTCAGTAGCTAACTGAAAGGTTAGAGGTTCAAGTCCACCTAGGTGCTTTGGAAGAAAGGCCTACTGATTTGCTTCTGAAAAGTTACAGCTATGAAAATCCAAAGAAAGGCAGTTTTACTGTACAGCACATGGGGTTACTGTGAGTTGGAATCAACTCATTGGCAACTTTTTTTTTTTTTTAATTGTTGGGATTGAGGACAGAGTTAGAAGGATGATAGCCACTTGCTGGTTATTTGCTTTCTTTGGAATGTAGTGCTCTGCATGTTTATAGCAGAGCCCTGGTGGTGCAGTGGTTAAGCGCTCGGCTGTTAACTGAAAAGTTGGTGGTTCAAACCCACCAGTTGCTCTAAGGGAGAAAGATATGACAGTCTGCTTTCGGTAAAGATTACAGCCTATAGGGCAGTTCTTTTCTGCCCTACAGAGTCGCTGTGAGTTGGAATCGACTCAGCTGCAATGTGTTTGATTTTGGTTTTGTTGTGGTTATGGCAGAAATCATAAAGAAGCTCCAAGGAAGGGGCAGAATGGAGAGTGTGTGAGCAGGATTTCACTATCTGAGAAGGGACTGGAGGGGACTGACCTGCAAATGACTCATATCTATGGGCTACTGCAAATCAGGGCATAAAATATGTTGCAGCAGATTCAAACAATGCTTCCAGTAAGAGGAGGAGTAGTATGCTTGGCCAGGGTCAAGGGAGTTCTGTTTATAAGGTTGTGCCAGAGCACTCACAGAAAATGTTTTATGTGGAGCACCATAGGAGCTTGGAAGTAGAAGATGTCTTCATCAAAGGTTAGTTCAATCCACTCATTTTACAGATGTGAAAACTGAAGTCCAGAGAGGGGAATGCATTAGCTAAGGTCACATAGCAAAACAAAGGAAGAGCTATCCTGATGTAGAAAGTATCAAAAGAAGATGGAAAGAATACACAGAGTCACTGTACCCAAAAAGAATTGGTAGACATTGAACCATTTCAGGAGTTAGGTAGCATATGATCAAGAACCAATGGTGTTGAAGGAAGAGGTTCAAGCTGCACTCAAGGCATTGGTGAGAAAGAGGACTCTAGGAATTGATGGAATACTCATTGAGATGTTTCAGCAAACAAATGCAATGCTGGAAGTGTTCACTTATCTGTGCCAAGAAATTTGAAAGAGAGGTACTAGCCAAATGACTGGAAGAGATTCATAATTGTGCCCATTTCAGAGAAAGGTGATCCAACAGAATGCAGAAATTATTGAACAATATCATTAATACCACATGCAAGTAAAATTTTGTTGAAAATAATTTTTAAATGATTGCATCAGTACATAGACAGGGAACCTTCAGAAATCCAAGCTGGATTCAGAAGAGGATGTGGAATGACAGATATCATTGCTGATATTAGATGGCTCTTGGCTGAAAGCAGAGAATACCAGAAAGATGTTTGCATGTTATTATTTTTTTTAATCTATGCAAAGATATTTGACTATGTGAATCATAACAAATTGTGTATAACATTACAGAGAATGGGAATTCCAGAACACTTAATTGTGCTGATGAGGAACCTGTACATAGACCAAAAGACAGTCATTCTAACAGAACAAGGGGATACTGCATGGTTTAAAATCAGGAAAGGTGTGCATCAGGGTTATAGTCTTTCTTTCTTTCTTTAAATTTTATTGTGATTTGGGTGAAAGTTTACAGAGCAAATTCATTTACCATATAGCAGTTCATACACATTTTGTCTCATGACATTGACTGCAATTCCCCACAGTGTAAGAGCTCTCTTCCCACTTCCTCCTCTTAGTTCCCTCTTCCCTGTGTCTTTCCCTCCCATGTACTCCCAGACCCCTGAGCTGTCTCCCTTTGCAAACAATGGCCTTCTGTTCTCCCATGATTGATAGTTCCAAGGAGTATATCTATCTGATGTAAATGTTCATCTCTTATACCTGTGTATTGTTTGGCCAGAAGCCACATGAGTGAGTTCAGTTCCAGAACTGAGGTGTAGGGGCAATAGTCTCAGGGGTTTCATCAAGCTCTATTTATGATTTTGGGTTTTATTCCACATTGTTCTCCCGTTCTACCCAGGATCTCCTCCACTGATCCCTTGCTGGGTGGTTGATAGTGGTTGTTGTTGTTGTTATGTGCCCTTGAGTTGGACCCAACTCATAGTGACCCCTCCTTGGGTTTCCGAGGTGGTATCACACGGAAGTAGATTGCCCAACCTTCCTTCTGAGGAGTGGCTGGTGGGTTTGAACCGTCAGCTTTCTGGTTAGCAGTCAAGTGCCTTAGGCACTAGGCTACCAGAGCTCCTGATAGTAGTAGCTAGGTTTAAAGAAAGTTATTTTTAAATCTTGTTGTTGCTAGGTGCCATTGAGTCAACTTCAATCATAGTGATTCCATGTGACAGAGTAGAATTGCCCCATAGGGTTTTTTAGGATGTAATCTTTATGGAAGGAGATTGTCAGGTCTTTCTCTCAAGGAGTCACTGGGTGGCTTTGAATGTCAACCTTTTGGTTAGCAGCCAAGTGCCATCAGGGGTTCTTTACGCCTTATAGGGCTATTGTGAAGATTAAGGAGTTTATATACCTAAGAGGCCAGGCAAACTATATACCAGGCACTAAACAAATATTTCCTTTCCAATTGCTGGTGTCCAATAGCCACCTATGACCTGTGGGGCACAAGGAGACAAGCGCAAGGATATTCACTGCAGCACTATTGGTGGTTCTAAAAATTTGGAAAAAACCAGTGGCCAAATAAAATGCATGTATCATGTGCTGGAACACCATTTAGTAGTTAAACAGAATGATCTGTTGAATAAGCTGGACTCAATAGGGTACAAACAGAAAACAATTTAATTTTTTTCTCCCACTGCTTCTTCAAACCTTCTCTCTGGACCCATTATTTCTTGCTCTACTGAAATTTGAGGCAGTACCTTAGCTTTTCCTTTTAATCACAATCAGCCCCATTTTAGCATTTGAAAGTCCCATCCAGTACAATATTAATATCCCAAAATCTTACTTAATTTCAAGTTTCTCTCCTACCCTAATCAGGACCTTACCCAGCCCTGGATGTTTGGAATGGGGGATGAGGTTGTAGTCAGCTTTTTTTTTTTTTTTTTCCTTCTTTCCATTGTCCTCTTCCACTGGCTGCTCTTGGGTCTCTGCAGGGTGGATACGGGGGTTGGGAGGCAAAGTTTGGGCCAGGAAAGTCCCCTATGCCTGGTGCTGCTAAGATACATCTCAGGTTGGTGATAAGTATGCAGATGGTGCATCCACTGTGGAAAAGAGTTTGGTGGTTCCTCAAAAAGTGGTAAATATAGAGTTACCATGTGGCCCAACAATTCCGCTCCTAGGTGCAGTGAAACCTGTGAAAGTCAGAACTTATAAGATGAAAACTTGTCAAAGAAGGAAAATTAAAATATTTTCCATTACTAGGGAGGGCTGGTGGCATAGTGCCTAAGGCATTTGACTGCTAATCAGAAGGCTGGCGGTTCAAACCCACCAGCCTCTCCTCAGAAGGAAGACTGTGCAATCTATTTCCTTAGAGATACCGCCTTGGAAACCCAAGGAAGGGTCGCTATGCGTCACAATCAACTCAATGGCAATGAGTTGGGTTTGGGTTTTGGTTTTGGTTTAGAGAATAATAGAAAAGTGGTAAGACTGCACGTTGACAAAGGCAGGAAACATGTGAGACTCGGAACAGGTAGTCCTGTTGAGTTCTGGCTCTCATAGGTTTCACTACGTCCACTCCTCACTCATCAATATGGCTAGGTTCCAAAGACCAGGTCATGATGTGAAAATCAGCATTGTAGGCTAAAATGGAGGATGACCACATCAGATCACAAAATGAAAGTTGACTGCATCATTAAAAACTGCCAGATTACATCATTACCTAACTGCCAAACCACTGAGAATAATGGCTCAGCCAAGTTGACACATAACCTTAACCATTGAAGCCAGAGTTATTCTCACCTAGCAACTTGGCATTCATTACTGCCAGATGTCCATCATTAATGCGCAAAATAGATAGGTTTTTTTTATTACATTTACTTGTAAATGCAAGATGTCCGATAATGAGATGTTCAATAAGAGTAGGTGTATATACCTGAGAGAAATGAAAACATGTTCACACAAAAAATGTGTATAAGAGTGTTTGTAACAGCATAGTTAATAATATCCAAAAGAGGGAAACAGCCCAGATGTCCTTTAACTGATGAATGGAAATGAACTGTGGTCTATCCATTCAATGGAATATTATTCAGACATAAATCAAAAGGAATGATAGACTGATACGTGCTATGACATGATAAACCTTGAAGGCATTATGCTAAGTGAGAGAAGCCAGACACAAAAGGCCATGTATTGTATGATTCCTTTTATATGTGATGTCCAGAGTAGGCAAGTTCTTAGAGACAGAAAGCAGCCAGGGATGGAGAGAGGAAGGAATGAGAAGTGATTACTTAAAGGATATGAGGCATCTTTCTGGGGTGACAATAAAGTTCATTTCCTTTGAATTTATTTAGTTTTGTTATTATTGTTGAAAATATACACAGCATTATATACACCAGTACCACAGTTTTTGCATGTACAATTCAGTGACATTACTTACATTCTTTGAGTTGTGCAACCATTCTCACCCTCATTTCCTGAGTTGTTCCTCCCCCATTAACATACACTCACTGCCTGCTAAGTTTCCTGTCTAATTTCTCAAGTTGCTGTTGTCAGTTTGATCCTGTAGAGATAGATCTCAAGAGAGCACCATGCTCTCACTGTCATGAGACAAAGTGTATGTGAACAGCTGTATGGAAAGTGAATTTGCTCTGTAAATTTTCACCCAAATCACAATAAAAAGAGAGAGAGAGAGAGATAGAGCACTATGCTCAAGGCAGACATGCTTTACTAGTTAAGCTAAAGATGAGAAATCTTGAAATAAGAGAGATGGTGGCTGCACAACGTTGTGAATGTTCTAAATGCCACTGAATTGTGCATTGTAAAATGGTTCATTGTATGTTATATGAATTTTGCCTCAATTTAAAAGAAAAAGATATGTTCCAGGTGACTTTTGGGCTTGATGAGTAGCCAAAGCTGGATCTCCCCTTGTGGGTACTTTTGGGGTTTCTCACTCAGGGTTCTTTGCTCTGTCTTCTATCTGTGGTTCCCATGGGAGCCATACCTTTTCTTTGGCTGGCCACTTCCAGCTTCCCTCCCCTCTCCTGGAGCCCCTTCACCCCTTGTCTTAGTTATCTAGTGCTACTATGACAGAAATACCACAGGTGGATGGCTTTAACAAACAGAAATTTATTCTCTCATAGTTTGTTGTTGTTGTTGTTATGTGCCATGGAGTTGGACCCGACTCATAGTGACCCCTCCTTGGGTTTCCCAGGAAGTATCACTACGGAAGTAGATTGCCCCATCTTCCTTCTGAGGAGTGGCTGGTGGGTTTGAACCGCCAGCCTTCTGGTTAGTAGTCAAGTGCCTTAGGCACTATGCTACCAGAGCTCCTCTCTCACAGTTTAGGAGGCCCGAAGTCTGAATTTAGTGTGCCAGCTCCTTTCATCATCTGTGGGCCCATTGTTCCTTGGAGATCTCCATGTGTCTTGGCATCACTTTACTCCTGGGTCTAGGAGGTTCTCAGCACAGGGACTTCAGGTCCAAAGAATGTGCTCTGCTCCCAGCTCTCCTTTCTTGGTAATAATGAGGTCCCTCTCCTCCCTGTTCTCTTCCCTCTCCATTTATCTCTTGTAAGATAAAAGGTATGGCTTTAGGACTTGACTCAAGACACACCCCACACTGACCCTACCTGATTAACATATAGAAGTTAGGATTTACAACACATCACAAAATGGAGGATAATTTAAAAAATGGAGAACAACCATACAATATAAGAATCATAGCCTAACCAAGTTGATACATATTTTGGGGTGACACAATTCAGTCCCTGACACTCTTCCAGGTGTCCTCTGAGGTAAGATCACTTAAAATATAACTTAAAACAAGCTGGCCTTGGTGGGGTTACCTTTAATACAGGGGACATTGTGCCCTTTGCCCAGCCCAGTGGAGCCACTTCTCTTGGTTCTGTCACTGTCACCTTTAGAATTCTAAACTTCCCAACTGCCAGAACTTCTGGCCCTCACATTCCAGGACACCCACGGCAAGCTTTCCATATGGTCTCCTCAAAGACCCTCTCACATTATTTACTCTGAACTCTACTAAAGGTCTACCATGTGCCCCAGGCCCTACTCTAGGCACTTGAGGAGACTTCTCAGAGCAAAACAGACAAAAATTCTTGCTCTTATGGTGCTTAGGTTCTAGCAAAGAGAGTCAGACAGTAAATATTAAGCATGATACAAGTACGTTGTTGTGAGTTGGAAGGTGATAAGCTGTGGGGAGAAAAGACAGAGTAAGATACGGGAGCCAGGAATACAGGGGCTAGGGAGTATCCATTTTAAACTGTTTGACTAGGGTGGCCTTCAGTGATAAGCTAATAATGTCTTGAGCAAAGAGATGAACCTTGAAAACATTATGCTAAGTGAAGAGGAGGTGAGTGACTGGGCCAAGTAGCTAGCTGCCTGGGACCAGCTCCAGGACAGGGGAGAGTTACTAGAGCTGTGTTCTCGAGAAGTGAGAGCATACCAGAGGAGGGATTGACTTGAGATGGGAGTATGGAAAGTGGATTTTTGTTGTTGTTGTTGTTTTTAAAGTAATGTGTCTGTCACAGAAGGACAAATATTATGTTTTTAAAAAAAGCAACTCACTGCCATCAAGTTGAATCAGACTCACAGCGGCCCCCATTGGGTTTCCGAGGCTGTAAATCTTTACAGAAGTAGATCGCCCCATCTTCTTTCCATGGAGCAGCTGGTGGGTCTGAACAGCTGATCTTCTGGGTAGCAGCCAAATGCCTTATCCACTATGCCACCAGAGCTCCTTATATTATTATAGTAGCTTATTATAGTAGTCAATTAAAAAACATGTGTCTGCCCTGATGCTCAAAGAGAGAGAGAGATGAAAAGTTGGTCCTTGGAAGTGCTCCTGGCTCTAGTTTTGGTATAGTTCTCAGGGGCAGGGTGGCATTGGCCCAGAGTACAAGGCTGCTGCTCATCACAGACTTGTGCCGTGACCCTGGGCTTGTCAGTTCCCATGCTGGGCCTCAGCTTCTGAGTCTGTAAAATGAAAGAATGGGTCTAGACAGGCCTCAGGGCCTGCAAATATCTGTGAGTTTCCTTTAAAGAGCCCTTATTCTTGCAGAAGGGGAACACAGCCCTTCATCTGGCTGCTGGCCGGGGCCACGTGGCTGTGCTGCATCGACTGGTGGACATTGGGCTGGACCTGGAGGAGCAAAATGTGGTGAGTCACCAGCGACAGCCTAGCTACCCTTTCAGGTCTGAGTTCTGGCCTGGGGAGGGGTGGGGTGCAGAGATGTGTGATGCTTGCTTGCTCCATGCCTTTGAAGAACTCACACACAGCACATGGTATGCTCTGATTTTCCCCTGGTGAAGACCCCAAAGCCAGGAGGCTGAAGACATGTTTCCAGACTAGCAACCACCAGGAAAAGACAAGCAACACAAGACTCCCAGGGTCAGCGGGGCATCAAGCATGACAATTACCAAGTGATATGATGATTACCAAGAACTGATAAACATAGTACGTGCTCAAAGAAGAAATGTCACCATGGCAAGAGTGGCTTCCTGGAGTAGGAGGGACTAGATGGAGAGCAAGGGTGGGGCGGCTTGAAGGGCAAGGAGAATATGAGCAGAGATGTGGAGGGAGTGTACCATAAGCTCCACAAAGTGTGAAAACCAGGGTGGGCCTGAAAGGCATTGTCCTCAGTAGCAGAGTTGTTGAGAACTCAAACTCCTGGAGCCATGGTGCTAGGGATGTCCTCTCACCCTTAGGCTTTGGCCTCAGCCTCTGCACTGTCCTCATGTGTCTCCCCATGTGTTCCAGGAGGGTCTGACTGCCCTGCACGTGGCTGCTGAAGGGATCCGCCCTGACTGTGTGAGGACCCTCCTCCGGGCTGGGAGCTGCGTGAACGCTCTCACCCAGGTAGCTCGGCCTCACCACCACTACTGCCTTTGGCCACCGAGCCAGAACTGTGTCAATAGTGACTGCCACAACAATTCCTGAATGTTGAGTGAATAGATGCTTCAAGGCAGCAAGCCTAGGTTCTGGTTAAGGGTTCTTCACTGCTGAGCTGTGTGACCTTGGGCAAGTTACTCAATCTCTCTGAGCATCGTTTCCCCACTATAAAATTGGAATGATATGTGCTTACATTTTTACATTCTTGTGAGGATTGAATATCTAGTCCAGTGCCTGGGACATAATAGGGATTCAACAACTTTTAAGTGTCTTCTTATTGTTGGGCACTTAATGGTTCACAAAACCCCTTCATAAAAAGTTCCCCCATTTGATAGATGAGGAAACTGAAGGTTAGAGAGTTTCAGTGACTTTCTCAGGGTCATGGGGCTGGTAAGAAGCAAACCGGGGTCTCAAAAGTCTATTCCTCTGACTCTTGAACTTATGGCTGGGAAGTTTTGCCCTGGCTAAGGGCAATCTGTGCTGTGGCTACACAAGGCCACAGAACTGGGGCCTAGGGCATGCCCCTGGGGTGACCTCTTCTCTCCCTCACACTTGTACTCCTCAGGTCTGACGTCAGAAATTCTCTTGAGAAGAGGGGTTGCTGGTTTTCTTTAGATAAAGGCTTTTTTTTTTTTTTTTCTTTTTTGACCAGTGACAAATAATGTTTCTTGGCTTGTTGACTGGCTTCAGGCGCTGGAATTCTCTATTTGTTCTAAATTTCAATAATAATAGCAAAAAATATAGTTTAAAAATCAACAGAGAAATTAAAAAGGAATGCTAAGAATGTTTATGTAATACAAAAGAGGCAGTCCAGGAGGAACCTCCCCCCCGAAAAAAATAGAAGACATAGAGAATAAACAGCAAAATGACAAATGTAAATTCAATATTCTCAGCATTAAACCTCCCTGAATATGAATAATGGTTTATAAGTCACAAAACACTTAATTTGCAAAATTCCCCTGGAGGGTCTAGGTACTACCACCTGGGGAAGTGACCCAGGGCACACAGCTAATGCCCTTCCATTGGCATGGTGTTGCTCTTTGGTCAGCAAGGTCCCTTCCCTGTGCCCAGCATGGTAGTAGGTACTAGGAAAGGGGGCAAAAAAGTGAAATGACATGGCCGCTGCCCTAACAGTGGCAGCAATAAGTCAGAGACAGAGAGGTTGTGCCCAGCTGGGTGGTCATTGGGTTTGGAGCTGCCCATGCACTGGGCCTTGTGCTCCAGACTCAGCGGGAGGTTTCTGGCAGAGGCCACATTCCATTTGGACACTGGATCTCAGCCTCTTTTTGGGGGAGGGGGGTCTCTGAAGAGGAGAAAGCCCAAAGTGATGACGTTTCCCACTGGGAGGTAGACTGGTTCCCACCCACTCTATGCACTCTCTGATGAGACTTTTGTAAGGTGACCAATTCATCCTAGTTTGCCCCATACTGTCATGATTTTAAAACCGAATGTTCTGTGTCCCAGGAACCCCCTCAGTCCTTTTACTTGTGCCCCCAAATCCTCGTTTTCTCCAGTCTCAGGATTTAATGGTGATAACACTCCAAGGTGGTTGTGAGACTTATGGAATAGTGAATCCCTAAGTGCAATGTGAACGCTGCCATGAGGGGTCCTTATGACATTGCTTTGATGCCTGTTTCCCTCTAGAAAAAGCTGAGCTGCCTTCACTATGCAGCCCTAGGTGGCTCTGAGGACGTCGCCTGGGCCCTCATCCATGCAGGAGGCTGTACCAACGTGGCTGATCATGTAAGTGTGGAGCCTACATTGAAGGAGGTCTTCATTGGAAAGTCTTCCAGTGACCCTACTGATAGCAAGGAGAGACAGGGACTTCGGGCCCTTGGTGTTGAGATGGGGCTGGGCCTAGGAGAGCTGGCAACACTTGGGGGAGTCAGTAATGTTCTAGCTGGAACAGGATGAGAAACCAAGCTGCGTTTCTTCACAAATGGATTATCTGTTTATATTCTCCACTCATTTATCCATCAGATACAAAAGGGCAAATACTCTAGGATTCTACTTACATGAAATATCTAGAATAGGCAAATTCATAGAAACAGAAAGTGGATTAGAGGTTATCAGGGGCTGGGGGAAGAAGGAATGAAGTTACTGTTTAATGGACACTAGGTTACCATTTGGGGTGATGAAGACATTTTGGATATAGTGGTGATGGTTGCATTGTATCGTGAATGTAATGCTACTGACTTGTACACTTAAAAATGCTGCCATTTCAACCATTTTTACATGTACAACTCAGTGATATTAATTACATTCACCATACAGTGCAAATATCAGCATTATTTGTTTCCAATTTATTTCAACCCTTAACAGAAAGGTTCTTTTGATTTTTCAAATAAGATTTTTTTAAAAAAATTAAAAGCAATGATTGCTCTTTTACCATTGCCTATTCTCATCACATTTCCACACATTTATTTCTAGAAAGAACAGAGCCACATCTGGCATATTTGGTGATTGTGTCTCCAGCCCTGCCACTTTCTGGAAATCATTTATAACTTTCCCCAAATCACAATAAAAAAAAATGATATGTCATTACTTCTAGCTGTTCAATACAGGAATGCTATTGACTTGGGCATGTTATCTTCCACGTGACTTTTTTATTTTTTTATTTTTGCAGTATTTCCTCCCCTCCCCTCCTACTCTTCCACACGACTTTTTAATTAATTCACCTAGGTTTTTTTTTTGTGTGTGTGTGTGTGTGTGTGTATCTATTTTAACCTACCTAAATATATAATTATATTGCCTACAAATAAATAGTATCTTTAAATCTTCCTTTCCAGTATTGATACATCTTCTTTCTGGCTTAAACTGGTAATGGCAAGGGTGGGCATTCTTGGTATGTGTGTGTATGTGTGGTGTGTTTGTGATTATGATAAGTGTTCTGTAACCTTTTTCTATTTAATATATAATGGTGTTTTCCATAATAAATATAGAGCTATACCATCGATTTTATTGGCTGTGCATTATTCCTTAGTGTTTGTGTCACCATATTGCCTAGAGATGGGAGATTCTGTGCCAGAATCTCTACTTTGTCATTTACAGTCAGAGGACCACAGATGACCATTTGGAGGTGGCATCCTCCAGCCTTGAAAGCAGCTGTGGAAGAGCCCTAGACTTAGAGTGAACTCTCTGCTCTGGTCTGGCTGACTTTCACTTATTCATTTCATACATAAATAGTTATCAGGTACCTACCTAGTTGCTGGAGGTAGAAAGTCCAATGAAATACAGTCCTTGTTAACTGTGTGCTCTTGAGCAAGCTGTTTAAGTTTTCTGAACCTTTGATGTTTCCATTTGTTATAATCACAAACACACCACACATACACACACATACCAAGAATATCCACTCTTGCCATTACCGGTTTAAGCCAGAAAGAAGATGTATCAATACTGGAAAGGAAAATTTAAAGATACTATTTATTTGTAGGCAATATGATTATTTATTTAGGTAGGTTAAAATAGATTCACACACACACACAAAACCTAGGTGAATTAATTAAATACCAGTCTACTAGTCTGTGTACTTCCTGTGTTGCTGTGTGGATTAAATGAGAGATCATAGAATCTTCAGGTGTTGCTGCTAGAAGGGATCTGAACAAACTTTACTTGCCAGACAAAGACCGAAGGAGGGAGATGACTTGCCTCAGGTCACATAGCAAGTCCCTGGCATAGCAAGGTCTCCAATTTGGATCTTCAGGTTCCTGCCCACCTTGAGGATCAGTTTTGGGCTCCAAGGATTCAAGTTTTAGGGCTGCAAATGCTTCACACCACCTATGTAGGCTGAAAAGTAACAAGGGTAAAACACAGAAGCTTATAGCCCTCCCTACTCCCACCTCCAAGTACCACCCTGCAGCTGGGTGGACCCATCAATTGACTTGTTTGTTTTTTCCCACAGCAGGGTGCCTCTCCCATACACCTCGCTGTGAGGCACAACTTCCCGGCCCTGGTTCGGCTACTCATTGACACCAAGAGTGACCTGGATGCCGTAGACAATGTAAGTGGCTACAGTAACCACCCTGGGCCTCAGGGAACCTCTGATCACCCTGCCAGATGTGCAGGGCTTGTCTCTTGTCTCCTAGCTTGGCCCAAACTTGGGGTATTGCTTTTTAAGTCTTTAAAAGATGTTTGAATATTTGTTGAAGGGTGTTGTTGTTGTTGTTACATGCCATCGAGTCAGACCCGACTCATAGTGACCCCTCCTTGGGTTTCCGAGGCAGTATCACTACGGAAGTAGATTGCCCCATCTTCCTTCCGAGGAGTGGCTGGTGGGTTTGAACCGCCAGCCTTCTGGTTAGCAGTCAAGTGCCTTAGCCACTACGCTACCAGAGCTCCCTGTTGAAGGATAGCATCATGTTATTAGCCATTCCCCCTATTTTGAACACTTTGGCTGTTTCTAAGTTTTTTGTCATGATATACATAACACTTCACTAAACCTCTTTCTATATCCAGCCTTGCGGTTTCATTGATTTTTCCCCCCCTCCTAGGGAAAATTCCTAGGGCAGAGGTGACTGGGGCAATCTTATGTAACAAGTAGCCTCTGTGTCCTGAAGTAGTGATCCACCAAATACCCTTTGAAACCCCCGTCCCCACAATTCATCCTCCAATCATATAAAACTCAGTGCTGGCAAGACAATGGTACCCACAAGCACTAGGAGGAGAGAGCAATTTGGAAGAATATAGTACACCTATCTTTCAAATAGGAGCTCTGGTAGTGTAGTGCCTAAGACCAGAAGGTGGCGGTTCAAACCCACCAGCCACTCCTCGGAAGGAAGGTTGGATGATCTACTTCCGTAGTGATACTGCCTTGGAAACCCAAGGAGGGGTCGCTATGAGTCGGGTCCGACTCAACGGCACATAACAGCATCATCTTTGAAATGACCAGTATTTGTACTTGTGGGAATTGAGCCTCAAGAAATATATTAAAAGCTTCATGCACAAAGATGTTCATTGCAGCATTGTTTATCAGACCTCTGTTTGAAAATGATCCAAACATTTAATAATAGAGAAGTGGTTAGATAAACTACAGTACACACATAGATAACATATTATGGAGCTATTAAAAATGGCATTTATCAGAGTTTATAAAACATGTAAAGTATTAGGTAGAAATATGGGATGAAAAATCTATATAGAGCACAATCTCCTATAAACCAGAAAACTAAAAAATTCTGCATGAAAGCAAAGACTAGAAGAAATTACAAGGGTTGACTTAGAGTGATGCCCATTGAGTAGCTTTTCTTTCTTTGTCTGTCTTTCTTCTTCTTTGTATTCACCAAGTTTTCTCTGGTGAGTGTTGTATTTATGGTTAAACTCAGCCCCCATCTCCAGCTTCTCACAGAAACTTTGCTAAGGCCTGGGTGGGCGTATACCCACGTTGGTCCTGGCCTTGCTTCAGCCATGAGTCACCCACTACATGCTTTTCTGCTTACCTGTCCCCTTGGCTTCTTCCCCAGAGGCAGCAGACGCCCCTCCACCTCGCCGCTGAGCACGCCTGGCAGGACATAGCAGAGATGTTCCTCATCGCTGGGGTTAACTTAAACCTGAGAGATAAGGTGCCTCTGTTCACCCCTCATCTCCCTTTCAAGCTCCCTCTTTGATGAAGACTCTTATACAAATGTTTCCTTCCTACTTCCTGTCCAAGTGTTCAGGGCCTGCTTCTTTATCATTTATGGTAGCATAGTGGCTAAGACACTTGACTGCTAACCAGAAGGCTGGCAGTTGAAACCCACCACCTCCTTGGAAGGAAGATGAGGCAATCTACTTCCGTAGTGATACTGCCTCAGAAACCCAAGGAGGGGTTGCTATGAGTTGGGTCCAACTCCACGGCACATAACAACAACAACAACATACCAGCTCAAATACAGCCTCTTCCAGGAAGCCTTCCTGCCCCTCTACCACCTGTGCTCTCTCCTCTGAGGTCCCTCAGCACTTGACCAGCCCCTTTCCTGATCTGGGTCTGTGATATACCTGTTTCCTATTTCATGCCCCTCATCAGAATGTGAGCTCCTTGAGTCACCTAGTGGTGGTGGGACTGGAGATGTAGCACACCGCCATTTGACGTGGGAAGCAAGGTAGGGGCAAGCTTGCTGGATAATTGTGCCTCTGCGGTGGCTGTCTCCTCAACAGGCCAGAGGATGGGAGAGGAGCCAAAGACTTGGACTCCTTGAGGTTGGGGAGGTCACAGGCTTACGAGGGGAAGGGCACTTGCACACGTGGCCCAGACAAGGCCGCCCTGGGATGAGGTGATAAAACTGAGAAGGGCAGGGATCAGGCCCTGAGACTGGACATGGGAGGGGGTTCCCTGGACGGCTTCAAGCTGGCCTGCAGATAGCTGGCCAAATGCAAAGAGAGCATCCCTTTTCATCATAGATCCCTGGAGGTGGCCAAGACTGGCTCCATGCTGGGTATCTAGGGGCCTGAGGAAAACCAAACCAAAGCAGTTGCCACTGAGTTGATTCTGACTCATGGCGACCCCACATGTGTCAGAGCGGAACTGTGCTCCACAGGGTTTTCAATGGCTGTCTTTTCAGAAGTAGATCACCAGGACTTTCTTCCTAGGTGCCTCTGGGTGGACTTAAACCTCCAACCTTAGTTAGCAGCTGAGCACATTAACCATTGCACCACCCAGGGACTCTGGAGACCTGAGGGGAGGTGGGCAAAGGTGACATGATGAGCCCATGCCCCTTTCTTTGGACTCTGGTTTCTTCATCTGAGAAATGGGGTGATAACACTTACGTTACAGAGGGATATTGGAGCATAATGTGGACTGAAATTCATATTCTAAAGCTTCCTAAATTCTGACACAAACACCAGGGGTGGTTGCTGGAATTGTTATTACTACCTTAGTCCAAGGGTGACTTTTTTGTTGGGTCTGTAGCCAGTGCTAGAGGCTGGCCCATACCCTACCTGTCGAAATGCCTGGTGATGCTGCTGCTTCTTCTCACTTCCCACTTGCAGCAAGGAAAAACTGCCCTGGCAGTTGCCGCCCGCAGCAACCACGTCAGCCTAGTGGACATGATCATAAAAGCCGATCGCTTCTACAGATGGCAGAAGGTACAGGGCCCCATGCCCAGTCTGTCCACGAGGCCAAGCAGGGGCTGCAGATCAGACTTTGAGCCCCAGCCCTGACCAGTTCTGGAGCCCCTCACTTTCCCCGTGGATAATAAGCCCTGCCCTACCTATACCACCCAAGGTGGTTTGTGAGGTTCTGGAGACGGGTGAATGTCCAAACCACTCTAAAACTAGGCTAAGGCCCATGCCAAAGTGGAGATACTCCTAGACACTTCTATAGCTACTGGTTGATGAATGAATGATGAATGCATACGTGAATGAATGAGTGCATGAATAAAGCAGAGATGGCAAGTCAGTTCTATCTCACTGTCATCTGCAGAGAAGGAGAACTGCTGCTTGGGATGTTACATTCAGGTAGTGCTGCCTGAGCTCAGAAGGAAAGCATGCTGAGATTAATTAGTGATGTCTGCTATTGGACTAGGAAAGGAGATGGCCACATATATAAGGTCACTAGGAGCTCTGGTAGCATAGTGGCTAAAGCACTTGACTGCTAACCAGAAGGCTGGCGGTTCAAACCCACCGGCCACTCCTCGGAAGGAAGGTTGGGCAATCCTACTTCCGTAGTGATACTGCCTTGGAAACCCAAGGAGGGGTCGCTATGAGTCGGGGCCGACTCGATGGCACATAACAACAACAACAACAATTTGCTATTATTGTTGTAGGCAATTGGAGGTGGGGTTGGGAGCTTTTTAGTGTCCTTTAGTTATTTTTATAAATGAAAAAATAAATTTTGCATTTACTTTGGTTTTTAAAAGTAATACTAAGTTACAAATATAAACCTAGTCTTTCCTTAAGCTTTAAAATTCATTTTATAAATATTGTTACTATTTTCATACAACTGGCAAATCAAGGGAAGCCTCTGATTGACAATTGGTCCCATGTTTAAACTTAGTTAATTAAACTAATATAAACATTTTAAATTAATGGATAATAAACAAATTAAATTAATAGATTTTCATTTTAAGCATTTCAAATGCTTCTTAAATTATTATAGTAAATCCAATAAATGAAAACTATAAATAAAGTGAATCTAAAATATCTTGTTATCGTTAGGTGCCGTTGAGTTGGTTTTGACTCATAGCAACTCTGTACAACAGAACGAAATGCTGCCCAGTACTACACTATCCTCCCAAACGTTGCCATGCTTCAACCAATCATCACCGCCACTGTGTCAGTCCCTCTCGTTAAGGGTCTTCCCCATTTTTGCTGACTCTCTGCCTCACTATATCTTTCCCAGAGACTGGTCCCTTTTGACAACATGACCAAAGTATGTGAGATGAAGTCTGGTCATTCTTGCATCTAAGGAGCATTCTAGCGGTACTTCCTCCAAGACAAATTGGTGTGTTTGTCTAGCAGTCCATCATACATTAAATATTCTTCGCAAATCCCACAATTCAAATGCATCAATTCTTCTGCAGTCTTGCTTATTCATTGTCCAGCTCTCACATGCATATGAGGTTATATGCATGTATAGTCTTCAAAGTACATTTCTGCTCTTAAACTTTTTTAAAGAGGTCTTTTGCAGCAGATTTGCCCAGTGCAAGACATCATTTGATTTCTTGACTGCTGCGTCCATGGGTGTTGATTGTGGATCCAAGTAAAATGAAATCCTTGACATCTTCAGTCTTTTTTCCATTTATCATGAACTTGCTTATTGGTCCAGTTGTGAGGATTTTTGTTTTCTTTATGTTGAGGTATAATCCATACTGAAGGCTTTAGTCTTTGACTTCGTCAGTAAGTGCTCCAAGTCTTCTTCACTTTCAGCAAGCAAGGTTATGTCATCTGCATATCACAGGTTGTTAATGAGTCTTCCTTCAATTCTGATACCACATTCTTCTTCATACAGTCCAGCTTCTCGGACTATTTGCCCAGTATGAAGATTGAGTAAGTATGGTAAATGGATACATCCCTGATGCACATCTTTCTTGATTTTAAACCACACAGTATCCCCTTGTTCTGTTCAAATGACTGCCTCTTGATCTACATACAGATTCCTCATAAGCACAATTAAGTGTTCTGGAATTCCCATTTTTTCTCAATGTTATCCATAATTTGTTATGATCCACACCGTCAAATGCTTTTGCATAGTCAATAAAACAGAGGTAACATCTTTCTGGTATTGTTTGCTTTCAGCGAAGATCTATCTGACATCAGCAATGATATCCGTTGTTCTATGCCCTTTTTTTTTTTTTCATTATTGTAATTTGGTGAAAATTTACAGCAAATTCACTTTCCATACAGCAGTTCACATGCACTTTGTCTCATGACATTGACTACAATTTACCACAGTGGAACAGCTCCCCTCCCACTTCCTCCCAATAGTTACCTCTTCCCTGTGTCCTTCCCTCCATGCACCCCTGCCCGCTGAGCTGTCTCCTTGTGCATACACAGCCCTTCTTTCTCCCATGATTGTTCTCTCCAAGAAGTGTATCTACCTCAGGTAAATGTTCAATTTATATGCCTGTCTTTTGTTTGGCTGGAAGCCACAGGTGTGGGTTCAATTCCAGACCTGAAGAGCAGCTAGGGATCTTAGTCTCAGTGGTTCCACCAGTCCATGCCCTTTCTTGAATCTGGCTTGAATATCTAGCAGTTCTGTGTCAATGTATTATTGCAATCATTTTTTGACATCCTCGGCAACATTTTATTTGTGTGTGATATTAATGATATTGGTTGATAATTTGTGGGGGCTCTGATAGTGTAGTGCCTAAGGCACTTGACTGCTAACCAGAAGGCTGATGGTTCAAACCCACCAGCCACTCCTCTCCTCAGAAGGAAAACTGGACAATCTACTTCCATAGTGATACTGTCTCGGAAACCCAAGGAGGGGTTGCTATGAGTCAGGTCCGACTCCACAGCACAGAAAAACAACAACAACAGATGATAATTTCCACATTCTATCGAATCACCTTTCTTTGGAATGGATACAAATATGGATCTCTTTCATCCAGTTGGCCAGGTAGCTGTCTTCTAAATTTCTTGGTATAAACAAGTAAGCGCTTCCAGGGCTGCATCTGTTTGTTGAAACATTTCAATGAGTATTCTACCAATTCCTGGAGCCTTGTGTTTTGCCAATTCCTTCAGTGCAGCTTGGACTTCTTCCTTCAGTACCATCGGTTCTTGATCATATACTACCTCTGAAATAGTTAGATGTCAACCAATTCTTTTTGGTACAGTGACTCTGTATTTTTTCCATTTTCTTTTGATACTTCCTGCATTGTTCAATATTTTGCCCATAGAATCCTTCAGTATTATAGCTCGAGGCATCAATTTTTTCTTCAGTTCTCCCAGCTTGAGAAATGCTGCAAGTGTTCTTCCATTTTGGTTTTCTAACTCCAGGTCATTACACATTTCATTATAATAAGTCCTCTTGAGCTGCCCTTTGAAATCTCTTACTCAGCTCTTTTACTTCACCATTTATTCCATCTGCTTTAGCTACTTTCCATTCAAAAGAAAGTTTCAGAGTCTCATCGAACATCCATTTCAGTCTGCTCTTCCTTTCCGGTCTTTGTATGACCTTCTGCTTTCTTCATGTCCTTGACCTTATCCCACAGCAGTCCCTGGTGTTTAATGCATCAAATCTGTTCTTCAGATGGTTTGTAAATTCAGATGGGGTATACTGAAGGTCATATTTTGGCTCTTATGGACTTGTATTAATTTTCTTCAGCTTCAACTTAAACTTGCATATGAGCAATTGATGGTCTGTTCCACAGTCAGCCCCAGGCCTTGTTCTGACTGATGATATTGAGCTTCTCCATCATCTCTTTCCATGTCTAAAATATCTTAAATGTTCCAATATTATTTGCAAACTAAAGAAACTTCTCTTGCCCCTCTCAAATTAAAATTACAATTCCAAAGTCAATTGCTCAATAACAAAGTTCAGTAGAAATCATAAGATATACTCTTCCACTGATATGCTGTATTCTCTTAAAACACTACAACCTCTTTATGTATGACAGATTAGTCCTAAATGTAACCTCAAAATATTACTACTAAGGATTTGATTAACTGACTCATCTTTGTACTTAATTCTAAACAACTTCAGGGTTTAAAGGTCCTCACCCACTAAAGCAGTTACTGTACGTTAGAATAACCAATCCCTTCCCCTTGTCCCCAGACCAATTCTGGGGTGGGGTCCAGGCATCAGTATTTCCTAAAGCCCCCCAGATGATTCCAATGTACAGACAAAGCTGAGAACACTACCTGAGGGAACAGTTTCTATCTCCCCAGGTAAGAGCCCAGCTTGCCTAGTGGTCACATCATAGATTACTGGCCAGAGACTGTTGATCAGGATGCAAGAATTACAGTAGCAGACACTAGGCATCTCACTCTACACCTTTTAACAACCAGAACCCATGGTCTAGGCGTTTAATTTATGCTATTACATAATTCATCTACTTCCGTAGTGATACTGCCTTGGAAACCCAAGGAGGGGTCGCTATGAGTCTGAGATGACTCGACGGCACATAACAACAAGAACATTACATAATTCTTATATAATACTTTTGTAACCTCTCATTTTATCACCTGCTTTGGATAGAAAGAATTCTATAACCCCACCCAGGTTGCTTTACTAATTGGGATTCAATTAGTCTAGTGTTTGAGCTGCCTGGTTTGGGCCACAGCATCTGGGGCCTCTCTGTTGATATCCATGCTATTGGAATACAGGAAAAAAGAGAAGCATCTGACCAGAGGAACTGAGAAGGCTTCTTGGAAGAGGAAGCATGTGGGTAGCAATGGGGCTGAGAGGCAGGGAGGTAAGAGAAAGACATCTGGGTGGAGGAACAGTGTGAGCAGCTTGGGTGCCAGAGATCAAGGCAAGGCATGGAGTCAGAAACCTGAATGGATATTGAGCCCCAAGCCCATGATGACTGCAGTTCCTAGGCTTCCCAGTGAAGGACATAATAGGTCATAGGGGCCCCAACCTTGCATTGCCCTGTCCAGGATCATGAGGATCAGCTGGGCAGGGATTTCTCCTAGACAGCTCTGCACTTTTGGGATCTTCCCCACAGGACTACCTCTCATGCAGGGACTCCAGTGACCCTTCCAGGAAGAGCTTGACCTTTAAGCAGGACCACCGGCAGGAGACACAGCAGCTCCGCTCTGTGCTGTGGCAACTGGCCTCCAAGTACCTGAGGCCCCACGAGTGGAAGAAGCTTGCATATTCCTGGGAGTTCACTGAGGCCCATGTCCATGCCATTGAGCAACAGTGGACAGGTATCACCTTGCCTCTCCCCACTCCAGATTAGTCAGCTGAGCAGAGGGTTTGGAGAGCTTAGGTGTGTTCTGTTTTTTTTCTGCTTCTGAGGAAAGAACCTATCCAGCCCACAGCCGAGCCACAGTAAGCCCCAGCCATCACCATGTACCTATTTGAAGGCCTTGGGCTAGGTGCTAGAATATAAAGAGAGGCAGCATGGCTTGGTGTTTAAGATTCTGGGCTCAAGTCCGACAGAGCTGGGCTAGAGGCAGGTCTACCCAGACCAGCTGTGTAGCTTCCCAGCAAGTCACTCACCTTCTCCTTATTGTAGTATGTCAAGTGCTTAACACAGTGCCCAGCACCATACATGAGAACAAGTCAAGCAGTCTCCACCTTCTATAAGCTCACAACCTGGACCAAATAAAACTGTGACATTAAGGGCAGCACTACGGGTAAGGGCCTGTTAGGGACCCAGAGGGAGACACACAAAGTCAGAGGAGGTAGTGAATGGACTCACCTGGACTTGAGGGCTGTCCCTGGGAGCATTTTGTGTCCCGACCATGTGGAAACCCCAGATTGGAGAGCAGACCTAGTCACAGAGTTTAATAATAAGTTAACTTCTAGCACAGGACACTCAAGACTGTGAGCAGTAGTTTCTAAACATGGTGGCACATTGAAATCATCTGGGAAGCTTCAACAAACCTCAGTGCCTAGATTGCACCAATGGCATCACTAGGGTGAGTATCACCCAGTCAGTAGTAACTCAAGGTATCACCCCCACCATGGACATCCTCCTGACCAGACCATACAGAATCTAGTAGTGTTTATTATCAATTTTAATCATAGAATAGTATATGGTAAATATAGTTATAAAGTGCTTAAATGTAATATTCCTTAGATTATATGAATACTAACAACAAAATTGTTTTGTGAAGTCTTTCTATATTGAGTCATAACATTATTAGTTACAACATCATCAGTAACTGAGTGGAAGCCTTTTTTTTATTTTCATCCCTCATTTTCTTTCATTACTACTTCATTCTCAAAAAAGTTATTGATATAGGTTCATAAATACTAACTACTATAATATTATAGCTAGAACATCATTAAATTTGATAAAATCAGCTACCATAAAAACACTAGCAGCAACAGAAACAGAAGTGTGTGCTTGTAGCGTGTGCAGACAAAACCACTGATTCGAAGTGACAGTGTAATTGAGTGATGATGACAGTTCTGACCACAGTGCATTAGAAGGTTCACAAAGTAAATTAGCATAGGATTTGAGCCTTGTAGGTATATTGATACATATAAGCTGGACTTGAGGAAAAAAATTTTTTTTTAAATTAACTATATAGATATTTTGTAATTTCTGCTCAAATATTACACAAAATTTTATACACAGTCCTTCTGGTGTCAGCCGTTCAATAGTGTCACTTGGTGTGGTCCCGGTTCCCCTCCTAGTGATGCCAGTAGGTTGCACCCAGACTCAAGTACGTCAGAATCGCTGATGGGAGACCAAGGTGTATTTTTCAAAGCTTTCCAGGTATTTCCAATGAGCAGTAAGAGATGAAGCCCACTGGTGCAGAGGGAGGAACACTGCCAGCTCTGTCTCTGACTAAGCAGTTTTTTCATTTGTAAAATAGGACCAGTAGCATGCAAAGCACAGATTACTGTGAGCAGCCAAAGAGATAAAGTGTACAATTGTGGGCATCATGGTACCACAACAACAAATACCAATTCTTTCTTTAGAGTGACATTAGCAGGGCAGATGGTGGATGTTCAGGAGATAGCCTGGGGCTGGGGAAGTTCTAGAGGCCCTGACACAAAGTCCCCACCTCCACCCATCTTCCAGGCAGCTCCTAGCTCCTCTCCCACCAGCCTCCATCTCCAGACTGGGCACCATAGTATCCAGGAGGGCCTGGTGAAATAAGCCCTGGGCTCAACTGCCTGGGCAGTTCCAGAGGCCATGGAGATGACACAGACACAGTGGCCCAGCAGTGAGGTGGCCCAGACTGCTCCTTCTCTCTCTTTTTCTTCCCTCCTCAGGCACCAAGAGCTACCGGGAACACGGCCACCGGATGCTGCTCATCTGGCTGCATGGTGTGGGTGTAGCCGGCAAGAACCCCAGCAAAGCGCTGTTCGAGGGCCTTGTGGCCATTGGCAGGAGTGACCTGGCTGGTAAGAGCATACTCATCCTGGCTTCTGCTTAGGGCAGTGCTACTCCCCAGGGTTGGGGAGACACATGGCCCCACTGGAACAGGGTGGGCCCACCAATGGTTTCTCAGACCACAAAGCAGTGAGACTGACTCTCTACTTTCCACATTCTTGGTCCTAGTCCTGCCGCCTTCTGGACCTGAAGGTGGAGCCTTGGGCAAAGCACAGTGCCCCTGGCCTCAGATTTCCCGTCTGTGCAATGGGGATGTTGGCCCAGATGATCTCTAAGACCTTCATAGCCTCCAAAGCCAAGGATGCTGTAATCTCTTCCTCTCTGGCCCTCTATACTTAGATGTTGTGCCCCTGCCCCCCAGTTTGGAATAAAGCTGGAACAGCCTCTAGACTTCTTCACAATATTTGAACTATTTCTATATTTTAATATCTTCACAAATATTAAGAGATATAGGCCAGAACTAGATTAATATGACTTGAACCAGAGAGAAGTAAAATGTTCAAGGCCACCAACACCCATTTGAGTCTGTTAATCAGGGAAGCCTGATCTGGGACTCAGGGCATCCTGTGGAGCCGTCAGGGAGGTAGGATCAAAGGTTCCCTTACCAATCTCTCATTAAAAACAAAATCAGTGATGAAAAAGCCTTCAACATCATAATGTCCATCATCAACATGGGGCATTGTGGGGCAGCTACAGGATGGGCCATTAGACAGTCATTGCTGGTTATGAAGGTTACATCAACTAGGAGACAACAAGGAAAAACAGCATATGACTGAAGGGAGAAAGGAAAAGCCCCCAGCGTAGTGGCTACTCCACAGCTGCCACAGGCATGAAGAGCAGAGACAGATTGCATGGGGACAAGCGCAGGAAATCAAAAGGTGGAAGAGTTAGGGATGATTTTTTCATTTCTTTTTCCAAAATTTTCTTCAATATTATTGCATCTTTTAGCACAAACTCTGACAGGCCATTAAAACATAAAACCAGCCTTGTGAGGCAGAATTCAGGCAACATGGGACAATAGGACTCTTTGTCTTTTGCAGAAAGCATCAGGAAGAAAACAAATGCAGACCCCAGTGCCTCCAGGAGGTGCACAGCCATGTAATGGAGGGGGGCCAACCTGGATCTCAGAATGTGGGGCCATCTGAACAATTGATGACCATCATTTTAAGGGCTCAAAAAAAAAAAAAAAAACCCACAACACTGTTACCAGACCTCCACCTGGTTCTACTGAAACACTTAGTCAAGTAGTGACTGCAGGCAAATGGCTATAATCTTGTTTACAAGCATTGGTCCAGGGGCCTGCTCAGGTTCTACAGGTAATCCCTTTGCACCTTCATCTCCCTCCATCATCTCTTCAGAGCCTCAGAGCATTCCATCGAGGGACAAGGGGCATTTTGACAGAGAAGACACCAAGGCTCAGAGAGGATAAGCAGTTTGCCCAAGAATGGGGAACGTGGAGAGTCACCCACATCACTAATCAGGTGGTAGGGCCAGCTTCCAACCCACCATTGCTTCACCTCATCCTGGGGTAAGGGTCCCAGCCATCACTTACAAAATGGACTCCCTTACCTCATTCACTAGTAACTCTGGTGATGTTGTGCCTAAGGCATCTGACTGCTGACCAGAAGGCTGGCAATTCAAACCCACCAGCCACTCCTCAGAAGGAAGGTTGGGCAATCTACTTCCGTAGTGATACCACCTCAGAAACCCAAGGAGGGGTCCCTGATGGTGCAACAGTTAAGAGATCTGCTGCTAAGGAAAGGTTGGTGGTTTGAACCCATCCAGCAGCTCTGCAGGTGATCTGCTCCTATAAAGATTATAGCCTAGAAAACCCTATGGGGTAGTTTTCTACTTTGTCACATGGGGTCACTATGAGTCAAAATTTACTTGAGGGTACTAACAGCAACATCTCATTCGTTGGCTTTATGATGCCGAGTCACAACTGTTTGTATTCACGAACTTATTTGTATACTTTGACAGTTCCAGGAGGCATGTAATTTCATTTTTACCTTCGTCTTACAATTTTTTTATTTTTTATTTTTATTGTGGTGAAAACATACACAAGAAGACATTTGCCAACATAACAACTTCCCTATTTACAGCTCAGGGACATTGATGACATTTATCATGTTGTGTCACCATTATCACGATCCTTTTCCAAAATATTCCACCACCACTAGCATAAACTCAATGCCTCACAAAAAAAGCTTCTCCTTTTCCTCTCCCTCCTACCCCTGATAACCACTAATAATCTTTGGTTTCTCTCTCTTCTCTCTCTATATTTTTTCAACCTATCTAGGAGTTTAGCCGCCCCCTCCAATCCCTGGTAACCAACAAAGAAAGTTCCCTTCTATGTATAAACTTTTCCTTGACTTTTTACAATAGTGAACTAATACAGTATTTGTCCTTCTGTGATTGACTTATTTCACTTAGCATAATATCCTCCAAGTTCATCCACATCGCGTGGTGTTTTGCAAATTCTACATTATTCTTTAGGGGTGCATAGTATTCCATTTTGTGTATGTATCACGGTTTATCCATTCCTCAGTTGATGGGCACTTAGGTTGTTTCTATCTCTTTGCTGTTGTGAGTAGTGCTGTGATGAACATGGGTGTGCATGTATCTGTTCTTATCCTGGCTCTCATTTCTTTAGGGTATATACCTAGAATAGAATTGCTGGATCAAAAGGCATTTCTGTTTCCAACTTCTTAAGTTAATATCTTGCATCCAAAATTTCATCTCAGTATCTGCTACTGCCTGCGACAGGGGACTGAAGGGTGAAGTTCAAGAAGGCTGTTTCCAGGTAGGAAATCTGAGACATAGCAATGCCAGAACTGATAAAATGGGACATAGTAGAGAAGGGGCAGATTTGGGCAATGGAGACATAGGTGTGATTTTTGCTAGGTGGAGTCTGGGATGCCTGCAGAAGGCTGGCCTAAGTGGTACTGGGCATTCAAAGCTGGTGCTGAGAAATGGGCAAGGCTGGACATGGCGGCTTGCAGTCATCAGGGGGTAAATCCAGGGTGTGGTTAAAGGTATTTGAGGGTGTGGGCTTACCAGAGGCACATCTAAGGTACGGCAGGTATGGCACATGGGTGCCGCTTGAAGGGGGTGCCACTGAACAATTTTTATTAACCATCAGTTTCCATTGCCAGGTGTGACAAATCATTCAGCAAGTTGAAACTAACACTTTTGTATTTGAGACTGTTCTGGTTACTTAGTGCAGCTCTAACAGAAATATACCACAAATGGGACGGCCTTATCAAACAGGAGTTTATTTTCTTATAGTTCTGGAGGCTAGAAGTCTGAGTTCCAAGTGCCAGGCTCTAGGGGCTGGGTGAAAGCCCCTCGACTTTGGGCTTCAGCTCTGCCTCTTGCTCCCAGCCCACCGAGGCTAGAGGCATTTCTTACTGGCTGCTGAGGCTAACAAGCCCAAGGTTGACAAATAAAATGGCATAGTCCTGATGTTACCAAAGCATATGGCAGGCCATTAAGTCCATTGTAAGTCCCAAGATCACCAGAGCATGGCAGGCTGCTGAACAATGACAAGGCTACATGCAGGGTCCAAGCATGCCATAAGCTAGAGACCATTCCCAAAGCTGTTGCTTATATACAGGAAGCAGACCACATACCCAAAGGCAGCTACTCAGCTGCTCATAGTAGATTCCACCATGGAGTTGATCACCAGTCTCATCATGGGGAATACTATATCCAGCTGCCCAGCCACTCAACCAGACCTATCCAAGTTGACACAAAAAACATAACCACCACAGAGAGCCTTCATGGGTCAAGGCAGACTGTGTGATCTTGCTATGCTAAGTGTGTTGTTGTTGTTATGTGCCGTTGAGTCAGACCCGACTCATAGCGACCCCTCCTTGGGCTGCCGAGGCAGTATCACTACGGAAGTAGATTGCCTAACCTTGCTTCTGAGGAGTGGCTGGTGGGTTTGAACCGCCGGCCTTCTGTTAGCAGTCAAGTGCCTTAGGCACTATGCTACCAGAGCTCCCATGCTAAGTGTAGAAAGAGAAAAAAAATAAACCAAACTCATTGCCATCGAGGCAATTCCACCCCATAGCAGCCCTAATAGGACACAGTAGAACTGCCCCATAGGGTTTCCAAGGCTGTAAATCTTTACGGAAGCAGACTGCCTCATCTTTCTCCCATGGAGCAGCTGAAGTTTGAACTGCCAACCTTTTGGTTATCAGCCGAATGCCTTTACTGCTGTACCACCAGAACTCCTTAGAAACATAAGAAATAAACAAAATAAAGACTTGGAGCACATCATAGACTGACTTTCATCAGTGAAAGCAAGGAAGGTGCAGTTGTAACTCACGTGTAGTGCCATAACGAGTTAAGTAAAAGATTAACAAGCTTGACTTGATATTTTTGAGCTGGTATTATGGGAAAGATATCTAAAAGATGAGTAGTATCAGATGTTTGGACAGGGACATAATTTCAGTGCTTCCCATATGCACAGTTTTCTGTAGCTACACCTCTCGGGCTTACACAAGGAGAATCCAGACAGTGGAGGGCAGTGCCAACCATTCATTGTTGTATTGGATGACATGGGGCCTGTGGGAGACACAGAGTTTGGCCCTGCCCACAGAGCTCCCTACTCAGTTATGCAGACACACACATGACAGCTAGCAGCTTGAAGGAAGCCTCTGACGCTAATAGGTAAAAACAACATCAAGCCTAGCATAATCAAGGAAAAAACACTGTGGCCCAGTGGGGAAGATCACTAACTTTAGAGACGGTCAGACCCAAATTGGATCCCAGCTCCACCCCTTACTGTGTGACCCTGAGCAAGTCTACTGACTTCTCTTAGTCTCTATGATCTCATCTATAAAATCAGTATAATCAGGGTTGTGGTGGGGATAAAATCTGAGAGGATATGGTCAACTCGATATTCTGAAAACTGCTAAATTAAGAGAAGGAAGCATTGATGCTAATTTTCCTGTCTGATTTGTACCTCAGAGAAACCAAATAGTTGATGAGAGGAAGGGTTTTTTAATTGGCAAATTTCAGCTAATCCATGCAAAAGGCAAAAGGAATGACAGAAGTTAGAACAGCATCACTGTTCTGTGGCCCCGACTGAAACAACATATCTACACACTGATTAGCAGTGGTAGCCATGCCCCAGTGCCAATGATTGGGGTGAGGCTGACAAGGCCTGAACCCACTGACTCATCTGAACACTTAAGAGACAACCAGACATTATGTGCCTCTTGAGGTGAAGCCACAGGAAGTACAGGACTCCACCTGTGAAGTGAACCCAACCAAGCCTCTAGATCTAACTACCAATTTACAGAAAATACTGGGGACAAAGAAACGTATTAAATGACACCATGAAGCTGCCATTAGCCAAATCCAGTAAACAAGTCTGTTTGTTCAACATATAAACAGCAAGGGGGAGGGGGAGTGGAGGAGGAACTTAAGAGTTTAAGAGATTTAGAAACATTTCAACTAAATACAAAGTGTGGACTTTGTACAGAACCTGATGAGAACAAGCCAACTGTAAAAATATATTTATGGAACAGTGAGTAAGAATACTGACTGGATATCAGATGATAGGAAGAAATTATTGGTAAATTTTTAAGTGTGATAATAGTATTATAGCTATTTTCTCTCTTAAAGGTACATACAGAAGTATTTACAGATGATGTAACAGGAGAAATTGCTTTAAAACAATCCAGTGATGGAATTATGTGTGGAAGAAGTTGAGTATGGGTAAAAGATAAAATAAAATTTGCTATGAGCTGATAATTTTTGAATCTGGGTGATGGCGACATACTTCATTATACTATTTTCTCAACTTTGTGTTTGAAATTTTCCAGTGGGGTGGAAAAAATAAGATATGAAAAGTACCTGCTACAGAGTAGCAACTCAGTAAATGACAGCTACTTTTATTTCACAATGAACAAACTGATTTGTTGTTGTTATGTGCTGTGGAGTCAGTTCTGACTCATGGCAGCCCTGTGTACAACAGAACAAAATATTCTTTGCCAATGGCATCAATTTTTCTTCAGTCTTCCTTACTGTCCAGCTTTCACATGTATATAAGGCTACTGAAAATACCATCACTTGGGTCACACTCATCTCAGTCCTCAAAGGGCCATCTTTGCTCTTTAACACTTTAAAGAGGTCTTTTGCAGCAGACTTGTCCAATGTAATATGTCTGATTTCTTGACTGCTGCTTTTAGGAACGTTGATTGTGGATCCAAGTGAAATGAAATCTCTGACAACTTCAGTCTTTTTCTCTGTTTATCATGATGTTGCTTATTGGTCCAGCTGTGAGGATTTTTTCAAGATTTTTGTTTTCTTTATGTTGAGATATAATCCATACTGAAGGATGTAGTCTTAATTTTCATCAAACTGTGATTTAGGATGATTAAGTTGGTAAAAACTATAGTCTTCTCAGAAAGTCTTATGTCTGTGGTAGCATAGTTGGGCAGCTATAATAATCACAAAAGCCACTCAATGAAATTGAACTTTTATTCAAAATGACTGTTATAGCTAGAAAGACAACAGCTAAAAGTCAAAATAATTTGCTTAAATGGAAATGAAAAATAGTTGATTTGCAGGAGACAAACAGTGGGGTGATAGCCTTGGCACTCTGATAACAGTTACAATCAAGAAAGCATAGAAACAATCCATGTCCTAACACACAATCTCAATGTGCAGCATTTACAGCAAACAACAAAAAGAAAGAAAGAAAGAGAAAGGAAAAAGAAAACCTTCACAACATCCCAAACCTCAGAAATTAAAAGTCACTTAAAAACACAGTGGTGAAGACTTGGTAGCAAAAATTTCACAATCCTTAAAATGGGAGTACTTCAAAAGGACTTCTTCAAATTCAAAAGCTTAAAAAAAAAAAGAAAAAGAAAAAGAAAAAAACCTGAAGAGGAAACAGGTGCACTGGCTTAGAAGAACTGCCTCCTGTCACGAAGATGACAATCAGTCCTACTTCCAAACCACAGTGATAAGCGGTGAACCCAGCCAATCCGAACAGGGGTGGCTGGAGCACTGACGTCACTGATTGTACAGAACACGCTGGGTGGGTCATTATCTCAGAAGAGCCAGAACTACTGCTCCTCCTGACTGATGCTAAGGTTGCCCTTCTGTACCTCGAGTTCCTCGGCACTGACCATGGACGGGTCAATGGCTGCATATTTGGTTCCATGGAACTGCAGCAGATGTATCTGTAGAAACACAGAGTTGTTACTTTAAATGGCTGCATTACAGAGTGTAATGTATATTGCTGCATATAAAAGGCTGGTAGGAAAATATCACCATAGTATATAAATGTTTTGTATTTCCAAAATTATAGAGTAACACATACTAATTAGAGAAAAACTGGAACCTACAGAAAAGTCCAGAATGCACTGCTGTCAAGTTGGATCCAACTCACAGAGACCCCTCCTTGGGTTTCCCAGGCAGTATCACTACAGAAGTACGTTGCCAACCTTCCTTCCAAGGAGTGGCTGGTGGGTTTGAACTGCCAGCCTTCTGGTTAGCAGTCAAATGCCTTAGGCACTACACCACCAGAGCTCCCAGAAAAGTTCAAGAATGTTTTTAAATCACAATTTGGGATCTTTGCTCCTCACCCTTCTCCAGGTTTCTACAAACTCTTCATTGTTGTTGTTAGTTGTCATTGGGTCAGTTCTGACTCATGACAATCTCATGTGTGTAGAGTAGAACTGTGTTCCATAGGGTTTTCAAGGCTGTGACTTTCTGGAAGCAGATTGCCAAGCCTTTCTTCTGAGGCACCTATGTGTGGGATTGAACTGCCAACCTTTCAGTTAACAGTCCAGCATTTAACCATTTGCACCACCAGGGACTCTTAAACTCTTCCTAAACATCTTAAATGGCTGCATGTACCCTTCCCTGCTGTTCTAAGTTAGATCCTTCCTATCTTCTGTTATTGTAACTAACATCTCTGGGCATCAGGTTTTCTATGTTCAGGATCTTTTCCCTAAAATACATTTCCATTGTATCAAAAAGGACCAAAGGGCATGACTGTTTTGAAAGGCTCTTAATGTTTCTTGACAAATGCCAAAGCAATCACCTCTCATTACTACTTCAAATATCTAATTAGGTGGAGGATGAAGAAGGATTGTTTGAATTGTTAGTTTTGTTTTTTTTTTTTAAAGCCATTAAAATTAGATCAAGAAGTAACTTCTTGGGACTCAAAATGACTCTGTCTAGGTCTGGAGTCCTGCTTTGATGGATTTCACCATGTCTAGGAGCAAGGCCACTTTTTACCAAATGGCTACTTCAGTGTGTGGATATGGGCCTGCTGTCCCTAGGAAATAGCTGGTGGACAGAAAGTTGCATGGGTGTCACTAATACTCTAACACACCTGTTGTAAATTCCCCTACAAATTATGAACTTAAACCATCTATAACAGGTCAATGCCTCATTCTTACAGAGAATTAATTACTGCACCATTATAAAAAAAAAAAAACACTTTATGCTTCAAACCATAAATTTTGCTCCCAGTTCCAGGCTGGGACTTACCTGTACATAAAGATTCACCTCTGCACTTCTGCACAGGTAGGGAAAATTGCCTCCTGTTTTAAGGTGAGCTCTCCTGGCGTTAGGATACAGTTTGTACATTTCTTCTTTAGCTTCAGTTGAAAGTGCACTCTGGTCAAACACCTTTTAAAAAAAAAAACACAGGCTGAAACCTACTGGTATTTTAGTATATTCTTTTCACATTCTGGAAAGTGCTACCCCCACGAGGAGCATTCTTTTTCAGGAAGAAAGAATGCCGAGTCGTGCAGCCCCGGCCATCTCTGAGAGCTGATCCCTGCAGACTTCTAACTCCACTGTAAGACGTTAGCTATGGATTTTGCTGCTAAATATCTCTTAGATTCTTTGGGAAAAAATATGCTACAGTGAAATTCTCTTTTCCTTAAATGTAGCTGACGAATTAACAGAATATTCATAGAGAACAATAGCTATTGAAAATGTTAATTTCAAGGAGAGGATGAAATCCCAAAGGAAATTTTTAATTTTATTACTAGTTAAAAACAAGTACGTACATTTATGTCAGTGCAAAAGCAATTGGAAAAAAAAAAATGAAAGAGTGTAAGATAAAAAGTCCAAGTGTTTTCCCAGGTGAGCCATCGTTAGCATTTTAGGGAATAAGATTCTAGACATTTTCGATGCCCATACATATTTATGTTTTATACACATACAAAATAGTTTCTCAAGAAGTTATCTGAAATTCTCAACAACGAAATAAAAACTTTAAAAAAGAAAAACTCTACACTTAAAAAAGTAGTATTTTGAAGGTAAGAAGCCAAATTTTGTGCTAATTAGTAGTAGACTCTGGAATTATCAATTCTCTGTCCTTATGAGGCACCTTCTGGTTGCTACCCAGATGTGTAATAAGAGCTACAGTGCAATACCTGTTAAAAAAGACCTCAAAATGGGTAAAGACTACTCATTTTGTTTAAATTTATTTTGATTCATTGGTGTTATTTCTGCCCAGAAAATCTAAAGTAAGCCGTAAACAGATTATATCTGAATGAGGCAACAGAGAGGGAGGAGGGAACCAAGGTAACACTGAAGAGGCACATTGAAAATTCTAAAATAATTGCAAGGAGACTACTGACATATACATTTAAAAAGGCAAAGCATCTATTTTAATTAAAAAGGAAGCTCACATCCATAATGGTTACAGGGATGTCCCGAATTTTATGAGGTTCCACATAAGAATTTTGACAATTCAGGGTAAGTCTTGAGGCCAGTTCACTCTGGCCCAAACTTTCCAGCTGTAGGAAGAAACACAGGTAAAATTTTGAATTAATTTTGCTTTTTATATGAACATTAAATCCACATACAATATTTGTGCTTATAAAGGCGGAACATGTACAGTGGGGTCACAAAGGCTAATGCTGTGGAAACACAGTGTATTTGAGGGACCATGAACTGGACCTCTCGGGTGGTAGCATTTTCCCTTTCTGTGCACCTAGGTAAGGTTCCACAAATGGAACCTGAACTTCACATCCCTCAACCTGAACCCCCTCCTTCAACCAGGTGACTGTGGGCAGCAAGCCAATTCCTGCAGCTCAAAGGTAACAGATAAACATAGAAGGGATCTTAGAGCTGGAAGAGTCCTCAGAAATCATCTAGCTGAGTTATTCCTAAATGTAGATCTACAGATCTGAAACATGTTATTGCCCTGGGATTAGAGACAGGGGAGGAAACAACCAAACCCACCACCATCGAGTCAATTCTGACTCATAGAGACCCTTTAGGACTGAATAGAACTGCCCCATACAGGGTTCCATGGCTGTAAATCCTTATGGAAGCAGACTGCCTCATCTTTCCCCTACAGAGTGGCTAGTGGGTTGGAACTGCCAATCTTTTGGTTGGTAGCCGAATGCTTTAATCCGGATGCCAACAGAGCTTCTTGGGGGAAGGAGGCAGGGTAAAAAGATAGATTTTGAGACCCCATACCCAGGAGGAATTTCAGTTCAGCTGGTCTGGAACTTGAAGCCTTAGAAGCTGTATTATTAAAAGCTCCCCCAAGCAATTCTGAAGAACAGCTGGTGTGGGAAGCACTAATGTAGCCAAGTCCTGGTCTGTTCTGATGTATCAGTTAATATGGAAGACTGCTTGACAGGCATCTCTAATGCACACTCAATGAAATAGCTACATCCTCAGGAGCCAAGGAGACATGATTGACCAACACAAAGTGTCCCCAGCCCAAGGCCACAATCCTTACCCTGTCCACCATGAAATCAATGGCATCAGCCATCATAGGGTCCACTGGGCCAGATGAAAAGTTTCCAAGGACTATTTTTTTTAGCATAAATGCTGGCATCAGCCAAAAGCTGTAAAACAAAGACCTGATAATTTAAATGTCTAAGACTAGTACACATAAATAGCAACTATCCATTCAGTATCAGCTAGGTACTTGGGATCTAGAGAAAAAAAGAACTAGGCAATCCATTCCTTCAAATAGCTCCGTGTCTATTTTTTTTTTTTTTTAATTCCACTGTCTGAAATTTCTATAACCTTGCTCCGCAGATAGTGTAAAGCAAGCCCTCAAACCGTTTCAAAACTGTTCTTGCAAGCACAGGAAAAGTACAGGGCCATTCAGATCCAAGCATGATGAAGGCTTGCAATCTGTGTCCAGTTTTCATACAGTTGTCCAAGTTCCTAAGGAATTATGATGTAGTATGATTAAGCTTTTATTTCAGGATTTGGAATAATTATAAGCAACATTTAAAAATACCTTTACCAAGGCTGACATTTTGACTATCCAAGATTTTCCTTTTTAAATTGGCCTTATTCCCAGGGGTTAAACTATTTCCTCTGGAAAACTGAGCACTTAGGAGAAACATTCCTTCCTTCAGGCTGATAACACTTTTTTTTTTTTTTTTAAGTTTTAAAATATGTATTTCATAGATGTTTGTGTATCTTTTTTTTTTTCCCCTTTTCTAATTTTGTTGTTGCTGAGAATATACACAGTAGAACCAACACACCAACTCAATAGTTGCTGCGCACATGGTTCAGTGACACTGATCACAGTCTTCACGTTTAGCAACCATTGTCACCATCCTTTTCTGTGTTGTTCCTTCCCCGTTAACATAAACTTACCAGCCTCTGTTTCCTATCTAACCTTTCAAGTTGCTTTCTGAAATGCTGTTAATCCCATCTAGACAGATCTTAAATTCTTTCACCTTTTGATTAACAAGTATTTCAAAAGAGACATACAAATAATAAAATGAGCATTATTACGTCCCTCAAAGTTTGCTCCTGTTAGATTCGAGTGAGTTAATACAAGGCGATTCTGATCTTTATGGATTTCTACATGTGATCTTTGGTTGATATTTATTCTATTAATTTCAAATGTTGAGAGCCATTACGTGGAGTAAGCAAAATTTCTCCAAATCCATGCTGAAAATTATTTCTAAAAGGTGCAGATCCGTAACAAAAAGGGAAAAAACTCTGTTGCTGTAAAGTTGATTCTGACTCACAGAGACCTATACAGAACAAAGCAGAAAGGTCCCATAAGATTTCTAAGGCTATAATCTTTATGGTAGCAGACTGCCACATATTTCTTTTGCATAGTGCCTGGTGAGTTTGAACCACCAAGTTTTTAGTTAGCAGTCAAGCACTTAACCATTACACCATTAGGGCTCTTTTGACTGATAATAACCCACTGCCACCGAGTCAGTTCCAACTCATAGCGATCTCCATTGGTTTTCTGAGATGGTAAATCTTTACGGAAGTAGATTACTCAGTCTTCCTTCCATGGAGTGGCTGGTGGGTTTGAACCACCAACCTTCTGGTTAGCAGTCAGATGCCTTAGGCGCTATGCCTCCAGAGCTCCTTTAGACTGATAATAGTTTGGCTTAATTAGTAAAGAATCTCTCCCTTCAGCACTGTGCTCTTTTAAAGAATTTATCTACATGGGATCAAACAGACAACAGCAACTCAAAAAAGAGTAGGCGGGTAAGTTAGGGGGCAGTGAGTTTATGTTAGTGGGGGAGAACAATTTGGAAAAGGAGGTGAGAATGGTTGTACAACTTGAAGAATGTAATTAATATCACTGAATTGTGCAATTGCTGAACTGCATATAATCTGCTGTGTATATTCTCAACAACAAAAACAAAATAAAAATGAAAAAAGGTGCAGAGTGCCTTCTGATGCATATCCTTAGTGGAACAGCCTTGCAGGAAGTTGATACTCTTGTGAGGACCAGTCCTTGATCTGCCAGTTAACTTTCTAAGTTCTCACCTACCCTTCTCATCTTCTAAAGGCCATGACACCTAAGTCAGCTCTGGGAGGCTTTGCTCTAAGCTCTGTCCTCAGTGTGTGGCACACAGTAAGCACTCAGACATTGAATAGAAAGAGGCTGGTATGCAAGACCAGAAAGCGAGGGCAGTCTTATTGCTCTGATGATTAAAACAGAAACAGTAAAAATCATCAAAAATAATCAGTGAGCTCAGTGTTCACTGGATGTGAAGTATTAGTAGCTGATGTGTATAAGAAACTGCTGTGTGAATGCTGAGTAATAAACTTCTGAGATATCAGGAAACATTCCAACGGTATCAGAGTACAAGCTAAAGTTTATTATGAAACCAGTGTTTATCTATAGTGTTATTTGAAAATCAAACATCACTGAGATACGTTTAGTCATTGTGTTTTGTTTTTTCTTTTCAGCGTAGAGTCTAGCCTTACTAGCAATGAAAGAAATGCACATTAAACCAGCTTTAAGGTACCATTAGATATCTATCACACTAACTGAAATGATAAAATCCATGGGATGGCTCTGAGGAAACCCGTACTCCACTGGATGCACCACAAAGCATTCTCATCTTTCTGAAGAGCAGGCTAATATAAGCACTGGGAGGGGCAGAACACCTGCTGCCGAATGCTCCAGTCTTTCCATTTTGGGAATACAGCTCAAGGAGACAACCCAGAAAGAGAAGGGAAAAAAGTAATCTGTACAAAGATGTTTACAGTAGAACATGGTGAAAAAACTGGGAAAAACCAAATGCCTCATGTTAACTGTCAGTTTATACATGGAAAGTAGAGCAAAGAGAATGCATTAGTTACATATGCACTGAAGAGAAACTGTGAAAGTATATGAATTGTATTAAGCAAGATTAAAAAATAATTTAGAGTAATGGAAATAGTTTTTTTTTCTTTTTTAAAGGTAATTGTTCCCTATTTTAAAAGCTAGGGCAGTTTCAGAAGACAGAAATAGATACAACTCTTTCCTCCCTTGCTGCTATTGTCAGCTGCCAACTCATGGTGACCCCATGTACAATAGACTGAAAAGCCGCCTAGTCCTGTGACATTTCCCTGATCAATTGGGGACCACTGTGCTCCACCGGGTTTTCCTTGGCTGATTTTCGGAAGCAGCTCGCCAGGTCTTTCTCCCTAGCCCATCTTAGTCTGGAAACTCTGCCAAAACCCATTCAGCATCACAGAAACTACAAGCCTCCACGAACAAGATGAGTGGTGGCTGCATGTGAGGTGCACTGGCCGGGAATCGAATCCATGCCTCCTGCATGACAGGCAGCAATTCTACCACCAAGCCACTACTGCCCTTGTCCTTTCCTCCATACTGCACAAAAGACTCCAAACGTCAACATTTTCCAAATTCCACCAAACAAAAATAATACTGGCCTAATGCTGACTTTCTTACCTGTTTGCAGTCCACGTTTGGTTAAAGATAGAGGTGTCGCTGAAGGAGTTACACAGGATGAGTGAGTGGACTCTGGGAGACTTGTGAGTGTATTCAGCAAACTTCTGGGCCAAAAAGCCTCCCAAAGAAGCCCCAAAAAGATGAACCTAAATATAAACAAACACAAGGTAGATCCTAAAATGTTGGTCAATTCTGAACATGAATATTAAAAATACTTTAAAACTGTCACCAACCACAGAATATAATATAACTAGCCAACAGACTGAAATATCTGTATGAATTGCCAACCTTTTGGCTAGCAGCTGAGCACTCAATCACTGCACTACCAGGGCTCTTTCTATAGCAATTAGAAATCAGGAAATACTGTATTTAAATGTAATTTATACACCTTGTCAATAAAACACTACAACTACAGCCAAATTATATAAGGGAAAGAAACAATTTTCAATGATTCCATTATATAAAACACCACCACTTAGTTTAAGAAAACTACCAACCAACAATTGCCATCGAGTTGATTCCAATTATAGTGACCCTATAGGACAGAGCACAACTGCCCCAAGGCTATAAATCTTTACAGAAGGAGATCATCTCATCTTTCTTCCATGGAGTGGCTGGCTGGTGGGTTTGAACTGCCAACCTTCTGGTTATCAGCTGAATGTCTTAACTACGGTGCCACCAGAATGCCTTCCTTAAGAAAACTATCACCCAGTAATTCCACTCCTAGGTATATCCTCAAGAGAAATGAAAACATATGTCTACACAAAAACTTGTACATGAATCTTCATAGCAGCATTATTCATAATAACCAAAAGTAGAAACAACTCAAAGGTCCACAGCTAATGAATGAATAACAAAATGTGACATCCCACTAGAATATTATTCAGAAATAGGAAAGAATGAAGTACTCATATGGGCTACCATATGGATGAACCTTGAAACATTATGTTACGTCACAAAATAAATGATTTCATACAAATGGAAACATAAATGGAATGTATGATTCAGTTTATATGAAATTGTCCAGAATAGGCAAGTCTACAGAAACAGAAAATAGATTAATGGTTGCCTAGGGCTAGGGAATGTTGGGGGAAAATGGGGAGTGACTGCTAATAGACACTGAGTTTTGAGATGAAGATGATGTCCTAAAATTGATTGTGGTGATGGTTCCACAACTCTGTGAATATACTAAAAATCACTAAATTGTACTTTAAAAGGGTATACTGAATGTAAATTATATTTCAATAAAGCTGTTATAAAAAAAGAAAGCACCAGGCTTTCCAATGTAAATGCTGCATTAATATCACAGTAAATAGTTTCAGGGTACTCACTTTATCCAGTTGTAGATGGTCTAAAAGTTTTCTGAATCCATCACAAAATTCAAGATGGTCCCAATAAACTGGGTACTGTAACTGAAATAATAACCATGATTAGTTATCTTTTTAAAACTATAAAGGTAAAATGCAACTCATACATATATCTGAAAAATTTAACACTCATATGACATTTCTCATTTGCTGAAGCTCTGCTCTTTATTCAAAATATGTGAAAATGAGCTCTCACCTTCCCTAAACTTCATAATTCATTTTACTTAACAGACCAATTTAAAAACAAAAAACAGTTCAGTAAGCACTCTCTAGTGATACTACATGAATGGCAATTTCAACTCACATCAATTTCCTTTCCAAACAGCTGATAAATAAAGCAAAACTCATACTGTTTTCCCTTAAATCCAATTTCATTCTAAATTATACTCAGGAAAATGAAGGGGATGGGGGAAAGGCTCTGTTTTAAGGAGAACTCCCTCTCCTTTTGGCAGCATCTCTTTATTTATTTACTTATATTTTTTACTATGATTTGGTAAAAGTTTACAGAGCAAATTCATTTTCCATACAGCAGCTCATATACATTTTGTTTCATGACACTGAATGCAATTCCCCACAACATTAACAGCTCTCTTTCCATTTCCTTCTGGTTGGTACCATCTCTTTAGTGAGTGCTCAGTAAAATTGTTCTATGTCTTCAACTGACTTAGTCATTTTATCTGATTTCTTTTACTTTTATTTGTGACAAAAAAGTATGGTGCTTGACTTTAAGGAGCCTTTCAATGTTGGTGATGATGAGGAAAAACAAGCACAAGTCACTAAAACATTTCTCAGGGACTCAAGCTTGTTGCTTAAGAATTCCCCTTTCTTCCTACAAAACAGACTTGTTGTTTTAAGTATTTAGATCCATTTTGTCTTTGACAAATCACTAGAACAGATACCACCATGTAAATTATGAGCTAACTTCAGATTTGATGTAATATGTTACTTTTACTATTAAGATTACATTTTGGATAAGACTGCCATCATTCTGAGAAAGGATGGAGAACATACTCTCTCTAGCAGAAAATTTGAGAATATGAGATAGCTGACAGCCTAAAAGAAAAGGAGTGATATTTTTATGAAGCCTTTAATTCTAAAATATCTAGGCCCTAGATAAGTGATAAAACTGTATAGAACTTAATACACACACACACACACACAAATTAGTACAAATAAAGCTGAAATCATCCGAACCAATGGATTGGTGCAGTATCCTGGTTGTAATATTGTACAGTAAAACATGTATAAAGCAGAAACTTGTCAGAGAAGGAAAACTCAAATATTTTCCACTGAAAGAGAGAAAAGTGGTATGACTGCACCTTGTTAAAGGCAGAAAACTTAGAAGACCTAGAAAAAATAAAGCAGTCCCATCAAGTTTCAGCTCTCACAGGTTTCAGTATACTATTAAAAAAAAAAAAAAACAACTGTTACCATCAAGTTGATTTCAACTCATAGTGACCCTAGAGAATAGATTCTAAAACCAAACTCACTGCCATTGAGTTGATTCTGGCTCACAGCAATCCCTATTAGGTTTCCAAGGTTGTAAATCTATGGAAGCAGACTACCTCATCTTTCTTCTGCAGAGCAGCTAGTGGGCTCAAACCACTGACCTTTTGGTTAGCAGCCAAATGCCTTAACCACTACACCACCAGAGCTCCTTAGAAGATAGATTAAAACACCTATTGCCATCGAGTCAATTCTGACTCATAGCGATCCTCACTGGGAGGCGGTAAATCTTTATGGAAGTAGATTGCCCAGTCTTCCCTCTGCGGAGAGGCTGGTGGGTTTGAACCACCAACTCTCTGGTTAGCAGTCACATGCCTTAGGCACTGCGTTACCAGAGCTCCTTTGAGGATGGATTAGAACTGCTATAGAGTTTCCAAGGTGTAAATCTTTATGGAAGCAGATCTCAAAACCTACTATACAGCCACAGTAGTCAAAACAGCCTGGTACTGGTACAATGACAGACACACAGACCAGTGGAACAGAACTGAGAACCCAGAAATAGATCCACAGACCTATGGTCAGCTGATTTTGACAAAGGACTGAAATCCATTAAATGACGAAGAGAGATGGTCTCTTTAACAAATGGTGCTGGCAAAACTGGATATCCATTTGCAGAAAAATAAAACAAGATCCGTACCTCATACCATCCAAAAAAGCTAACCCCAGATGGATCAAAGACTTAAATGTGAAACCTAAAACTATAAAGTTCCTCAAGAAAAAAATAGGGGCAAATTTAGGGACCCTAATTTATGGCATAAATAGACTGTCAAGCATAATCCAAAATGCACAAATAGCTGAAGATAAACTAGATGAATGGGACCTTCTAAAAATTATATTTTTATGTGCTTCAAAAGACTTCTCCAAAACAGTCAAAAGAGAATCTATAGATTGGGGAAAAAATATTTGGCAGTGACATATCTGACAAGGGGCTTATCTCTAAAATTTATAGAAAACTCCAATACCCCAACAACAAAATGATTAACAATCTAATTAAAAAATGGGCAGAAGACATAAATAAATACTTCACCAAAGAGGATATTCAGGCGGCCATCAAATATATGAAGAAATGCTCATGATCATTAGCCATCAGAGAGATGCAAATCAAAACAACAGTGAGATACCATCTGGCCTCAGTACTGATGGCAAAGTTCAAGACAGAAAATAAATGCTGGCAAGGATGTGGAGAAAATGGGACTCTCATACACTGCTGGTGGGACTGTAAAATGATACAACCACTGTGGAAAGCAGTATGGTGATTCCTTAAAAAGCTGGAATTAGAAATACCATTTGACCCATTACTCAGTATATATCCTAAAGAAGTGAGAGCCAGGACAAGAACAGATAGATGCACAGCCATGTTCATTGCAGCACTATTTACAATGGCCAAAAGATGGAAACAACCTGGGTGTCCATCAACAGAAGAATGGATGACCAAACTATGGTACATACACACAATGAAA
Organism: Orycteropus afer afer; assembly: GCF_000298275.1. Classification (NCBI taxonomy): domain Eukaryota; kingdom Metazoa; phylum Chordata; class Mammalia; order Tubulidentata; family Orycteropodidae; genus Orycteropus; species Orycteropus afer. The sequence continues at coordinate 11,345,461 of NW_006921602.1, read as the reverse complement.
TATTATGCAACCCTAAAGAATAATGTAGAATCTGCAAAACACCACATAACATGGATGAACTTGGGGAACATTATGTTGAGTGAAATAAGTCAATCACAGAAGGACAAATATAATATTAGTTCATTACTGTAGAAAGTCAAGGAAAGGTTTATATATGGAAGGAAACTTTCTTTGTTGGTTACCAGAGGTGGGAGGGAAGAGTACGTGTGATGGTTATGTTTGCATGTCAACTTGGCTAGGCCTGGTTGAGTGGCTGAGCAGCTGGATATAATATTCCCCATGATGAGACTGGTAATCAACTCCATGGTGGAATCTACTGGGAGCAGCTGAGTAGCTGCCTTTGGGTATGTGGTCTGCTTTCTGTATATAAGGAAAAGCTTTGAGAATGGTCTCTAGCCTATGGCAAGCTTGGACCCTGCGTGTAGCCGTGTCATTGCTTAGCAGCCTGCTATGTGCTCTGCCAACCTTGGGACTTACAATGGATTTAAGTCAATGGCCTGCCGTGTGGTAACATCGGGACTGTGCCTTTTTTACTTATCAACCTTGGGGTTTCTCAGCCTCAGCAGCCAGCAGCTGTCTGAGTGAAGAAATGCCCCTAGCTCCAGTGGGCCGGGAGCAGGAGGCAGAGCTGGACCTCAAGGTTGAGGGGCTGTCACCCAGCCCCTAGAGCCTGGCACTTTGAACTTGGCCTTAACGCCTCCAAACTGTAAGATATTAAACTCCTGTTTGTTAAGGCTGTCCCATTTGTGGTATACTTCTTGTCAGAGCAGTACTAGGTAACCAGAACAGTAGGGAACACTGAAAAAAAAAAAAAAATTGACCCATGTCACTTTAGTTTTGTGTATTTCACTGTACATAAATTATATTTCAATAAAATGTATCAAAAAAAAAATCTTCATGGAAGCAGACTGCCATATCTTTCTCCTGTGGAACACTAGTGGGTTTGAACTGCCAACCTTTTGGTTAGCAGCCAAGTGCTTTAAATACTGTGCCATCAGGGCTCCTTCACTGTACTATAGTTCTGTAAAATGTTAGCACTGGTGGCAACTAGAAAGTATACAAGGGATTTCTCTGTATTATTTCTTATAACAGCATGTAAATATACAATTATTTCAATAAAAATTTAAATTAAAAAAAAAAAAAGAAAAAGGCCCATTCATTTTAATTGCTTCATGTTGTTAGGTGCTGTGAGCTGGTCGGACCCAACAGACCCTATGTACAACAAAACGAAATGCTCATTTGCTCAAGCGCAGTCATGTGCCGTCCTCACAGTCATTGCTATCTGAGCCCACTGTTGCAGCCACTGTGTTAATCCATCTCATTGAGGGTCTTCATTTTTTTGCTGACCCTCTACTATACCAAGCATGATGTCCTTCTCTAGGGACTGGTCCCTCCCGATAACACAACCAAACTACATGAGATGAAATCGCACTATCCTTGCTTCTAAGGAACATTCTGGCTGTACTTCTTCCAAGACAGGTTTGTTTGTTATTCTGGCAGTCCACAGTATATTTAATATTCTTCACCAATACCACAATTTATTTATAATTTTTTATTTTAGGAGTTTTTTTTACATTCAACATTATGTACATTTAGTTTCACTCGCCATTTACCATGCCCAACCCTAACCCAGTCTCCCCGTGCCCCTCATAGTTATGTACTCCTGTTTGTCCTGCATTTCCTCCAGCAACACCATAATTTAAATCCATCAGTTCTTCTTTGGTCTTCCTCATTCACTGTCCAGCTTTTGCATGTGTATGAGGTGATTGAAAATAACCATGGTTTGGGTTAGGTGTACCTGAGTCCTCAGAGTGACATATTTGCTCTTTAACACTTTAAAGAGGTCTTTTGCAGCAGATTTGCCCAATTCCATATATTGTTTGATTTCTTGAGTTGCTTTCATGGGCACCGATTGTGGATCCATGTAAAATAAAATCCTTGACAACATCAATCTTTTCTCTGTTTATCATGATGTTGCTTATTGGTCTAATTGTTTTCTTTATGTTGAGGTGTAATCCATACTTAAGGCTTTAGTCTTTGAACTTCATCAGTAAGTGCTTCAAGCTGTCTTAGTTTCAGCAGAATACTAACAATTCTCTACATATCTAGTAAAGTTGCCGTACGGGACTGAGCATTCTCATCAACTCTTAAGGACCAAGTAATTTCAGAGAGACACTGTTGGCCTTTTCTTAATTCATTATCAAGCTAATGAAATATAAAAAGCCCACAGGATAATGGCAAAGATGAAATTTCCAGCAAGAAGGCAAGGCTCTTGTGACCTGCTGGTTTGGAGTGATAAACACAGTGGCAGTATTGTCAGTCAGCATAGCGCTCTCAAGTGGGAGAGACAGATGCCTGGGGGGCTGCTCAGGTTCCCTTTCCCTAGATGATTAATACCAAAAACTAAAAAAGGTACTGTCATTGATCTTAGGCTGCAGAGGGCTAGAACAGGGGCGGTGATCAGTCTGTTCTCCTGGGGTACTTACTGTACTTGAAGAGGGATGATTGACAATCTAGAATAAGGGAAGAGGATGTTACAGAGACTTTAACCTGGCAAATGAGGAATGGGTAAAGAAGCCAGAGATATTTAGCCAGAGAAGAAAAGACTTCAGGAGGAAGCAGCAGGTGGTGTTGGTGATAACTGTTTTCTCAAGTAAGTAAAGGGCTGTCAGGAGGAAGAGGAATTGGATTTGTTTTGTGTGGTCTCAGTTGGTGCTAACTCCAGCAGAATTTTCCGTTATCTTCCAAGCAAGCACAGGGATCTGACCCACATTTCTCTCCTTTAGACAGTAAGTAAAATGTATAACAGCAGTCTTCCCACCAGGAGTACTATTTATACTTTAACATTCCAGGTCCCAGAAACAATTGCCCACTCCTTCCTCTCTGACCTTCCTCGGAAGTTAGGGAACCAACCTTGGCTCTTGATTGTTTACACAGCCGTGGCATGCAAAAAAAAAAAAATGTGTCCCAAGCAACAGTGCCTTGCCCATCCACATCTTTCTCCCAGAGAAGGAGATTCAAGAATGATCGGTGGAAAGTTTTTAGACCAAACTCAGCTATAAAATAAAGTATTAGAAGCAAAAAACTTCTTAACCAAATGCTAAGGATATAAGCTAATTAATCAACCTCATCTCAAATGTCAAAGCTTTACACTGAAGCAACCTTTCAGTCACCTGTATGTTAGAAGCTCCTCCTGGGGCCCAGCATTCTGTGATCAGCTCCCTGGAAAGCACTGATGTGATAAAGTGAGCAGTGGAAACGGAGATGAGAGACTGAGTACAGTTCTTCCCACCACCATTTTCTGGTTGGGTGACCTGTGGTAATAATCACTAAGATTACCTGGACCTCAGTTTCCTAATCTATAAATGAGGATAATGTTTCCCACCATTCAGAGATGTGAGAAGAATTACAGGAGATAATGCACAGAAAAGCTGGGCACAGAGCCAGCATCCAATAAACATTTGTTCCTGTGTGTCAGGGCACACAAACCACCTTCCTTCAAAAAGTTTCATTTTCAGATGGAACCACCAGAATAGAAATAATGAGAATGCTCACACATTGTGAAGAACATACCCAGTGTCACTGAACAATTTCGTGTGGAAATTACTGAATGGGAATCTACGCTGCTGTGTAAACCTTCACCGACAACAAAGTATTTTTTAAAAAACGTTTCATTTCATAGTTCATAATATGAAAACAATATCTTACACCTCAGTAAAGGTCATGCCCATGATTATACTTGATCAAAAACAAAAGCACAAAAACACACATAATATGGATCTGAAATTTAATGCCAGATCAATAATACTTACAGCTATAACCCGGTAACCCCATCCAGTCAAAGCCAAAATCTGCCGGAAAAATACATCTGCAGTTCCACTGACAGGGGGAAGAAATATGAGAGGACACCTAATACTTCTGGGGCCTGCATCATAGAGCGACCATATTTTACTGTCATCATCATCTACAATAATCTGGAGGGAAAGTTGTAAAGAAAAAAACAATTAAAATCTTATACATTTGGTTTTTATATTGTTATATTACACTATAATTTCATGGACAATTTGAATACTGTTGTCTTGTTTGTTACAAGGTAACCTGGTATTGAGGTCTAAAAACAAGATACTAGATTAGCATGTATGTTAACTGCTTTGGTCTCTTTTTCTTTCTTTAGTGTTAACATATCACACTGAACTGTTTTATGTCTTCCAAAGAGCTGCTTTTTCTACTGGCTTTTAATTTTCCTTTCCATTCGTGATAATAAGACTAAGTCTATTTTGTTTACCATTATATGGTAAACTCTGTATATGGCATCTTTCTTATTTCTTCCCCATACTTCTGACTCTGTGTGTGTGTGTGTGTGCACGTGTGTATATAAAGAAAGAGTAATTGCAGTCATTCTCCAAAGTGGCCCAGAGGATAGGCTGGAATCCGCATCAGCAGGGTATAGCAGAGCACGAACGGGAGGTGAGAGAGACAAGGCTCCAGGCTCTTGAAATAAGCTGGGTAGAGATGGCCCAAGCTCAGAAGATGCTCCTGGAACATGAGCTTGACCAAGCCTCTCAGGGATGAGACAAGAATAGGTATAACTGTCCCAGGAGACTGTGTCAAACTCTTCAGTCGGGGGAGGGAAGGTGGGTGCAAGGAGAAAATGGCTTTTTTGTCAAAGGTCACTTTTCTGATTTAGTGGCCGAACTTTTCAGTTGTACCTTTTCCCCAACAGAGGGAAAGGATGAGCATTAAATGAGCTGAGGCAAGTCAAATGCTCAGCATAGAGCTTGGCCCAATATTATGTGCTCAATAAGTGCTAGTTATTATTATTATTCACCACATGACAGTATAATTTTTGTTTTCTTTGGCTGCCTTTTGGTAGTATTTGGAAAGTATATTAACTGCTTGAACATTTGCCAATGCAAATCAAATTTATCCCACTTTTCTATTTAAAAAACCCAAGGCCTCCAGGCTCTTTTTCTGAGAGCTCCCGCTGGCAGGCCTGTGGAGTCTGTGGTGTCACTCTGGGTCACTGGCGTCACTGGGAGCAGAAAAACGGAGCAAGGCAAAGTCCAGAGGGCCTAATAATTCCCTTTTGGACTTACGTAGGCCAGGAATGGTGACAACACTATACCACACTTAAGCTTTTTTTTTTGCCTTTTGTGTTTTGCTATGCATATTTTTACTTTTCATGTTTCTGTTTGCTCTGATGGTGGTAAAAAAAAAACAAAAAAACAAAACTCTTTGTGGCTTTCAACACTGTGTTAACTCTTGTACTTACTCTCACAATAATATGATCCAAGATGTTCAGATCTTTAAAAGTTTCTAGGAAATTATTTCAACATCCCAGTTTGGAAGAAAAGTAACGAAAACAGTGTGCTCTGAATATAAGCCATAATTACTTGCCTTCCACTTCAACTTTCTCAAAGTCTTGTGATCGGCTTGCTGAGGGGGTGGTTATTTGTGGGAATGGGCCAGGGCAGAAGAACCCTAGGGGCCCACTCCCCTTTAGTATGGACAATGGTCAAAAAGAAAGGAGACTCCCTTTGGGAAACAGGCCAAGTGTGTCTGGTCTTGAAGCAGGTTAACCTGATTTCAAATCAAGGCTCTACAAGGCCTTGGATTTTTTACATATAAAAGTAGGATACATACCAATTTGCATTGGCAAATATTCAAGCAGTTAATGTACTTTTTCAAATACCACCAAAAGGCAGCCAAAGAAAACAAAAATTAAATACGTTAATTAATCTTTATGAATCCCTGTTTTCTGTGAAATGAGTTCACCACTACATACCTTGTTAAACTGTTTCAAGAATTAAATGAGATATCTGTGGAGTTCCTATAACAGTGCCAGTATATATAAGGTATTTTGTCTATACTTGTCAATATGCAAAGTAACTGTTATTAATGCAAACTTGCATGTAATTTCCACAGCTGTCTATCCTGACAAAATGACTATAACAGAGACACAAAGGATCTTATGATCATAAAAAAAAAACAAACCTAACTCATTGCCACTGAGTTGATTCCAACTCACAGTGACCACCCACCCACTGCGTTTCCAAGGCTGTAAATCTTTACAGAAGTAGATCACCCCATCTTCCTTCCACGGAGCAGCTGGTGGGTTTGCACCGCTGACCTTCTGGTTAGCAGCCAAATGTCTTATCCACTGTGGCACCAGAGCTCCTTTAAAATCACAGTATTCTAAAATTTCTGTGAGGGAATCTGTCAAGATTTTACCCTGTGGTTAAACAGTCTTTGTCTAGTGTGATCCCATAACACTGGGATTAATTTGAGACTCAGAGTCAATAGTCAAACTTCAAAACAAGTCTTTAGGGTTTTGGGGCAGCCCAGGCAAACAAGGTTTATAGAAGATGATTATGGCAGAGTGAGCATATCGTTGCAAACAGAGGATCTATAATATAACCCACTATAAATCTTAGATTTGAGGAACAGAAAAGTGCTTTATAACAAAATCTGAATTCACTTACTATATAGCTGCTAAACTAAACTACACCGAGCAGTACATATATTCCTGCTTGCCTGAATATGTAAAAACAATTAGAAAATAATAAATATAGTTATACCTATTCATAATCTTGAATGAGTCTCAAAAGTGGACTGTATGTGACAGGGCAGGATGAACTTCACACTCTATCTACGACCCAGAGTCCAGACACTGGGCAACAACCTTCACCCTTAAACAGCCTGAAGGCTTAACATCTAAATGACTACAAAAACAATACAAGATTTTGCAAAAAAGAGGTGCTGTAAAACCAGACATACCTTTTTGAGGGGAACTGTACTTCTAAACCAATTATAATCAGGAGAGACTTTAATCTCTCCCATGGTTAGTGGAAATGGAGGTTAACCCTGAAATAAAAGCACAAGATGTTTCATGTCAACAATTCATATTTACATCAGAATTAAGTGTAGAGTCTGGTCTAGCTGTACTAGCAATACTTTTAAAAGTAAAACTGAGGAATTAGGCTATTTTACCTTGTTAGTATACACTTAAAACTACAGAAAACAATTGGGTGAAATCCTGTAACCTTAGAACTGAAAGGGACTTTAGAGATCATTCTTCCAACCCCTTTAGTTCCTCCAACAGAAGATGGTCTAGGAAACTAAGCGACTTACCCGAGATCACATGGCTACCACAGAGTTAAGACCAGGCACAGGACAGCCTTTCCCTGACACCACACTGCCTGTCTTAGTTAAATGATTCAGAACTGCAGTACCATCACCTGTCTTGTAACAATATTTTAAGAATCAATTTTAATAAAGATAATAAAATACAATTATAAGGAATAGTCCACTCTAGAGAAAGGCATGGATGCAAGCTTGCTTCCTCGTAATTTCCTAATATGTTGTAAGCCTAACTACCTCGCAGGTAGTTCTTCATACAAAATAAAAGAAAACTTGCTGTTCATACTGATGCAATTAAGTTATATAATATCCTTTGAAAGATCTATGATTAGATACCAGAGCAGATTGACAGCACTATACCTAACAACAAAATGAAGCATTTGCCTACAGAAAAAATGTGTGGTCTTTTGTTGTGAGATTAGCAACTCCTGGCTCTTACAGCTCGGGGTCTTGGATAAATCACTAACCCTCTTTGCCTTGTTTTTTCATCTATGACTTGCTCACTGCTATACCCTCAAAGCCTAAAACAGTGCCTGGCACAGCATTATTTATTGACTAAGTGAATATATCCTAAGGAGATTGAATGAGGCAATTCTAGAATCCCTTTTAATGCTGGCAAGTGTATGAGCTTTGGACAGGTTGAATACCTTCAGCTTAAAGCTGTCCCTTTTTGCTCAGGCATCTGTGTTATGTCATAACAGGAACCTGAAATTAGAGTTCCCTGTTTCAGATTCTTACTAATAAATGGGGAACCCTAGTCATCTGTTTGGAAGGATTCAAATACTTGTTTTGGACCCTGCCCTGTACCTCAGGGCAAGCCTGGACTTCCCAACAGGGCTGAGTTTGAGACTCTAGGATTTAACGCCAGGGCTGACTCTGAACTGTTGTTTTAGAGGGAGTTCTCTGGATTGGCAAAGAGTAAGGAATTCCAAACCGAGTAGAACGCTTCCTTCTCAGCCCTCCAGGAACACAAGGCACTCAGCAGTCGGCTGTTACCTCTAACTTTGCGGGGGCGGGGTACGACCAAGCTGAGCCCTAGGGAAACAGTAAATCTAGACATTCCAATACTAAACCTGATTTACCACCCGGATGTTGTAATAATGGTCTCTTTTCTCAAGGCTAGAGTGGCACTTTGAGAAAAGCTTGTTAAAATCCTAAATTGCTTTGAAGTACCAAGAAAATCATCAGCCAGTCTTAGGCTGAAAATCAGTGTGTACAGATATGGTTATTTCTCATATAGAAATAAAGAAATCATTCTCTGCATATCCATTTTATCTCAGCAAATATGACCATGTTAAAAAATCTAAGCCATCTGAACTATAGGTTTTCCCTCAGTGACTATTACTTTTGAAAAGCAATTAGCACATATCCTGAAATATTATTTACCTGAACAGACTTGAAGGACTAGACATTTTATAGTAATGCATTGCTAGAAACAATTATTCTACAGGAAACAATATAAAAACTATGTTTAGCAAGTTGTTGTTGTTGTTGTTATTTGCATCGAGTCGGCCCCGACTCATAGTGACCCCTCCTTGGGTTTCCAAGGCAGTATCACTACAGAAGTAGGAATGCCCAACCTTCCTTCTGAGGAGTGGCTGGTGGGTTTGAACCGCCAGCCTTCTGGTGAGCAGTCAAGTGCCTTAGGCACTATGCTACCAGAGCTCCTTGTACTTAATAGAGTTATAAAAACATCTTAGCTAATCAAAGGCAGAAAATCTTCTAGATTCTCCAAATTTGGGACAAAATAAATTGTTCACAGTTTTGGAATCAGTTGCAAAGTACAAACCCAACTACTATACAAACATGCATGTACACATCGTATATCAGCGCATACATTTACTCAGTCACAGGCTTCTTCCTTCCTTACGGTCATAAACAGAAAGAAGTTCCTTACCAACAGTCCTCAGTACTGTTCAAAACCACCTTAGTATTACAGCATTTTATAAGCAACCCTGATGGATGGAGAGATCCCACCCAATTGTGACTAAATTTTTGTAGAGACAAGTGATTTTAACACTTGTGCTAGTTTGGCAGTACTTGAAAGGTAAAATAGATACCAAATGTTACATGTGACCAAATGGGGGGAAAAAAAAAAGCTCACTGCTGCAAAGAGAAAGCAGCTGTGAGTGGCATGAAAAGTAAAGTTTGTTCTCTTTTTCATTCACTAAACCAATGAGTAGCTATGGAATCACTTCCCACTCATGGCGACCCCATGTGTTTCAGAGTAGAACTGCACTCCACAGAGTTTTCAACGGCTGTGATCTTTGGGAAGTAGATCACCAGGGCTTTCTTCTCAGGCACCTATGGGTGAATTCAAACAACCAACCTTTTTGTTAATAGCTCAGTGCTTAGCAATTTGCACCACCCAGGGACTCCTTTACCCACTAAAGAGGAAAACTTTTTCAAGTCACAAGAGGTACAATCTGTACCTGGCAAAGAAGGTTATCTGAGATTGTGACCAAAATGACCAGTATTAAATAAGAATGCAGGAGCTCTGGTAGCATAGTGCCTAGGGCACTTGACTGCTAACCAGAAGGCTGGTGGTTCAAACCCACCAGCCACTCCTCGAAAGAAGGTTGGGCAATCTACTTCCGTAGCAATACTGCCTCGGAAACCCGAGGAGAGGTCGCTATGAGTTGGGTCCAACTCGATGGCAAAAAACAACAAATAAGAATGCACATCGTGAGCTCACATTGATTTGACCTCTGACGATTCACTTCTTCACAAAAAACAAAAAGCACCTGTTTGTGCTGGTGAGAAAAGGACCAAATAGATTAGCCTCAACCTTGCCTAAGGAAATTTGTCCTAGGGTGTGCTGTGGACACCCAGTCTTCTCTGGCCCTTGTGCAGCTGGACAACAAAACTGCTGGTTGTGAGTGTGCACCAAGGTTCACATGCACTTGCCCCTTGGGATTTCAACAGAACTTGCCAGTTTACAGGCAAGAAAATGGCCTTCACAAATGTTTAAGAAGTCACATAACCAGCTTACCTAGTCAGGGGCTTCCAGGCCTTTACTTCAATCCATAGTTGATCTACATATGGATAGTCTGTGATTATTATTAATACCAGCAATAAAATAATAGAACTCAGTAGTCTGTAAGCAATGCAACTGGCTTTTTAATGCAAGTCTCCGTCTCCATACCTAATGGCACCAGCACATAACTATCCTTTTTTGAGCTCTCCTGGTGTAGTGCCTAAGGCATTTGATTGCTAACCAGAAGGCTAGTGGTTCAAACCCACCAGCCATGCCTCAGAAGGAAGATTGGGCAAAGGAAAGATACCACCCTAGAAACCCAAGGAGGTGGTGGTTTAGGCGGGGATGTCGCTGTGCGTTTAATTGACTGGATGGAAGTGAGTTTTTTTTCTTCCAAACCCTAAACCATTGCCATCAAGCTGATTTAGACTCATAGTAAACCTATAGGAAAGAGCAGAACTGCTCCACAGGGCTCCCATGGCTGTAAATCTTTAGAGAAGCAGACTGGCTCATCTTTCTCCCCCAGAGTGACTGGTGGGTTCCAACCTCTGACCTTCAGGTTAGCAGCCTAGTGCTTTAAGCACTGCATCAGCAGGGTTCCTTTAAATCTCTTCAGGGAAGATTTATCCTTCTTTTCTTCAGGAACCTATTCCATTATTTTCTAAACTTCATGGAGAAAAAAAGCTGCCTTTCAGCATCTTTTTTTTGTGACACTTCATCTTCTATTCTGTCTTAGTATAAAAGCTTTTGGAAATTTAGACACGGCTATTGTTACTCCTGAGTTTCTTTAATTTTTGTGCCAAGGGGAGCTGGACCATCGTTGTAGGTGAAAATGAAGAAGCAGTAGTAAGTGCAGAACTAGTTAACTCCCCAGGAAAACGAGAAGAGAAAACAGACATTCTAGCTCTGCGACTTTCCTTATCCTCCATTCACAAGCCTCACACTTGGCTCGTACTCAGCAATGACAAAGACGTTTATCACTTTCAGGCTGAGGTGCAACTCCAAAATAAGCTGCCTCTGCTCAGAGTTCTTAAAAAGTTTACCGAAAAAATTGTTTCTGGCTGAGGCTGTGTAGCCCCAGGATGAGTTTACAAGAATGCCCTGGGCAAGGCCCCCGAGGCCACACACATCCCCACCTTCACCCGTGCTCATCGGTGACAGCCACACAAAGACGGGGCCATAGGTACAGTTACCACCCCCAAGAACCCAGGCTCGGCCACACACACACACACACACACACACACACACACACAGGCTTGCGGTCACGTGTACCGTCACAAGGACCGCCCCACTCGGGGCCACACTTACAAAGTCACACAGACCAAAGCAGCCAAGCACACAACATACACCGTCCCCCCCAACCCTAGACACATCACACACCCACATTCCGCTTCCCACAGCCTCACCAACCACTCAGCTGCCGTGGTCGTCCCACGGTCCTTCGCCTCCGCAAAACGGCTCTTTCCTTCAGTACAGGCACAGGTAGAGGAGGTGGCTGGGCTGGAGCCGGGGGTCGGGGCAGTTGTCGGGAGTGCTTAAACCCGGAGGCGCTGACCGCAGCAGGGGCGCACTGGAGGGCCGGCCTCAGAGGGGCGGGGCGCGCAGCGGAGCCAGCCTGGGCCTCCGCGCTCCCCCCTCCCGAACCGTCCGCTCAGCGAGCGCGCGCCTCGAGTTTCCGGGTTCGGCGGAGGGGCGGGGCTACGTCGCGAGGAAGGGGCGGGGCTGCGTGGTTCCGGCGGTCGCCATGGGGACTGAGTGGGCTGGAGTTGGAGGTTGGGGATGCCCGGAAGGTCTCTGGCTGTGGCTCGTCGCTGGGGTAGCAGGCGTAGGGAGAAGGCCTGAGTTGCCTCAGGGTCGCTCTCGGTCGCCTGTTCTGGCCTGGGCATCGAGGAGGGCGTTGTGGGAAAGGAAGAAGAGGGCGTCTGGCCTGGAACCTGCTTCTGCTTTCAGTGCGCGTCCGCTTAGAAGGAAGTAGGTGCCCATTGTTTGCTCTCTGTAGTATAAAGCTTTGAGGGCATCCCCTTGGGTTCCAGGTTTTGGTCTAGATAGCTTTGTATACTATTATAGTAGCACAGTTTTTAAAACTTTTGCTTGCCATAAGGACAGACGCTGTCTGTAGTCCTCCACTGTTGCAAACGCCCCACCTCCATTTCCAGGCTTGGGCCGACGTTCTGGGGGATTTCCGGAACAAACTCGCGCGGATCCTCCTCCATCACTTTTCCCTAACGGGCATAGAGAACATTAATATGATTATTGTTCTCAAGGTGCTGGAAAAGTCACGACACCCTGTTTCAATAAAATCCTTTCAGGTTTGCATTGAAATAATGTATGATAAGGTTAAATAACATGTAACTCCCTGTTTGAAGTTCCTTAGGGATCCTGCAGCAAGGGAATAGTTTAATGACTGGAATAACTCACAGATCACTGACTGTATGTAAAACCCATTATGGACTCTATCCCCTAGGTGGGCTTGGAGCATCAATCTAGAGCAAAGGATACAGTGATTCAGCCAATGTCTTAGAACATGATCTGTTTGGCCCATCTCAAACCCGGTGTCATGGAGTGGATTCTGATTCATAGCAACCCATTAGAATAGAGTAGAACTGCCCCATAGGGTTTCCAAGGCTGTAAATGTTTACAGAAGCAGATTGCCACATTTTTCTCCCTTGTAGCAGCTGGTGGGTTCAAACCACAGACCTTTTGGTTAACAGCCAAGAGCTTTAACCACTGTGCCACCAGGACTCCTTTCTGGCCCATAATAAGTATGAAATGCATATTGAATGCATGAGTACATGAATGAATAAATCTCTCTATATGTATTCCTAAAACTATTCCTTACACTTCGCGTCTCTTAATCTCACTTTAGTAACAGCCCGAATGAGATCTAAGCTATGGATTGGCTGTGCTCATAAATATTAGAAATCCTTGGTCTGTTAGTTTGGTAATTATAGTTTTGAACTTGATAACAAAATATCACTATATAGCTATGTTTTGTTACATATCTACTTTTATTATAGTATGAAAACTCAAACCAAAAATAATGGGTAGTTTGATTGTTTCCCTTAGAAAAGAACCACATGAGCGTATTTGGATCCTCAGTTGTTCCTAACACATGGCAAGCACATTGTCTGTTTTCTAATCTGAACGAGGAACATTTAATATCTTTGAATTCCACCTGTCCTGTAATGAATGCACAACTGCAGGCAGCAAACTTTTGACCCAGGGTACACCACAGTGCAGGCCAACATCGTAGACATGGCTGTGAGGGTTTGCAGCTGTTGTAGTTGGGGTCTACCAGATGGTTCCCACAGTACCAATCCCTGTGTTCGAATCTCACTTAAAAACTGGAATGTTCGCAAAATATGCTGTGAACACCAAGCTAAGTAAACAGAAGGCCAGCTGCCTCTCAGATGTGCTCAAACCCAAGCAATTGCATTCACTTATGTATGTGTGCGTAGAATTTAAACCCAAACTAATAACCCACTGCTATGGAGTCAAATCCAACTCATAGCAATCCTATAGGACAGAATTGAACTGCTTCATAGAGTTTCCAAGGCTGTATATCTTTATGGAAGCAGACTGCTGCATCTTCCTCCTGTGGAGCAGCTGGTGGGTTCGAACTGCCAGCCTTTCAGTTAGCAGGTGAGCACTTAACCACTGTGTCATTAGTGCCTCACAGAGTTTAGAACACACCTACAAAATAATTCTAGGTATATCTCTATGCATGAATATACATAAGTGAATGTATTTTTTTAATGTTGAAAAGAATACACACCAAACAGGATAGTGATTATTGGAGGGGAAAAGGGAGGTGAAGGAGAACTTTGGCTTTAAGATTTCATATTTGAATCTGTATAGGAATATATCATATTTGAATGATAAAAATAATCAAAATCAGTTATATTTGTTTATTCCCTGGCTTTTAAACTTTTGTTACTCCTGTCTTCAAACTAAAGTTCAAGCTTATCAAACTAGAGCAAGTCTGACTCTCAGATGGGCTCTCTGTGGGGCCAACGGGTTCTCATCATACCAACTACTTGAAGGGTCTCATATGCTTTCCTGTGGTATATGCTTTTTCCTCCATTCCACCATCTAGAGTGAGTAACTCTATTAATGCAGCAAATTACTTAGTATGGCTCTTCTAGCCATGGTCTTTGTGACTCCCACCAGATGATGGGCTGGGACCATGCAAATGTGAGGTGCTGTAGGCCCACCAAAGGGATTGGATAGTTTGTTAATAATGTTAATTAAGTACAGGATGCCCTTGGGGGGGGGTAGGACCATGGGGCATGGCTAAGGGGAGGCTGTCCTGGTGAAGAGTGTTTCTGAACCTGAATTGTAACTTGTTACTTCCCTAATAGCTCTCATTATTGCATTGTCTGTGAGTTCTTTGTGACCACTGCAGTAAATTATTGCAGAGAGTAGAGAAATAGGGAAGTGGTAGGTGTTGGAATTGGCAAAAAGGCTAGTGGGTGGTGGCATGTCTGACCTCTACCTTATTGGAATCAGCTTTGCGCTGATTTTGCTGATGGTGATTCTCTTTGCCCCTTATGAATCTAGAGGAGGTCAGAGGACATGCTAAGTCCCTTTTGCACCCTATTTTGCCTCCAGGAACCATGGGGAGTGAAAAAGTGAAAAGGACCCCATGGTCATGTTTAGATCCTTACTTGTTCCATAATGCATGACAAGTGTGTTGTCCATTTTTTAATGCAAACAAGGAGCATTTAATATATGTGAAACTTTTTTTTCATTCGACTCTCATTGGAAATTCTCTACCCTCACCCAGGCTTTTCTTTTCTTTCTTTTAATGGCTATTTTTTCCTCTTTTGGTAACATTGTTACTCTTCATATACCCTGCCACAGCTCCTGGAGTTGCCTGGTCTTTTATTTTAGGTTTACAGTTTCACCCCTTCTAGTTGTTTTTTGGTTTTTTTAAATTTTTATTGTGATTTGGGTAGAAGTTTACAGAGCAAATTCATTTTCCATACAGCAGTTGATACACATTTTGTTTCGTGACATTGACTGCAATTCTCCACAGTGTAACAGCTCTCTTCTCACTTCCTCCTTGTAGTTACTTCTTTCTGTGTCCTTACCTCCCATGTTCTCCTACTCGCCCCACCACACACCCCCAGCTATCTCCCAAGGCACACACCACCCTTCTGTTCGCCCTTCTGTTCTCCCACAATTAATCGCTCCAAGGAGTTTATCTACCTGATGTAAATGTTCACCCCATATGCACGTCTGTTGTTTGGTTGGAAGCCACATGAGTGAGTTCAGTTCTATACCTGAAGAAGGATAATTAGGGGCGATAGTCTCAGGGGTCTTACCAGGCTCTATCAGACCAGCAAACTTGGTCTTTCTCTGCGATCTTGAGTTTTTTTCCATATTATTCTGGCATTCCATCCAGCATCTCCTGCACTGATCCCCCTCCCAGTGGTTGCTGGGTACCAGCCAGTGAAATTTTTTTTTTTTTTTAAATTTTTATTGTGATTTGGGTGAAAGTTTACAGAGCAAATTCACTTTCCATATTGCTGCTCACATACACTGTCTCATGACATTGACTTGACTGCAATTTCCCACAATGCAATAGCTCCCCTCCCCATGCAGTGAATTTAATATCTGTAACAAAATACTTGGTTTTTCAGACAAATACCAATTCTTGAAAAACATCTCTTTAAAGCTTCTCCAAGTGTAGTTAACTAACTGCAGTGTTACATAGCAATTCTGCTGAGACCCAAGATTAAAAATGAATGCAGCTCTGTGTCATATGTACACGGCACTGGATTATAGGGATCAGACAAATAGAGATTCTGGAACTGCCCAAGAAAGCTGCTGACAATGCCTTTTCTTTTGCCTGCTACCTAGAGACCTCATCAAACAGGAGTTATGTACAGTTATTCATAATTAATAATTTATTAGTTATGATTGGGTAATTAAGAAAGCTGAGTTCTGTCCTTAGGCAGACACTTTCTCTTAAGGCCTAATTTGACTTATCTGTAAAGTGAGTCCAAGTTTGGACTAAACAATCTCTAAATTCTTTCCAGTTCTAAGATTTTATGTTCTAGAAATTTATGAGGATATATTTTTATAATAGCTTTTCCTTGAAGCTTCTCTTCTCTGTTAATTTCCCCTTTCTGACTTCCATTTAAAGTTTTCAAAATTAGCCTGTACACAAAAATGCCTATTTAACAGAAACAGTATTTAAAATTACTGGAACAATTAATATTTGTTCACTGTTAACTTAGTGAAATAAGAATTGCAAGGCAAAAATGCCCCATCTTTTGTATCATCTACCAACCCAGGATCTCATTAATGTTCTTTCTGTAAACACTGATAATTTGCCTTCTCAAGGAAAAACAGCAATAAAGAATCCTGGAGAAAAAGAGCTGTACTATTTTACTACCAAAAAAAAAAAAAAAAAACAGTTTCTGTCTGTAGATTCCTAGAAAATTTAATAAATTTGTAAGAGTGAAAAAAAAAAAAAAACTGATTAAATAGTGATTAAAATGAGAAAAATCTTGTTGAAACTGCATAGCACAGTCCCTGCACGTAAGGGACATTCGGTTAATATGCTGTGGTTGTTAAGTTTGTGTGTCAACTTGGCTGGGCGTGGTTGAGTGGCTGGGTAGCTGGATGTAGTAGTATTCCCCATAAGACTGGTAATCAACTCCATGGTGGAATCTACTGTGAGCAGCTGAGTAGCTGCCTAAGGGATGTGGTCTGGTTCCTGTATATAAGGAGAAGCCTTGGGGAATGGTCTCTACCTTATGGCACACTTGAACCCTGCATATAGCCTGTCATTGTTCAGCAGCCTGCCATGCTCTGCCAACCTTGGGACTTTCAATAGACTTGAATTAATGGCCTGCCGTGTGGTTTGGTAACATTGGGACTATGCCTTTTTACTTGTCAACTTTGGGCTTGTCAGTCTCAGCAGCCAGCAGCTGTCTTGAGTGAAGAAAAGCCTTCACCTTCAGTGGGCCTGGAGCAAGAGGCAGAGCTGAAGCCCAAGGTTGAGGGGCTTTCACCCAGCCCCTAGAGTTTGGCACTTTGAACTCGGACTTAAAGCCTCCAAACTGTTAAGAGAATAAACTCCTGTTTGTTTAAGCTTCCCATTTGTGGTATTTTTCTGTTAGAGCAGCACAGAGGTAACCAAAACACATGCATTCTCATTTCTTAGCTCTGATACTTGAAGCCTAGCACATTAGATTCCCTGATTAAGGATAAAAACATTTGCAAGCAGAGGCAGGGTAGGAAAATGGTGAGGTCCTCAGACTAGAGTCAGACTATCAGGGTGTGAATTCCAGCTTACCACTTAGGAGCTATTTAACATACTTATGTTTTGGTCACCTCATCTGGGAAAAGGAGAATAAATAGTAGTACCTGCCTTACAGGGTTATTGTAAACATAAAGTGAGATCATTCATAGTTCATGTCATGTCCTTAGAAATGGGGCCAGCACTCAGTAAATATTAGTTAACACCAACGATATTAAGTACCTACTATGCTCCAGGCACTGTGCTAGGTGTTAGGTATATTATTTCTATTCCTCACGACAGCCCTTGTAATGCACCCACCCACTGCCATCAAGTCAATTCCGACTCATAGCAACTGTAGAACAGAGGAGAACTGGCCTATGGGGTTTCCAAGGCTGTCAATCTTTATGGAAGTAGGTTGCCTCATCTTCCTCTCCCGCAGAGTGACTCATGGGTTTGAACTGCCACCTTTTGGTTAGCAGCCCAGTGCTTTAACCACAGTGCCACCAGAGCTCCTAGCCTTTGCAAAGTCAGTATGATTTTCGTTTTGTGGATAAGGAAACAGATTCAGAGAAGGTAAGTAACCAGTCTAGGCTTAAGGTCATTGTGGAGGGCCAGGGCTCACACTAGGTCTGTCTCAAAGACTGCCTCTAAAAGTAATGTATTCACCTTAGAATTGTTTGATGAATAGAAAGAAAAATGGTGAAAATAGGTTTTCACCAGAAAATAAACTGCCTGAAATACCAAAACCAAACCCATGCTATTGAGTCAATTCAGACTCATAGCAACCCCTGCTGGGTTTCCAAGCTATAAATCTTTATGGAAGTAGGTCGCCTCATCTTCCTCCCGCAGAGGTGGGTTTGAAGCACCAACCTTCTGGTTAGCAGCCAAATGCCTTACCCGCTATGCCACCAGAGCTACTTACTGCCTTACATAAAAGCAATAAACATCCTTTCAGTAACCACTCTCAAAAACTAAATTTTATACTCAGAAATAACTCTTTTGTCCCCCACATCAAACCAAGATTAGTCTGTTTGAAACAAAATCTACTGTAGTCACCAGATTTAAATCCTGATGTTGTTGCTATCTAGGTCTGTGGGACCCTCATTTCATCATCTCTTAAAATAAAAATTTGGGCCACCAAGTATCATAGATCCTTTCCTGCTCTAAAATTTGTTTGTGTTGATCTAAAGGCATCTCCACAGGCAGGTGCTGCCCTCCAGAGGAGAAAATATCTTCGCAGATCCAAAGAAGGCATTAGAGCAGCAGTAGACTGAGGAGCTCTGGTGGTGTAGTGCCTAAGGCATTTGACTGCTAACTGTAAGGCTGGCAGTTCAAACCCCCCAGCCACTCCTCGGAAGGAAAGTTGGACAATTTACTACTTCTGTAGTGATACTGCCTCAGAAACCCAAGGAGGGGCCGACTCAACAGTAGTGAATTTGGTTTGGTTTGATTAGACTGTGGTAACAATACCCATTGCCTTCAAGTTGATTATGATTTATAGTGACCCTGTATAGTAGAACTGCCCCATAGGGTTTCAAGGCTGTAATATTTATGATATCAGACTGCTGCATCTTTTCCTGCAGAGCAGCTAGTGGGGTGGGTTCAGACTGCTGACCTTTCAGTTAGTAGTTGAGTGCTTCACTATTGTGCCACCAGTACTTTTTGGTGACAATAATAGCTGGTGTGTATTGTCTATGTGCCAGCCATAGCCCTGGACATTTTCCATATGTATTTCTATTCTGCAAGGCAAGTATTACCCATATTTTTAAACTCAAAATCAGAGTTTAAAAAGTTTAAGTGACTTGTCCTGGGTCACTTAACTAACAGAATTTGGTTTTGAGTGTGTGTTTTCAGCTCTGACCACAACCAGAATAGAAGTGTCTTGCATAAGGAAGCATTACGTTTGCAAATCCATCTTTCCAGCCAGAGCAGGGTAGGCTGCCCTTCTGCCTTTCTACCCCCAGTCCCCATGAAGCCCTGTGGTATAGTGGTTAATAACTCAGCTTCTGAAAGGTCAGCGGTTCTGCGGAAGAAAAGACCTGGTGATCTGCCTCTGTAGAGATTATAGTCTAGGAAACCCTATGGGGAAGTTCTGTTTTGTAGGGTCATTATGAGTTAGAATCAACTCGACAGCATACAACAGCAACTACCGTGCCCCAATGCCAAGGACCTTGATTTGATCCTCAGGGCCACCATGTAGCTCAGAACCACATGCACCTCTTCAGTTAATTAAAGTTGTTACTGCTTGTGATGGTTAATGTGTCAACTTGGCTAGGCTATGATTCTTAGTGGTTTGGCAGACATTATGCAATCATCTTCCATTTTGTGATCCAATATGGGCATCCAGTTTGTTGAGAGGGAAGTTTCCTTAGGGGTGTGCCTACCTTCAGTATGTAAATGGATGTCTGGCAAATCATTCTTTCTTGACCCTGTACTCTTCTCATCACCTGACCTCCAGTTCTTGGGATGTAAGCCTACAGAAGTCTTTGGCCTGCCACCTGACCTTTTTGGACCATTAGCCCCTGCAACCATGTGAACCAGCAGGGATCATCATTCTGCTGCCTGATCCCTGGATTTGGGACTTGCCAGCCCCAATTACATGAGCCATTTCACTGAAGTAACTCTCTCTCTATATATAGTTATATACACTTTACTGGTTTTACTCCTGTAGAGAACCCAGACTAAGAACTGCTCAAACATACAACTTACTCGATGAATTTGATAAAATGCGGAGTCTCATATCCATAGATTCACATTTAAAATCTGATGTGAGGTCCAGAAGTCTATACTTCTCAGAGATCCAAGTTAGTGGTGGAACCAAAACTCTCCATACGAATTTCATAGCCAAATGGCTCACTTCACAGCAATAATCTTTTAAATCCCTTTTCCCATTCCCACAAGCACTGCTGCACTTCAGCTCTTTACCATTTTTAACCTAATAACTTCCTGCCCCAGGTTTTACCCACACTTCCACTACCAGTTACTTTTCCAAAATGCAAATCTGGTTCATGTCATTCCCCAATTGAAAAGTATATTGCCTACCAAATGTTGTTTTCTATTTTTATAACAGTAAAAAAGAAAAAATCAATTTCCCACAGGACAAGGTCCATACTTTCGTTATTGTTTTCAAAGCTGTATGATCTGGCCTCTACTTATGCTTCCAGTCTTATCTCCATCATCATATTTTATTCACATCAATTCTTACAGTTCCTTCAAAACACTATGCTTTCCTTTTTCCTATATAACATGCTATTTATTTATATTTCATGGTCCATTATTAGATTTATCTCCACCCTGACACACTCGTGTGTGTATAAAACTGGCTCATAAAAATGTGTAACAAATTGATGGTTTAAAGAATGGTCAGATAGTATTCTGTCTTTGTACTTTGCACATGCTGGAATGCCCTTCCAGGTGTTAGTATGCACACTGAACTCATCACTTAGTGTCTTGGATTAAGTTTCACTTCCTCTAGAAAGCCTTCCCAGAGTCCCCTGAGAGGTATAATGCTTCCATTATACCTCCATTATGGCATTTTAGCTATACTGTATTTGCTTACATGTCTGTCTCCCCACTAGATAGGAGATGCTCAATATTATTATTAATCTCTCATTCTCCAACAACCAGCATAAAAGCTAGTTACACCAAAAGTGCTCAGTAAATAGGATAACCAGACAACCTGGTTTGCCTGGGAGAGGCCTGGTTTACACCTGTTGTCCTGGAGTAGTGAGGATAAGTGCCTGCTTTCACTTGTGAAAGTGTCCTAATTTAGATGACCGATTTTATGATCACCCTGTCAATAAATGCTGTGGAATGAAAAGATGAACTAATGGATGAAGAAAGATTTCAATTGATGATGACATCTAGGCAGAAAAAGCTGACATGAAAAGATTCTCAAGAAGTTAATAGCCAGCCACTGCACAACCTTCCTCCTCCAGAGGCACCCAGTATTTCAGGAGACAGAAGATGAGTTTGCACAGGCCAGATGCTCAATAACCTTTATTCCTAAGTAAGGTGAAAAATGTAAGCGTATTCCTACTTTGGGAAAACCTAATGTAAATGTGATCAGCATAGCAGAAATGATTAAATACTGCAAGTTTACTGTTTGATGAGAGCTAGATGGTAGAGGCATATAAAGAGTTGACCTAAGTACTTGCTGAAAATCAGAAATGGAGATTAAATACTCCTAAGATGATAACACAGTCAATGGGAAAATATGATTTAAAAAATTCAACATACTGTTTTTAAAACAATCACTCTTAATTGTGTGTGTGTGTATGTGTAAACATACCAGTCAGTTGCCCTTGCTTTTAGGAAAGATACAATTTCCTTGAATTTGACACTAATAAATAAAATAAAATTTATTTTAAAGTTTTTTTTGTTATTCAAGTAGAAAAAGCTGCTTTAAATTACTGTTAAACAAGTGGAAAGTGAGGTAATCCATCTTTTTGATAATCTTCTGTTCCAGCAGTGTCATCTTCTTTGAAAGTCAGGGGAACTACTAACTAGTTGCAGTCAAGCTGATTGAGACTCATGGTGACCCCCTGTGTGTCAGTAAAACTGTGCTCTGTAGGGTTTTCAGAAGTAGGTTTTTTGGAAGTAGATCACCAGGCTTTTCTTCTGACACACCTCTGGGTGAAGTTGAGCCTCCAACACTTGGTTAGCAGGTAACTACGTTAACCTTTGGAGCCACTGAAGGTAATTCCTTGTAAATAAGGCTTTTAATAAATTACAAATCCATAATAGATTCTTGTCCATCTTCTTTCTAACTACTTAATGCACTGTTGCATAGCAACAGTTTTTTGTTTTTTTTTCCTGCTGCTGCTTTGTTGGCAGTCTGAGAGTCTGAAATCTGCATTGGCTTAGTTGAGCTTGAGAATTTTTTTGGTACCAGGGATGCAAATATCCATTGTAGAAATCAGTAGCTGTTAGTGTTTTCTTGAGCATCAACGATCGAACACCAATCCAGCCATCCTAAAGGGCAAAACACAAATAATGAATAGGCAGTGGTGGCAAAACTGAAAAGCTAAGTAAATTTTAGTTTATAAACTTTATCATGAAAACAAATAAATGAGCCAATAATGTTACTAAATGCCTAGCTGCAAGTAACAATATACTAAATAACACATACACAGTTCCTTGACTACAGCTTATTACCAAGGAGAATTAACAAATGTATACAAAACCAAAACCAAACTCATTGCCATTGAGTCAAATCCAACTCACAGAGAACCCCATTGGGTTTCTGAGACTGTAAATCTTTGTGAAAGTAGACTGCCCCATCTTCCTCCTGCAGAGCAGCTGGTGGGTTTAACCACTGACCTTCTGGTTATCCAGTGCCAAATGCCTTATCCACTATGCCACCAGAGCTCCTTAGGAGTTCATCTAGATACCTTTATATGACTCTTTGTATTACTAAGCACAAGAGCCTATTAATTAAATTGGATTTCTTTTAAGAAAGGACTAAAGTCAAAAGTAATAATGTCTTGGCAAAAACCTCATCACTTCTAAAAAATTACGCTAGAAATTCTACAAATAATTTCTTAAGAAAATTAAAATGTCTACTGCCCTAATCTGATGAACAGACAGTTGGCTGAAGTCCTAATCAAGAAAACAAAAATGATACAAGCTATAAACTTAGTAAAACAAATATGATAATGCAAAACTAAAGGATAAGGTACCTTGCAACAAACCAGCAATGTCTGTGACTGTTTGTGGTATATTAGTGATCCTGGAATAACATTGTGTCCTGTTAATTTTGGACCTAAAAAATAAAGAGAGAAATAAGTAATTATGCAACTTCATGATAACTTCTTAAAAAACATTTTAGACACATTTATGGATGCCCTGACTTTGTAACCCAAGATTAAAGACTAAGCCAAGGTATTCTGTGACCATAATGAACACAAAGGAAAGTTTTCCATACACCCAAGAAGCTCTTAACTCTAGAACATTTTGAAGAAATACCTACCCACCAATGAAGAGAGAAACAGGACAGTTAGGTTCTAAGCCATCCCTTCCATCCATGACTGGACAAATCCAAATTCCTAGGACTACCACTGATTAGACCAACGCCCTCTGTGGTTCACACTCCTGAAGACCACCACATTGGGAGGGTACTAATGGTCCTTAGAAGGAACCTTGTGGCTGGTCTAGCCTGAAATGCCCCACACTGGCCTAAGATTCTCCCTAAGCTGCCCAGAGATTTTCATTATGACTGACATTCACAAAAATGAAATTAAACAAGTCATTGTGTACTCCCTGAAAACCTTAATGTAGGAAAATCAGAGCTTGAAATGGATAATACTGCTCTACCTGATTAAATGAGGAAATACATGTGAATGGATACTGTAAACACTGAAACAACAAAGGAATGTAAAGTACTATCATTATTGAACTGAAACAAATTAAAACAATTCTTATTTCTAGTAAATATGGCCTAGAGTAAAACATACAGATTTTCAAATAGACTATAGTGAAAACATTTTCCATGTCGGCTATTCAAAGTTTAGTACCAGCAAGGATGGAACTGTTAACTTCTACCACATCAAGAAGTTTAATGGTATTATCCATCCAGAGTGTCTGCAATGGAATCTGCAAATAAAATTAAAGAAGGTATGAGGAGGAAATACACACAATCCCAAATCTTTCAACTACTTATGTGCCGTCAAGTTGGACCTGACTCATAGTGACCCCTCCTTGGGTTTGAGGCGGTATCACTACAGAAGTAGATTGCCCCATCTTCCTTCCGAGGAGTGGCTGGTGGGTTTGAACCACCAGCTTTCTGGATAGTAGTCAGGTGCCTTGGCCACTATGCTACCAGAGTTTCATGTTAATCCTAGTCTTTCTCCTCTCCCTATTACAGAGGAATTGGGAACTCAGTCTGTAAATTTTATAGAACATAAATGTGACCCTCTGCATCAATTTCTAGAATTTAGATCTTGTGTTATTTGTAAGTCAATGTTTCTATCTTTTTCAGTCTAATTAAAAATTTATGCTCATTATAAAAAATACAAACATTAAACCACTTAGGTTACAAAAAAAATCACAGAAATGAAAATATTCTTACTCTTATCATCAGAGGTTACCACAAATAAGTTTTATGTATTTTTCCCTGTAGTTTTTTGCTACCAATATTATTAGTACAAAATCAGAACATACTGTTTTATAAAGAGTTTTTTACTTAACCATAAAAACCAAGGAGAAATTTTCATACCAGCACACATTATTTCACCCTTTTTATCTGCTGCACAGTATTCTATGAGTACACTATACCGTTCTGACTATCCCATTTTATGAACATATTATAATTCATGCAACTAGTACCATCATAAGGAGCTCTGGTAGCATAGTGGCTAAAGCACTTGACTGCTAACCAGAAGGCTGGCGGTTCAAACCCACCAGCCACTCCCCGGAAGGAAGGTTGGGCAATCCTACTTCCGTAGTGATACTGCCTCGGAAACCCAAGGAGGGGTCGCTATGAGTCGGGGCCGACTCGACGGCACATAACAACAACAGTACCATCATGATGGATATCTCAGTTATTTTCAACTTCTTGCAGTGTGGTAATAAACCTTGTAAATGTATCTCTGAAAACTTTTATGACACACATATGGAAAGCCTAAATTAAAGAATATCAACATTTTATTGTTAACCTATCTTGAAAAGTTAAAAAAAATAATTAACATTCTATTGCTGTTTACTGTTAGTGAGGCTGAAGAGCTTGCCACATAACTTAATTTTATTTCTTTATAAACTGCCTAAGGGAGCTCTGGTAGCATAGTGCCTAAGGTACCTGACTGCTAACCAGAAGGCTGGCAGTTCAAACCCACCAGCCACTCCTCGGAACGTTGGGCAATCCACTTCCGTAGTGGTATCGCCTTGGAAACCCAAGGAGGGGTTGCCATGAGTCGGGTCCGACTTGACAGCACTTAACAATAAACTATTTATTCCTTTGCCTTTTTTTTTTTTTTTAAAGACTATATGCAAAAGCCTTTTATATATTTAGGAAATTAGTTCTTTAATCTTCATATTTATAATGGATATTTTTTCTACTTTGTTGGCCTTTAATCTTGGGTACAGTAATTTTTTCCCATGCATAAGTTTTTCATTTTTATACTTTGTGTTATACTTCATGTTATACTTTGTGATTGTCAGTTTGGCTGGGTCATGATTCTTAGTGGTTTGGAAGTTATGATGTAGTTATCTCCCATGAGATCTGATATAATGTAATTACCTCCATGATGAGATCTGCTATTAGCAGCCAGTCACTTGAAAAGGCACCTTCCTGAGGGTGTGGTCTGCTTCCAATGTATATGGACATCATGGCAAAGCTCCCTGGCTTTTTGCTTCATCTGGATTCTGCATCTGGCCCATCATCATATGACCTCTGGTTCTTTGGATTTAGCCAGCAGCCTACCATACTGCCTGCCAATCTTAGGATTATTACCTTCACAGCCTGAGCCAGCAACCTGCCATTTTACCTGCCGATCTTGGATTCGTCAGACTCTGCAGCCAGCAGCCAGCTGCTGCCAACCTTGGTTCGTCTGCAGCCCCTGCAGCTCCATTAGTCAGGAAGCCTCCAGCCTGACGTCTGACCCAAGGACTTGTAACTTGCCAGCCTCTACAACTGCATGAGCCATTTCCGTGAGATAAGTATCTCTCCATCTCTCTCTCTTTCTATATGTGCGCTTCAGTGGTTTTGCTTCTCTAGCAAACCCAGTCTCAAAACACAGTTACCAGTTTTTTCTCCCATGACTTCAGTGGTTCACAACATACTTAAAAAGATCTATCCTATACTTCATGATTATTAAATATTGTAAAATCATTCAGCTGTGGTTTTTCCATGCCTTATGTTTCATTTTTTACATTTAAATCATTGATTCATCTAGATTTCATTTTGATACTAAAACGTAGGATTTGAGGATTCTTCCCTCCCAAAGGCCTAGCCTGTTGCCAGTACTATTTACTGAATAACGTATCTCACTCTTCCCACCTGCTGTGAAATGGCACCTTTATTACTTAACAAATTTCTAATATAATTGAGACCCAAAAACTCGACTTAAATGTTTATAAACATTAACACACATCAGAAAATAAGTTCTCTCAAGTTTCTGAATTGAATACCTTTATTTTCAGAGTATAATTCAATCCCCTATTTCATAGACAAGGAAACTGTGGCCTGGGGAGATGCAGGTATTTCCCCAGTATCAGACACAGCTATTCAGTGGCAGAACTGGGATCAGAATCTGGGACTTGAAGCAATACTCAGTAATCATTCACTGAATAGCTACAGTAAGCCTTAATATCCTCCACATTGAAATGCAGTAATAATGCCTACAATTATAACAGGTTATAATCCTCAGTAAAGAACCTGACATACCATAGCTGTTCAACGGCATTTCCTCACTTACTCAGTAACAGAGGTGGGTCATTTAAAATCGCACATTTGATAGGTCCCAAGATTCAAACAACACAAGAGGCTATCAAAATGAAGGGAAAAAACCTCATAAATTTTCAAAGCACCAAGAATTTAACACAGGTATTTTTAATAAGCTGTTATATGTGGGTTTAAGAATTTGACTAAAAAGTTGGGCCAAGGCAAAAGGGCAAACTAGAAAAAGCACTGGATTAGGAGAAAGTTTTTTTTTTGTTGTTGTTAGGTGCCATTGAGTCGCTTCCGACTCATAGCGACCCCATGCATAGCAGAACGAAACACCGCCCGATCCCGCGCCAGCTCCATGATCCTTGCTATACTTGAGCCCATTGTTGCAGCAACCATGTCAATCCATCTCGTTGAAGGCCCTCCCCTCTTTCATTGACCCTCCACCTTACCTAACCAGGTAGCGTTAGAAAGTTTAGGTTCATTATTTAGTGACTGGGCAGCACTATGTTAGTCACCTCATTTCCATTTTCCCCATCTATGAAATGAGGATAATAAAACTTAGTTATTTGAAACAGCAAAATATATATTTGAAAGTGCTTTATGATTTCTAAGTCCCCTATAAAAATTTAAAGTTTAAAGACGATTTTAAAAATGCATTTAAGTAAGACTGGAAGAGAGGGAGGTTAAAACAGGACTTAGGAGATGGGACACTGTTGTAGCAATTCAGGTCATAAATGATGGTGGCAGTGGCATGGAAGTGGAGTGTGGCATGTAGGGATTAGTTAAAAAAAATGCATTTCAGGTTTCCTTAGTTTGAGGACAGTAGTAGTTTACTGGTAGAATTCTTGCTTTCCATCCCAGCCAGTGCACCTCCTGTCCAGACACCACAGCATGCTGCTATGCTGCTCAACAGATTTCAGCAGAGCTCCCAGACTAAGATGGACTAGGAAGAAAGGCCTGGCAATCTATTTCCAAAATTAGCCAATGGAAACCCTCTGGATCACAGAGCTTGGATCTTGTTCTGCATGGAGTTGCCATGAGTTGGGGGCTGACTCAAAAGCAACTGACAACAACAGGAAGCTTAGTTTAGGAGATTCATTCCTAAATAAGAATATTTAGAAAGTCAATCTACACACCCTCCAATACTTGGTAAAACTGCAATGTGAGTTCCAACTTACTATATTTCCAATGGCACGATAAAGTCTGAATATTTGCTCTGAAGTTTGTTCCTCCCATTTTATACAGCTGGTACCAGCAGAAATCTTAGGGGCTACAAGATAAAGTCAATAGCAAGAATGAATGTCAGGTTCAGTATCCATGAATTGATAATTATGGAAGCTGAAATAATAGGTACAAGAGAATCATTACATTGATCTCTCTACTTTTATGTAAGTTTGAAATTTTCCATAATATAAAGTAAAAATAAGTAAAAACAGTAACAAAAATATACAAGTATTAGAAGAAAACATTACTTTTTTTTATGACCTGTTAATAAAAAAAGTCTTTCTAATTATGACTCAAAATCCAGCAGTGTGATGAAAGGAATTCTTTTACTTGGTCTTTTGCCTCAGGTCTTTGGAAAAACAGCTTGAGAGATTTTTCTCCTATGCCTTAAGGAGTTATCTTTGCTCTAGTTTTCTACCCTGAACACTTTGTTAGTTCTATCCAGGTTGGCAACATTTCCTAGGTAAGCTGTGAAAACTTGATGTTTTGATACATTTTGTCCAGTCTGGGCTGTAGCCTACCCTGTGAATGGTACGTACCTTTTGGTGATTGGTCAATATACTATGCAAATGAAGTGACTATGGTTCACTAAGGGTTTTGGTCAGTTTGTGGCCCTGCTGGGAGGACCAGACCTTGGAATTGACAAGAAGTTTGCTTATACATGCAGCTAACTTCACTGTGGTTTCAGAAGGAAAGGAGAAAAGATAAGAGGCAAGAAGAGAGGAGAAAAAGAAGAGGTGGGGACCTTCCTCAAAGAGCTGTAACACTGGTCAAGGGCTGTAACACTGAAGACAGTGAAAAGCCTGGAAAAGGCTGTGGTAGAGCCAGCTGAGAAGAGGAGAGAGGTCTTATACTAAAGAAGAGAGGGATGTGGTCTCTACTTCCGGGGAGTCTTTCGTACTTTGCTTACATGCTTCTTCATCCTGATCCTGAGTTGAACCATTACTTCCTTAATAAACCACTTAACTCTAAGTATAGTCTGTGAGTTCTGTGTAGCTACTGCAACGAATTATCAAACCCAGCAGAGAATAGAGGGGGGATGGCTGGTGTCAGAAATGGTTAAAAAAAAAAGGAGAGTGGGGGTATACCTGACTTCTACCTCAGAGGAATCATCTGTGGGCTGCTGCTGATTCCCATTATCTTCCCCTGACTTAGAGGTCTGACAGCATCACATTATAAGAAACAATTAAAAAAGATTGATGTTACTTTGTAAAAATAAGCTTTTGCTTATCTTTTGCAAGACAAAGAGAAATGCCATAAGTCAAAAGATAAACGACAAACTGAAAGAAAATATTTGCAATTTACATCAGAGAGGGAAAATTTCCCTATTGTATAAAAAATTCCTAAACATTGAGAAGAAAAAGACCAAAAACCTGATAGAACAATAGGCAAAAGAGAGACAATTTCCAGAAAAAAATAAATAAAAACATAGGAAAAGCAGTTCTGGTGGTATAGTGCCTAAGGCATCTAACTGCTAACCAGAACGTTGGCAGTTCAAACCCACCAGCTGTTCCATGAAAGGAAGACAGGCAATCTACTTCCATAAAGATTTACCACCTTGGAGACCTGCTAGGGGTTGCTATGAGTCAGAATCGACTGACAGCAGTGGGTTTTCTGAGGTTTAAACATAGGAAAAAGCTCCTTAACCTCACTCACAGGAGTAATGTAAATTAAAACTCCAAGATGTAATTACCTACCTATTAGATTAAAGCAAAAAATCAATTCTGACTCACAGCGACCCTATAGGAGAAAGGAGAACTGCCCCATAAGGCTTCTGAGGCTGTAATCTTTACGGAAGCAGACTGCCACATCTTTCTCCCAGAGAGGTGCTGGTGCATTCGAACTGTGGCCCTTTCCGTTAGCAGCTGAGCACTTAACCACTCTGCCACCAGTACTCCTACCTATTAGATTGTTGTTGTTGTTATGTGCCGTTGAGTGAAATATGCGTAACATGATTCATTCTAGCATTATCTGAAATAGTAAAAGATTGAAAATGACCCAAATGTCCATCAATAAAGAATCTATCGAATAAATGATATATCTACACAACTAAGAACTTATTCTGTCATAAAAAAAGGAGGAAAATTTGTCCTTACTGATAGGAAGTGATCTCTAAGATACACTGCTAAGTGAAAAAAGGTACAAAAGAGTGCGTATTTTATGCCACCTTTTAGGAAAGGAAAAATTAGGTTCTATGTATTTTTGCTTATTTTGGCAAAAGGAAATACTGGAAGGCTAACTCAGAAACTAATTACCTCCAGAAGTTCTGAACACAGTACTCTGACTGTATACCCTTAGTAGGAGATACTGAAAGGACAAAAAACCTTCAGAAAAGTCTTAAATTGTACTCAGTAGTTTTATTAATAGTAATAATATTGGTATAATTTTGAATTATTTTATGTATAGCAAATAAGTAAATAAATAGGTTAATGTTAATAATTTTTTAAAAAGGATATTCAGTGTAAGAAAATATAAGAAGGAGGCGGGGCAAGATGGCGGACTAGGCAGAAGGATTGCACAGACCCTCTTCAACAAAGAAAAGGGAAACCAATTAACACAGACACAGAA